>NC_057414.1:29993807-30696803 GCF_019320065.1 Cervus canadensis | reverse complement strand
CTGGGCTGGAGGAAGCACAAGCTGGAATCAAGATTGCTGGGAGAAATATCAATAACCTCAGATATGCAGATGACACCACCCTCATGGCAGAAAGCAAAGAACTAAAGAGATTCTTGATGAAAGTGAAAGAGGAGAGTGAAAAGGTTGGCTTGAAGCTCAACATTCAGAAAACTAAGATCATGGCATCTGGTCCCATTACTTCATGGCAAATAGATGGGGAAACAGTGGATGACTTTATTTTTCTGGGCTCCAAAATCACTGCAGATGATGATTGCAGTCATGAAATCAAAAGACACTCCTTGGAAGGAAAGTTATGACCAACCTAGATAGCATATTAAAAAGCAGAGACATTACTTTGCCAACAAAGGTCCATCTAGTCAAGGCTACGGTTTTACAAGTGGTCATGTATGGATGTGAGAGTTGGACTATAAAGGAAGTTGAGTGCCAAACAATTGATGCTTTTGAACTGTGGTGTTGGAGAAGACTCTTGAGAGTCCCTTGGACTGTATGGAGATCCAACCAGTCCATCCTAAAGATCAGTCCTGGGTGTTCATTGGAAGGACTGATTTTGAAGCTGAAACTCCACTACTTTGGCCACCTGATGCAAAGAGCTGACTCATTTGAAAAGACTCTGATGCTAGGAAAGATTGAAGGCAGGAGGAGAAGGGGATGATAGAGGATGAGATGTTTGGATGGCATCACCGACTCAATGGACATGGGTTTGTGTGGTCTCCAGGAGTTGGTGATGAACAGGGAGGCCTGGTGTGCTGCAGTTCTTGGGGTCGCAAAGAGTTGGGCATGACTTAGCGACTGAACTGAACTGATACAGTGAATACATCTCAAACATAAAGAAGTAGGAAAAAATGCCAAGTCCAGCATCAGGAAAGAAAGTAGAGATAATCATTGCAAGTGAAGGAAGGGAGACAGGGACAGACAAGTATCATATGATATCACTTCTAGGTGTAATCTAAAGATGGATACAAATGAACTTACTTCCCAGAGACCCAGGATTACAGATTTAGAAAAGAAACTTCTGGTCACCAAGATATAACAATCTAGGGCAGGGAGAAATGAGCTGCTTCAGACGAACATATGCACACTATCTTTTATAAAATCAGTCACCAGGACCCACCATGTAACACAAGAAAACTTACTCCACACTCTGTAATAACCTATAAAGAAAAAACCCAACAAATCATATACATCTTTGTAGAAGTGAAACAAGGCAGGTGTTCAAGCAGGCAATTTAAAGAAGTAAGTTTAACTCACTCCCTTTAAAAAATATCACAGGATGTCAGTATTGCTATTTATTAGAGAAATGCAAATCAAAACTACAGAGGCATTTCCTCACATGGTTCACAATGCCCGCTGTCCAAAATATGACAAACAATAAATGCTGGAGAAATTCTAGGAAAAAGGGAAACCTCCTAAACCGTCAGCAAAAAGGTAAACTAGTAACAGCCACTTGGAGAATGGTGTGCAGGTTTTCTTAGAAATCATGAGAATGAAATTAGACTACTCCATAACAGCATACACAAAAATAAACTCCAAATAGATTAAAGACCTAAATAAAAAGACACATAGTTTCAAACTCTTGAGGAAAAATAAAGAACACTTTTTGACATAAAATTCAACAAGTTCTCTTTTAAGCCACATTTTAGAATCATGAAAAATAAAATAAAAATAAATAAATGGGACCTAATTCCCCTTAGTAGTGCTGCTGGCATGGCAGAGGAAACCATAACAAAAAGAGGACCCTCAGAATGGAACTAATATTTGCAAACAAAGACACACATGAGGAATTTATCTCCAAAACACAGAAACAGCTTATGCACCTCAATGTCAAAGAAACAACCCAATCAAATAAGAGCACAAGATTTAAATGGACATTTATCCAAAGAAGACATAGAGATGGCCATGAAGCACATGAAAAGATGCTCAGCATCTGTAAGTATTAGAGAACTGCGAATCAGAAGTTCAGTGTGGTATCACCTCACACAGGTCAGAGAGTCAGCATAAAAAGAAACTACAACAATAAATGCTGGAGAGGGTATGGAGTAAAATGAACCCTCCTACCTATTGGTGGGAATGAAAATCAGGAAATTCACGAAGGCAAACAGATCAAAGGTTCATTAAAAAGTAAACAGACTCAAAAATCCCACTCCTGGGCATCAATCCAGAGAAAACCATAATTTTAAAGACAGGTGCTCCCTCATCGTTCATGGCAGCACTATATGCAAGAGCTAACACACAGAAGCAACCTAAGGGGATAAGGACAGATGAATGGGTAAATAAGACCGGGTACTCACACACAGAGCAATATTACTCAGCCATAAAAAGGATGACATCAGGCCATGTCCAGCTACAAGGAAGGAAGCAGAGACAATCATCCTCAGTGAAGTGAGACAACTGATGACAAGTATCACATGATAGCACTTCGAGATGGACTCTAAAAAGGGATACAAATTAACATCTTTACCAAACAGAAATAGCCTCATAACACAGCTAAACAGGTAATAGTTACCAAAAGGGAAAAGTGGTGGGCAGTGAGAAATGAGCAAGTGGAGATGAACATACTCACACTACTCTTTATAAAATAATCAACAAGGACCCCTAATCAACACTGCATAATAAACTATATGGGAAGAGAACGCAAAGGACATGTACATGGCTGTGTATAAGTGAATCACGTTGCTGGCCACCTTAAAAAAAAAAAATAACATACACACACCCCCATAACATTGTAAGTCACCTCTACACTAATACAAAACACAAATTACAAAAAGAGAATTCTGACTCTATTCCCCTCAGGCCTTGGTGGAGCTGGGGAGGATGTACAAGCCAAGGAGCCCTGCCCCATGCACCTGGTGTGCCCGCTCCCCCTCTGCACGGGCCCACAACCTTCAGATCCAGGTGGGTCCTCCTGCAGTGAAACTACACCTCTTACTCCCAAAAGATGTGGGGCGTCTGGGCTTTAAGAGCTTTGCAAAGCCCTGAGGGCTCCATGTCTCCTGGTGTTGGGGTTCCCACTCCAGGCTCCTTCTTTAGGGTCACCCCACTTATGGGTGAAAGCACCCTCCAAAGAGTGGTGTTGCAAGAATTCGGATGTGTCCAGGGGCTAAGGGTAAGGAAGGATGAAGGAAGGCGACACAAACCTTGGGTGTTTCTTCTGGCACCTCCACTGTAATTGACAATTCAGGAATAGGACTTTCCCTAAGGATCTGGTTCTCCCAGTAACCAGAGCTGGGCATAAAGACATGCTGGGGCCCTGTGGCCATTTTCATAATAACAACTTTGAAACCTTTGCTCATGGACACTTAATATTCACAAGGCCTGCAGGGCTGTAAGTAAAAAACACCTGCCCTCAAGAAATGTCCTAGGGGAGGTCATCAGACAAATAATCAAAACAGGGCAGGCATTCAAGAAGCCAATTTGAGTAAGTAAGTTTAACTCACACTGTTTTAATAGATCACATGAAAAAAAACCTCAACATCACTAAATATGAGAGAAATGCAAATCAAAACTTCATACACCTCACACCGGTCAGAAAGTCCATAGGCAGAAACTCTACAAACAATAAATGCTGGAGAGTGTGTGGAGAAAAGAGAACCCTCCCACACTGATGCTTCACGTGGAAACTGGGAGCCACTGTGGAGGACACCAGGCAGTCTCCTTAGCAATGAAAATGAGAGTGAAATTAGAATACTCCCCAACGCCACACACAAAAAGAAACTCCAAATAGATTAAAGAATGCAATATTATTCAGAAATAAAGAAGGATGAAATAATGCTATGTCCAGTTACAGGGAAGAAACAAGAGATGATCATACCAAATGAAGTAAGGGAGAAATGGTGACAAGTATCACAGGATATCACTTGTGGTGGAATCTAAAAATGGAAACAAACTTCTTTAAAAAGAGCAACAGCCTCACAGACTTAGAAAAGAAACTCACGTTTACCAAAAAATAAAGGCAGAGGGACAGGGAGTAATTAGCTGGCTTAGATCAACAGACACACCTTAAAACAGGTGCTAAAGGGCTCATTATAGCAACATTTCAACAGGGCAATAAATGACACCTGCCTTCAAGAAATGTCCTGGGGGCAAATCATCAGAAAAGAATTCCAAACAAGCAAAGTTTCAAGAAGCCAGATTCAAGAGGTCAGTTTTACTCACAAGGTGTAAAATAATAAAAGCGCATGGAAAGATACTCCACATCAATAATTATTAAATCAAAGCCAATCAAAACTACAATGAGGTATCACCTCACACTGGCCACAGTGACCATCATCAAAAAGATCTACAAAGAATAAATACCGCAGAGGACGTACAGAAAATGGAATCCTCTTACAATCTTGGTGGGAATGCAAACGGTGAAGCCACTGTGGAAAACTGCACGGAGGGTCCTTGAAACACTAAGCAGAGAGGTATCATATGATCCTGCAATCCCATTCCTCGGCTTAGGTCCAGAGAAAATCATCTTTCAAAATGACACTGCACCCCAGTTTTCAGGGCAGCACTATTTACAATAGCCAAGACACAGAATCCACCAAAATGTCCACTGACAGAAAAATGAAGACTTGTGGTCCATCTCTAACTGGAATACTACTCAGCCACAAAACAGGAAAAAAATAATGATATTGGCAGCAGCATGGATGGACCAAGAAATTTTCATACTAAGTGAGGAAAGTCAGAGAGAAGATAAATATCCTAAGATATCACATACAGGTGGAATCTATAAATCGATACCAGTGAACTAATGTATGAAACAAACAGACTCATAGCCCGAGAAAACCAAATTATGATTATCAAAAGAAAGTTAGAAGGGGGAGATAAATTAAGAGTTTGGGATGAAAATATACACAGTAATATATATCAAGTTGATAAAAGGACCTACTGAATAGAACAGGGAACTCTACTAGACAAACTGTGATAACCTATACGAGGAGAAAACAGAAAAAGAACAGATAGATGTCAATGTATAACTGAATCAAATTCATGTACACCTAAAACAAAATATTGATATCAAGTATACCCCAATATAAAATAACATTTCAATTACAAATTATATTACATGAGCTCGGTCTAGGGGAAACCAGACAGTGGTGATCCTATGATTAGATATGTGATATGTTATGATATTAATATGACACCACCAAAGCTTTTCACTCAGCAGAACATGGAGAAGCAACTCACTCAAAGGTACCTGACCTCAAATGACTACAACAAGATGAAGAGAAGAAAAAGGACCACAGGTTAATCAGTGCAACACCCTCAGTTCAGATATTGGGAATCTCAGAGGGGATAAGACACACTACAGGTAAACTGCAGATATGGGGTCTCTGGGTACAGGATCCTGACCCAGGCAGATGGAGTGAGAACCACACAATCCCCAGACCCGGCACCTGGGGACGCAGGACCCTTGGTTAGGACACCAGGTCTCTGCTGGTTGGACCCCTAAGGTGGAAACGAGGGGGTTCCTGTAACCTCCTGGCTTGGTAGAAAGAAGTGCAGAGTCGGTCTCCTCTCCCCACATTGTCCCAGAGAGTCCTCCCCTTTCCCTTTGGTTCTGTGATATTAACTGTTTCTACAGCTGTCATGATCACGCTGAGCGCACTACCTTGGTTCTGGCAGGCTCAGTCCTTTCTTGTCCCACTGAGGAGCTGAGAAAACACGCCAGACGCAGGGCTGGAAGATGAGGGGCAGGGCTGGTCTCTGCTGAGTAGGACGGTCGACCTGAAGGAGGTCACGGCAGCAACCTCACCTGATCCCGTTGGCTTTTTGCCTGATCCACGTGCCCTGCAATCAACTCACCAGGGGGACCTGCCTCTCACGCTTGTCCTGGTAAATTGGAATAACTACCAGGAAACCCACCTGAGGAATCTCCAGGAGCCCCAGCCAGGGATGATGAACTTCGCAGGGATAAAGACCAAACAGGCACAGGCCTGTATAAAGTGAATACCGTAAAGTATTAATTCCTAAACAGAAGTGAAGCTCACATGTATTTTTTCCTTTTCTCTGAGTTTGATGGTTTTCAAAATAAAAAGTTTAAGGAAAACATTAATAGTAAATGACTTTTGGTTCATGGGACTTTCTGAAGTTATTCTGTAGGGGGAAGGGTTAATTTCAAATTTAAACTGGATCTGCTTCTGCAGCTTTAACCGCTTTTTGTCATTAGACACAAACATAATGGCCTGCCCCAGTGAGATAAGCTGAGCCGCCCACCTGTGAAGGACTGACTGTAAGGAAGGGAAATTGACACATGCCCCTGCCTGAGGCTTGCCATCTAGGAGACATTTGCAAGGACTGAATAGTCTTTTTATTTTGTTCCCTCACCTCCCCTCATCGCTGATCCTTAAAAGAACCTGGCCACCGGGCCCTGATAAGAATGGTTATTTTGAGGTGCTAGCCCGCCATCATCTCAATCAGCTGACTCTCTGATTAAAGTCCCTTCCTCAGCCTCAACTCCTTGCCTCTCGGATTCACCTACCACCCACACCAAGCTGTATATCAATGTTACTACAATAAGAAACAAACGTGAATTTAATAAAAAGTGTGGGAATGAGACACACGCTTTTGGGTGTTTATGCTGGCACGTTCTCATTCTATTCTCTCATTTACAACCCCCAAACAGGAACAGTGAGGTTCTGGCTCCAGGGTAGCCCGGAGGCAATCCTGCCACCTTGCGACCATTCTCCGCCATAGCAACCTGGAAATGATTATGGGCTTAATCACAATGGTGATTAGGTAAAGATAGCTACCCTCAAAAACCTTTAGGAGTAACTAATCAAACAAAAATGAAAAAAAGCGCAAGCAGAAGAAAATATCAATAGGAAAATGCAATTCACAAAGTTTACAGAGAAAAGCATATGAAAATTTGAACAACATGATGACTTATTAGAGATAAAGAAATCAAAACGACAACAAGGCCATCACCAAAAACTGTGCAGCTGAAACGCTAGAGTGGGGTTAAGGAAAGGGGGCCATTTTACGGGGCTGGAGGGCTGTAATTGGTAACAGCCAGTATAAGGACACTATGTGAGCACGCACGCGCACGCATGCATGTAAACCCAGAACTGCCTTATGACCTGGTAGTCCCACTCTTAAGGGTATATGTGGAGAAAACTGGATTTGGAAAAACACATACACACAAGCGGACTGGTTCAAAATCGGGAAAGGAGTACGACAAAGCTGTATATTGTCACCCTGCTTATTTAACTTCTATGCAGAGTACATCACGTAAAATGCAGGGTTGGTTGGATGAATCACACGTGGAATCAGGATTGCTGGGAGAAATATCAATAACCTCAGATGTGATCTATGATATATTGTGCAGTTATTTAAAAGGGTGAATTAGATTTATATTTGTTGACCAGGAAAATAGTCATAATGTATTGTTAAAGTTAGAAAGTCTGCAGAGTGGTGAGAGATTTCTGTTTTTTCTTTGTAATAAAATATGCATAATGTAAAAATTAGCATTTTAACCATGGTCGTTTTACACTGTGGTGACATCAAGTACGTTCACATTGTCGTACAAACGTCTCTCTCCCCGAACTTCTCATCACCCTGTACTGAAGCTCTACACCCATTCAACAGTACCTGCCCGTTTCTTGCTCCCCAACTCCCAGGTAACTGAGGTTTCACAATCTCTGTGAATTTGACTACTCAGGGTATCTATTTTAAGTGGAATCACACCGTATCTATCCTATTATGTCTCACTTATTTCACTCAACATAATGTCTGCAAGGGCTTCCTCGGTGGCTCATCGGTAAAGAACCTGCCTGCCAATGCAGGAGCTCCAGGAGACGCAGGTTCGATCCCTGGGTCAGGAAGATCCCCTGGAGGAGGAAATGGCAACCCACTCCAGTAATCTTGCCTGGAGAATCCCATGGGCCGAGGAGCCTGGGCGGCTACAGTCCACAGGAGGCAAAGAGTTGGACATGACTGAAGCAACTTAGCACACACATACACACTGTACGGATGTTTTACAAAACTTGGAAAAAATAGACAAGAACTCGATTGCCAAGTATAATTGGATTCCAACCTGGACTATGTTGGAAACTTTGGAAACTGGATTTGAAGAGTGCTAGTGCTTAGAATAGACCCTGACATGCTGTGAGCCAGGCCCGGGATCCGGGCAGCGTGTGAGAACAGCAGTGTTTTAAAGGAAGCTCATTCCCTGTCGTTACAGTCCTCGTGCATTTAAGGGATGGGAGCTGTAGGGACCTGTCTTTTCTCCATTGTCCTGGATCTTGGCCACAGGAGACCTTCCAAAATAACTGTGCAGTTGTCATCATTGTTTGGGAGGCTGTTTTGGAACATTGGCTTAGTTCGGTGATGTGAGGGGATCCAGGAAAGGGCCAGCTGTCGGGAGGCCCCAGGACGCCAGGGAGCTGGGGGCAGATAGGAAGTCATGGGGGGCTGGGCTGCAGCAGCTTCTGAGGGGCCCTGGGGAGCACGATTCTGGCAAGTGTTCAGTCTTCATGGGGGGAATAGGGAAAGAGGGAGGAGAGAGGAAGGGGAGGATCAGGCTAGGTTGGAGGGAAGCTATTATTGGAGCTGGAAGAGGCAGAAGAGGAAAGTGGTTCACAGAGGAGGGGGAGGGAAGAGATGATGATGTTTTGTTTGCAGAGTAATTTCTCTGGCCTGGAGAGCTTGTCCAGGGGATGACAGAAAAGCAAGTGGGGCAAGGGGCCGTGATGACTAATAGCCCGGTGTTGAGTCAGGTGACACCTTGCCAGCTTTAGCAGTGTGATTGGGGTCAGACAACCCACACTCTCCACTGGGCTGAGTAGCTCTCAAAGGTGTTGTGTTGGAGGAGAGGGGCAGGTGAGTTTTAAAGGGACAAAAGTGTAATAGTTCTCCTTTCTGTTGACATTTTCTCTTGACTTCATAGGCCTCTGGCAACAGCATAACATGAGTTGAAAACATTCCTTTCACTGGTTCTTGCACTGCCAGGGGCTCACAGAATCTCTAGTACCTTCAAAGTCTGCTCCAAGTGTCTGAAATTTTGTGACTTGTGATGCATAATTGTTATGGTTGTTGTTTAGTCTGTAAGTCATGTCCCACTCCTCTGCAACCCCATAGACTGTAGCCCATTAGGCTCCTCTGTCCATGGGGTTTCCAAGGCAAGAATACTAGATTGGGTTGCCATTTCCTTCTCCAGGGGATCTTCCTGACCCAGGGAGTGAACCTTTGACTTCTGTATTAGCGGGCGGATTCTTTACCATTGAGCCACCTGGGAAGCCCAAGATTTATAATAAAACATATATTTGGTCTTCATTCCTTTATCTGTCACAGGGTTCCTAAAACTCTTGGAATTTGCTGCCACAAGAGTGACAAAGGTGTCTTCTGTTATGTTAATGAGATGACTTTTGGAAAGCCTCCAGGTCACCTAGAGATGGGGGCTGGTTGCCTGGGGACACCACCATGTGATGAGAAGGTCAGCACTTGCAGTCCCACCCCCACCTCAGGGAGGGGAGCTGGAATCTGAGATCAGTCACCAAGACTGATGATGTAATCCACCACGCCTCTGTAGGAAAGCCTCCCCAAAACCCCAAAAGGATGGCATTCCAGGTGGAGGGGTCCTGGAGCTCTGCCTGCTTCCCACATACATTGCCATCAGTTCAGTTCAGTTCAGTTCAGTCGCTCAGTCATGTCTGACTCTTAGTGACCCCATGGACTGCAGCACACCAGGCCTCCCTGTCCATCACCAACTCCTGGAGCTTACTCACACTCATGTCCATCGAGTCGGTGATGCCATCCAGCCATCTCATTCTCTGTCATCCCCTTCTCCTCCCACCTTCAATCTTGCCCAGCATCAGGGTCTTTTCAAATAAGTCAGTTCTTCACATCAGGTGGCCAAAGTATTGGGTTGCAGCTTCAGCATCAGTCCTTCCAATGAACACCTAGGACTGATCTCCTTTAGGATGGACTGGTTGGATCTCCTTGCAGTCCAAGGGACTCTCAAGAGTCTTCTCCAACACCATAGTTCAAAAGCATCAATTCTTCAGTGCTCAGCTTCCTTCATAGTCCAACTCTCACATCTATACATGACTACTGGAAAAGCCACAGCCTTGACTGGATGGACCTTTGTTGGCAAAGTAATGTCTGCTTTTTAATATGCTGCCTATGTTGGTCATAACTTTTCTTCCAAGGAGCAAGCGTCTTTTAATTTCATGGCTGAAGTCACCATCTGCAGTGATTTTGGAGCCCAAAAAGATAAAATCTAGTCTCTCACTGTTTCCATTGTATTCCTGTCTATTTGCCATGAACTGATGGGATCAGACGCCACGATCTTAGTTTTCTGAATGTTGAGCTTTAAGCCAACTTTTTCACTCTCCTCTTTCACTTTCATCAAGAGGCTCTTTAGTTCTTCGCTTTCTGCCATAAGGGTGGTGTCATCTGCATATCTGAGGTTATTGATATTCTCCTGGCAATCTTGATTCCAGCTTGTGCTTCCTCCAGCCCAGCGTTTCTCATGATGTACTCTGCACATAATTTAGATAAACAGGGTGACAATATACAGCTTTGACGTACTCCTTTCCCAATTTGGAACCAGTCTGTTGTTCCATGTCCAATTCTAACTGTTGCTTCTTGACCTGCATACAGGTTTCTCAATAGGCAGCTCAGGTGGTCTGGTATTCCCATCTCTTGAAGAATTGTCCACAGTTTGCTGTGATCCACACACTCAAAGGCTTTGGCATAGTCAATAAAGTAGAAGTAGATGTTTTTCTGGAACTCTCTTGCTTTTTCGATGATCCAGCAGATGTTGGCAATTTGATCTCTGGTTCTTCTGCCTTTTCTAAATTCAGCTTGCCCTAGCACCCATCTGATTCTTTCTGAGTTACATTCATTTATAATAAACGAATGTTTCTCTGCGAGCTGCTCTGTGGCATAAATACGTGCAGCACGGAGGATTCCAATCTACCAGTGTGATTGTTGGCTGGCTTGCAGACGTCCTGAAGCGTTAGCCATCATCCTGTTAATAGCTCCAGCGGGCTGCGGCCCCTACATAAGTACACCTGTGTCCTGTTAGTATTAGTCGTTCAGTTGTGTCCAACTCTCTGTGACCCTATGGACTCTAGCCAGCGGGGCTCCTCTGTCCATGAATTCTCCAGGCAAGAATACCAGAGCGGGTTGCCATTCTCTTCTCTAGGGTATCTTCCCAACCCAGGGATTGAACCCAAATTGAGGCACCAGGAAAGCCCACCAGTGTAACCATCATCCAAATCAAGGCTTGGAACATATTCATTCCCCCACCAGTTACCTGGTGCCTCCCCTTGAAGTCAATCCGCACCCTCATACACAGCAAATTACTATTCTGATTTCTATCATCACAGATTAGAGTTTTGTATTCTAGAACCTCATAAAAATACAGTATACATATTTCAGTTTTTTTTTTCTGCTACGATTTGAGATTCACCCATATTGTGTTTGTCTGGTTATTTGTCTTTTCAATTGTGCGTTTGTATTTCATTGTATGGACAGACTACGACCTAACCCTGTGTTAATGGACATTTGGGATCTTTTCAGTACTAACAAGTAAGTGAAATTTTCTATGCTAAAATTGTATGTGATGCTTTAAAAACCTAATTATGATACATATTATCTGATTTACTTTCTACACATTTCCTTTTAAATTTATGTACATTATCTCATTTAAATGTTGCTGTCAGAATGCAACATAAACCCCTCCCCCCATTTAAAGATAAGGAAAACTGAAACTCAGAGGTGTTAAGTAATTTTCTCAAGTTTACAAAGTTAGTGGAAATTTGATCTCGATTGTCTGACTCCAAAATTCATGCTTGCTTCACGGCAAGGTGCCATGAAGCACATATTATGGAAATAACTGCTGCCCATTTTCTTTGATTTCCATTATTCCAGTAAACACACTATATTGTATTTTCACTTTCTTCTTCAATTTCACCAGTATAGGTCCAATAGCCCCAGCGCACATGTGCGTGCTCAGTCGTGTCCGACTCTTTGCGACCCTATGGACTGTAGCCCATCAGGCTCCCCTGTCCGTGGGATTCTCCAGGCAAGAGCACTGGCGTGGGTTGCCATTTCCTTCTTCAGTAGGCCCTGTACTACCTCATTTAAGTCAGCAAATTGAATGCACCTGCAGAAGACTGTGCATCGGCAAGACAGCACGCTGCAGAGTGCTCAGCAGGTGGCGCTGTTTCCACGCTATTGGGATGACGTGCACAGCCATCCCGCCACTAGGCGGCGCTGTGCTGCCCCGGAGACGCGTCACTGCTAGACAGCCCGGTCCACCCTTCTTGAAGCTGGCACCAGAGCCCTGGAAAGATCTCAGTGTATTCTCTTCTCCAGCGTGGGACCCCACAGTCCCATCTGCCTGTGTCTTCATCCAGACAGAGCTCTTAGTTAATAGGCTTCTGGACCAAGTTAAACCCACGAGACAGGCTTATGTTCAGCTCTCCTAGAAACGTGGGAAACTGCAGAGCTCCTTGCACCAGCCACTGGGTCCATCTCTCCCTTCTTACCCTCTTGTCTTCCAAGATATAGTTTATTTTAATCAACTTTTTATTGAACTATATTTGGTTTACAATGTTGTGTTAATTTCTGCTGAACAACAAAGTGACTCAGTTATAATATTCTTTTTCAAAAATATTATTTTCCATTATAGTTTTTCATAGGGTATCAACTATTGTTCTCTGAGTGATACAGTAGGACCTTGTTGTTTATCCATTCTCTATACAAAAGCGTCCATCTGCTAACCCCAACCTCCTACTTCATCCCTCTCCCAGTCCCCTCCCCTTTGACAACCAGTGGTCTATCTGTTCTTTATGTCCATGAGTTTGTTTCTCCTTCACAGATACATTTGTTTGTGTCATATTTTAGATCCACATACCTGTGATATCTTATGGTGCTTGTCTTTCTCTTTCTAATTTATTTCCCTTACTGTGAGAATCTCTTGTTGCCAAAATGTAGTTTTGATCCTACACATCCCAGGTCCAAGACAGTTTCACAGCAGTGTTCTATCCTGGCTTCTCGGCATGAACAGGATTCTGAACAAGCCAGACACAATGATGGACAGAGGTGTCCCAGCTCCACCCTGGCTTTTGTCTGAAGCAGAATCCTGTGCACGGTGCAGACACCAATCTGGATTCTGTTAACACACTGTCACTTAAGGCAAATCTGAATTTCTTTGGCAAGACTTTGTTTTCCAGGGTGAAAGGAGCACGCCCCCTTGTCCTGTTCTTGCCACGTTAGCGCCTGGAGTTTCATCAGAGCTGAGTGGGAACGTGACACCAGGGAGGCTGTGTGACCTCAGTCAGAGGTGAGTGCTGCAAGCCTGCCTTATCCTTTCCAAAGCCTCCTCTCAACTGGCCCGGGGCAGAGAGCAGAAGGCTGCAGGCTTCGAGACGCCTTGCCTCCTCCAGTTCTCCCAGCTGTGGAGTCAGCAGCTTACTGGAGTCCAAAAGTCTTTCGTTTCCCTGCACGGGTTTTGACTTCCAGAAGGTCCCTCTCACTCAGGCAGGGGCAGGAGGGAAGAGGGAAATCTAGTACTGGAAGTGGAAGGATGTGAATCTGGTGGGAATGGAGTCAATCAGATGTCAGAAGAAGGACTTCCCCAGTGGTCCAGTGATTAAGAATCTGGACTTCCACTGCAGGGGGCATGGGTTCCATCCCCTGGTTGGGCAACTAAGATCCTACGTGCTCCCAGAGGAGGAAGGAGTGAAGGAAACCTTAGGTCCAGAGGACCCAAAGACAGTGACGCCTTTCCTGGATCTTTGCTCTCTTTCCAGGGGTGATGTAAGAAGTGCTAGAAGGTGAAGAAGGCATTATTCCTTGAACTCAGGTCTTCAACCCTTGAAGTTTCCGGGCCCTGTGAGCCCCATGGCCATCCTGGGTGTAATGGAGGGGACAGAGCCCAGGCAAAGCAGACCTGAGTTTAAATCCCTGACCTACCACTTATGGGGCTTCGACTGCAGACTTGAGCTGGCTTTCTTCAAGTGCAGAGTATGGATAGTAATTTTACCCATTAAGTTTGTTGTATTAAATGAGATAAATATATAAGTATTATGTAAACATTATATACAGATTCACAGATATAAATTATATTATATATAGACATAAGTATTATTTGGACTTCCTAGCAGTCCAGTGGTTAGGAAGACTGTGCTTCCACTGCAGGGGCTACAGGTTTGATTCCTGATTGGGGGGCTAAGATCCCACATGAATCGTAGCCAGAAAAAAAAATTCTTGAATAAAAATAAAAATACAACATAACAGTAACAAATAAAAATATATATTATATACATAATTATGTATAGATATAAATATTATATGTATATGCCATTAGTACAAGAGCTTGCAGGTGACTGACAATGAACAGTGAATCATTGTATTTCTCTGCCCTCGGTCAGTACCTTTGTTCAACCATGTGGAACTAATTCAGAGAAAACATGGCCTACTGTCCACAAGGGATTGAATTGGAAAAGAAAAATCACAGAACTTTTGGCCAGTTAATATAGTGTGAAAAGTATTGGAAATCCTTGAACTTTAGGCAAAATCAAGTGTGTGAAGCCGCTAGGACCACAACGCAAGCCTGCCTCCGCAGGGACGGTGGTGATGCCTGGTTCCCTGGCTCCTTTCTGCCACCACCCCCCGGCGGGTCCCCTGGGGCCCATCTGCCATGGCCAGGCCTCCCTTTGTGAGTGGAGGTTGTTTTCACCCTGGAAGAAGCCCAGATCATTAATGCCACGTAAGGGAGACTTTGAATCAGGTCCTTGGGTACTTCAGATGGAGGTGCTTATAGGAGCCGAATTAATGCAATCGTCCTTTAAATCCGTGACCTGACTCCTGCCCACATCTCCAGCGTTAATTGTCAGTACATCCCATCTTTACCCCTGCTGCCCACCTCGTGGTCCCCTGACCTGTGCTTGGCAGGTGTCTGCACCTTCCTGCCCCTTCCAGCAGCACCCGTTCACCATCCTTCCCTGAGCCCCTTTGCAGATGACTGTCCCCTCCTGGAGGCCTTCAGGATGGATGTAGACATCCACCCCAGAATCCCGAACCTTCACTGCACACGACTATGTATTTCTCCATCCGTGTCTTCCAGGCTCTCACTTCCCTGAGAGTATAGCCCCTTCCCACATCCAGCAGAGGACCCCAGGAAGAGCCCAGTCTGGGAGACGCCTGTGGGAGTTTGCTGAGTGAAGGAATAAAAGGAATAAAATGAAGGGAAAAAAGCGTGTTTCACTTTGTACTTATATTTTATGCACATAGAGATTTCCATAAGTACCATCCAAGCCAGTGTCTCTCTGAACTGTACTGATAGTTTATGCCTTAAACAGTTGGTCTGATGCTTTCTTTATTGTTGATATATCTATCCAGGAATATGTTTACGTTGCTACCAGAGCAAGGAGTTCACTTTTACTTCGCATATTCATGTTTTCAATCCTTCGAATAGTCACCACCTGCAAAGGAAAGGTTTCCCCACCTAATTGAATGTTTCTTGCCTGACTCCAGGAGGCAGGGTCCTTTCTTCTTCTTTAGTTTTTTCTTCAGCTGGAGTATAGTTGTTTTATATTGCTGTGTTAGTTTCTGCTGTACAATGAAGGGAATCAGCCATATATAAACCTTGTTGTTAAGTCACTCAGTCGTGTCTGACTCTTTGCGACCCCATGAACTACAGCCCGCCAGGCTTCTCTATCCATGGGATTCTCCAGGCAAGAATACTGGAGTGGGCTGCCATTCCCTTCTCCAGGGGGTCTTCCCGACCCAGGGATTGAACCTGGGTTGCCTGCCTTGCAGGCAGATTCTTTACTGGCTGAGCCACCAGGGAAGCATACTAAAAAGCAAAGACATCATTTTGCCAACAAAGGTTTGAATAGTCAAAGCTATGATTTTTCCTGTAGTCATGTACGGATGTGAGAGTTGGGCCATAAAGAAGGCTGAGCACTGAAGAACTGATACTTTGAATTGTGGTGTTGGAGAAGACTCTTGAGAGTCGCTTGGACAGCAACAAGATCAAACCAGTCAGAAATCAACCCTGAATATTCATTGGAAGCACTGATGCTGAAGCTGAAGCTCCAATACTTTGGCTACCTGCTGTGAAGAGCTGACTCACTGGAGAAGACCGTGATGCTGGGAAAGATTGAACGCAAAAGCACAGAGTGAGATGGTTGGATAGCGTCACTGACTTAATGGACATGAGTTTGAGCAAACTCCAGGAGAAAGTGAAGGACAGGGAAGCTTGGCATGCTGAAGTCTATGGGGTTGCAAAGAGGTGCACACAACTTACAGCTAAACAACAACAATACATACATCCCCTCCTCTTGGACCTCCCTCCCACCCCATCCCATCCTCCAGGTCATCACAGAGCACTGAGCTGAGCTCCGAGTGGTGTATAGCAAGTTCCCACTAGCTCTCCATTTTACAAATAGTATTTAGTCACAATCTCCCAATTTGTGGCACCCTCCCCTTCCCCCAGTGTGTGCACATGTCCACTCTCTACATCTGCGGCTCTATTCTTGCCCTGCAAACAGCCTCATCTGTACCTGTTTTCTCATGAGGCGGTAGACTCCATCCTGTCTCCTGGTCCCGACTGAACAGGGGTGCCCTGGTGGTTTTGGACATGGCCGGCTGGGGTGGGCTGCAGAGGCGAAACTGGGGGACATCCCTGTCTTTAGAGGGTTTGAAAGCAAGTCTGTGGCAAGGGGCAGGAGGTGGGGGAGGGATGGTTTTGATGTGGGGGCTGCTTTTCTAGGGCACGGAGGGGTCTCCAGCCAGTCATGTTCTGGTAGCCCAGTCAGGGATCGCGTCCCCAGCGGGTGACTCCCAGGCGCCAGCTGGGGCTCTGATCTCGGTGACTGACAGATCCCACCCTCTTCTTTCCCCCTTCCCGATCCACGAGGAGGCAGGAGGATCTCTGGGAGGTCGGGGTGGGCGAGGCTGCGGTCCATGGGCAGAGGGAAGAGCTACTCCTGGGGTGGACTTGTCAGGAGCAGAAGCGGAGCCGAGACTCTGGGAGAAGGCTGGCGGCCTTTTCGCTGCTGGTTGTCACAGACCAGGTTGAAGTAAAGGTTCTGGGAATCCAGTTTCTTTTTCTCCTGGGAAGCGTGTACCTTCTCCGTTTCTCTGACCTCATCTGCCTCTCAGGTGTCCGTGGGGGACAGCTCTCCTGCAGTGCTTGGGTGTGCCTGAGTGCGTGGGCTCTGGAACTAGGCTTCCTGGTTTCAAATCCTGGCCTTGCTTCTCCGTGGCTGTGTGACCTTGGGCCATTCACTCAACTTCTCTGTGATGGCGATGATGATCGGTTGTCTCTTCTGTAATGTGGGGTTCACCTCCAGAGGGTGCTGTGAAAATGATAGAGTCATGTGTTAAGTGCTTACAGTGGTACTGGCCAGCGTAATGATGGATGCTCGGTATATACTGGCTGTTACTGTTATTTCCCCTTCACTGTGGTCCCTGGGCTCAGCAGGGACTCAGCAACCTTGCAACAGATGCAGCAGGAAGCGCTGAGGCCAGATGTGGTCTCTGCACTCAGGGCTTATGGTGTGGAGACGTGGAGACCAAAGCAAAATCCTGAAAGTGAAGAATTAGGAGAAGGAAATGGCAACCCACTCCAGTATTCTTGCCTGGAAAAATCCATGGACAGAGGAGTCTGGCGGGCTGAAGTCCATGGGATTACATGACTGAGCATGTGTGCACAAGGGTGGAGGGAAATGGGTTGGTAGCAATAAACTGGTAGAACTAAAAAAAAAAAATAAATAAAAGTGAAGAATTAGCTTGTGCTGAAATGTGTGCCACTGATACACACGTGTTGGGGATTCAGGAGAGAGTGTTGTGAGTTGAAGTCTTCACAGAAGAAGTAGAACTGGATTTGGGTCTAAAGGAGGGCAGAACATGGGGAATTGGTTTTATGACTTTATATTAGCCTCTCACTCCTGGGTCTCTGAGTGGTTCTTGCTTCCTCATCAGTGCAGCCAAACTGCTTCACTCAGGGAAATTCCCATGATGCCATTGTACCAGGTCGCTTAGTCATGGGCTTAGGCCATGCTTTCTTTCTTTCTGGTTTTTTTTTTTTTTTAAGATGTTATTTATTTATCTATTTTTGGCCATGCCTTGTGGCATGCAGAATCTTAGTTCCCCGACCAGGTATCAAACCCACAACCTCTGCAGTGAAAGTGCAGAGTCCTAATAACCACTGGATCACCAGGGAAGTCCCATGTCTTTTTCTTTTTGTAAAGAATCAAGTTTTATTTTTTTAAACTTTTTGCTTTTTATTGGAGTAGAGCTGATTTAACAATACTGGGGTAGTTTTTGGGGGGGCAGCAAAGGGACTCAGCCATACATGTACACGTATCCATTCTTCCCCAAACTCCCCTCCCATCCAGGCTGCCACATAACATTGAGCAGAGTCCCCTATATTATAACTAGGTCCTTGTTTGTTATCCATTTCAAATATATCAGTGTGTACCTGTCCATACCAAACTCCCTAACTATCTCTTCCCCCCATTCTTCCCTCCTGTAACCGTAAGTTCGCTCTCCAAATCTGTGAGTCTGGTTCTGTTTTGTAAGTTGCTTTGTATCATCTCTTTTTAGATTCCACATAGAAGGGATGTCAGGCAAGATTTCTCCTTCTCTGAGTTATTTCTCTCAGCATGACAATTTCTAGGTCCACCAGGTCTTTTTAACTGTGGAAAGATGGAGAAGTCCAGGGGCTCTGCCATCCCACTGGAAGGTCCCACCTCGAGGCTCAGCGCCGCCCTGCCCGCTCCCCCAACCTGTCCCTGCCCATGGCTGTAGATGACTGACCTCCCCTTGAGTGACTCCCAGGCCTCTCTGCTGCCCTGGTTCCACACGGAAGTGGCAGGGCATTATGCACTGTATTAAAATACAAACAACCAGCAACCCAAAAAACACCTGTCACTGTGTGTGCAGACCGGAGAAGGAGGATTGTCACCTCAGGGAACACTCAGCTGTTGTTCCCCTTGGAGCCACGGACACCCAGGCCTGGGCTTTCCATCTCCTTCTGGCTCTGTCTTTGGTTTTTGGGTAGGCTCAGGTGAAGCTGACTGCATTTTGGTGGGAGTCCCGGCAAGAGCCCTGAGGTGGACCCCAAACTCAAAGGTGCATGAACAGTGTGTGCGGAGCTTGTGGACGTGGGTCGTGCCCAGTGGTTCCGAGTCAGGAGGCCTGGGGCAATGCCTAGAACTCTTCATTGTTAACAAACAAAACCAGTGGTTCTCATGAGGGTGGGTCTGGGATGACACTCGAACTGTAGCTAAAGGGGACTTTGTCCAAAGAAGAGGAGCCGAGGAGCAATTCTGAACGGAGTGAAGAGGATATAAATTAAGGAAAACTGTCAGCTCACAGACTCAAGAATGCTGGGCATAGGACTTTCCAGCTGTATTTGAAGGAGGTCCCTGGTCCTCTGGACTCACCAACGTGGGGCTGCTTAGGGGACGGTGGTTTGGGATCAACCCTACTTCACCCAGAGCATCTTTACTCTGACCTACTTTTGTATATGTGGGTTCTGTGTAAGACTTCGTTTGGTAAGTGGGGACTGCTAAAAGAGAAATTGCTAACCTAGAGATGAAGTTTCAGTCCTTGGAAACACCCCAATCTCCTCTGGTAACCTTTGGAGCATGATGCAATCAGGTGCAGCTTGTTCAATCTGCAAAGCAGGACACCTTTGGACAAGATGCTTCTGTCTTCCCTGTTTCTCTTCTCTCTTTAAGCCACTTGTTCTGAAATGTTTGTGTCTTCCAGATCCATTTGGATCTTTCCTTAGAAAAAGGTGCACATATGCACACACCAATAAACTCCAGCACTCAATTTCAGGGGGGGTCTTGGGCTCCATGAAGACCATACATGAGTGTGTTAATCACTTCTCCCTCTAAACTTTCATTTTACTTTGTTTTTTAACCCCAGCGTTCCAGTGTTATTTTTTTCAAGTCTTCTCAACTAGACCTTAAGTCTTTTGAATGTAGAAACTGTGTGTCCTCTATAGTGGTGGTCTCTAAAGTGAAAGAACGAAAAGATCCATTGTAGAGGAAAACATTAGAATTTCTACTTATTTTTAACCCTTGCCCCTTTCAATTTCTACTTTTCTGCATGTTCTGCAATGCTCATTTTATTACTAGAATAGGTCACGTTACTTAAATAAACACTCCTTTATTGGAGATGCCTGTTAAAAACTTACTGATAAGGGACTTGATTTCAGAAGTTTGGGATATCCTAACTGGAAGAACTTCTATGTTCTGTTGATGCTTGCACGGAGCATTCTGCTAGGCATTGGAGATAGACCAAAACTTAGTGTGATTCCTACTTTCTGAGAGCTTATGGTTTACACTTGCACATAGTAGGTGGAACTGAAATTGTGTCTGGTTTATTTGACTCCAAGTCAGTAACTACATGATGAGTTCATGTTTTAAAAAGAAGGGTCTCTCAGTAAATATTTAGAAAGTGCCTCTTCATATCTTGTGCTTATATTGTTGAGACGTTTGGCTTTAAGGAAAGGTACCCCATAGGGATGCCCAAATTTGTACAAGATGTGAAGAAGAGTGTCTGAGTTTGTAGTTTTCTTGGTTAGAAAACTATTGATAGTAGTTCGAGAATTTTTACAGAGAAAGTGACGATGAGTGGCTGTCTTTTTGGAAGGACGAAGTTTGGGACTCATGCAGCGATTCGACTCCTGTTCCTTAGATTTTGTTAGACTGGCTCTCAGCAAATGATGGAGATTACAGGGTGGAGGCGAGTATACAGCTATCCGAAGCCACTAGTGCTGCCTCCGGATGTCCTGAGAAACTGAGATAAACACTGGGCAGAGAGGTGGAGATGAGAACACGGGTGAGCAGTCAGTATACCAGCAGAGCCGCGAGGACTCTGCAGCAGCCCCGAGGATCAAACCCAGAAAGGAGAATGTTTCTCATAACAACCGCCAGACCCGACCCATCTCTCAACAGCTGTCAACCATTTATTAGTGGGTCTCCACTGCAGCCAAGGGCAGACGGAGGGAGAGCAGACAAATGGAGAAAATAAAATTGTGTTAATTACCAGTCCATTTCCATGATGCAAAGGTGACCCGGTCTGTCATCTGCCTCCCCAGGGCTGGGGTTTTGTTGGGTCTGACATTTGCGGCCAGCGCTCCCGGCGGGCATCTGTTGCCCCCATTGCCATGGAGACAGCAGCTGCAGCAGCGCTTCCTTTGAGAATGTGCCGCCCCAGATTTCAGGAACTGTTCTGGAAGCATTTGCCCCAACAGTGCCTGCTAATCTCCCTTTCATTTGTAATTATTTTATCGCCTTGATTCTCGGCTTTGGCATCGTTCCCAAAGTGAACTCTGCTCCCCGACCCTGGGGTCCGTGGGGAGGTGTGAGCGCCCCAGCCCCGTCTGGGTGGAGATGAAAGGACCGTGGAAGGCAGAGGCTACCGGACCATTGCCGTCTTCAAACAGGCCCTGTCTCCTGTCCGCGGCCCTGGGAGGGCCCCGAGCTGATTGAAGTGGCCCGAATTATGAAGCCCAGAGCCTTTGAGGCAAGCCGCCCCATCGAGGCCAAGAATAATTGAACAAATAGTTTATCTGGCTAACCAACAGCTGTAGAGCCTGGGCGATTTGGAGAGGATTAGGGGCGAGCCGAGAGAGGATACTCCCACAGGGCCCTTCAAATCCTCACCCTGAATTCTACCAGCGAAGAACACATGTCGAAACCCTGGAATTGCTTTTCAAGTCTGTTTCTCTCCCTTTCCAAGGGACGCTGTTCAGCGCCTCCAAGAATTTTAAGTGGCTCGAACAATCAAATTCGGGGTCCCTGATATTGGGTTCCTTCAGTTGCTTCCTTCAATCCCCCCAAACCTTGTTTGATCCCAGACAGCTCGGATTCATGCAGAAATTCTGATCCCTCCTGGAGATGCCCGAGGCCTGCTGCCTTCTCCTGAAGTCCGCATTGCTGGCAGCTGCTGTAATGTCTAACCTGAACTTGACAGGGCCAAGTTCAGGTTAGGATAGAAGGGGAGTCTAGGGGGGGCTGGATGGAAAGCGAGGATGCAAGGAATCCTCTTCCCTGTGTGATAAGTTGGAAATAAATAAAGCTCCAAATGAATCAAAATTGAATGTTAAAAAAAAATCCTTATAAATACAAAGGAGAACTTAAGAGACTTTCTGTGTTAAAACCTTTATAACGCTGAAGTGAGTAATATGTTTCTCACTCTGGTTCAAAATCCAGAAATCACGAAACTATGGAAATCGTAGAAGATTGAGGAATTTAACAATATAAAAAGTTCTGCATGGCAAAACATCAGTTGCAAGTATTATAAACTAGGAAAAATATTTGCAACTCATCACAGAGAAAGGCAGTCTTCCTAATGGGTGAAGAACCCATAGCTACCAATTAGTCAAAGACCAAAAATCCCAAAGGAAATTGGGTAAAGGATGTGAACACATAGTTCAAGGGTGGAAAATGGATATGGCCCCTAAGTTAAAATGATGTGCAATGCTCAGTGCAAGCATCAACAGAACATAGAAGTTCTTCCAGTTAGGATATCCCAAACTTCTGAAATCAAGTCCCTTATCAGTAAGTTTTTAACAGGCATCTCCAATAAAGGAGTGTTTATTTAAGTAACGTGACCTATTCTAGTAATAAAATGAGCATTGCAGAACATGCAGAAAAGTAGAAATTGAAAGGGGCAAGGGTTAAAAATAAGTAGAAATTCTAATGTTTTCCTCTACAATGGATCTTTTCGTTCTTTCACTTTAGAGACCACCACTATAGAGGACACACAGTTTCTACATTCAAAAGACTTAAGGTCTAGTTGAGAAGACTTGAAAAAAATAACACTGGAACGCTGGGGTTAAAAAACAAAGTAAAATGAAAGTTTAGAGGGAGAAGTGATTAACACACTCATGTATGGTCTTCATGGAGCAAATTAAAACTAGACCAAAATTTCATTTTTCACCTATCAGGTTGGAAAAAACCCCAAATTCAACAATGTGCTATGTTGATGTATTTGTGAGAAATTAGAACTTTTTTACATTAATGCTGGCAGGTAAAATGGAGTGTAATTTGGCCGTATTTATCAAAATTACAAATACGGGTAAACTTTGACCCAACGATGACACTTTTGGGGATTTACCTTATAGAATGTTGCACACTTGCATGATGATGTGCAAAATTTATTAACTGCCACTGGTTTTTAACTGCAAAAAATTGGAGGGGAATGGTTAAAAATAAACTCGTGAAGAGGGATGTTTAAATAAATTATGGTACCTCCCTACAATAGAATACAATGAGACTGTGAAAAAAGAATGGAGAAGCTATTCAGGAACTGATTTATAAGGAACATTAAGTCTCTTCCCTGGTGGCTCAGATAGTAAAGAATCTGCCTGCAATGCTGGAAGACCCAGGCTTCAAATGGAAATTGTCAGGGACACTCACATTGTATCAGAACCCAGGGCCTTTCTGCACCCCTGCCATTTAATTTTGCTAAAAGTGTATTTCTTCTTCTTCTTCTTTTTCTTTACCCCCTTCCCCCACCATTGTTTTTATCCTAGTTCTTTTCACTTTGAACTTCTAGAGCAAAAGTCACCAGCTGGTGACTTTCAGGTTGAATCTGATCTACAGACCTGTCCAGGAAAGCCCCCGCTGTCTTCAGAATTTTACCCGGAATTTCACCGCTGATCCAGAATTTCATCCACTCCTCCTTCAACCAGGCCACCATGCAAGGGTCTGGATAAGTAAATGCAAAGACCTGAAGTGAGAGTAGCTTGGTGTGGTCTGGAATAGGGAGCTGGGGGCTATGCTGGAACTCAGACTGGGGGCCCCAGCTGATGGCTAATGCTGGCCGTGGGTCTTTTTTAGTGCATTGTGAGCTACAGAAAGGGTTTGGATTTTATTCTAACTGCAGTGGAATTAATTGAAAGAATTTTAACATAGGAGATTAACATATTAATAACGTGATTTATTTACAGCTGCTATGGAGATAAGGATGACAGAGACAGACAAAATATTTTTGTTCATATATATTAGAAATGCAAACTGAGAAATTAAAAAAAATGTTAATTAAAAACAGCATTGAGGGACTTACTGGTGGTTCAGTGACTAAGATTACATGGTCCTAATGCAGGGGGCCTGGGTTCCATCCCTAGTTAGGGAACTAGATCCCACATGCTTCATTTTAGGGTTTGCATGTTGCACCTAAAGACCCCACATGCTACAATGAAGATCAAAGATCCCGTGTGCCTCAACTAAGACCTGGAACAGTCAAATAAATAACTTTAAAAAATAACATCAATAAATTCATCACATGTTAACATCAATAACACAATTTTTATTAAAAAAAATTTTCCAAAGCAAAGAAATTTTAATGAGTGGCATTGTTTTACCTGTTTACAACTCTGTCTAATGTGTGTTTAAAAGAAGATAGTTGAATTCTCGTGTTTGCTTCTGAATAAAATGTGTTGTGATGCGTTGTTCCCATTTCAATGTACAGAGAAAATTTGGTTTCACACAGATATGTAGTCATAAAGAGGAGAAGTATTTAACAGATAATCAGGGATTTTTTTTTTTACCCAAAAAATTGACAAGTAGTTGTTTCTTAAAGGTTAGCTGCAATGTGGAATCTGAAACCACATGGGTGAATTTCATGCTCAGATTATTAATAAAATCCAACAGTCAGTCATGCACTTGAGTGGATCTTCACCCCTGCGTGATTTAGTGACATCATTCCCTGGTCATTTGGAAAACAGTGACTCACTGAGCAATGAAAATAGTGACTTCCAAATGTTGACAGATTTCATTATACATGACAAAAAATCCCACAGTTGTTAACGACACCGCTGACTCCACTGGAAAAGTCTTTCAGGGTTAGGAAGTGGTCTAGTTTACAATGGCAGACACACAGTTTCCAAAATTATATTTTTGCTTGAAAGGTCATTTTATCATTGGCAACAAATGCTGTCAACTGCTTTCACTGAAGTGAGAGGCTCATTTTATTTATTTTTGAGAAATAAATTTACTATAGATTATTATAGGAAGTTAAATATCATTTCCTGTGTTACACAGTAAATCCTTGTTGCTTATCTATTTTTATGTATAGTACTGTCTATTAATCCTATACTCATTTACGTCTCTCCTCTTCCCTATTTCCTTTGATAATCCTAAATTTGTTTTCTAGTCTGTGAGTCTATTTGCTCTGTAAATTGATACACTTGTATTGATTTTTAGATTCCACATATGTGATATCATGTAATACTTGTCTTTGTCTGACTTGCTTCACTTAATATGATAATTTCTGGTCCATCTGTGTTGTTGCAAATGGCATTATTTCACTCTTTTTTATGGCTAATATTCCAATGTATACATGTACCACATTTTCTTTATCTATTCATCTGTTGATGGACACTTACATTTCTTCCCTGGCCTGGCTGTTGTAAACAGTGCTGCTATGAATAGTGGAGTACATATATTTTTTTTAATTAGAATTTTGTTTTTTCCACATGTATGCCCAGGAGTGGGGCTGCTAGATCACACAGTAGCTCTATTTTTAGTTTTTAAGGAAACTGCATACTGTTTTCCACAGCGGCTGCATCGATTTACATTCCCACCAACAGTGTAGGACGGCTCCTTTTTCCCCGTACCCTCTTCAGCATTTATGGTTTGTAGATTTTTTTGATGATGGGCATTCTGACCAGTGTGAGATGACATCTCATTATAGTTTTGACTTGCATTTCTCTCATAATTAGTGATTTTCTTTTTCATGTGCGTTTTGGCCATCCATATGGCTTTTGGAGATATGTCTACTCAGGTCTTCTGTCCATTTTGTGATCTGGTTGTTTTTTTAAAATACATTTTGAGTTGCATGAGCTGTTTGTATATTTTGGAAATGAACCCTTGTTGGTGGCATCATTTGCAAATATTTTCTCCTGGTCAGTAGGTGCCTTTTCATTTTGTTGATGGTTTCCTTTGCCATGCAAAAGCTTTTATATTTGATTAGGTCCTGTTTGTTTATTCTTTGGTTTTAATTCTTTTGACTTGGGAGATTGATTTAAGAAAATATTGTGGTAATTTATGTCAGATAATGTTTTGTCTATGCTCTCTTCTAGGATTTTTATGGTGTCATAGTTTATATTAATTCTTTAAACCATTTTGAGTTTATTTTTGGGTATGATGGGAGGGAGTGTTCTGAAAACATCACTCATTTTATCTTGTATGTCCCATAAGAGGTCTATAAATAAATATTTCTCATTTCCTATGATTATTAAATTTGATCAGAGTGTTCCAGGTTTTTTATCATGGGTGATGGAGGTCTGTGGAAATGAGGGTTTACAGTGCAATCCTGTCTAGTATGATTGTGGAAAAGAGATTCAGGAATCAAGTTCCTGGATGTTCCCCCACAAGAAGGACCTTGGCTGTCACTTATTGCCTTAGATTCTGCCCTTGGCTGTAAAACAAACTCTCATTAAGGTCATAACAGTTCTTCACCTGTGTTAGAGAGGAAAGGAAAGCAGACGAGTGTCCATCCCAGGCATTTGTCTGTGCTGACCCTGAATTAATAGTTTTAATTTAATTCATATGCCCAGAAACATTAAGTATGACGTGCTGTGCTGTGCTGTGCTAGGTCGCTTCTGACTATGAGACTCTATGAACTATATAGCCTGCGAGGTTTCTCCGTCCATGGGATTCTCCACACAAGAATACTGGAGTGCGTTGCCATGCCCTTCTCCAGGGAATCTTCCCGACCCATTGCACTCAGCTCTCTTAAGCCCCATGCATTGGCAGGTGAGTTCTTTACCACTAGCGGCACCTGGGAAGTTACCCATGTGAGTGAGTTTAAAATGCCAGGGGACTGGGAGGGACAAGGAGGGGACATCAGACCGACAGTTTCACCATCTTTCCTCTTCGAGATCCTATTAGTCAAGTTTTTCATCTGCAGCTGTAGGCAGCTGGGCTAGCCGACACCTCTCAGTCCTTCCAGATTTACAGCTGCTGCTGCTAAGTCACTTCAGTCGTGTCCGACTCTGTACGACCCCATAGACAGCAGCCCACCAGGCTCCTCTGTCCCTGGGATTCTCCAGGCAAGAACACTGGAGTGGGTTGCCATTTCCTTCTCCAATGCATGCATGCATGCTAAGTCGCTTCAGTTGTGTCCAATTCTGTGTGACCCCATGGACAGCAGCCCACCAGGCTCCTCTGTTCACAGAATTCCCTAGGCAAGAGTACTGGAGTGGGTTGCCATTTCCTTCTCCAAGATTTACAGCTAGCGATTCTGAAAGTTGCTGGTGGGGATCCAGGAAGAGACCCAGGCGACTTTACAAAAGTCGTCCTCACTGTCACCTCTAGAGGGTGCTCCAGCCCTCCCGACAGCCTTGAAAAATTAAGGCGCCAAGTTTTCAGCATTTCTAAAGTTTCTGGGAACTTCTGAGGTCTTTGGTGGGATGGGATTTCCTGACTAGGGGAGGAATATGAAGCTGAGTCAGTGACAGGGTAAGGAAAACTGACAACAGCAGTTCCATCTCAGGGAAGTTTTAATACAACAGGTAAACCGGTCTAGAGTGATTGAATTAAAGGAGGATCCAGATATGAAATGAACCTGGAGCTAAAGGCTAGCGCTGGGCAGGAGATTGGGGAGGGAGCAGAGAGGTGGAGATTCGCCACTGTTCTGAAATGATCACACTTATTGATGCAAGACTGCTCGGGGTGTTGCTAAAGCAGCAGCCAGCAAACAAGCCCGACCAGGGCTGGCTGTCAGTCATGTGGGAAGCCTGCCATCACAAAGCGTTAATGAGGGATAAGACGGACTAAGTTCAGACAGATGAGGACTAAGTTCAGACGGATGATAGTACTCGATAGTATGCAGCAGAGGTGGTAACTGGTCTGGGGATCATAAGATCCCCTGCAGGCGGCAGGCTAGAGGGATGAGCTGAGTTAGTAGGTGAAGAGGTGGGTTGACAGCAGTCTGGAGGGATGGAGGAATATGAGCTCTGGGGGATGTTGCCACGAAGGAGGTTCTGTTCTACACAACCTGGAAGGGATGGAGGACTATTGTCTTGAAAAATGGACAGGAGCTGATAATGGCTCTTTGATTGAGTAAGAGACAAGGCTGGAGTGGTTGGGAGGGGTCTGGTCATGTTAAGGAGAACTGAACTCAATCCTAAGGACACTGGAAACCATTAGACGGCTTTAGGGAAGGGAATCAGGCAAGATCTTTCCAGCTGGAGGGGCGAATGGATGGGAAGGTAGCAAGATTTCAGGGACACCGTCCGGGATGGCTGTCGTCACCTAGATGAGAGGTGATATGGACAGGAGTGTGGTGGAGAAAAGTGGAGGGAAGTGATCACACTGGGTTTTAGCAGAACTCTGTGGAGGGGGAGATTTCAAAAGTATACTTCATTGACGAACAAGCACAATTAGTACTGTTCTGTTCCCCTGAAGCAATACAGATAATATGCAAACATACTTGCTCCCAGGGGACCTCCTCCCCCCAGAATCAGATTGCCGCCTCTCTGTGGACGGGTAGCTGTAGAGAAGGAGCCCTGTATGCTTCACCACTCAAAAATCTTCACACTTTCGGCCTCATTAAGGAAAGAGATAAAACTGGTCTCTGGCCAGTAACCAGAGATCTGGATTCATGTATGGTGTCTGTGACCAGGAATGGTTGCACATAACTCTCAAGTCGGTTTAAGAAGCATTTTCTCTTCCTGTGGTCTGTGCCCCCGAGCCTTGACTTGGAAGGAGATCACTAGCTTCTTTCCCAGTGGGAGATGCTGGCTTTGCTGCTTCTGGCCAGGAGGCATCAGCAGCCTCAGAAAGGCTGCAGGGCCCTTGGAGGGCTGGGGACCAGGAGCTGTGCCGTGCGCGAGGGCCCGAGGTTGGGATTCTAATGAAGGGTTTTCCATCAGGCACTGAACATCCTGCCCACTGCATTTCTTCTTCTTTTTGTAATTTGACTGAGTGGGGTCTTGGTTGTGTCATGGGGATCTTTCACTGCAGCACACAGATTCTCTCTAGTTGTGGCACACAGGCTTAATTGCTCCCGTGGCATGTAGGATCTTAGTTCCCTGACCAGGGAACGAACCCGCCTGCCTTGCATTGCAATGCAGATTCTTCACCACTGGATCACCAGGCAAGTCTCTGCCCACTGCTTTTCTGCTGTGTAAGATTAGCTGGTTGGTGCTAGGAACAGCCACGGGCTGGGCCAGAGGGAATTTGGATTTGCTGGAGATGTGGTCCCTGGACCCCAAGGGGAGTGTGAGTGCACATCCTGTAAGTCCCAGCTCTGCACAGCCTCTGGCAAGTTCACAGGGTCCCCAGGTAGCCACAGAAGACTGCTCTGGTCTCCCTTGCCCTTTCGTTCTTCCCACATATCCCCTGTAATAGTGGATAGTGATGCCGAGGGAACAAGTGATCGGGTGCTGGTTCACCCTTAGACTCTTACAGAACTTGTGCAAAAACTCCTGAAAAGTTCTTAAAAAAAAAAAAATTTAATTGGAGTGTAGTGCTTTACAATTCTGTGTTAGTTTCCGCTGTACAGCCAAGTGAATCGGCTATATGTGTATATACATACACACACACATATATACATATATCCCCTCTGTTTTGGATTTCCTTCCCCTTTAGGTCACCACAGAGCACTGAGGAGAGTTTCCTGTGCTCTACGGTAGGTTCTCATTAGTTATGGATTTTATGCACAGTATCCATAGTGTATATATATGTCAATTCGAATCTCCCAATTCTCCCCAGACCCCTTTCCCACTTGGTGTCCATACATTCGTTCTCTACACCCATGTCTCTGTTTCTCCATTTGCAGACAGGTTCAGCTGTACTATTTTTCTAAGTTCCATATATATACATTAATGTACGACATTTGTTTTCCTCTTTCTGACATTTCACTTTGACATCTCTAGGACCACCCTGGAAAATTCTTACCATAATCTTCTCTGTATTATTCCACAAAATATTTTTTGAGTGTCTACTATGTGCCAGACAACGTTCTAGGTTCATGGATCACATCTGTCCATAAACTGAAGCTCCCCTGTGGCCCCTTCTCTGCAGTGGGAGATAGATTAAAAAAAAACCAAAAAACACTAAACACAATCCATTCAGGAGGTTTTTCTCTCCTGACTCAGGAGTGAGGGGGCCAGTGCCCCCACGTTCTCAGTGCTGGTCGTGAACCTGACCTCCTGGCAGACATGCTGTGTGGTCTCTGAGTGAGGAAGGTCCATTCTGATTATGATCTGGGGAGGCAGGGAGCAGGGTCAATGGTCAGATAAGTATTTTATGCATTATGTGAGCAAGTGAGTGAACTAGTGAAATAAAAAACGAAAACCCAGAGCCTGTCAAGCACAAGTTATAGTCTCCATTTCTAATCATTTAAAACGTTTATCCAGAAGCCCTTCAAATTTAGTCCAGATGTAGGTAGGTGGATGTCAGAGTCAGGATGATGACCCTAGATCAAGAAAGTGCTGCTTGGAAGCAAGGAAGGTGGGGGAGCCATCAGCTGAAGCCTGGCTTGATTATTACAGAATTGTGTGCCTGCTAAGTTGCTTCAGTCACGTCCAACTCTTTGTGTCCCTATCGACTGTAGCCCACCAGACTCCTCTGCCCGTGCGATTCTTCAGGCAAGGATACAGGAGTGGGTAGCCGTGCCCTCCTCCAGGGGATCTTCCTGATCCAGGGACCGAACCCCCATCTCCTGCGTTCCAGGTGGATTCTTCCCCCCTGAGCCAGTGGGGAAGCCCTGGTACAGGGTTGATGCCCCTTATATCTTTTTCCCCCATCAGAACATAGGGAGAAGCCTATAATTCTTCTGCCTGAGGGCTGGAACTGTAACTGACTAAAGGACAGACGTGCTTGAAAAATTCTCAAAAGCGTCAAATGAGCAGACAAAGGTCATGAGAATGCCACTGTTTCCTTCTGAGCTTCAGATGCGTGGGTGTCAGGATTTAGTCCATCACCTATGAAGTGGGAATTGGGGCAGTTATTAAGACTCTTCTGTGTTTGCTAATAATTATCATCTGATTCACAGTGGATCCTGCAGTGCTCCCACTTCCTTTAATTAATTTGTCATTAATTATTGGGGTGCTTTATTTTATAAGGGTGATGACTAAACCTGTTGGCAGGTCTAGAACTGCCCTGTTGGCACTTGACTGAAAAGGGTTTGGTCTCCCAGTTTAGCCCCATCCATTCAAGAGGATTCATCATTCTCCCCTGACATCAGGCATGGCCAGGGGGCCGCTACCTGCCAGGAAGTGGGCCTCCCGGGACAGGACCTTGTCGCAGCTACTGACTAGGGAAGCTCGGTTCTACTCCTGGCCACACTGAGCCAGCTAAGCAGCCAGAGAACAACACCCAGGGCTGGGGTCCCAGGAAGGAATGGCTTCAGGGCACGTAGTAGGTGACCTTCGAGCTGGAGGCCCTTCCACCAGAGGCTCCCTGAAACTCACATACTTGGGGAGCTTACAGCATTCTTTTGGAATTCAGCTCCAAGCTCTTCGTGGAATATGACGGGTGTCTCTGCCTGGCTGCTTCTTGGTTCCTTTAAGTTCTTTCGTAAAGCCTCTCTCTATTTCTCTGAGTCTATCTTGCAGTAAACTAAGATCATGGCATCCGGTCCCATCACTTCATGGCAAACAGGTGGGGAAACAATGGAAACAGTGACAGACTTTATTTTCTGGGGCTCCAAAATCACTGCAGATGGTGACTGCAGCCATGAAATTAAAAGACGCTTGTTCCTTGGAAGAAAAGCTATGGTCAACCTAGACAGCATATTAAAAAGCAGAGACATTACTTTGCCAACAAAGGTCCATTTAGTCAAACCTATGGTTTTTCCAGTAGTCATGAATGGATGTGAGAGTTGGACTATAAAGAAAGCTGAGCGCCGAAGAATTGATGTTTTTGAACTGTAGTGTTGGAGAAGACTCTTGAGAGTCCCTTGGACTGCAAGGAGATCCAACCAGTCAATCCTAAAGGAAATCAGTCCTGAATATTCATTGGAAGGACTGATACTGAAGCTGAAACTCAAATATTTTGGCCACCTGATGCAAAGAACTTACTCCTTGGGAAAGACTCTGATGCTGGGAAAGATTGAAGGCAGGAGGAGAAGGGGACGACAGAGGATAAGATGGTTGGATGGCATCACCGACTCCACGGATGTGAGTTTAAGCAAGCTCCAGGAGTTGGTGATGGACAGGGAAGCCTGGCATGCTGCAGTCTGTGGAGTTACAAAGAGTCGGACATGACTGAGCCACTGAACTGAACTGATCTTGCAGTAACTGCATTCCCCCCGCCCCCACCGGAGTTTCTGCATTTTTATTCCAATCTTATTGTCAACTTCTACTTGAAATACACAAAGTTTAAGATCATTGGGGACTTCCCTGGTGGTCCAGTGGCTAAAAAGATCCCATGCTCCCAAGGCAGGGGCCCTGGGTTAGATCCCTCATGAGGGAATTAGATCCCACGTGCTGCAACTAAAGATCACGCAGGTCACAATGAAGATCAGAGATCCCGCTGCAGAAACTAAGACCCAGCACGACCAGATGAATAAAAGTAAATATCAAAAAATATATCATTGGCTTCACAATTGTGGTGGATGAGGAAAATGTGTGATGGATTGTTGACCTCCATGTGAAATAGATTCCAATACACAGCCCTCCCCACCCAGGCTGTTGCAGAAGCTTCCTGATTCCTCTGCCTCACCCAAACCCACAGCCCTCCTCCTCTGCAGGCCAGCCTTCCCAGGGAGAGTTTTTCTGGATCTCAATCCCAGTGTGTCCCTCCCATATTTAAAGTTCCCCAGTGGATTCCTGTCACCTCTGTAACAGATCTATAAGTTTCATCTTAGAGCTCAGTGCTTTCACCTGCCCCACCCCACCCCTGCATCACCTGCTGCCACTTTCCCATCGTTATTCAGTCTTAGAGGGGAATTTTGGGAACACGAGATGATGATTCAGCCTCCACACTTCTGCCCATCTTGTTTGCTTGCAGGACAATTAGGTCCCAGACTTGTGTCCTCCTTGAGCTCCCTGTGAATATGCTCAAACAAACCTGCCGCTGGGAAGTCTTCCAGACTCGGGCCAGGTCTGATGTAACCCCAACTCCCTGTGCTCATCCCACAACCCCTACATCCCAGAACCTGCCTGAGAGGTAGTTAATCACTCCGTTGCCTGCTTCCTGTATTATGCCATGCCCTCCTCTGGGCCTTAATTTAGCTCGATAATTCCGGGCCTGCTGGGGTACTTTTCCCGGAGTAGCAAATGAGTTTCTATTTCTTGTAGGAATGAATGAATGAATGAAGCATGGGACTCTCCATCCATCCTTGCTCCAATAACAATGTTTCTCCTTTAAGAAACATAACAGTTTTCTCCTGCCCATTTTTATGGAGGAGGGATTGGAGGGGAGGAGTTAGAAGTGAGTTCTGAAAGTGCAGTTAACTGAGAGGGTTTAAGGTGGTACGATCTGGAATCAGAGTGGTTGCATGAGTACAGTGGGTGGAAGAAGGAGATGGGGGTGGAGGAGCTGGGCGTGGACTCAGAAGGGGACAGCCATGCCCTCCTACAATGGGGGGCCTTGCCAGAGGCAGCCAAGGATGGTGCATCTGAAGCAGACCCCAGGCTCTGGGATTTGGGGGAGGAGGTGGGGACCAGTGGATAAGCGCAAACAGGCAAATGGGTGATGCTGTCTGGCAGAAATACCTTCTAGAACCCAGGAAGTTCTGCATCAGGCTGGGTTTAAAGGTACAATTCAGTCTCTTCCAGAGTGGATCTCATATCCTGTGCTAGAGTTTCCTAGGAAACTGTCAGGCCTGGGTCAGACATTCTGAGTCTGGTCTTCAATCCATCCCTCCATCCCTCACCTGCTGGCCTCTGAGGATCCCACCCGTAGACAATCCTGGGCCCGCTTCTCCCCAGTTTCCTGTTTGCCTGACTTCTCCAGGTTGCAGCCCTCGGAGAACAAATTAGGGCTTAAAGTGGTGGAGCCAGAACACCCAGTCTGGGCAGTATCTCTGCCTTATCCACCCCCTGAGTTCTGCCGGGCCTTTATTTTCCCCTTCTGTGATGTGGGCAACATGCTGCTTCACCTCCCTTGAGCTGCCCAGTTAATTATCACCCTGAGTTCCCAGGGAGTGCAATGCCCTGCAGCTCTCCAGTATGCAAATTTGTCATTTTTCTTTCTGGCCAAGCCTCTCTCATAGCAGCCCCAGTTTCATAACCTCGGCCACCCTGCCCCCGTCCCCTCCCTTCCTGCACGTACAGCACCCTCCCTCTCGCCCAGATGCACACCTGCAGGAGAAATTGGCACAGACTCCTTTCCATCTGTCACCGCTTCAAATAGCTTGAGTGCTCTGATGACGGATAAAGTAATTGCAGAGCATACGAATGACTTAATATTTGATGTGTTAAAATAATTTTTTAATGCCAAGCATTTGTATAATTTATAGCTGGAATCTACAGTTTTCCTCTTGCTTCCCACTGCTCACCTAGTCATTCCCCATCAGGGTGGCAAGCGCGTTGGTCCCATGGCTCCTGTTTTTTTTTTTTTTTTCGCTCAGTGTTTTACAGGGAGAAGGCAGGATGGGTAATATCACCTATGTACGGCGCTTACTGACTTCTGAATCCCTCGGCCTCATTCAGATCTTAGCATGTTAAGGTGCTTACAAATATTTGATGAATGTATTTTTCAATTAATTTTTTGGCTGTGCTGCATTTTCATTGCTGAACACAGGCTTTCTCAAGTTGCGGAGAGCAGGGGCTGCTCTCTAATTGTACACAGGTTTCTCTTTGCGGTGGCCTCTCTTGTTGCAGACCACAGGCTCTAGGGTGTGTGAGCTTCAGTAGTTGCGACATGCAGGCTCTAAAGCACAGGCTTAGTTCTTGTGGCACACAGGCTTGGTTGCCCTACAGTATGTGGAATCTTCCTGGACCAGGGATTGAACCCATGTTCCCTGCATTATCAGGCGGATTCTTAACCACTGGACCACCAGGGAAGTTTTGATGAATGCATTTTGATGATTAGAAGTTGGGGAGTCATTTGACAACTATTTCCTCAGAGCTTATATGTGCCAAACACCCTTCTAGGAAGTAGAACCTGGCAACCACAAGACGAGGTCCCTGCCCTGTGAGGAGTTTGAAGTTTGGTGGGGAGTCAGAGCAACAGTGCACGCTGAGTCAACAGTGGAGGAAGCAGGGTATCCTGGCAGTTTAGGCATCAAGGTATCACCTAAGCTGGAGGTTGGGGATTGAGTTAACTTCAAGACCTAGTGAAGAGTTTGGGGAGCTGAGGACGGAGGCAAAAGAGAGTCGGAAGGAGGTAGAAAGAAGAGCACTTGGGAAGATATGGAGCTAAGACAGAGTATTGTTGATTTGAATAGCTAGAAGCCCTTCATTAAGACTGGAATTTAGGTCAAAAGAGAGAAATGAGGCTGTAGTGGTGAGCAGGGGACAGACCATGAGTGACGCTGTCAACCGTGTTGAAGAGCGGAGGTGGAATGGAAGCATTTTAAGAGTAGTGACTTGCTTACACTTTTCTACTAGAAAGACTTTTCTACTAGCTGAAACCATCAGAGAAAGGGGTCTTGGAGTGAAGACACCAAAGGAGGTGGAAGTCTTCATTCCTTCAACTCTTGTAGCTCTTTTTGGCTCAGATTTAGGCTTGGAGGTTAGGAAATAAAATAAATCAATTGCTTCCTTAAAAAAGTCTTTCAGGCAACAGAGGGCATTCTCAGTGAGCACCTTTTGCCCCCTCCACCCTGTTCCACCTATTATTCCTGTTACTTAAATGCCTCATCACTGATGGGTGTGTGTGATCATGCCCACATGGTGAAGGACAGATGAGAAGCGTATGGGTTGTACTACTCTCTGATTCCTCCTTTCTGCAGTGTCCTGTCCACTTCCCTCATCCAAGGTCCTCCAAGGCTGGGCTGGAGCCCAGCCCACCAGCTTGAGAGAGCCAGGAGCCAGGTGCCTGCCTCTCTTCTCAGCTCTACCATCAGTGACATCACCTTCGAGTTTGAAATTGAAAAGGGGCCACGGTATTCACAGCATGGAAACTGAGCAAGTGCTGCTACAATTCACAGCTTCTGTTTTTTCTGGAGAGCTGGTTGTTAAGCATTTGCTAGCTTATCACTCATTTGTGAATCTGCAGTGTAGCAGTCTAATGCCCGGATGGTGAGGGATTTCTGTTTTAGTGCTTATTGTTGTTCAGTTACTTAGTGGTGTCTGACTCTTTGCAACCCCATGGACCGCAGCATGCCAGATTTCCCCGTCCTTCACTGTTTCCCAGAGCTTGCTCAAAATCATGTCCATCGAGTCAGTGATGCCATCCAACCATCTCATCCTCTGTCATCCGCTTCTCCTCCTGCTTGTCAATCTTTCCCAGCATCAGGGTCTTTTCTAATGAGTCAGCTCGTCGCATCAGGTGGCTACAGTATTGGAGCTTCAGTTTCAGCATCAGTCCTTCCAATGAATATTCATGGTTGATTTCCTTTAGGATTAACTAGTTTGATCTCTTTGCTGTCCAAGGAACTCTCAAGAGTCTTCTCCAACACAAGTTTTCTCCAGTTCAAGAGCATCAACTCTTTGGTGCTCAGCTGTTATTGTGCCAATGTGGCTGATTCCTTTCTTACTGAGGCAGGTGATTTCTCCCCATCTCAGCTTGGTTTTGAACTTGTCTCTGACTTTGAGTTGGTTTCCCTTTCCCTATCCACCTCAGCTTGCTGCTTCTGAAGGCAACATGGGTGAGGGTGCTGAAATGCCTCCCTTCTGTCCACCATCCAATCTTGAGCGGGCCTCCTGCACGTCCACTGGTGTGAATCCTACTCTGCCTGCCATTCTTCAGCCTGTTGACGGATTTCCCCATATTTCCTCTGAATTCTTCTCCATTGCCCACTGGTGAGGCTTACTTACTGGAATGGAGACATGGGGAAAGTAGAACAAATTAGTTTTTCTGTGCAAAGTGCCCTCCAACAGATGAAAATATGGCAACCTCACTTGTCATCAAAGAATGCAAAATAAAATGGGATAACAGGAGTCCCTGGAAATGAACCTATGGAAAAATGCAAGGATGAAGAGATGTGTGCACAAAGATTTTATTGCAGTTTTGTTTGTAGAGGTGAATAATTGGAAACGAAGTAACTGTACATCAATAGGGGAATGATTAAACATATTATGGAACATCTCTGCAATGAATGCTGTAGCAGCCACCAGAGCAATGAGTCAGCTTTAAATGTCCCGCAGAGAAAAATGTCCTTGCAGCACTCAGAAGAGCAAAGTTCAGGACTTCCCAGTGACTCCACATGCCCAATGCAGGGGGTGCTGCTTTGATTTCTCAGGATCCCACATGTTCCAAGACATGGCAAAAAAAAAAAGTAAAAAATAAAAGTTTTTAAAAAGTGACTACTGCTTAAAAAAAAAAGAGCAAAGTGCAGAACAGTTTATACAAAATAATCCTGCTTATGTGAAAGAATTCTATGTGAGGTATGTGTTTGTGTATATGTGTGTTTGTATATGTATAAAAGAGTGGAAGAATACCTACCAAACTGTTAAGTGTAGACACTTCTGGGAATTGACATTAAGGAGATGGTGTGAGAGGAGCTATTGATTTTTGACATATAATATTAATATTCATTCCAGGCATACAATATAAGGATTCAGCATTTGTGTGTATATTGTGAAATGATCACCCCTATAAGTCTAATTAATATCTGTCACCACACATAGTAACAGAATTATTTTTCTTGTGATGAAGACTTTTAAGATCTACTCTCTTAGCAACTTTCAACTATGCAGCACAGTATTACTAACTACACTCCCCAAGCTATACATTACATCCCCAGGGCTTATTTTATAACTGGAAGTTTGCACCTTTTGACCCCCTTCACCCATTTCAGAGCTACTCCTTTTTACTTTGTATGCATTTTATTGTTTGAATTTTCATAATAAAAAATTTTAAAAATAAATCATTTATTTATTTTTGGCTGAGCTGGGTCTTCGTTGCTGTATGCAGACTTTCTCTAGTTGTGGTAAGTAGGGGCTACTCTCTAGCAGCAGTGGGCAGGCTTATTGTGGGGGCTTCTCTTGCTGCAGAGAAAGCAATGACAACCCACTCCAGTACTCTTGCCTGGAAAATCCCATGGACAGAGGAGCGTGGTAGGCTGCAGTCCATGGGGTCACGAAGAGTTGGACATGACTGGGCGACTTTACTTTCACTTTTCACTTTCATGCATTGGAGAAGGAAATGGCAACCTACTCCAGTGTTCTTGCCTTGAGAATCCCAGGGATGGCAGAGCCTGGTGGGCTGCCGTCTATGGGGTTGCACAGAGTTGGACACGACAGAAGTGACTTAGCAGCAGCAGCAGCTCTTGGTGCAAAGCATCAACTCTAGGCATACGGGCTGCAGGAGCTGTGGCTCACAGGCTCAGTTGCTCCGAAGCACCTGGGATCTTCTCAGACCAGAGATCGAACCAGTGTCCCCTGAATTGCAAAGCAGATTCTTAACCACTGGACCACCAGGAAAGCCCCTGAAAAGGTATTTACAAAACAGAATATGTCACTTCACTTTCATCTTGCTTTCCTAGAGCTGGGAAGCCCAGATCTTAAAATAGTCTGCAGAGGCCAGGGAGGGGCCCTGGGACCATGCAGGTTGGGATCTGTAACTAGTTCTACTGGGGGTGGGGGTGTTGGGGGTGGGGTGGGGACAGTGGTGTGAGGACAGGGCTTGGGTCCTGTAGTCCTAGAGACTACAGGACTGGCTGGGGGGAGCATGTTATCAAGTGAGTGGGCCTCCTTGGCAGTCATTTGGGGGTGCTCTGCTGTGGTTCCTGGGGGTGTATCAGCAGGGGCAGTGTTATTCCCAGACCTAAGAAGGCGACTCATTGGAAAAGACCCTGAGTCTGGGAAAGACTGGGGGCAAGAGGAGAGGGAGGCGACAGAGGATGAGATGGTTGGATGGCATCACCGACTCAACGGACATGAATCTGAGCAAACTCCGGGAGATAGTGAAGGACAGGGAAGCCTGGCATGCTGCAGTCCACAGGGTCGCAAAGAGTTACTCCCAGAGAGTTCTGATTAATTCCAGGGGCAGGGCCTGGCCTGCACGTGGGAGTCAGACAGCCCTGACTGCCTCTAGGGAGGCAGGGCTGCAAGCCTTGGATGGAGGCCCCACACAGCCAGGACCTGCGGGGGAGGCTGCCTGCCGCCATCTCTTGTGCTGGAGCCTAGAGCTCTGGCCCAGAGGAGCCACTCCTGAGTGTGGACTGGGGCTGCTGTTTGGAGACTGGGGCTGCTGTCCGAGCCCTGCCCTGACTCCGAAAGGCCCCGGGGGTCGGAGAAGGCACGGCCCTGGGGGACTGCCCAGGGTTCCTCGTCTCTGCCTTCTGTTCATTGTCTCCTAACTGCAGGCCTGGAGGAGTTGTCCAGGTGGAAAGTCAGTAAAACAAGCTGATAGTTCTCCCTGGCGCCCTGACAGCCTCCGCACCACGGGAACCCAGGCCAGGAGGCTCTGGGTTTGGCCTCCCAGCAGGCACCCAGGGCCAGGTTGCCTACATGTCCTGCTTGTTCAGCAAGTTCTGGGCTTGCGGGGTGGGGAGGAAGGTGACACAGCTGCGGTGACAGAGGTTTCTCTGGGGCAAGTCCCCTGGGGCTTTTCTCCCTTCCTCTTTTTGCAGAAGATAGGGAGAGAGCCCTGGAGTAGGGGTCAGATCCAAGTCCTGGCTTGACCTGTGCTGGCTGTGTGGCCCTAGAAAGGTCCTCAGCCTCTCTGAGTCTCAATGGCAAACTATAAGATGCAAGTTATAAGCCTGTCCACTGTGCAGGGTCACTGAGAGTGGGAGAGGGGTGGATAATAATGGCTGGTGTTTGGCCCATGCTTCAGAGGTACCAGGTGCTAGGGTCCCATCCACCAGCTCAGTTTAGTTCATACCCACATCACCTTCTAATATACAATACAGTCCACTCAATGGCCATTTTCTGTCCCTCCCACTAGAGAGAACATTTCACAGAAAGAAAACTTTTGGCATAATTTGTTCCCTGTGTTTAGGACAGAGCTTGGCATATAGGAGCTGCTCAAAACTTTTGAATGAATGAATGACTGAGTGGCTGTCTCATTTAGTCCCCATATCGACCCTATGAGGACAGTATTATTGGCATTGCCATCATACAAGTGGGAAACGTGAGATGCAGGGAAGAAAACTGTCTTTGTAAAGTCATGGATGAGGGACTTCCCTGGCAGTACAGTGGTTAAGACTTTGCCTTCCACGGTAGGGGTGCAGGTTTGATCCCTGGTTGGGGGATTAGATCCCATAGGCCTCATGGCCATAAAAACTAAAACAGAAGCAATATTGTAACAAATTCAATAAAGACTTTAAAAATGGCCCACAACATGAAAATATTAAAAATAAAAAATAACATCATGGATGAGTACATGGTAAGGCTCCAGTTCTGTCCAGAACTGTGCAGCTGAACTCCAGGCCCTGGACAATTCCATTTTCTAAAAGAAATGATGTTCATGCAAGCATTGGGTAAACTGTAAAGTGCTATGGAAACATAAAGTGTTGTAACAACTTCACCTTCCATTTACTTGATGATCTAAAAATAAAGGATACTTTTGCACTGTGTCTCCCCACCTGCTCCCTAAACCCTCTCCCGCCCCGGTTTGAGGTCACAGAATCAACTCTGACTTTCTGCTGGTCTTTATTTTGTATGTTATCCATGTTGTTGTTATTTAATCACTAAGGCACGTCTGACTCTTTGAAACCCCAAGGACTGTAGCATGCCAGGCTCCCCTGTCTTCCACTATCTCCTGGAATTTGCTCAGATTCGTGTCCTTTGAGTCAGTAATGCTATCTAACCATCTCATCCTTTGTTGCTCCCTTCTCCTCCAGCCTTCAGTATTTCCCAGGATCAGGGTCTTTTCCAATGACTCGGCTCTTCACACCAGGTGGCCAAACTATTGCAGATTCAGTATCAGTATCAGTCCTTCCAATGAATATTCACAGTTGATTTCCTTTAGAACTGACTGGTTTGATCTCCTTGCAGTTCAAGGGACTCTCAAGAGTCTTCTCTAGCCCGACAATTCAAAAGCGTCAATTCTTCGGCACTCAACCTTCTTTATCGTCCAGCTCTCACCTTCGTACATGGCTAATGGAAAAACCATACCTTTGAGTAGACAAACCTTTGTCAACAAAGTGATGTCTCTGCTTTTTGATGTACTGTCTAGGTTTGTCAGAGCTTTCCTTCCAAGGATCAAATGTCTTTGAATTTCAAGGCTGCAGTCACCATCCACAGTGATTTTGGAGCCTAAGAAGATAAAACCTGTCACTGTTTCCACTTTTCCCCTTCTATTTGCTATGTAGTGATGAGACCAGATATCCAGAGCCAATCCTAACCCAATGCTGATTGTCCAGACCACTCAGCACGTTCTCTGCCATCTCTTTCCCCGTCAGCTGGTGGGGAGTGCTCGGGAAGTTACAGAGCCTTTGTCATTAACTGGAGCCAGACTTGGATAGACAGTGGGGTTCTCTAAGAGACAAGCTGTGTTCCAGAGCCCAGCAGATCTCTGGTGTATTTTGCTAAGATATGTTCCCCTGTCTTGTCACTCTTGCTACTGGGGATGGCTTGTGGATCTTTCCAGTGACTTTAGATGCATCATGGACTGTGAGCACTGCCTTCTCAGTCACGACCTCCACTTTGACTTGCCCTCCACAACCTCCCAGCCTCGCTCAGATGCCTCCCTCCTGGGTGTGCCCCACTGCTTTCCACCCCTCACCTCTCACTTCCTCTCCGAATCACCCCCCAGCTTGTGCTTTTATCTGGCTGTCAGGAGATGGGTGTCTTTGGTGGGAGTCAATCACTTTAGGGGGTGGGCGCTGAAGGCTGACGAAGTGGAAAGGCTGATGGGGTGCGTGGAAGGACAGACACAGGAAGGAGGGGAGCTGGAGACCGAAGCTTCTTTCCTGCTGCTCCTCATCAAGGCATTTGGGAGACCCTGGCTGCCCCTTGGTGGTCCCAGAACTAGGTTTCCCTTGGGAGATGGTGATGTGGAAGCAGGGTCTTTGCCCTCCTGGAGGGGAGGGGTGACTTGCCAGCATCTTCCTGGGAACAGGAGTTCACCCAGACCAGTCCTGGGGGGCGGGTTCCCAAGCCTCACAGACCAAGGGGCAGGTGGTAGAAAGAGAACTTGGGGTTTGGAATCAGCCTGGCTTTGAATTCAGCACTGCCCTCCCCTAGGGCTGAGGAGTGCTCACTTCATCCCCCACCCTACTTTTGCATCTGCATCAGTAAAACCACACTTCTTAGGGTCCTGGTGAGGATGGCATGAGATGGCCCCACGACAAAGCGCATTGGTTCAGTTCTTATAACTGTAATGAGACAGAGAGATTTTATTCACCAGTATCTCCCTGAGAAGGAGAAAGCTGGATTGTTGGCAAAATACTTTGATCAGTGCTTTGGAACAGAAGCTGGAATTTAGGGAGGGCAGAACGGGGAAGGGCAGAACAGGGAAGATTATGCTCCCTGCTGGCTCTAGCAGCAAAGAACCTGCCTGCCAGTGTAGGAGACATAAAAGACGTGGGTTTGATCCCTGGGTTGGGAAAATCCCCTGGAGGAGGGCATGGCAACCCACTATAGTATTTTTGCCTAGAGAATCCCATGGACAGAGGAGCCTGGCAGGCTACAATCCACGGGGTTATGAAAAGGCAGACGCGATCAAGCCCTGAGCACATGCTCCTACTAAGGATGTTTGGATGTGTATGAGGCTGCGAGATGCCGCCCTCTCCATGGCCACTGCCCCCACCCCCCATTGACTTTCTTTCAGTTCACAGGATACTTCTACAGAAGTGTATTTTTCATGGCAGTCGAGCTGGGTTGACATCCAGGTTGACGTGGGGCAGTGAATGAGGTGCCCGGAAGCAGGGTCATCAATGATAGGTGAGCCCAGAAATTCAGGGAAACCTAGGGGAGGATTTCGGACCTCTAGAGGTCAAGGAATTGGAGTCTGGGCCAGGTTTAACAGGACTTTTGGGGGTCGGGGGTGACAGTGTCCTATAATTTCCTAGCCCAACATCATCATAATCCTTTAGGAAAGAGAGAAACGGATTTAAATTAAGTGCTTTCTCAGGCAAGGTCACATAGCACCAAAGGTGAGAAAACTGGTTTTAAATTCCCTGTCGTCTGCTTCCAGCCCATGGCTGAAGCCTCTGAGCCAGCCCACCTGTCCATCATGAAAGGCTGCGGTCTCAGGTAACAGACGAGGAAATTAACCTCAAGAGATTGCACAATCTGCCCAAGGTCAGACCTGGGCTTAGTGCAGGCCACTTGCAGCGGGCCAGAAAAGCCAGCAGGGATCAGGCCACTGGCAGGGCCTCCAGGGCCGCAGGGAGTTGTTTTCCTTTTGGATAAATTACTTCACTTATCTGGGATGATCACCCCTACTAATCCCATCTGCTAATTGTACTGAGGTGCCCCTCAATGCCAGCAGAGTAGGACTCATATGACAGGACTGGGCACAGAACCCAGCCATCCTGCTCCCACACCCTCGCCTTGGCTTCATGGCTGCACCTGTTTCATGCTTGCGGAGCCCGGTTTCATTTGGTCACACTTCAAAGCATAATCTCACATATAAAGGCTAAATTTAGCTTTAATCAAATAATTGCTGAACATGAAATCATCAAATGATCATTACCAACCTCACTTATTGGTGACTAAGAAAGAATGCTCTAGGAAGAGAGGAATCGGTTACATAATTGAACCTTCCTGGAGATTATGAACATAATTCTGTGTGTGTATGATTGTTTTCTTATTTCAGAGAGCTTAACATTTATATTGGGTTCAGTTCAGTTCAGTCGCTCAGTCGTGTCTGACTCTCCGCGACCCCATGAACTGCAGCACACCAGGCTTCCCTGTCGATCAACAACTCCCAGAGCTTGCTCAAATTCATGTCCATCGAGTCAGTGATGCCATTGGGTGCCCTCTGAGAAACCGTGGAAACCCCACTGGCTGTGGAGAGAAAAAGGGTGGCCCAAGAAAGGTATGGTCTTCCCAGCTGGCACAGTGGTAAAGAATCTATTTGCCAATGCAGGAGATACAAGAGACATGGGTTTGATCCCAGGGTAGAAAAGATCCCCTGGAGAAGGAAATGGCAACCCACTCCAGTATTCTTGCCTGGAGAATCCCACAGACAGAGGAGCCTGGCAGGCTATAGTCCATGGAGTCACAGAGAGTCAGACACGACTGAGTGACTCAGCACACCAGAAAGGTATTGGGGTACTGAGTGGGGTCATGGTCAAAGTAATAGAAAAGGGAAAAGATTTAGGGTGGCCAGGATTTGGTCTTGTGGGAATAAACCATTTCAGATGACTTGGGAGATGAGCTTCTTCTAGAGGTTGGAAGCTCTTCTTATCACCAAGCATTGAAGAGCATGGCTTAGTGCTTGCTAAATACCCACTTGCCACCCTTAGCATCTTTGTCATGAAAACAGAAATTAGCTTGGTTAAGCTTGGGTTCTGTAGAGGCAGCGGCTTACGTGATTTTCCTACTCTGATCACCAGGAAGTCAACCTTGAATGATCAAGCAGTGGCCGCCAGTCTAAGAAGATGACAACAGGATTTGTCCAGGATGGCTAAGCCGTCTCTGTGCTGAGCACCTGTACAGGCAGAGGTGCCGTAGGCGGCACAAACACCCGGGCCTATCTCCTCCAGCTCTGCTTTCAGTGACGTCACTTTGGTTGCTTAAACTGGCCATGCTGGCATGATTTACACTATGAAAGTTGGTAATTTGGGGCTTTCCCTTATGCTGGAGAGCTGGTATTAAAAAAAAAAAATCTACCAGCAAAACACCCAAGAGAATGGCTAAAATCGAAAACACTGACAACATCAAATGCTGGTGAGGATGTGGAGCAACACAGTCTTACCATGTGATCCAGAAATCAAATCTCTAGTTATTTACTCAAATGAGCTGAAAACTTGAAACACAAAAACCTACATGCAGATATAGGGCATGATTCATAACTGCCAAAACTTGGAAGCAACCAAGATGTCTTTCAATAGGTGAATGGATCAACAAACTGTGGATGTCATAAGCTTCTTTGCCATTACACGGTCACTGCAAACATTTTTGCTGTGTAACTAATTGGCCATAAGCAATTTTGCCATAAAAGATAAAATATCTGGTTGATAGTTTTTGGTTTGACAGTTTAGTTTCAACTGGTTCAGATATGTTATTGACCTTATTGATGATTTTATCAAGCTGACAGATGACAACAAATTGCTCCAATAGTTGGTTTCTTATTTTGAAACACATTATATACGCCAGAGGAGAAAGAGGCTGAGCCCTTGAAGGCACAAACTTGGACCCACATTTCCCACTGAATTTTGGAACATCTTCCAGTAGACATGTGACAATATGCCAAGAGCACCCATCAGTACAAAGCTCAGCATTTTATTTTGTGGAATCTGATACCTCTCTTACTAAGGAAGATATTTTAATGAAAAAAAAAAAAAAAAAACCTGTGCAAAGCCAAAGGAGGAGAAAAATCAGCAAGAAGAAAAAGTATAAAATACTGTGTATAAATGACTTTGAAGACAGGTGCTTAGACAAGCAAAACCCAAAATAAAATCAGTTATTTACGGAGTATTGTCATGAAGCTACACACATTTTAAATGTATTCAAATCTTTTGCATTTCACAATGAAGTCTTTTAAATTTTGTTATTAATTTCTTACATTTCATTATGTCCTTTATAATGTCCCTCTTTTTTGTTTTGTTATTTTCTTTTTTTCGAGAAAATTGCCTTAAGGCCAGTTAGTTGTGGGGTGAAATGTTTGCAACCATGCTTATGGCAAGAATGTTTACAGGGCAAGAGCCTGGAATCATGGAATACAAAATTTGAAAGACAAACAACGGAACATCATTAAGTGAAAAAAAAAAAAAATGAGTTATCAAGCTGTGAGAGGACACGGAGGAAGCTTAAACATGTGTTTGTGAACATTGTAAAATGAGAGAAGCCAGTCTGAAATGGCATTCAGGAAAAAGCAGAACTATGGAGACGTCATAAAACATCAGTTACCTGGGGCCGGGGAGAGGTGCAGAGAGATGAATAGTTGGAGCACAGGAGATTTTTCAGGGCAGTGAAACTATTCTGTATGGTACAGTAATGGTGTAAACTCACCATTATATATTTGTCAAAACTCATACAACTGTGCACACAAAGAATGAACCCTAAGTTAAAACTATGGACTTTGGTTAATGGTAATATGTCAATGCTGGCTCATCAGCCTCACCACACTGCAAGCTTATCACACGGAGGGAAGATGTCAATAACGGGTCTACGGTGCTGATTGGTTGGGGAGAGGACTTTCTGCTCAGTTTTTCTGTGGACCTAAAACTACTCTGTGTAGTCGGTCGTGTCCAACACTTTGCAGCCCTGTGGACTGTAGCCCGCCAGGCTCTCCTGCCCATGGGGTTTTCCAGGCCAGACACTGAGTTAGAAGAGAAGCGGCCTGGCCCTCAGAGCTGGGTCATGCTGTGCCCTTACGAGACATAAAACACCAGCATGAGGGTCCTCCAATTAGCAATAATCGCGCCTCGGATTAACCTCATTGGCTACGATACTGCCACTGCGCAAAGCTGAGGGTCCTCCAACACTGTGAGTTTCCAGGCAAGGCCGGGCCACTTTCTAACCGTGTTTGAACACAGACAAAGTCATGGCTTCACAAACAGGGCCAAACACCCCCTTTTCTTGTCTGAGAGGATTGCCTGCTTCTTCTCTCCTCCTTCCATTCCCTCTTCCCCAGAGAGATGACCTACTGGGATACCAAGTCATAGACTTGCCTCCAGTTTCTGAGGGCACCCAGTCCCTTCTCCAAAGCACACATTAAAGCATACATTCTGCAACAGCTCTCTCTAACCGCCCCTCACTGACACACCCCAAAAGGTTGCCTCCTGGGGTTTGGCCTCTTTACCCGCACAAGTTATGAACCGAGTTCGTGTGTTTGGTGGCCTTTGGCTGAAGAGCTTTGACAGAAAGACAGCAAAAGTAACATTTAACATCTTCTTACATCTAATTTGGTGGCTCAGATGGTAAAGAATCTGCCTGCAATGTGGAAGACCCAGGTTCGATCCCTGGGTTGGGAAGATCCCCTAGAAAAAGACATGGCTACCCACTCCAGTATTCTTGTGAAGAATTACACGGACAGAGGAGCCTGGAGGGCTATAGTCCATGGGGTCACAAAGAGTGTGACCTGACTAAGCGACCAACACTTTCACATATAAATTTGCCCTTGGCGCCCTTTTCAGAACTTTTTTTTATTCCACCCAGATTATAAACTTTTTCTTCTTTTCCTCCCTTCCTTCCTTCTTCATTTTCCCTAATCACAAAATATTGTCCCTAATACCTTACCTGAAACTCTCAGGGGCATATGCTTTGGAGTTCAGACATCTTTGGATATTAAAATGATATCTGTACTGGCTACTATGTGACACTTCCAGGAGTTCTGGACAGCATAATTTCTATAGTAAAATATAGGCTCAATAACACTAAACGAGATAAATACAGACTCTGTAAAGACTAATTATTATAGACTATATCCCAAAGAAAGGCAAGGTCAAAGGATGTTCAAGCTACTGCACAATTGCCCTCACACGATAGCAAAGTAATGCTTAAAATTCTCCAAACTAGGCTTCAACAGTACGTGAACCATGAACTTCCAGATGTTCAAGCTGGATTTAGAAAAGGCAGAGGAACCAGAGATCAAATTGCCAATATCCGCTGGATCATCGAAAAAACAAGAGAGTTCCAGAAAAATATCTACTTTTGCTTCAGTGACTATGCTAAAGCCTTTGACTGTGTGGATCACAACAAACTATGGAAAATTCTTCAAGAGATGGGAAAACCAGACCACCTTACCTGCCTCCTGAGAAATTTGTATGCAGGTCAAGAAGCAACAGTTATATCTGGACATGGAACAACAGACTGGTTCCAAATTGGGAAAGGAGTACTTTAAGGCTGTATACTGTCACCCTGCTTATTTAACTTATGTGCAGAATACATCATGTGAACTGCCAGGCTGAATGAAGCACAAGCTGGAATCAAGATTGCTGGGAGAAATAGCAATAACTTCAGATAGGCAGATGACACCACTCTTACGGCAAAAAGCAAAGAAGAACTAAAGAACCTCTTGATGAAATTGAAAGAGGAGAGTGAAAAAGCTGGCTTAAAACTCAACATTCAGAAAACTAAGATCATGGTGGTCCCATCACTTCATGGCAAATAGATGGGGAAACAGTGGAAACAGTGAGAAACTTTACTTTTGGGGCTCAAAATCACAGCAGATGGTGACTGCAGCCATGAAATTAAAAGATGCTTGTCCCTTGGAAGAAATGCTATGACCAACCTAGATAGCATATTAAAAAGCAGAGACATTACTTTGCCAAAAAATAACCATCTAGTCAAAGCTATGGTTTTTCTAATAGTCATGTATGGATGTGAGAGTTGGACCATAAAGAAAGCTGCGCGCGGAATTGATGCTTTTGAGCTGTGGTGTTGGAGAAGACTCTTGAGAGTCCCTTGGATGGTAAGGAGATCAAACCAGTCAATCCTTAAAGAAATCAAACCTGAATATTCATTGGAAGCACTGATGCTGAAGCTGAAGCTCCAATACTTTGGCCATCTGATGTGAAGAGCTGACTTACTGGAAAAAACCCTGGGAAAGATTGAAGGCAGGAGGAGAAGGGGAGAGGACAAAGATGGTTGGATGGCATCACTGACTCAGTGGACACGAGTTTGAGCAAGCTCCAGGAGATGGTGAAGGACAGGGAAACCTGGAGTGCTACAGTCCATGGGGTCAAAAAGAGTCAGACATGACTGAGTGACTGAACAGCAGCAACAAATAGGCTATAGAAAGTCTTGTTGCCGTTTAGGCCAGGCTTTTGTTGCTAAGCGAGTTTGCACCAACTTTATGAGAAACTTTCATTTTAAAGCTTTTTTAAAAAAATTCTGAACTATAGGTAAGGCCTTATGGGCTTATACAGATACATAGAGACATATGTATTATATATATAGGATGAAAATGGAAAATATTAAAAATCGCCAAAAAATAGTCACAATCCAACCATTCAGAAGTAACAGCCATCAACATTTTACTGTATATATATATATATAGAAATAAGCACATATATTAAAAGCACACAGATTTACACATATGTTTGTTTACTTCCCCCTCCAGAGAAATAGGATTATCAGTCAGTCAGTTTAGTCACTCAGTCATATCTGACTCTTTGAGACCCCATGGACTGCAGCACACCAGGCCTCCCTGTCCATCACCAACTCCTGGAGTTTACCCAAACTCATGTCCATTGAGTCAGTGATGCCATCCAAGCATCTCATCCTCTGTCGTCCCCTTCTCCTCCCGCCCTCAATCTTTCCCAGCATCAGGGTCTTTTCAAATGAGTCAGCTCTTCGCATGAGGTGGCCAAAGTACTGGAGTTTCAGCTTCAGCATCAGTCCTTCCAATGAACACCCAGGACTGATCTCCTTTAGGATGGACTGGTTGGATCTCCTTGCAGTCCAAGGGACTCTCAAGAGTCTTCTCCAACATCATAGCTCAAAAGCATCAATTTTTCAGTGCTCAGCTTTCCTCACAGTCCAACTCTCACATCCATACATGACCATTGGAAAAACCATAGCCTTGACCAGATGGACCTTTGTTGGCAAAGTAATGTCTCTGCTTTTTAATATGCTATCTAAGTTGGTCATAACTTTCCTTCCAAGGAGTAAGCATCTTTTAATTTCATGGCTGCAATCACCATCTGCAGTGATTTTGGAGCCCCAAAAAATAAAGTCTGACACTGTTTCCATTGTTTCCCCATCTATTTCCCATGAAGTGATGGGACCAGATGCCATGATGTACTCTTCATATAAGTTAAATAAGCAGGGTGACAACATACAGCCTTGACATACTCCTTTTCCTTTTTGGAACCAGTCTGTTGTTTCATGTCCAATTCTAACTGTTGCTTCCTGACCTGCATACAGGTTTCTCAGGAGGCAGGTCAGGTGGTCTGGTATTCCCATCTCTTTCAGAATTTTCCACTGTTTATTGTGATCCACATAGTCAAAGACTTTGGCATAGTCAATAAAGCAGAAATAGATGTTTTTCTGGCACTCTCTTGCTTTTTTGGTGATCCAGCAGATGTTGGCAATTTGATCTTTGGTTCCTCTGCCTTTTCTAAATCCAGCTTGAGCATCTGGAAGTTTATGGTTCACGTATTGCTGAAGCTGGCTTGGAGAATTTTGAGCATTATTTTGCTAGCGTGTGAGATGAGTGTAATTGTGCAATAGTCTGAGCATTCTTTGGCATTGCCTTTCTTTGGGATTGGAATGAAAACTGACCTTTTCTAGTCCTGTGGCCACTGCTGAGTTTTTATCCATACTTTTTTTCTTACTTAAAATATATAATGAACATTTCTCACTGACACCGAATATTCTGCAATAGTCTAATGTCTGTTTCAAGTTGAACTGTACTATTAAACCATAATTCATCAAAACACCTAGATTGACTATAATTCTTTGTATTATAAGTAACATTGTAATAAACATTCTTATCCATAAATTTTTGGGTGTGCCTATGACTTCATTTCCAGGAAAAATTATTAGATGTGGAATTATTGGGTCAAACGAAGTACAAGATTTTTTTTTTAAACAGTATATTTGAAGTATTTTTTTTTTGGTCACATGGTTTACAAAAGAAATTACTAAATATTTTTCCTGCAGGCAAATGACTTTGCATAAACTTATCATTGATTTTACTCATTATCATTGTTTTAGAAGATTCACTTAAAATTAAAACTTGGATTCTGAATATATTCCTATTTGTTAAACATCATTAAAAAATCCCAGAAAACAGGTCCCACATTCTATAACATTAATTTAAGAAAAATATTTCAAGAATTTTATAATGTCCTCCTAATTTTACACATATTGAACCTAAGATGAATTTCCTGACTTAAAAATCATATGCATTATTTTTGTTTAAGCAGTTCCTTAGAAGACAAGGTGTTAGACATCCATAGTGTATTGCTTTCTTCCCCTGGTGAATCTAAGAACATCAAAAATTCTAACAGCTTTATTGAAGTATAATTTACATATGGGCTTCCCAGGTGGTACTAGTGGAAAAGAACCCATCTGCCAATGCTGGAGACTTAAGAGAGCTGGGTTCGATCCCTTGGTCGGGAAGACACCCTGGAGTAGGAAATGGCAACCCACTCCGGTATTCTTGTCTGGAGAAGCCCATGGACAGAAGAGCCTGGTGGACTATGGTCCATGAGATTGTGAAGAGTTGGACATGGCTGAAGCGAATTAGCATAGCACAGCACAACTATACATATTTAAAATGTACATTTTGATAAGTTTGACATATGAATATACCCATCACCCCCAAAGCTTTCTTGTACTCTTTTATAATTCCTGTCTCTAACCCCTGTTCACCATCCTGTACAACCACTGATCTGCTTTCTGTCATAATGGATGAAGAGTGTATGTGTCTGTTTGTGCATCCTCTCCATTGAGGGGTCCTGGGAGCAATAACACAACAATAGCAATAAGCAGACTTAATACTCAGATCTTAGTTTCTAAGTACCATTCTCCAATATATGGAGCCAGAGCTACTTGGAGACATGACTAATTCCATGAATGGTAGCAGGAAAAGACCACTAAGACCCTGGAATATTTTGTTGTACTGGGAGGTAAGGAAGTGCTCAGAGAATAACGGAGGCAGGTCTCAAGGACATAAAAGCCAGCCTGCAAGAGATCCCATGACCAAATGTGGGGTAATTTGAACATGAAAATGATGTTAGTAACCATTTATATCCCACTGAGTAAAATAGACTTCATGAGTCTACACTGATGCAAATGAAAAAGTGAATAAATAAATGAAGAGACAGCTCTTTCTTGCAGTGGAATGCCAACTAATATACTGAGAAGGATTGATAAAATTAGATCACCATTTGCCAACCACTGTAACAGTTAATTCAGCTGAGAAAGTCCAGTAAGTGTTAGAACAAGTGGGTGAAAGTTTGATGAGGACTGGTGTATTTTCTTGGTCTCAAATAGTCTCCTATTTACCAAGAGAAAAGGAGCAACTTTAGGGACTTCCTTGGTGGTCCAGTGGCTAAGACTCTGGACTCCCAATTCATTGGGCCTGGCTTCCATCCCTGGTCAGGGAACTAGATCCCACATGCTGTAACTAAGAGGTCATATGCCACAACAAAGACAGAAGATCTGGTATGCCACAACTAAGACCTGGCACAGTCAAATAGACACATGAAAGTGAAAGTCACTCAGTCGTGTCCAACTCTTTGCAACCCCACGGACTATACAGTCCATGGAATTCTCCAGGCCAGAATACTGGAGTGGGTAGCCTTTCCCTTCTCCAAGGCATCATTCCAACCCAGGGATCGAACCCAGGTCTCTCTCATTGCAGGCAGATTCTTTACCAACTGAGCTATCAGAGAAGCCCAAATAGATACATTAATATAAATAATTTTTTTTAAAGAAAAGGAGCAACTTTATAGCAGAGAAACCCAGCAGGCTTGTAATGGAGTGTTCAAAGTTAACTTCAGCTGCGATAAGGCAAATTGTGATCCCACACCATCTAATGGGACACAAGGAGATATAGAATCATTTCTGTGGCATTCCTGCCCTAGACCATCCCCTGAATAGAATAGAGGAAACTTTAGATAAATCCAAATGGAGGGATATTCTGCAAATAACTGTCATGAAATCTTTTAAGGTGTCCTGACCATGAAAGTCAAGGAAATGTTTCAGATTAAAGAGGACTAAGGAGACAGCTAAAGTGGTGTGTGATCCTGGATGTAATTAGGACAATTAGCAACACGAGTGGGTGTGGGATTTCATGATAGGAATGTGAATTAGTTAACTGCCTGATTCTTAGACTGCATTGTTATTACATAAGAACATGTCCTTGTTTGTAGAAAATACATACTAAAACGTCAGTGCTATTCTTGGAACTGAACTGACCATTGTTTGACTCAGTTGCCTCCTGGTTCTAGTATTGCAGAATCTCCAGCACCCTTCAGGAGGCCGGATCCTCCTCTTCTGTATGAAAGGCTCTCCAAAGGTCCCTGGGAGCAAGCCTGAGCTCCCAAGGCATAGAAGTTAAAGACTATTTCAAAGATGGTACGCAAGTGGGAAGTGAAGCAATTGAACTTTGCTCTGTGCCTGGGACTTCCCCTACTCTCACTGGAGTGTTGAAACCAGGAAATTTCTTCATGACATTGTATCATATCAACACAGTATTAATATTAATACCTTGTGCGGAGGCTGGATTGAGTTAATTCTGGGAATTCCCCATTGCCATAGATACTGTCCCCAGGACTTGGCCATGGGCTGGAAGTTTATTAAAGCTATAGTCTTCACAGGTAAATATTCATATCAGATGCTTGCTTCTCAAAGCTGTACAAAATCTAGCTATATCTGTTTTGTATTGATATGTTCCTCCATATTACATCATAAAAATTAGCCTAGCATCAATCACCAGAAACTTAAATGTGTTGAAATCCAGCAATCTTCAAGAGGGTAAGGCAGGGGACAAACAATCCTCCCCCCTCTGCATTTGCTCACCATTGCTCCCTCCACCTGGGCTACCCTCTCCACCCTCAGAACCCTTTCTGCTAGAGATCCTCCCTGTCACAGGTGAGTAGGCAGTGACCCCATTCTCCACATCCCACCCTATCACCCCTCCTTTTTTTGGTTGCACCATGCAGGGTCTTCATTCCCCAGCCAGGGGTCAAACCCATGCCCCCTGCATTGGGAGCACAATGTCTTAACTACGGGACCACCAGAGAAGTCCCTTGATTTTCTTACTGGTTAACTGCTGGCCATTTGAACTGGTCTCTAAATGGGGTGGGCAATCCCAGGACCTTACCTTCCAAATCATCTGTAGAGAATGACTATCTGCTGTCATTTGCACTTGCCCCTCCGCCCATGACACCCACCCCTCCTTCACGCTCCCCTTGAGCCACATTCCTCACCTCTCCTCTAGGAATAGTCATGAAATTCTGGGTCCAGAAAACGTTTTCGGTTTCATCATGTTTGTGCTCTTTTCAGCCCAACCGTGGGTAAGACGCACCAGAAACTGTGTAACGGTGGAGTTTGGGAGGTCATTTTGGTGCTACCTCCAGATCCTGGAAGTGAGTTGTTATTTCATGACCGGGACCCAGAGCTCCCAGTCCAGGGTTCATTCCACAACTTCACACCATCCTCTCCTGCTCACTTACCCCCTCCTGGGGTGCCCAGCCTCTGGTTGATACTATAGAGAGAGGGGAGAGTTTTCGTTCCCAACTTTAGAGGGCTTGCTCTATGCAGGGCTTTGTGAAATAGGGCAAAAGCAAATGTGAGCTTAGTAAATTTTATGTGCAAAGTCCCTTTAAATGAGTAAAAAGGGGCGATGGCAGAGGGATAGAGAAGGGGAGAGCAGTGTCCCAGGGTTGGGGAAAAGCCCTGTATTATTGGGAGAGGATCCAGAGCCAGAAGGGATGAATGGGCAGATTGTGTATAAGACACTCCCAAACCCGCCTCCTCAGCCCCATCTCCCCATAAAAAGTGATTTGGGATAAGTGCTGAAAAACAGCCTGTGTATACTTGGGGAAAGAAACTTTTCATGACATAATGATTTTGGATACAATCCCATTAAGCTGTGCCCTGAGGCTGTTTTTTCCATTAAGGCATTTCACAATCCATGATCTCCTCCTTGGGAGAAAGAGAGAAAACTTGGTCATGGGGGCCCGAGTGGGGAGATGGACAAGAACGGACTTGGTTCTCTTTCAGCACGGAGGTATCTCAAGGTTCTCCCGTAATGTGGGCTTTCCTCGAGCAAACACTAGGAGGTCCTTGGCTTGGCCCCGTGGGCTTAGCAGTCCTGGACTCTGTGCAAGTCCATTCTGGATGGAATACAAGAAAAACTGTCTTACAGAAAATAGAACCTTAGTAGGCTGGATAAACAATAGCACAACGGTAGCTGTGGGGCCAAACACTAACAAAAGAATGGCAAAACCCAAATTCACCAAGAAGGTCTATATTCCTATTACAGTTTGGTTGGCTCTGTGGTTTGGGGTGAGAGGAAAATACTTAGGATATGACGGTGATGTTTCCCGCGGGAGACGTGGTATCCTAAGGGGTGTGAGATTCAAGTGTTCTGGCCTGGGGCCCCCCAGTGAGGGTCACAGATGCCTGCTCGCAGTTGACTCAGGTAGAGGGGCCCATGAGCAGACATCACAGGGGACAGAGACCGTCTCTGACTCCCAGAGCCTCTCACAGGGCAGCGGTCCCCAACCTTCCTGGCACCAAGGACCAGTTTCCCGGAAGACAACTTCTCCATGGAACGGGGAAGGGGAATGGTTTCAGGATGATTCAAGCCCATTACGTTTATTGTGCACTTTATTTCTATTATTATTGCATCAGCTCCACCTCAGATCATCAGGCATTAGATCCCGGGGAGGGCTGGGGACCCCTGCCAGGGAGAGGAGAGGTGGACAGCCCGCAGAGGGCAAGAGGCAGGAAGCAGAGGAAGGCCATGTCCAACAGTAGTGCCAGACAGTTGACAAAACACTGTGCCCGTTGCCTCATGCGCAGAAACCTGTGAGGTCAGCAGAACAGCTACTCTGTCTCCAGTTTACAGAGGAGGAAGGCGAGGATCACAGAAAGTATGAAGTCTGTCCACAAGCACACGGCAAACAAGTGCAGAGCCACGGCTGGAACTCAGAGCTCTCGACCCGAATGCAGATAGAACATGCTGGCGCTAGAGGGGCGTTAACGGGCTTACCTTATAACCTGTGCCTCCCCTTCCCTGCCCTAGAGCCGAGGTTCCCTCCCTGGACTCGTTTTAGGTTAAGGCATTGTCTCCAGCAAAGGCCCCATTAGAGGCAAAATGCAGGGATAAGAGATCACACATTCCACAAGTCTTTGGTCCTGGTGATACCTTTTTTTAAAGTAATTAATTAATTAGACTGTGCTAGGTCTTAGCTGCCTCAAGCGGGATCTTCAATCTTTCTTGTACGAAGGGGTTTTTTTCTTTCTTTCTTTTTATAGTTGTGGCATTCAGGATCTTTAGTTGTGGCATGTAAGATCTAGCTCCCTAACCAGGGATCAAACCTGGTATTAGGAGCACAGAGTCTTAGCTACTGGACCACTGGGGAAGTCCCAGCCCTGGCGATACCTCAAAGGATTTCCCGGGGTCACAGACATGCACGTGGCCCTCAGCCCCTTCATTCTGCACTGTGCCTTCTCAGAGCTGCTTGGGAAGGTCTCGTGCACTGCCCTGCTCTTCTGCCGACTTGGACTTCCTCTTGGTCATTTTCTGGGTACTCCTTCCCATTCTCCCATTCCTTTGTTCAAGCACTTCTGTTTGCCTTCGTTGCAGAGACCTCTTTGTTTGGAGTAGGATGAGAGAACTCTGTAAGCCATAAAGGCCATCTCAGCATCCCTGAATATTCTGAAGGTCTTACTATGGTTTCCAACCAGTGGTGGATACCCAACTAGGGGCCATGGATTCAAGTTTGGGTGTCACTTGTTGAAGGCCACTTGTTTCATCCTCTTTGGTGCAACCAATTCATTTGCCATAAGTTGTTGGTGACTTTCTTTGGGATGGGCAAATGTTTTACATAACAGACAGAGTTGAATACTGCTAATAGTGTGGAAGGATTTTCAGGCTTGCAAAGGCCATACAAGATTTTTTGAATTGTTCACTCCACTTTTACCACATTGAAAAGAAATGATTCTGTACTCTGGCCTGGGGTCATCTTGCCATTTGGGGAAATGCCCAACTCATACTGGGATGCAGTGGTTGATGGAGAAGGAATTTAGACAGAGAGAAGAGCTCTAACAGGATAGTGTCGAGAGACAGCAGAGAATAATAAGTTAGGAGCAAAGGCTCTGTAATTGCTTAGAATCTTGCTTTAATACTTTAAGTTGATGATCTTTAGAGCTTCAGTTATGTTGTCTAGTACAATGAGGATAATTATATTAATGGCACAGAGTTGTATGAGCATCAGATTAGATAATTCATGTAAAGGGCTTAGCAGAGAGCCTGGCCCAAGATGAGTACTCAAAAGAGATACTCTTCCTAAGGCATACCCTGCCCAGCACCCTCGAGATGGGGCCACAGGGTCTGGACAGGGCTGCCCCGAGGAGCGTGCAAGCTCACCTCAGGTACATCAGCCCTTTTCGACCTTAGTTTTCCTGCCTGTGAAATGAGGAGCTCATAGACCTGAAGGGATCTCTCCATCTCAGACATTATAGCATCCTAGCACTAACCTACCTTAAGAAACCAAAGGGCATGATGGTGAACCAGCACATCGGATTTCAGGATGCTTCCAATATGGGTGCAGAATGGTGTCTCTGAAGATGGTTCTAGGTCTGGGTGTCAGAGTAAGAGGACCGCACAGATGATGATAACAATGAATTCTCATACACTGTTAGTGCTCCATAGCTTACAAACATTGTCTGTGTTCATCCTCTCATTGAATTCCAACAACAGCCTTACAAGAGAGGCATTTTTTTCAGATGAGGTCCTGGGGCTGGGAGAGGTGAAGTGACCTCACTCAGAGGCAGCAGAAGGAGCAGGGCTGGGACCCTGAGTGAGCCCCTGAGTGTGTTCATCCCTTGAACCAAGCACTAGCTGCATGGCTTTCCCCAGAGGGACAATTTCAACTGCTGACTCATGGTTTGCTTTCATTGACCTTCTCCTTGGCCATTCCAACTGACACTCCAGCCCTTCTGTAAGACTCTTTGCAGCCACACAAATGCCTGGTATATTTGACACAGCAAACAGGACTACTGCCCTGTCGGGGCTTAAATCTTAATGCAAGAAAACAAAGAAGACAAACTAGCCATCGACAGACTTTGTCATTAGGGTAATCACCAAAGAGCACTGAGGGGGAAGGGCAAGTCAGTCATTGGGTGGGGGTGGTCAGACTGCTTTAAACTAGGAGAACTTCCTAGAGGAGGTGGCACAGTGGATTTAGGATTTTTTTTTAAAGAACATAAAAGAGTATCTTACTAATTGGAGAGACATACCTAGTTCCCCACAAGAATGTTCCAGTATTTTAAAAGTATAAATTCTCTCTTCTAATTAATCTATACATCTAACGCAATCCCAATCAACATCCCAAAATCCCTGAGAAGCCCATTCTAGATTAATATAAAGATAAAAGCTAAGGATGTCTGTAAACGAACAATGTGGTGGCATGATTTATGATTTAAAAGAGGGAAAATGTGGTGGTTGAGGCTGGGGGAGCAAGGCCATCCAGGGAGTCTTCCCTCCCTTCTAACTCTCCTTATCTTGCCACCAGTAGAGCTGATGGGCCTGTTTTCATATTCAGAAAGAGATCCCAGGATATTTGACATCCCTAGTCTGAGGGCTGGAGGGAGATGCTGCTGCTCCCTCACCCCATCGCTAATCTTGCTCAACCTCTTTTGCAAAACGGGAGTCTCAGCACCTAGGGAGGAGATGTGAGAAAAAGTGCCTGCAAACTTGCTGAGTTTCTGGAAGAAAGAGGCAGTGTTGGTGGAGGCTCAAGCGCTCCCATTCATGCCCTGAACCTGGGGGCTGGGCAGGACGCGGATGTCACCGCACCAGTGAGCCTCAGGAGGAGCAGGTTTCAGCAGGTGGCGGATGGGGGCCAAATACCTCTAGGTTACAATGCAATAGATGATGGAAGGCCAATTAATTTTTTTACAGTAGGAGAAATAGCTAAAAGATGAACAAGCATTAATTATTTATTGAACTGCTACCTATGCAAAAAATAGGAGGAAAATTGCCCTGTATGGGGAAAATTAATCTCTTCAATAATCTCAGCTCTGGATTGCTCTCTGCCTTTTCTTGGAGGTCATGGAATCATCTCCAGCCCAGGGAATGAGATCACTCAGGAAGCACAGAGTCACTGTAGCAATCTCTTTCAGGGTTGTCAAAAAAAAAGAACAAAACTGGTTAGTGATCTGAGGGTTGGACTTCCCTGGTGGTCCAGTGGCTAAGACTTCGTGCTCCCAATGCAGGGACCTCGGGTTCAGTCCCTGATCAGGGAACTGGATCCTACATGCCGAAACTAAGAGTTCATATGCCGCAACTAAAGTTTCCACATGCTGCCACAGAGATCGAAGATTCCCACATGCGGCAACTAAGACCTAGTGTAGCCAAATAAAATATAAATATAAATAAACATTTTATGAAAAGAAATCTAGGGGTTTTCACCTTTCTATCTTTCAATTTCTCCAATCCCTGCGCAGACAGAGCAAGCTCTAGAATCTGACCTCCACCCCAGGTCTGAAGTTCTGACCTCCAAAAGAGGCAAGTTTAGACAAACACCGGCATATCGCAGGTGAGTCGGGGCAGCCAGCAAGCCCAGGGCACATGGGCTCAGAGCAGGGGCAGGGAGGAATTAAGGACAAACTTGTTAGGCAGAGGCTGTCTTAGGATAGTTGGTGAAGAATTCATTCATTCACTCAAGAACTGATATACTGAAAGCCTGCCTCTAGCATGCTCTCTACAATATTACTACCAACGAGATGAGACACTCTGTAGTTTACACTAGGATTTCTGCGCTATCCTTCTTTGTCAGAGGAAATCGTACTATGCTATCTTGAAATAGAAAAGCCCCAACAAGGTCAAGCCAGAACGGGCTTTCCAAGGGAGCAACATTAAGGCAACTTGATGTCCTTTTGGTCATGGATTCGGCTCCTGTGTGGGGAGGAACTTTGTTCTTTTCTTGAACCCACCCATCCTGCATATAAACCTCTGACCACCAGGGGGCCTGGTTGAGACTGGCCTGGCACCAGCAAGGCCCAGCAAAAAAAAAAAAAACCTTGCCAAGTGGCTGCCTTTCTGCTGGTGCCTGCAGGTGCCATTTTCCTCCAGTGACCCAGGCCACCTTGAGCGTTCCTAGTGCCTGGTCCCTCCACTCAGGGAGGCTGGGTGTGGAGCTTTTCTAGTTGGGCCAGTCTTGATGTCTGAACTTTTGGTGGGGAGACCCTGCCTGCCTTGGGACTTCTGCATTTAACCCCATTGTCTCCCCAGGTCACAGGGAGCCTCTTTAACACAGTTTTCCCAACATTTAGTCTGGCTCTGAAGGTGCAGAGTGGGATAGAGAATTCATATCTGGAGTAACTGACACTATTTGGGGCTCTGCTTCCAGCTTGCATCCCTGTGATGAAGTCCACCTTCCTTTCGGACTGCTGTGGGCACCTCCTTCCTGTAACCCGAGGGAGGAAGACATCTGAGCTGTTCGAGGCTCCTGGCTGGAAATTAATTGTCTCAGGCCGGGCAGTGCCCTCACCTCACCACCACGTGTACTGCGCTCAGTTCCTCAGTCGTGTCCAATTCTATGACCACACGGACTGTAGCCTGCCCAGATTCTCTGTCCACGGGATGTCCCAGGCAAGAATACTGGAGCAGGTTGCCGTTCTCTTCTCCAGGGGATCTTCCCAACTCAGGGATCGAATCCACATCTCTTGCATCTCCTGCATTGGCAAGTGGATTCCTTACCACTAGCACCTCCTGGGAAGCCCTCAAGCTATCCTTTAAAAATTACCAATAAGACCTAACCTTTCTTTGCTGTTCTGTAGAATATAAGGTGCCCCAGCACCCCACCCGTCTGGAATGCTCCAGCCCCCAGCCCTCTTTCCTGCCTACATGGAGTAGTGAGTACCAAGACCTATTATCTTCTTTTCAAAAAAAAAAATGTTGAGTCTCAACTCTGTCGTACTATTTTCTGTGATATTTAATGCTCTTTTAAAAATATTTCAATTATGTGTTGTATGTTTTTGATATTCAGAAGATATGTAATTTTTATATATGACTTTCCTTTATATTGATATTTTTTATATCATTCTTAGTCCCTTTTCTTCTTAAGATTCTAATAATTGTTTTTCCCCCTTAAATAATTTCCTTGTACTTTTTCACTCATTTTCCAATGAATTAGCTTATTCTTTTCTCTTAGATTTTATAGTTCTCCTTTGTGTGAACCTGTGTCACAAATATGGTATACTGCTACCTATGTCCATACCTTTGTTATGGTTTTACTGTTACAATTTAATGTTGTAAATGTTCCTCATCAATTGTTTTGCAGAAGTGTCCTCATTAAAATTGTCAATGGGTAAAGCTTGTTTCAAGATGTTTCTTCAGAAACGGGTTGTGAATATAATTTTCTCTGAGTTATTGTATATTTAATGAGTTTGTTATTTTAGCAGTTGAACAATAACTTGGTTTGATAAAAAATCCTTGGCTCACAAAAAAGAGATATAATTGGCATATGACATTATATTAGTACTAGGTGTACAACATAATGATTCTATATTTGTGTATATTTGAAATGATCATCGTAATAAGTTTAGGTAACATTTGTCACCACAAATAGTTACAAAAATTTTTTTCTTGTGATGAGGATTTTTAAGATCTACTTTCTTAGCAACTTTCAACTATGCAATATAGTATTATTAACTATAGTCCCCATGCTATACATTATATCCTAATGATCAAATTATTTTATAACTGGAAAATTATACCTTTTAACTCCCTGGATGCATTTCTCCCACCCCACCCTCCGTCTCTGACAACCACCAGTCTGTTCTCTGCGTCTATGAGCCTTAGGGTTTGTTTTTGTTGGTTTTTGCTTGTTTGTTTAAAGATTATACGCTATTTGTTTGTCTGACATTTCACTTAGCATAATGCCCTCAAATTCTAAACATGTTGTTGCAAAGGGCAAGATTTCATTTTTTTTATGGCTGAGTAATACTTCATTGTGTGTGTATACACACACATATCTTCTTTATCCATTCATCCATCATTGGATGTTGGCTATTTACAATGGCCATCATCACTTGGCTATTGTAAATAATGCTATAATGAGCATCAGGGTGCATGTATCTTTCCAATTAGTGTTTCCATTTTCTTCAGATAAATACTCAGAAGTGGAATTGCTGGATGATATGGTAGCTGACTCTTGAGAAATCTGTATACAGGTCAAGAAGCAACAGTTAGAACTGGACATGGAACAATAGACTGGTTCCAATAGGGGAAGGAGTACATCAAGGCTGTATATTGTCACTCTGCTTATTTAACTTATATGCAGAGTACATCATGCGAAATGCCAAGCTAGATGAAGAACAAACTAGAATCAAGACTGCCGGGAGAAATATCAATAACCTCAGATACGCAGATGACACCACCCTTACGGCGGAAAGTGAAGAGGAACTGAAGAGCCTCTTGATGAAAGTGAAAGAGGAGAGTGAAAAAGCTGGCTTAAAACTCAATACTCAAAAAACTAAGATCATGACATCCAGTCCCATCACTGCATGGCAAACAGATGTGGAAACAGTGAGAGATTTTATTTTCTTGGGCTCCAAAATCACTGCAGATGGTGACTGCAGCCATGAAATTATAAGATGCTTGCTCCTTGGAAGAAAAGCTATTACCAACCTAGACAGCATATTAAAAAGCAGACATTACTTTGCCGACAAAGGTCTGTCTAGTCAAAGCTATGCTTTTACAAATAGTCGTGTATGGATGTGAGAGTTGGACCATAAAGAGCACCGAAAATTTGATGCTTTTGAACTATGGTGTTGGAGAAGACTCTTGAGAGTCCCTTGGACTGCAAGGAGACCCAACCAGTCAATCTAAAGGAAATCAGTTCTGAATATTCATTGGAAGGACTGATGCTGAAGCTGAAATTGCAGTAATTTGGCCATCTGTTGTGAAGAGCTGACTCATTGGAAAAGACCCTGATGCTGGGAACTAATGAAGGCGGGAGGAGAACGGGACAATGGAGGATGAGATGGTTGGATGGCATCACCAGCTTGATGGACATAAGTTTGAGCAGGGTTTGGTGATGGACAGGGAGGCCTGGTGTGTTGCAGTCCATGGGGTCACAAAGAGTCAGAAACAACTGAGTGACTCAAGTGAACTGATGATAATTCTGTTTTTAATTTTTTAAAGAACTTCCATACTATTTTCTGTAGTGGCTGCATCAATTTACATTTTCACCAATAGTGCACAAGAGTTCCCTTTTGTGCACATCCCCATCAGCACTTGTTATTTCTTGCCTTTATGATGATGGCCATTCTGACAGGTATGAGGTGATATGTCATGTGATTTTTGACTTGTGTTTCCCTGATGACTAGTGATATCTCTTCCTGGACCCCTCTGCCTCTGAGTGTGGCTGCTACTTATTGTTACAATGAGATATGATTTTCTTTGTTTAGGTAAGAACACTGTGCTTGGGGGATCATAAGACTTGAACAGACCACCAGATCTGCAAATAACTTGGCCCAGTTGTCTTGAGCAAATTATTTGGTCTGTCTGAGCCTCACCTTTCTAATCTGTGAAATGAGAACAACAGTTACCAACCTACAGGATTGTTCTGAGGCTGTAATGAGAAAATGCACAGAAAACGTTTGAGAGCCATGAAAGGTGGTGTGGGTGTATGAGATGTGATGCTGCAATGCTTAGGGAAGAGGCAAGCAGAATAACCAAGCAGACAGCTGGGCTACAACCACGCCTCCACTTTTTCCTTCTGCACCTACTCCTGGTCAGCATCTTCGACCAGGGCCCTCAGTGTGTCCCAAAAGGAGATTGTTCTTGTCGCTCTGGTCTTTTCTTTACTCCTCCTCTCTCTTCAAAACGACTTATTCTCTGCTTCAATCCTTTTGATTCTCGTGCCTTCAATTATTTATTCTTGGAATAAATATTTATTGAATGCCCTGAAGAAGAAAGCTTGGACTATTAGAAAGAACATGACTTTGCCTCTTTTGCTTCTCCCCTATTAATGATGATTTTCACTTCAGTCATTCAGTCTTGTCTGACTCTTTGCAACCCCATGAATCACAGCACGCCAGGCCTCCCTGTCCATCACCAACTCCCAGAGTTTACTCAAACTCATGTCCATTGAGTCAGTGATGCCATCCAGCCATCTTATCCTCTGTCGTCCCCTTCTCCTCCTGCCCCCAAGCCCTCCAAACATCAGGGTCTTTGCCAATGAGTCAACTCTTCGCATGAGGTGGCCAAAGTACTGGAGTTTCAGCTTCAGCATCAGTCCTTCCAATGAACACCCAGGACTGATCTCCTTTAGAATGGACTGGTTGGATCTCCTTGTAGTCCAAGGGACTCTCAAAGTCTTCTCCAACACCACAGTTCAAAAGCATCAATTCTTTGGCACTCAGCTTTCTTCGCAGTCCAACTCTCACATCCATACCTGACCACTGGAAAAATCATAGCTTTGACTACATGGACCTTTGTTGGTCAAGTAATGTCTCTGCTTTTTAATATGCTATCCAGGTTGGTCATCACTTTCCTTCCAAGGAGTAAGCATCTTTTAATTTCATGGGTGCAGTCACCATCTGCAGTGATTTTGGAGCCCAAAAAAATAAAGTCTGACACTGTTTCCACTGTTTCCCCATCTATTTCCCATGAAGTGATGGGACCAGATGCCATGATCTTAGTTTTCTGGATGTTGAGCTTTAAGCCAACTTTTTCACTCTCCTCTTTCACTTTCGTCAAGAGGCTTTTTAGTTCCTCTTCACTTTCTGCCATAAAGGTGGTGTTATCTGCATATCTGAGGTTATTGCTATTTCTCCCGGCAGTCTTGATTCCAGCTTGTGCTTTTAGGTAAGGCTTTTGCCCTCTCTGAGGTTTAGTTTCCTAAAATAGAAGATGGAGATGACACCTACATTTCAGGGTTGTTAGGATGATGGGTGGTACTGTGTGCAAAAACCAAGACCAGGTGCTCAATAAACGTAACCCCATCTGCAGCCCGCTTACTGTCAATCAGATAAACTCACCAAGCAGCAAGCAGCAGTGGGATGATGAGGACCCCCTGGGCTGATCCTCCAGAAATCAAAGCAAAACAAAATCTTGTGCATTTTATTTCATTTTTAAAATTTTTATTTTTATTTATCTCTTTGTTGGCCGCAATGGATCTTCACTGGTTCGCGGGCTTTTCTCAAGTTGCAGCAAGTAGGGGCTACTCTCGAGTTGCAGGACACAAGCTTCTTACTGCAGTGGCTTCTCCTGTTGCAGAGCACAGGCTCTCGAGTGCGTGGACCCCATAGTTGTGGCTCCCAGGCTCTAGAGCACAGGTTCAGTAGTTTCGGTGCACAGGCTTTGTTGTTCCATGGCGTGTGGGATCTTTCCCAACCAGGGATGGAACTCGGGTCCCCTGCATTGGCAGGCAGATACTTAACCACTGAACCACCAGGGAAGTCTAACCCCATGTATTTTAATGGGATCCTGGGACCTCCCCCCATAAACCCTGGCCTGACAATAGCTGGCTGAATATATATGTGGGCCACCAATGCATCCTCCAAAACAAGTAAATGTGGGATGCATTCCCAATTCCATGGCCACTGGGGGCTCAATGCCTGGGTACCTTGTTACCCGATGAGGTGTTTTGTCCTGTGCCCACCAACACCACAGATGTCAAGAGCCAGCCCTTTCTAACTCAAAAATACAGCACCTCTTCATCCAACCAAGGTCTCAGGCAGGGATAATCAGAGTTTCAGTTTTTAACATCCCTCTTTTGGGGGTAAATTTAAAAAGCAAGAGAGTCATTTGGTAAGTTTGTTATTAAGCCTCTAGGGGAAGTTAGAAAGAGAAGTAAATATATAGCACATGGACACTTGGAAAAGTTCATTTAATCATCAATTCAACAAACACTTGTTGAGTTAGGTACCTCTGTACATGCTGGGGTTGAGACACGCTGGGACCTGGAACCCTTTGCTGCGGTGCTTGCACCTGGACACACCTCTCCTCCAGCAACAAAATATCAAGAAACTACATGGGATTAAAAATAGCTGCATGCATGCACAGTTGCAGGAAATTCTGACAAAAGATACAAAGAGACCAAAAAATCAACTACCACTTTTGAAGAGCCTGGAGTAAAAACAGGGTGTTGGGAGCAAAATGAGGGTACTATGCATGCCCTCAGCACACGATACCACATAGCAGTTGGGCAGAACACCTAAGCCACCCCGACAGCCCCACTCATGGACACACCCCTCCCCTCCCCCCTGTAAGGAACCAGCTCACCTCCCCGATGGAGTGAGTGAGCAAGCGAACCTGTTGTTTGTTCTCGCTCCCCTCTTTGCAGCAGTGTGTGTGTGTGCTTAGTCACCTTAGTCATGTCTGACTCTTTGCTACCCCACGGACTGTAGCCCACCAGCATCCTCTGTCCATGGGGATTCTCCAGACAAAAGTAGTGGAGTGGGTTTCCTCCTCCAGGGGATCTTCCCAACCCAGGATTGAACCAGTATCTCTTAAGTCTCCCGCATTGGCAGGTGGGTTCTTTAACACCAGTGCCACCTGGGAAGCCCCAGGGTCCCCAGTAAGGTCTTGGCTGAATTTCTTGTCTGGCCTCTGATCAATTTTGATTGATTAGGGCAGGAAACCCTGATCGAGATCAAGGTAACAGTAGTGAAAGAAACAGACGTACCCTGGCTTGTGGAGCTGGCACTCAGCGGCAGAGGCAGGCAAGAACAGGGAACATCGTAAATGAAGACAGTGTGTTTGGAGTGGGGAGTATTGAGAAAGAAGAAAAAGTAGAGTTGAATGAGGGTATCAGACCCTGGAGAAGTAAGGGGGATGGGCTGAACTGTTAAACAGGGTGTTGGGAGAAGCCTCATTGAAAAGCTGAGGTTCAGCCAAGACTTGAAGGAGATGGGGGCAAGTGATGCTGATGTTGGCGGTGTGATGTGGATTGGAGCTCAGCTGCTATGCTCAGGGCCAGCCTGGGTGGGGAGGGGGTGGGTGAAGGGAACAAGACGAGGGAGGCAGGCTGTGGGGTGTCTATTAGAGACTACCATCAGGACCTCAGCTTTTACTCTGGGAGAAGAAGGGAGCCACCAGCGGTTTTGAGGTAAGACAGGGTCCGCCAGGAGAACTCATTTCAGTGCTGGTGGTGCCAGGCAACAGCTTTAGGCCGATCAGCTCACCCTCCAGGGTGCACTTGCCTCGGCAGTAAGATGCCATCGATGAGATGTGTGTGTGTGTGTGTGTGTGTGTGTGTGTGTTAGTCATTCAGTTGTATCCAACTCTGTGACCTCATGGACTGTAGCCCTCCAGGCTCCTTTGTCCATGGAATTCTCCAGGGAAGGATACTGGAGTGAGTTGCCATTCCCTTCTCCATGGAATCTTCTCAATCCAGAGATAGAACCCACGGCTCCTGCATTGTAGACAGATTCTTTACTGTTTGAGCCACCAGTGAAGCCCATAGGGTCATTTCCAAGGTCTCTTCTATACTCATTGGTGATAGACCAGACCAAGTCAAGCAAACTCTTCGTCAGTCTCCCTGCTCACCACAGTAAGCGCCAGGCTCCCTGGCTCCGGCTCACTGCCCTCCCTCCCCTCCTCCCGTTGGCCCTCAGGCACTCCAGGTCTCCAAGTGCATCTGGAAGCAGAGCCACGGGGCTGGGAGAGGCGACTGGGTTTCCTGCCACGCCCGAGGGAGCTGAGTACCACTCCTTCAAGGCCCTTGCCTTTCCTGGCTGGGACCAGCAGGAGAGCAGCTTCCCATGGCGAGGCAAGCTCCTGGCCTGGCCCCAACAACCTCTACTGGGCTGGTAGGATTAGGAGAGGAGAGGAAGCAAGTGACGGGCCCATACGCGCCCCTCGGGCAGGAGAGCAGGCAGTGACCATTCCTGAAGAGTGTAGCAAGATGGGACGCAGCATCAGTGCCGGCCACCAGAAGTGCATCTATTTCACTTCAAAGGTGTCAGAGACAAGCATCTCAGCGAGGAGAGACCGATTTCAGGGAGCAACTGCCAATTTTGAGGCAGGTAATCCTGCCTTTGGAGAAGGAAATGGCAACCCACTCCAGTACTCTTGCCTGGAGAATCCCATGGACAGAGGAGCCTGGTAGGCTACAGTCCATGGGGTCGCAAAGAGTCGGATACGACTGAGCGACTTCACTTTCACTTTCAATCCTGCCTTAGAAAGGAGGAATTTCTCCTTTTTTAGCCGGACAAGAAAGAATCGGGAACTCGGGGCCCCTTCTCCTCTTCTGTCTCCTGCCCCCTCTGCCTTTGGTTCCACGGCCTCCACCCTCCAACCAACCATCACCTTCTTGCCTCCTCCGTTACTAGCTAGTGGTCCCCATTCACCGAGTTTCCAGAACTGGAAACGTCCCCAACCTAGAGACTTCCTGGGAATTAAAAAATGTCATCTTGTCAAAAGCTTTCAAATGCACAGCCATCAGTGGGCATGGCTAAGGGGCTGGATGAGAAGAGATTCAAGTAACAAGAAGAGGTTAACTGCTGAGATTGGACCAGTGCACTCGTGATTTTCCATCAGCATAGGCCAGCATCTCTGTGAGAAGTATTTTAAAAATAGGTTATTGAAGTGTAACTGACATAGAGCAAAATGAATTTTTTTAGGTGTGTGGTTCAAGGGAGTTTTGACCAATGTAAAAAGTCATGCAACCCCTACCCTAAACAAAATATAGAACATTTTCCTCACCCTCAAAGCTCCGTTACGCCCTTTTGTCTTCAGTCCCTGCCTACCCGCAACCTCTGCGAGGAGTATTTTTCCTGAATCACATTGAATCGTACTCTCTCTTTTTTCTAGATGTCCTTCTATCTGTCTCCTTTCAGTTCACATTGTTTTTGAAATTCATTCAGATTGTTTTGTGTGCCAGTAATTCCTTCTTATCATTGCTGTGCAGGGCAATCACACTGTAAATTTTTTTACTGTGGTAATATAACATACAATTTACCTTTCAAACTGTTGTTAAGGGCAATTCAGTGGCACTGATTATAATCACATGATGTGCAACCTTCACCACTATTTCTAAGTGTTTGTTTGTTTTAAATAGCTCTCTTTATTTCAGCCTTTTTGTTTGTTTTTGGCTGCACTGGGTCTTCATTGCTTCCCAGGGGCTTTCTCTAGTTGCTGTGTGTCGGGGAGGGTCTTCATTGTGTTGGGAGGGCTTCTCTTTGCAGTGGCTTCTCTTATTGTGGAGAATGGGCTCTAGAGTGAGGGCCTCAGTAGGATCTTCCCAGACCAGGAATCAAGCCCATGTCCCTTGTATTGGCAGACAGATTCTTATCCTCTGTACTACCAGGGAAGACCGTAAATGTTTCTAAAACTCTTTATCATCCCAAATGGAAACTCTGTACACATTAAGTAATAATTCCCCATTCCCCCTTCCCATAGCTCCTGAAAACCTCTGTCTGCTTTCTGTCTCTATCAATTTCCCTATTCTACGTATTTATGTAAGTGAAACCATGTAAAATTTAGCCCTTTGTGTCTTGCTTATTTTGCTAAGCAGGCCTTCAGGGTTCATCCAAGTGGCAACATGTATCAGAATTTCATGCCTTTTTATGGTTGAGTAGTACTCTATAGTATGAATATACCACATTTTGCTCATCAGTTTATAAATTGATGGTCATTTGGATCATTTCTATCTTTTAGCTATGGTGAAAAATCCTGCTATGAACATTAACAAACAAGTATTTGAATTTCTCTTTTCTTTCTTTATTTTTTCAGTATATACCTAGGAATGAAATTGCCAGGTCATATGGTAATTCTGTGTTTAGCTTTATGAGTAATTGCCAGATTTTTTCCACAGTGACTGTACCATTTAACATTCCCACCAGTAATGCTTAATAGTTCTCTGCATCCTTGCCAGCACTTGTTATTTTCTCTCTTTTTTTTCTATGGCCATCCTAGTAGATGCAAAGTGGTAACCCATGATTTTGATTACATTCTAATGACTTTAATGTTGAGCATCTTTTCATGGGTTTATTTGAAATTTGTATATCTTCTTTGGAGAAATGTTTAATTTTGTTGTTCATGTTTGAATTGCATTTTCATTTTGTTATTCAGCTGTAGGAATTCTTTATATGTTCTAGATAGGAAACTTATCAGACATGAGATATGCAAATAGTCTCTCCTTTTCTGTGAGTTGTCTTTTCATGCTCTTGATAGTATCTTTTGGTGCACAAATTAAAAAAAAAAATTCACTGAACTCCAAATTATCTACGTTGTTTATGGTGAATCATCTTTTTTAATATGCTGCTGAATTTGGTTTGATATTATTTTGTGAAAGTTTTTTACATCTATATGTTAAGGAATATTGGTCTGCAGCTTTCTTTTCTTGTGTTGCCTTTATCTACCTTGGTAATGCTGACTTCATAGAATAAGTTAGCAAGTGGTTCTTCTTTTCAATTTTTTGGACAAGTTGGAGAAGGATAGGTGTTAGTTCTTAAAATGCTTGGTAGATTTCACCAATTAAGTGCTCCAGAGCTTTTCTTTGTTGGGAGGTTTTTGATTACTGACTCAATCTCCTTACTAGTTATAGTTCTATTTAGACTTTTTTTTCTCTTTGTGATTCAGTCCTGGTAGTGTTTCTAGAACTTTATCCATTTAATCTAGGGTTTCCAATTTGTTGGTAAACAACAGTTCATAGTACTCTTTTATAATCTTTTTGGATAAAAATATACATACCTACATACAGAAGAGTTTAGAAAAGCGTGTGTGAGGGAGTATGTGTGTATGGGTGTGTGTTTGTAACAGCCTAACTGAAAATTTAAGGAAAGAGAGAGAAGGGTTTCACATTATAGAAATTTAGTGCTCTAGTGCTTGGTTGCTCAGTTGTGTCCAATTCTTTGTGGTTCCATGGACTATAACCCACCAGGCTCCTCTGCACATGGAATTTCCCAGGGATGAATACTGAGTGGGTTGCCATTTCTTACTCCAGGGGAGCTTCATGACCAAGGGATCAAACCCATGTTTCTTGTGTCTCCTGCATTGGCAGGCAGATTCTTTACTACTAGCACCACCTGGGAAGCCCCTTATACCAATGTAAATAATTTCTAATGGAACATTTGATATCCCCATGTTCAAATCATTGTTTTGCTGACTAGCCACCAGGGATTTCATCCAAATAAATTCAAACTTAAAAGCAAGGCACTGAGGTTTTATCTTCCTATAGTGGGATGAATGATGATGCCCGAAAGATATGTTCCAACCTCTCTCGAACCTGTGAAATTGATCTTACTTGGAAAAAAAAAAATCATGTTTAAGATGTGATTGTGTTGCAGATATAATTAAGTTAAGGATCTTGAGATGAGGTCCTGGATGTAGGGTGGCTCTGATCCAGTGACAAGGGTCCCGATAAGAGACATACAGAAGAGAGACACATAGGAAGAGGGAAAAGATGGTTACATGAAGACGGAGCTGTGTGGTCAAAAGCCAAGGAAAGCTTGGAGCCACTAGAAGCCGAAAGAGGCCAGGAAAGAATCTTCTTTAGAGACTTCGGAGGGTACAAGGCTCTGCCAACCATTTGATTTTGGACTTCTAGCCTTCTGAACTGTGAAAAAACAGCTTTCTGTTGTTTTAACCTAGAAGTCTGTAGTAATTTGTTATGACAATCCTAGGAGACTAACACAACCATTATTCTTTTCCTTTATGTCTTCTCATCTGTTTCTTAAGAGGAACAAGAACAGTTTCCTCTCATTGTCCCAGGCAGGATGGTTTTCCATTTGCTGTGATCACAGGATCTCATCCTCCTCTACCTGTGTTTCCCAAAGTGAGAGATTCTTACATGATGAGACATTACACTGTTTATTAGTAAGACTCAATAGTCAGAGAGAAAGTGTGAGCATGGTGGGAATAGGTATGTAACATTTAATACCAATCTCCCTTTTTATCAAAGCAAAAGCAGGCTTCAGGTTCAGCTCTTTAAAAGCTGGCAAGAGTACCTGGCTCGATATTAATAACATTGTTTTGGTTTCATTGAATTTATTTTTATGCCTGGCTATCTTCTATTTCTTGTCAGCAATGCCAATTTCTCTTTTAGGCTTATAATAACAGGTTTCTTTTTTAAACAAATAAATCTACATTAAAAACTGACTTATTTTAAAGAAACTTATTAAGTACAAAACCATGGAGATGTTACACAGATAAGGACAAGTCTGTGAAGGCGGGAAATACTGTACTACCCCTATAACCTTATCAAAGTATCTTTTCCTAAGGAAAATTCCCTCTATTAGAAGAACTCTGATGCCAGAACTAGTCCATTTCTGAACTCTTTCGATTCATCTCTTGGTGGAGTGTGTTTCCTATTTATTTACAAGAAGAGTTTGTGGATATTATGTTCCCTGAGTTTTTATATGTTCAACATTGTCAATTGTTTCTATAATACAATAACTTTTTTGGTCGAAAATTCTTGGGTCCTACTTTCTTTTCTTCAGAGCTTTAGGGACATTGTTTTACCATCTTCTTGCTTTAAATGCTGCTTGATTCACCTGCATTATATGAATCACTTTTGTAAGATCCTTTTCTTAGTTTGAAGTGTGGCAAATTCATCAAAATTTGTCTGAGGGTTAAGCACTTGGTATCACTTTTCTCGAACTGAAGGTGCCCTTTCAATTTCTTAATATAGTCCTTTCTTCCTTTCCTTTTGTATTAGTAAATTTTTTTTTCCATTTCATGTGCTGTAGTATTTCCTTTGGGGACAGAAGGACCCATATGTCGGGTCATTTTCTATCCTCCATACCTTTATCTTCCTCCTAATCACTTCCACTTTGTCTTTTCCCTGTGCATGTACTGTGAATTACCTCAAGTTTTCCTGAATGTGATAAATTTAATATTTAGTTATATTCACTTCATTTTTTGCTATTTCAAAATTAACTCTGTAATTATTATTTTGTTCCTCAGTTTTTGCTTAGCTCTATAATGACCATTTTTCATCTCATTTTATTGTCTGTCTGATCACTTATATTTGTTTCATTGAATTTGCATTTTTCTGATTTTTTCCCCTAAATCTAAAACTCTTCGATTTTTTTTTTTACTGTTTCTTGGGGTTGTGTTATCTTACAGAATGGATCTTTCACTGTACACTTACACTATGTTTCTTCCTTTCTATTTTTGCTTTGATGCTTTGGCATCTTTGCATGAATTTCATTCTTGAAAAAATTTAACATAATCAGCTCTTTGAACACATCCCCATTTGCCTGTATATTGTATGAGTCATTTTACTTGGTCTTCGTCTCAGTATGGCTGAGTCCTGCTGTTTTCTCTTCAATAATGTTTGTTTCTATTCTTAGAATATTTCTTGTCCTCAGCAAGATACATTGAGCATTGAAGGAGCTGTAAAGTGCTGACTGCTGGTAACAGGGCCTGGCATACACCAAGGGCTAATATCCCAAGGGAGGGGGGGGTCTTTCATCTCTCCAACCTCTAAGCGTTGGGCCCCCAGGTACTGAGTCTGCTCTATCACCACTCACCTCCTTGGTGATCTCACCCTCTACTGGGTGTTAATATCACTCATAAGCTGATGACTTTCAAATTTCTGTTTTCACCTTGGACTTCTTTTTCTGGGCTTCTCTGCATAACGTTTCCACGTGAGCTTCTAATAGCCATCTCATAATAGTTTGCACAGAATCAAACTCCTCATCGCCAGTGCCCCTCCTCCCTTGAACCCACTCCTCTGGTGGTCTTCAATAACACAGTGCCTTCGAACTGTGGTGCTGGAGAAGACTCTTGAGAGTCCCTTGGGCAGCAAGGATATCAAACCAGTTAATCCTAGAGGAAATCAGTCCTGAATGTTCATTGGAAGGACTGACGCTGAGACTGAAGCTCTAATACTTTGGCTACCTGATGCGAAGAGCCGACTCATTGGAAAAGACCCTGATATTAGGAAAGACTGAAGGCAGGAGGAGAAGCGGACGACAGAGGATAAGACGGTTGAGTGGCATCACCAATACAATGGACATGATTTTGAGCAAGCTCCAGGGGATGGTGAAGGACAGGGAAATCTGGCGTGCTGCAGTCCATGGGGTGACAGAGAACAACTATAACAACAACAAATGATCCTAGTGAATGCATACAGAGCACCTTCATCTTCTCAGGGCAAAAATGTGGGGATCATCTTTGACTCATGCCTTTTATGCCTTACTGTCATTTCAGTCCTTCAAGATAGAATCCAGAAGCCTAACATCTCCATCACCATCTCTACCACTCTCCTTGTCCAGACCACTGCTGTCTATTACATACCTCACTGGAAATGCCTCCCCAGTGGAGCCTCTGTTTCTGTCCTCAACTCCTCTCAATCTTAATACAGCCGTGTAAGGGTGACCTGATTAACACTTAAAACAGTGTCATGCTCCTCCTTAAACCACCCCTGTGGCATTTCATGTCACCAAGAGAAAGAAAACGTCTGAGTCTTCACAACATTCTCTATGACCTTCCCCTGCCGCCTCTCTGATCTTACCTCTGCCTACTCTCTTCCCCAGTCCTTCCATACCAGCCCCATTGACCTCACTGTTCCTTTGGCACATCAGATAGATTGTCACCCATCAGGAATTCCTTTTCTGCCTATATTGAAATGATCATATGGTGAGGTGTTTTTTTTTCCTTTTGCTGGATTGTGAAGTAGTTTTTTTTTTTTCCCCAAAAAATTGTATTGGAGTATAGCTGCTTTACAGTGTTGTGTTACTTTCCGATGTACAACAAAGTGAATCAGATCATATGGTTTTTAAAAATATCCATTAATATAGTAAATGACATTGATTTTTAAAATTTTTATTTTATATTGGAGCATGGTTGATTAACAATGCTGTGTTAGTTTCAGGTATACAGCCAAGTGATTCAGTTATACATATAGATGAATCTATTCTTTTTCAACTTTTTTCCCCATTTAGGTTATTACAGAATATTGAGCAGCATTTCCTGTGCTATACATTAGGTCCTTGTTGGTTATCTATTTTAAATATAGTAGTTTGTACATTTGTGTGATTTCTTTTTTATATGTTTAATAAAAATCAACCAGTGAAACCAGCTGAGCTCGTAGTTTTCTTTGAGATAAAGTTTTAAATTAAAAACTCAGTTTTTTCCAATGGAAATGTATGGTTACTTAGGTTATCTATTTCTCCTTGAGTGAGTTTTTGGTAATTTGTTTCTTTTTTTTTTTTGGTAATTTGTTTCTTTCGAGGAATTTTCCCATCCCATTTAAATTGCAAATGTGTTGGCAAAAACTTTATCATAATATCCCCTTATAATCTATTTGAAATCTAAACAATCTGTAGTGAAATTATCACTTTAATTCTGGATATTGGTAATTTGCTATTTTTTTTTTTTCCTGACCAGTCTAGCTAGTGGTTTACTAACTTTATTGATCTCAAAGAACCAACTTTTGGTTTCATTGGCTTTTTTCTATTGTCTTCTATCTTTATTTCATTAATTTCTGCTCTGATATGCTTACTTTGGGTTTCATTTGCTTTACTTTTCTATTTTCTTGGGCTAGAAGCTGAAGTCATTGATGAGAAATGTTTCTCTTTCCTAATGTAGACATTTAGTATTATATATTTCCTTATAAGTATGCTTTAGCTGTATCCACTCTTTAGACATATATTTTTAACTTTAATTCCTTTTTGTTTTATTTTACCCTACAGATTATATGTCATTGTTTGGTCGCTAAGTCATGCACAACATTTTGTGACCCCTTGGATTGTAGCCCGCCAGGTTCGTTTGTCTATGGGATTTCCCAGACAAGAATACTGGAGTGGATTGCTATTTCCTTCTCCAGTGGATCTTCCCGACCCAGAGGTAGAACCCGCGTCTTCTGCTTGGCAGGTGGATTCCTCACCACTGAGCCACCAAGGGAAGCCCATAGGTTATATAGGAGTCCATTAGTTAGTTTCCAAATACTGGGGGACTTTCCAGAGAACTTTCCATTATGAATTTCCAATTTAATTTCATTGTGGTCAAACAACATACTTTTCATGATTTGAATAACTTTGAATTTTTTGATGGTTCTGAATATGATACCACATGGTCTATGTTGTTGAGAAGAATGTGTGTTGGATGGTGTGCTTTACAAATGTCACTCAGATCCCGATAGCTGAGAGTGTCATTCAAATCTTCTACCGTCTTCCTGATTTTCTACTTGTTCTATCAGTTATTGAGAGAGGGACATTGAAATCTCCAAGTGTAATTGTAGATGTGTTTGCTTCTCTTGCAACTCAATCAGTTTTTTCTCTGTGTTTGAAGTTTTATTATTAGGGGAATAAACATTTAGGATTTAATGAATTAACTCCTTTACCATTGTGAAATGACCTTTATTATCTCTGGTAATATTCTTTCCCCTGAAACCTATTTTGTCTGATATAACTACTTCACCTTTATTTTTATTAGTATTTGTATCTTTTGTTACTTATTTCCTTTTGACTTACTTGTACTTTTATGTTTAAAGTAGGTTTATTGTGGGCAGCATATAGTTCCTTTTTTTGTTCAATGTGACAGTCTCTAATTGTTATAATTAACAGTCTTTCCATTGGGTTATTTAGACTACTTACACTTAATATATTTATTGATCTGGTTGGTTTAAATCTGTCACATTGTTATCTGTCTTTTACCTACCCATCTGTTTCTTATTTTCTTTTCCCTTTATTTTCCATCTTCTTATGGATCATTTTTTATGATTCCACAGTATATTCTTGGTTTACCAGCTAAGACTCTTTATTGTATAATTTAATTTCCAAATTCTCAGCAAGTGTATATTAAAAATTCCACCTCTTTTTCATTGTTTACTGTCTCCTTTGGAGTTTCAACCATCAGGTGTCAGATGGCAAGAGCCCACGCCTGCTTTATCCTGGAAGTTTGTGATGGAGTAGTGAACAGCGTCCCATGGGGGCATAGAGGAGGAGATGGAGCCAGCTAACTGTGTTCTATTGCCTTTCCCTGCTCCCAGGATTCAGACATCTCCCCAGAGGGTTTATGTTCACCCAAGGCAGTGCTCCTGGACAAAATGAAAGACAGCTAACACTTCTCATTCTAAGAATTCTTTCTGGAAAGAGAAGCCCTCCTAGCCCCAAACACTTTCTTATCAGAGAATTAGAAACTGTTCTTCCTATTGGCATCCCCTAGAGCCCTCCCTTTCACCTTTTAACTTCCCACACATTTAATATTCAAAACACTTCAATGTGAAAATCTAGATTATAAACTCTTTTTCTGCTTTTTCTGAAGAAGATGCTTTGAGATAAACAAGTGTCTGGTTTACAGATTTGCAAGACACAGAAAGTGAAAAAGAAACAATACCAGTGATGATGATAAGAAAGGAAAAACAGCCAGGAGGAAAATTGCCTAACACTGATATATAACCCCATCAATTAAATGTGTATGTAGGTGTGTTTAATTTCAGCAAAGTGCAGGTGGGGAAGTTATTGGTGTGGACAAGTGTTTTGGCAATTCATTTGCTAAATGAACAACTGTTCCAGTCCTGAATAACAAACAGATCCAGACCTACCTAAAGGCTCCCTCTTTGTTAACACACCCAGTGTGGTGCTATCACTAGCCTCCCCAAAGATCTCCAAGGATTTGCTAAAAAAAAGAGAAAAGTATCAAAAGATTCATTCATTTGGTCTTGATACATTGATTTTTGAAAAATTCCATGAGAGAGAAGGATGAAAAAAACTCACTATAGGCACTGAAGTTACATAATAAGTAATGAGTGTCCAATTACAGATGTTCCTCTTTATAAATAGATTTATTATTATCACTAAAAGGTATTAAATTTGATACTCTAGACAGCAATATTGTTTAACAGAAATATTAAGTGAGCATATTAATAATTTAAAATTTTCTAGTAGCCTCATTAAAAAAGCAAAGCAAAACAGGAGAAAAATTAGTTAAGAAAAATTTTTTTAAAATTGATGTACAGCTGATTTATAATGGTGTGTTAGTTTCATGTGTATGGTAAAGTGATTCAGTTTCATACATGTTCTTTTTCTGATTCTTTTCCATTATAAGTTATTACAAGATATTATATATAGTTTCTTGTGCTAAACAGGAGGTCCTTGTTGTTTCTCTATGTTATATATAGTTAAACAAAACAATAGTAACGTGTATTTGTTAATCCCAAATTCCTAATTTATCCATTCCCATCCCCCTTGGTAACCATAAGGTTGTTTATTAGGCCTGTCAGTCTGTTTCTGTTTTGTAAATATGTTCATTTGTATCATTTTTTTTAGATTTTGTGAATAAGTGATGTGCTTAGTCACTCAGTCGTGTCCAACTCCTTGTGACCCCAGTCTATAATCTGCCAGTCTCCTCTGTCCATGGGGATTCTTCAGGCAAGAATACTAGATTGGGTTGCCATGCCCTCCTCCAGGGAATCTTCCCAACCTAGGGATTGAACCCAGGTCTCCCACATTGCAGGCAGATTCTTTACCGTCTGAACCACCAGGGCAGCCCAAATAAGTGACATCATATGGTATTTGCAAAGAGGATTCAATTACAGTTTCCAAATGTATGCATGTCTAAGACCAGTTACACCATGCCAGTAAAATATGAAAATCAGTTCACAGCCATATATGCAACCTTAATAAACCTGTTGGGCTGTTATGGTATTAGCTCCCACTTTCCATTCTCCCAGGATTTGAGTTCTCTTTGTTTCATTTGTTTAGCTAAACATTTCTACAGTTAGGTGTAGATGAAATAAGGAAGAAAGCCCAAGTAAACACAGGCAGGTTTGTTGTTAAAAATTGTACTGAGATATATATATATATATACACATATATGTACATATACACATGTATACACATATGTATACATATATATACATACATGTATACATATACATATATGTATATATGTGTACACATACATATATATATATATATCAGTGTGTATGTGTGTGTGTGTGTGTGTGTGTGTATAGTGCTAGCAAAGTAGCAGAGTAAATCAGATTATGAAATGGGAAGCTTGGGACAGGAGGTGCTCAGACAGCCCAGCAGCTTTACTGGGCCAGGGTCTGTGTCTTCCAGGTTAGCCTACATCTCTGAAGACCAGTGTCCCCCTTACTCCTGACTCAGCATGAAGGGCAGAGGTCAGACCCACTGCCTCCCTACTGCTTATCCTAACTCTATCAGTTGGTAGGAATCTTAAGCAGGCCGATTCCTGTCTGCTTATTTGAGAGCTAGAACCAGTTGGAGGCTTCTTTATGAGTTGTGTGGCAATGGTGTCCCCAGCTAGCTTGGGGTGCTGACAGAAATTGCCTTGGGAGAAACGCCTCTCTCCATTTGCCATCTCCACTTTGGCAGTAGAGTGGGCCTTGGTACTGCTCTGATTGGGCCTCGGTACACCTCTGCCCCCACCCCACAGGCCCCATCTGTGCCCAGGGCTATGAGGTGCTCTGAGCTTTTGCTTCAGAGGAGTGTGTGAAAAAGACCAAAGGGAATATGAGTCAGAGAAGTAACCTCACCCTAGAATTGTTTCATTAAAATGAAGAGCTGGAGAAAGGGGACCTTCTTTTGCCAAAGTCTCCACTCTGTTCCAACATGCCTTTGACGTGAGGACTCTGCAGACCCAGCGTTGATGAATCGAGAAGGGCTTGATTTACAGAGTCCTCCTCTGTCCAGGGAGGATATCAGATGTTGTAAGCTGGAGCTCCAAAGTGCTTGTAAACCATGTGAGCTGGTCCTGTGCCCCACCTCTGCCTAGCACCCTAGAGTAAATCTCCAAAAGGAGCAGCACAGAAAAAAATTTCTTCTCTTGGGATGCCATTAGGGGTGTTGGATGAATAGCCCAGCCAGTTGCTGGGTTCTTCAAGGCAGGATTCTCAAGTTCACCAGGGGAATTTCCTGCAAGCTCCCATCTCTCTGCCACTCAGCTTCCAAGGGTCTTCCACTGGGACCAGGGTGTGTTGTTTAATGATAGGAGCATGGAGAGACAGCTCCAGTTGTCACAGCCTGGCCCTAACAACACAGACAACTGAGTTCCTACAGACTGTTTTTAGACCTTCTGCCTAGGGAGCACAGTTCTACCTCACTTCCCTGGAGCACTGCAGTGTATGACTGGCTTCCCTTACAGTCTTCCCTCCAGAATTTCTATATAAGAGGGCCTTAGATGCCTTGATATTGAAGATGGAAGCTGAGGAATTTGTCTCAAACCTGGGTTTTCATGGACCATCAGAAAAGAGACAAACATAAAAGCATGACTCATGAAAAAATATATATATTTGTTTATATCAATGAGATACTCCCTTGGGTTTTGTGGACTTGAAATCTGGCATTTATTTTTCTTTCTTATCCTAGTTGTATTTTGTATCATTTGCTTTTGCTTCGTTTCTTCCTTCTAGATTATCCTGTGATCTCATTGGCTGAGAGTTTAAATAAAACATACCTTGTAATTAGCTGAAATTTCTGTATGTATTTGCTGACTTAATTTGTTAGGTCTTTGGGCAAAGGTGTGGGGTAGGTAGGTTTGGTCCTGCCACTGTTCCTTGGCTCCTTGGGGTCCTGAAATGAATGCTGTTGTTTAAAATTAGCCTGACTACATCTCTAGTAGAAGCACAAAGGATCAGATTGAATCCAAAAAAAGGGAGACTTTTCAATCTCATAAGAGAGCAAGTCACTATTCCTCTCTGGATTTCCACTTTCTATAAAATGAAGATGTTGGCTTAGCTGACTAAGGTCCTTTTCAGCTAGCTCTATCTAACCACCCTTTCGTCCTCAGCAGATCAAGTGATGGGGCCTATTACTCAGGTTATTTTCATCTCTCCCATCTATTGATTATAATCCCAGGTTGAGTTCTTTTGAGTCTCTCCAACTTCATGTCCTCTAACCATGAAGTAGAGACACTTACATTGGCCACAAGGATTGGCAAGGAGTCTCAGCATCTCAGGCAGGAAAGGTGATTGGCCCATCTTTCCTGAAGAATCTCTAGAGCAGAGCTGAATAGGGAGGAAGCCACACACAAGCACAGATGGACATTTCCTTTCTTGGGAGAAGGAAAATGAAAGAGAAGCTCAAACATGGGACCACCCCAGACCAGCTGGCCCACAGCAGTGGCAGCGGGCTCCACCCACCCTCCCCATGGAATCTTGGTCACTCTCACATTTACACTATTGGAGCAGGAAGGTCTGCCAAGATCGTCTCAACAACTATAATTTTGGAGGATGATATAAGCTGTGATCCACCTTCATTAAGCTGGAAGCCACCTTTTCCTTCAATAGTTAATCCAAAGAGAATCTGGTAAACACACAAATTCAGAGCCAAACAGGATGAAATAAACAGAGGTGGCACCGTCTCTCTAAGAGTTTATGATCTAAATTAAACAGCATAAACTCCCAATGGGGAAGTAAATCCTGGACTGCCTTAAAGAGCATTGAATCCACAGTCCATATTGATTACCTGACTTTTGATGTGTTTGGAATGGGGTGAGTACTGTGGATTTGACATGGGGCTTTGCTCTCTCCAGGAAAATCATAATGTCCTGTAAGTCAGTCAGGGACATTGCCTGGCTAGTGGAAATAGCTTACAGTGAATGATGTCGGATTTGTGATCTCCTAAGAAGATTTAGCTTCGGGACCAGGGACCAGGCTTGATCACTCAAGAGCTTTTGTATAGCAGAGTTTTATTAAAGTATAAAAAGGGATAGAGAAAGCTTCTGACATAGACATCAGAAGGGGGATGGAGAGTCCCGCCCCTCCATTGGTCTTTAGCAAGGGAATTATATACTTTTTTAAATTAGTTATTACAATAAATCAAAAGAATGCTCAAGGTTGTAAAGATCTTACTAGACCCACTCCCATAATTTACATTTTAGGATAACAGGATTAGAACTTAACAATAGAAAGATCCTACCAGACCCACTCCCATAATATACTAAGGTATACTATATACATATATACATATACATAGTATACTATATACATAGTATACTAATATACAAAAAGTTCTAAGATATCAGAATTAGTCATAAGGTTTTCAGAAAGGAGAAACTGTCCTCAAGCAGGATACATTGTTGTTATATAATCCCTAGTGCAGAGTTTAAACTGAGTTGTTTGTTGTGTAACCATCAGTTCCAGGCTTAAAGAAAAAAAATGTTTTATGTGACAGACTAAGGAATGTAGAGGAAAAAATTTTAAAAAGACGTTTGTCCTTTCCTCCTGCTTGAGAATTCCGGACCCCTATCTTGGCCTTGAGAGCCCCGGACCCTTCTCTCCTCGGGGACCCGGGACTTCTTATCAGCCTGCCTAGGAACTGACTCTCTCAGTGGGAATGCTAGAAATTCAACAGGTTGACCTGGAAACTCAGGAGCCAAGGTGGTGCCCAGAGGAAGTTGAAGGGAGAGTGAATGAGCTCATTTAACAAGGACCAGCATTTTCTAGAGCCTTAAAGCATGTGGTCGCTTGAACTGAGAAGCTGCTAAGTTGACTCGCTGTCTCTTATTATGCAAAAGTCTCTAGAAATCCCACTTCCTCCACAGCGCCTTTCCGGGATGCGTCCCACTGGATTCCGGATCTCCATCATCAACTTACAGTGTTAGAATTCAGATGGATGTTTGAGTGCTCTCTACCTAAATTCACACTGGCCTCTGGCACGGATTTACACTTCAGTGGCTTAGTGAGTTGGACCCATTGTGTCCTTTCAAGAGGCAGACAACATGCATTGTCTGTCCATAGAATGTTAGAGCAGGATGAAGGGTTAGCTACTGCAGCCCACTCATTTCACAGATGCGAACACTCAAGTTACCAGAGACTTTGGAAAACTTGCCTTGTCAGTGACCTTGGGAACACAAATGTTGTATGTGTCCATGCAGTGCTGGTGGTGCATGGCCTTGGACCTGTCTTCCCAATGTGCCCCATCTCAGCTTCCCTTCCCTGTCATGGGAAGCCTCCTCCACCACCCCCATCCTCTGGTACTCACCCCTGCACTCAAAGACTCCTGTTAAGCTCTAGCATGAAGGTCACAGAATAGAAGGAAAAACTGGACTTCAGTATAAAGTGGAGAAGAGGAGAGAGACAGGGGGAGAAAAGAAAAGGCCGCAGACAAAGGATAATTTTCTTGTGAACGTAAAGCAGATAAGACTGACCACGTTGATTATACCAGTTCATAAAGAACTCCAGAGATGTTTAGCCCAAGGCAGCCACTTCTGAAGAATACTGTATGTTCCAAGGTGCTTATGGAGAAAAGAAGTGACTATTTTAGTACTTAAAAGTATTCTAACTATTCGCTCCCTTTTTAAAATTATTATTTTTTATTTATTTTTGGCTTTGCTGGATGGATCTTTGTTGCTGGGCACCCGCACGGTTGCAATGAGCAGGGACTACTCTCTAGCTGTGCTGTGCAGGTTTCTCAATGTGGTGGCTTCTCCTGTTGCAGAGCATGGACTCTAGGGTGCATGGGCTTTACTAGTCACAGTTCCGGGCTCTAGAGCACACGCTCAATGCCTGTGGCTTAATTGCTCTGTGGCACATGGGATCTTCCCAGACCAGGGATCGAACCCTTATCTTCTGCAATGGCAGGCGGATTCTTTACCACTGAGCCACCAGAGAAACCCTCACTCTATTTTTTTTTTTTTTTAGTCTTTTTTCTTTTTTAGTGGAAAGTACGTTTCTCCACTAGAGGATTCAATTCAACTATAGCTGCGCAATAATCTTTTCTGGACTCGAGACCAAACTAATGATATATATTGGTCAGCCTGGCTATAATTCCAGGCCAGGAAGGGAGCATTCTTGACACTCAAAAACAACATAATAGGAGATGAAGTGATGGAAATTTCAGTGCAAACAAAGGTTAGGTTGTGCATCCTAAAAGCAAAAAATTCTTTAAGAAGTATGCCTACCACAAGATAGGATAAAGGTAGTAGTTAGTGCTTATGGAGTAGCAGTTCAGAAAGCAAAACAGAATTCAAATGCTAATGACCAATTACATGTTGCTTTGTATATTTGCCAGCTTCAGGAAAATTTGCACTAACAACTTGGCAGCAGGTGCATGCCTCCTGGGATTTATTTCCTCCAAGTCATCACAAACCCTTGTTTCCTCAAAGTTCTATTTAAAGAATCTTATCAGAACACATCCAAAAATTGCTTAGAAAAGTGCAGTTTCACTTTCTACTCATTGTGGTAAGTATAACAAAAATCATGCTAAGATATTAAAGGTTTAATTGATTATTGTATAACAGTGGTTGACTTTTCTATCTCCCTGTTTGGTATTTATACATTTCATAAAGCTTTATACTGACTTGTGTACAGATATATAATTTGCATTCAGTTGATGATGGCATTTGTGTCATTTTCTAGAAAAAGTTGGTCACTCAGCTGTTGGTAATGCAAGTGGCTTAGTTTTTGCTAGGAAATCTGATTCACCATCCAACACTTTGACTTATGGCAACCTTGCCAGGAATGAAATCAGTGAGAGCAAGACTGCACTGTTTCTTCCCGGGTCAGTAGAGACTTGTTGTTTTTAATGGACTGTGTGTAGGACCCAAGGATGTGACTCATCTATCCACTTAGGAGTCATAAAAGTACACGAGCAACTCAGCTTCAGTCATAACATTCATTGTTCAGACCAGATTGAAGGTGCATTGCCAGGCAGTTCTTGTGATTTAAGAGGAACCTGGGCCTTGGTGCCCAGTGAACAAGCAGAATGTCTATAAAGTTCAATATACCATTAATGTCATTAGCATAAATATTTCCAGTTGTCATAGGATAGATGTGCTGAATAGTGGGTTATAAACTGGACATCATTGAAATCCCCTTCTGAGGTCTTCCTGCCGTGAAGAAGAGAAGCTGGTAGCTGCATTTCCAGGCACCTCTTCTCTGCCTGGTTCCAGGAGGCAACATCCTATGAAAGGCACTTAGGAGGAAAGGGGAGCAGAAGAAGGAATCATTATTCTCCAGAGGCAGATGGAGGCAGACACATAGAGAAATGCAGGTTCAAAGTGCGTTAGATAGATTTTTTGAGAATCACCTATGTTATGCTACAGGCTGAGATGGCTGGTGGGAGTATCTCAGAGATTCATAAGTTTTGTAGTTTCCCAGGTCAGCTCTTGGGGATCACATGTTTCAATGTCATAGGTTGAGAATGCTTATGATGACCTTCTTGATCTTTGCTATCCCAGTGGTTGCGTAAGCCTTACTTTCTTAAAACTATTAATACTTGTGGGGCATAGAGAGTGGTTTCTCTTTTCCTAATAAAACCATGACTAATACAATAAGTTGGAGAAGAAAATGGCAACCCACTCCAGTATTCTTGCCTGGAAAATCCCATGGATGGAGGAGCCTGCCAGGCTACAGTCCATAGAGTTGCAAAGAGTCAAACACTCAGTCAAACTGAGCCAACTTCACTTCACTAATACAATATGTAGTTATTAAAAACATTTAATACAAAGTTAGGGAAAATAGAATGCAGAATGGATGAGAGAAGTATATTGTGTATAGGAACACCTCTAAAGGGAATCTAATCCAGAACTGGGGATGGGGGAGAGAGACTTCTTGAGAAATTGGCCTCCAAGCTGAGACTTGCCGAATAAAAATGGATTAGGTAGTCAAAGTGCACAGGGTGGGGGAGATGGAGGTTATCTTATATTTGTGCAAAGACCCTAAGGCCAGAAGGGCCTCAAAGAATGTTGGGGGTGGCGATAGGTGGTGAAAGCTAAGAGCAGTAGAGAGATACCACAGGATTTTTAATTGTAGAGTTTATGATTTCAGATGATCACTCTGGCTGTGGGGTCAAGAATGGAAATTCAAGAGAGCAAGATTAAATGTAGGGAAAGTGATAGGTGGCTGGCATTAAGGGTTCGTACACGAGACGTCCATAGCTTGGAGCTGGGAACTGGCAGCGGGGACAGAGAGCTGGTGGCAGAGACCAGAAATGTTTAGTAGATGCCTGGACCGGTTAGAGAATGGGAGAAGTCAAGGATGACTCATTTTGCATCTACGGAAACTGAAGCTTAGAAGGATTATACAGCTCACCTCAGGTCACATAGCTGGAAGCAGTGGAGTCAGGATTCAAACCTTAATTTTTCTGACTCTGGAGCTCTTGCTTAACTAAGAACTCTACAGCAAACAAACAACTCTACAGCATACAGTCACAGATGGTCAATTTTTAAAAAATAATTAGAATGAGGACCTTGTGGCCCATAAGGTTAAAGGTAGCATATGGGCTAATGCCGGGTTACACATGAGATAATGCCAGGTTCTCTTCATCTCCTTTTCTCTATGACCTCCTTGTTGATTTACCTTATTTTCATAAGTTTTTCCTCTGTGTTTTACAATGTTGCAATTAAAATAAAAAGAATGGGGAAATATTTCTCCTTCTCACTTAAATTGTGGTTTCAACTAAAGGAAAACCAAAAGGTATTTCTTTTTTTTTTTTTCAAAAGGTATTTCTATTTCATTGTTTTAAAGTACATAAATCTGTAACTTCGGAAGTTCAAGAGGCTAAAAACCATAACCGGTTGTCGTTATGGTTTGTTTGCTTGCCAAAATGACTAAGATAATGTGTAAGGTTGGGAAAGCACTAAAATAATTATCCCATCCTGCTCCCAGACGCCCACCTCTACTGTTATACTGTCAATGTCTTAAACAAGTCCCAAATAGTTGGAAGCAAATACCAACTTGCCCAGAATTCTGACTCCTATTTGTTACTGAGTCTTGAACCTCTGTTTCTAGAACAGACCTCTTTGCTGAGCCCCAAACAGAGGAAACACTCTCAGTCGAATGATTCAGGCTCCTCAAACGTTCTGTGTTCCAACAATCTAGCTGTCCCAAACAGCTTCTCTTCCCAAAATCTTCACCACCCATGTCCACAAAACCAGACACTTTGGAAGTTATTCTGGACTCACTTCTTCCCTATTTCTCACGTTAAATCAGCCACTAAATCTGATGATTTACCTCTTAAATATCCTATTTTTTTCTTTTCCTCTCTACTTTCACTGTGTCTGCCTTAATACAGGACAGCATTTCCAAATTCCTGACAGATAATGATTTTTGTGAGGCAGAAACAAGAAATTGGAATTCCTAGGTATTCCCCAAATCATAATTTATTCTGTATTTTTCCATAACACTTTAGTTATATGTTTTTAAATAATAAAAATTGGCCACAATAATGAACAATGAACAGCTCTTCTGTGATAGGGTTATACTAGATACTTGAAAAGTTTTCTGTAAAGAAGAAAATATATAATAATAAGTTGTTGACTATTACTATTTGCTGTTGTTGTTCATTCGCCCAGTCATGCGACCCCATGGACTACAGTACGCCAGGCCTCCCTGTCCCTCACCATCTCCTGAAGCTTTCCCAAGTTCATGTCCATTGCATTGGTAATGCCATCCAGCCATCTCATCCTCTGATGCCCTCTTCTACTGCCCTCAGTCTCTCGCAGCATCAGGCTATTACTATGTGATCCGAAATACTGGAACAAAATTATTTGTTTCAGTAACATGTAAAAATGACATCTACCTAATATGGACATTTGATAAGAAGATAAAATTAAGGGTTTCCCCAATGGCTCAGTGGGTAAAGAATCTGCCTGCAATACAGGAGAGATCCCTGGATTGGGAAGATCCCCTGGAGGAAGAAAAGGCAAGTATTCTTGCCCGGAAAATCCCATGGACAGAGGAGCCTGGTAGGCTAAAAGCCAAAGGGTTGCAAAGAGTTGAACACAACTGAGTGACTAAGCATAGACACACCGAAGATAAAATTAAAAGGGAACATTAACACAAAATAAATTTCAAGTAAAAAACCATTTTAAAAATCCAAAGATAATATCACAAATATTTAAGATTTAAAAATTACTCTTAAAATTACAAATCACATAAGCATGAGTCTTGCAGTCCAACAGTGAAATCTTAGTTTCAAGATAAGCACTCCAGATACAGAAAAATGTCTTTCATCTTTTGTGAGGTTCATGGAATTGGTTGGTTGAGGGTGTGTTCAAAAGCACCTTCAAATTGAATGATTAGTGAGCATGTTGCTTCAAATCAGATCATTTCCTTTTTCAGTAACAAGAATATTTTGTCTGTTTGCCCTGGTTTTTGTTTCACCATTGAAATAGCCATTGATTTTTTAAATTCAAATTTTAGATCAGATTCTGATCTCTTAGATCATTAAATAGCAGCCTTAATCTGCTTTTCTCATTGTATGTATGTTGTCAAAATATTTGCAAAGAACTGTGGCTTCGGGTGTTTAAACACTAGAAACACCAATGAACATTTAGTAAGATTCATATCCTCTAATAAGGTAAACAGAACTTCGCAGAATTATTTGCCAAAATTGCCCATGTAGAGACTTATTTTGGCTTCCAAAACTTGTTTCTCAGTACACACATACAGAATTTGTATAAAGTAAGCAATATGTATAAGCATATTAGTATTTATTTTATTGGCAAGAATGACATTATGATTAGCAGACAGGACCATGAAAACATTTACACCAGTGCCACTAGCCAGATCAAGGCTGAGTGCTTGTCTCATTCCTCACGTTCCTCCCCTGGTTCCCAGGGACACCAAATCTAATGTTCAGCTCTGAAGCCCACTGTTCCTGGCTCTAGCCTTTGCCTTGATGTTTAGTCAATTCCTTTGAGCCAGTAATGTCCCTATGTTAATAATTAAGCTCTAATTCTTACTGGGAAATTATAATATTTTCTCTCATTTTTCTGATTTCTCAACTGATTATGATTCATGTTTTTTTAGGCTCAGAATTTAGCTCCAAACTGGAAACAATCCAAATGCTCATTTGGATACATAAATTTGTGGTATATTCATGCATTGCATGAATAATAGTCACAAAAAGGAACATGAATGAATCTCAAAATCATTGTGCTAAATGAACTAACACAGGCAAAAAAGTGCCTAGTGTATGATTCCATTCTATTTCATTCCATTCTATTGCTAAGTAATATTCAATTGTATGTATTGGAGAACAACATGGCGGAGGAGTAGGTAGACGTAGAGTCATCTCTGTCCATGGACACACCAGGAATACACCTTCAGACACAGAAGTGCATGCAGGACACCAGCTGGGAGCTGACAGGAGTACCTGACCAGCGGAAAAGAATATATAGAACAACACAAAACTCGGTAGGACTAAGGAACTAGGGGGAAAAACAGGAGTGTTAGTAGGACTGGACCTGCCCTCAGTGGGTGGGGGAACTGAAGCAGGGGTCTGATCCCCACATCAGGGCAATTGCCTGAGTCAGAGGAGAAACGTTTCAGGCTGAGAGTCAAACAGCTAATCTGCGGCAGCCTCAATGGAATGAGAATTAGACAGTCCTTGCCACAGCCATACATACCCTGGACAGGGACCCAAGTCCCATGGAAGGCGCAGTGGCTGGAAGCTGGAATTTAGGGATTCTGGAGCAATCCTAGGGTGAGGGCTGCTGTTGACTGTGGAGAGACGGATCGAGGGGATGGGAGGGAGGAGATTGGTGTGAAAAATGTTTGTGGAGGAATGCTGGACAGCCATGAAAGCAAGGCGATACTGCTGAGTCACACCTAGAGGGTAGAGCCATCACCATAGCCTCTCTCTCCCCACACGCCAGCATAGGCAGCTGACCAATAAGAGGCTTGCCCATCAAGAGCCTGACCCACTGAACTACAGAACAGGAGCCCACCCAGGGTGAGCCTTTATGTGCCTGACGCACCAATCTACAAAGTAGGACCCCAGCCAGGAGAGCCCCTCCATGTGCCTGATGTGTGGAACCACAGAGAAGGACCCCAGGTAAGGGAGCCCTCTAAGTGCCTGGAGGGGCAGAGCTATGGAGAAAGACTGGTCAAAGAGGCCTTCTGATCGCCAGCTACAAGAGGCTTGAAAAGACTCTGATAGTGCCATAACTCCTGGGGTGGAAGCAGTCTGTGTCCCTGCACACTTTGCACCGCCCGGGTCCCCACAAGCCAAGCAGCTGCACCACCTTCATGCTCAACTCTCACTGGGGCAGAGCTGCCACAGGAAAAAAAAAAAAAAAACAATCTTGCATCTATGCACACACGATTGCATTGGTCATGTCCAACTCTTTGTGACCCTATAGACTGTGGCCTCCCAGGTTTCTCTGTCGGGGGGTTCTCCAGGGAAGAATACTGTAGCATATTGGCCAATACTAGTTGTGATACCCTTCTAGACCACTACATTTCCTGCTTCCCTAGCCACCAACCCCCCTGAGTACGTGGTGCTGCCAGAACCACTGCGACCCAAGCAGCTGCACCACCTCCACACCTGGCCCTCACAGGGGCGAACCCAAGTCCTCCAGGGCAGCCTCGGGAACAAACCCCAGTGTGTGACCCATATGCAAAGGTGGAAATAAAATCACAGTTGAAACCCAGGGGCAGTGTGACTAAGGAAGAAGACCCAAAACCTTCCCACCAGCTGTACAAGCTGCAGATTAAATCCACACGATCAACTAGGCAGACTCTGTGTCTATGGAATATATAAAAGGTCACTGAGAGCTCCCTCAAAAGAAAACGCACTAGTTCTGAAAGCTGTGGACACTGGAGGCAAGAACACACACAGTAGGACCAAAATTAGAACCTGAGCTGCCCCGACAATAAGTCCAATGGCAGTGTTAGAGGGCATCCTAGGGAGGTGAGGTGGACTGTGACTCCCAGCGAGGGAAAGGACTCTGACAGCAGTGACTCAAGAAAAGCATTTATTTTTCTTGTGTTTTGACTTGTCCTGTAGATTCTTCTGGATTTTTTTTCTTTTCTTTTTCCTCCCTCTGTTGTAGTTGTGGATTTTATTGGCACTATGAAACCTAATTAAGCATTTAAATGTTTTCTTTTTCTCAGTCACATTTTTTATTGTTGTTATAAACCTCTGCCTCTACATTGGGCTTTTGCAGTTCTGTGGAGTTTCCCTTTTTTTTTTTTTTTTTCACTTTATTTAATTTTAATTTTTAGTTTTTAAAATGTAAAAAAAAAGATTATTATTTTTATTAATATTTGTTTATTTTATTTATTTTTTAGTTTTATTATTATTATTTTTCAACATTTATTCCCTTGTTTGCTTTTCCTACTGTTCTTTTCCCCTTGCAGTTAACCTTTAATGTATATAAATCTTCATCTACCTCTATTTAACTTTGCATATCTATTTTTTCTTTCTTTTCTTTTTTCCTTTCCTCTTAAATTATTTGTTAGTTTTATTTTCATTGCTTTATTCCCCACTTGGCACCTTGCTTTACTTTTGTTTTCTGGTTTGTGCTTTAGTTAGTTTTGTTCTTAACTGGTAAATATAATTTTTTATTTCCTTTGTTTGCTGGGTCAATCTGCTGTACTTTATTTTTGTTGGACTGTTTTGACTTTGCTTATGGGTATATATGTATACGTGTATATTCCATTATTTTAATTATTATTTGCCTGATTTTGTAACTGCCATTTGTCTGAGGTTCCTCTTTAGTTTCTCATTTTGGAGTATTTGTTTTAATCTCCCTTAATGCCATAACAAACCACTTGTGGAATCTTCATTCCTGACCAGAGATCAAGCCCTGAGCCTTTGGAGTGGGATCACTGACTCCAAGACCCTAGACTACCAAAGAACTAACCCTGAAGTGAAATGAAGTGAAGTCGCTCAGTCGTGTCCGACTCTTTGCAACCCCATGGACTGTAGCCTACCAGGCTTCTCTGTCCATGGGATTTTCCAGGCGAGAGTACTGGAGTGGGTTGCCATTGAACCCTAGGGAGTATCAAATAGTGAGAACTCACACAAAGGAAACCACTTGAATACAAGACCCGGCATCACCCAACCACCAGTAGCACCCTGTGCAGGACTCCTCATCTAAACAACAAACAAAACAAAAATACAAACCCAATCATCAGCAAACAGGATTACCACCTCACTCAGCCTTGCCCATCAGAGGAAAAACAAACAAACACTCAGCACAAATCTAACCCTATAAGAAGCTTACACAAACCACTGGACCAACCTTAGAGGGCAGAAACCAAAAGGAAGAAAGAATTCAACCTTGAAGCTTGGGAAAAGGAGACCTCAAACCCAATAATCTTATTAAAAGATCATGAAAAGGCAGAGAAATACTACACAAATGGAGGAACAAACCAGAAACACAGAAGTCCAAATAAATGAAGAGGAAACGGGCAAACTACCTGAAAAAGAATCAGAATAATGATGGTAAAGATGATCAAAAACCTTGAAAGCAAAATGGAGAAAATGCAAGAATCAATTAACAAGGACTTAGAAGAAATAAGAATAAGCATACAGAGACAAACAACACAATTACTGAAATTAAAAATACTCTAGAAGGAATCAATAGCAATATCTGAAGCAGAAGGACAAATCGGTCAACTGGAAGATAGCATTGTGAAAATAACTTCTGAAGAGCAGAATAAAGTAAAAAGAATGAAAAGAACTTAGGATAGTCTCAGAGACCTCTGGGACAATATCATATGCACCAACATTCAAATTATAGGGAGCCCAGAAGAAAAAGAGAAAAAGAAAGGGTATGAGAAAATTTTTGAAGAAATAATAGTTGAAAATTTCCCCAACATGGAAAAGGAAATAGTCAATCAAGTCCAAGAAGCAAAAAGAGTCCCATACAGGATAAACCCAAGGAGGCACATGCCAAGACACATACTAATCAAACTAACAAAGACTAAACAAAGAAAGACTATTAAAAGCAGCAAGGGAAAAGCAGCAAGTAACATACAAGGGACACCACATATGTTTTACAGCTGATCTTTCAGCAGAAACTCTGCAGGCCAGAAGGGAATGGCAGGATATGTTTAAAGTACTGAAAGGGAAAAATCTACAACCAAGATTACTGTACCTGGCAAGGATCTCATTCAAAACTGATGAAGAAATAAAAAGCTTTTCAAACAAGCAAAAGTTAAGAGAATTCAGTACCACCAAACCAGCTTTACAACAAATGTTAAAGGGACTTATATAGTCAAGAAATACAAGAGAAGGAAAAAGATCTACAAAATCAATCCCAAACAATTAAGCAAATGGCAATAGAAACACACTTATCAAAAATTATTTTATTTTATTTTTTATTTTTTTACAGTTCTTTAACATTTTTTTTCATTTATTTTTATTAGTTGGAGGCTAATTACTTTACAATATTATAGTGGGTTTTGTCATACATTGACATGAATCAGCCATGGAGTTACATGTAAATGTAAATAGATTAAGTGCTCCAACCAAAAGACACAGACTGGCTGAATGGATACAAAAATAAGACCCATATATATTCTGTCTACAAGAAACCCACTTCAGACCTAAAGACACATTTACACTGAAAGTATGAGGATGGAAAAATATCTTCCATGCAAATGGGAAGCAAAAGAAAGCTGAGTAGCAATCCTCATATCAGACAAAATAGACCCTAAAATAAAGAAGATAAGGAAGGACACTACATAATGATCAAGGGATCAATCCAAGAGGAAGACATAACAATTACAAATATCTATGCACCCAACATAGGAGCACCTCAATACATAAGACAAACACTAACAGACTTAAAGGGAGAAACTGACAGTAGCACAATAATAGTAGGAGACTTTAACACCCCACTCACACCAATGAACAGATCATCAAAACAGAAAATTAATAAGGAAACACAAGTCTTAAATGATACATTAGATGAGATGGATCTCATTTATATCTTAGGACATTCCATCCAAATGCAGAAGAATACACCTTCTCAAGTGCACATGGAACATTCTCTAGGATAGACCACATCTTGGGTCACAAATCAAACCTCAGTGAATTTAAGAAAATTGAAATTGTATCAAACATCTTCTCTGACCACAATGCTATGAGACTAGACACCAATTACAAGAAAAAACTCTAAGAAACACAAACACATGGAGATTAAACAATACAATTCTAAATAACCAACAGGTTACTGAAGAAATCAAAAGGGAAATCAAAAAAATTCTAGAAACAAATGACAATGAAAACACAATTCAAACCTATTGGATGCAGCAAAAGCAGTCCTAAGAGGGAAGTTTATAGCAATACAATCCTACCACAAGAAACAAGAAAAACATTCAATAGACAACCTAACTTTACACCTAAAACAACTGGAAAAAGAAGAACCCCCCCCCAAAAAAAAACCCCAAAATTAGTAGAAGGAAAGAAATAATAAAGATCTGAGCAGAAATAAATGAAAAAGAAATGAAAAAAAAATAGTAAAGATTAATAAAACTAAAAGCTGGTTCTTTGAGAAGATAAACAAAATTGACAAACCTTTGGCCAGACTCATCAAGGTAAAAAAGAGAGAAGAATCAAATCAACAAAATTAGAAATGAAAAGGGAGAGGTTACAACAGACAATGCAGAAATACAAAAGATTACAAGAGACTATAATGAACAACTATATGGCAATAAAATGGATAACCTGGAAGAAATGGACAGATTCTTAGAAAAGTTCAATCTTCCAAGACTAAACAAGGAAGAAACACAAATTATGAACAACCCAATTACAAGCACTGAAATTGAAACTGATTAAAACTCTCCCAAAAAACAGAAACCCAAAACCAGAAGACTTCACAGGAGAATTCTATCAAACATTTAGAGAAAAGCTAATGCCTATCCTTCTAAAACTCTTTCAAAAAATTACAGAGGAAGGAACACTTTCAAACTCATTCTATGAGGCCACCATCACCCTGATACCAAAACCAGACAAAGAAACCACAAAAAAAGAAAACCACAGGCCAATATCACTGATGAACATAGATGCAAAAATCCTCAACAAAATTTTAGCAAACAGAATTCAGCAACACATCAAAAAGCTCATACACCATGATCAAGTTGGATTTATTCTAGGGATTCAAAGATTCATCAGTATATGCAAATTAATCAATGTGATACACCATATTAACAAATTGAAAGATGAAACCATATGATAATCTCAATAGATGCATAAAAAACCTTTGACAAAATTCAGCATCCATTTGTGATTAAAACTCTTCAAAAAATGGGCATAGAATGAGCCTACCTCAACATAGTAAAGGCCATATATGATAAGCCTACAGCAAACATTATCCTCAAAGCTGAAAAGCTGAAAGCATTCCCCCTAAGATCAGGAACAAGGCAAGGGTGTTCACTTTCACCACTAATATTCAACATAGTTCTGGAAGTCCTAGCTACAGCACTCAGAGAAGAAAAAGAAATAAAAGGAATTCAGATCAGAAAAGAAGAAGTAAAGCTCTCACTGTTTGCAGATGACATGATACTGTACACAGAAAACCCTACAGATAGTATCAGAAAATTACTAGAGCTAATCAGTGAATTTAGCAAAATTGCAGGATACGAAATCAATACACAGAAATCACTTGCATTTCTATATACTAACAATGAAAAATCAGAAAGAGAAATTAAGGAGTCAATCCCATTCACGATTGCAACAAAAAGAATTAAATATCTAGAAACAAACTTACCTAAGGAGACAAAATAACTGTACACAGAAAATTATAAGACACTGATGAAAGAAATCAAAGATGACATAAACATTCGGAGAGATATTCCATGTTCCTGGATAGGAAGAATCAATTATTGTGAAAATGATTATTCTACCAAATGCAATCTATAGATTCAGTGAGATCTCTATCAAATTACCAATGACATTTTTCACAGAACTAGAACAAAAAATTTCACAATTCATATGGAAACACAAAAGACCCCAAATAGCCAAAGCAGTCTTGGGAAAGAAGAATGGAGCTGGAGGAATCAACCTTCCTGACTTCAGATTATACTACAAAGCTACAGTCATCAAGACAGCATGGTACTGACACTAAAACAGAAATTTAGACCAATGGAACAAGATAGAAAGCCCAGAAATAAACCCATGCATCTCTGGGTACCTTATTTTTGACAAAGGAGGCAAGAACATACAATGGGACAAAGACAGCCTCTTCAATCAATGGTGCTGGGAAAACTGGACAGCTACATGTAAAAGAATGAAATTAGAAGACTTCCTAACACCATATACAAAGATAAACTCAAAATGGATTAAAGACCTAAATGTAAGACCAGAAAATATAAAACTCTTAGAGGAAAACATAGGCAGAACACTCAATGGCATAAATCAAAGCAATATCCTCTATGACTCACCTCCTAGAGTAATGGGAAATAAAAACAAATGTAAACAAGTGGGATCTGATTAAACTTAAAAGCTTTTGCACAGCAAAGGAAACTATAAGCAAGGTGAAAAGACAACTCTCAGAACGGGAGAAAATAATAGCAAATGAAACAACTGACAAAGGATTAATTTCCAAAATATACAAGCAGTTCATACAACTCAATACCAGGAAAACAAACAACCCAATCAATAAGTGGGAAAAAGACCTAAACAGACATTTCTCCAAAGAAGACATATGGATGGCTAACAAACACACGAAAAGATGCTCAACATCGCTCATTATTAGAGAAATGCAAATCAAAACTACAATGAGATATCACCTCACACTGATCAGAATGGCCATCATTAAAAGTCTACAAAAAATAGATGCTGGAGAGGGTGTGGGGAAAAGGGAATGGTCTTGCACTGTTGGTGGGAATGTAAATTGATACAGCCCCTATGGAAGATAGTATGGAGATTCATTAAAAAACTAGGAATAAAATCACTATATGAACCAGGAATCCCACTCCTAGGCATGTACCCTGACGAAACCAAAGACACATATATCCCATTGTTCATTGCAGCACCATTTACAATATCTAGAACATGGAAGCAACCTAAATGTCCTTCAACAGATGAATGGGTAAAGAAGTTGTGTTACATATACACAGTGGAATATTACTCAGCCATAAAAAGGAATGCCTTTGAGTCAGTTCTAAGAGGTGGTTGAAACTAGAACCTATTATACAGAATGAAAAGTCAGAAAGAGAAAGATAAATACTGTATTCTAATGCATATATAAGAAATCTAGAAAAATGGTACTGAAGAATTTATTTATAGGGCAGCAATGGAGAAACAGACATAGAGAATAGACTTGTGAACATGGAGAGAGGGGAGGAGAGGGTGAGATGGAAAGAGTAACATGGAAACTTACACTACCATATGTAAAAGAGATAGCCAACGGGAATTTGCTGTGTGGCTCAGGAAACTCAAACAGGGGCTCGGTATCAACCTAGAGGGGTGGATGGGGAGGGAGGTGGGAGGGAGGTTCAGAAGGGAGGGGATATAGGTATACCAATGGCTGATTCATGTTGAGGTTTGACAGAAAACAACAAAATTCTGTAAAGCAATTATCCTTTAATAAAAATATAAATTAATTTAAAAAATTATATAAATGTACCACATATTCTTTATCCATCCTCTGTTGATGGACATTTAGGCTGCCACCATGTCCTGCCTATTGTAAATAGTGCTGCAGTGAACACTGGGGTGAATGTACCTTTTTGAACTAGGCTTTTCTCTAAATGTATGCCCAGGATTGGGATTGCTGAATCATATAGTAACTCTATTTTTAGGTTTTTAAGGAACCTCCATACTGTTCTCCATAGTGACTGCACCAGTTTGCATTTCCACAAACAGTGTAGGAGGGTTCCTTTCTCTCCACTGTCTCTCTCCAGCATTTATTGTTTATAGAAATTTTGATGATAGCCATTCTGATTGGTGTGAGATGATACCTCATTGTTGTTTGATTTGCATTTCTCTAATAAATAGTGATGCCAAGCATTTTATTATGTGCCTGTTGGCCATCTATATGTCTTCTTCTGAGAAATGCCTATTTAGATTTTCTACTCATTTTTGGATTGAGTTGTTTGTCTTTTTGATATTGAGTTGTTGCAATACACATATTTCGAGTAGTTCCTAAATCAAAGGGGAAAACAGCTAGAAAGCATATACTTGGCACAACTGGGAAAATTTGAATATCACAAGATATTATTGAATTAATGTTGATTTTCCTAGGAGTGGTAATGGTGATGTAGCTGTATAAAAAATGTTATTGTTCTTTGGGAATGTGTTGAAATATTTGGGAGTGAAGTGTCCTGAATAGTGAAGTGTCCTATATAGCCAACTTTCAGAAGATTTTTTAAAAATATTTATATATATATATATATATATAAGTAACTATATGTGGGAGGGGGAGAAAGGTGGGAGGAACAAACTTGGTAAGAATTTAACAGTTGGTGAATCTTAGTATAGGCTTGTGTGAGTGCTCAGGCATTCAGTTGTTTCTGACTCTGTGATCCCGTGGACTGTAGCCCACCAGGCTCCTCTATCCATGAGATTTTCCAGGCAAGAATATTGGAATGGGTTGCCATTTCCTTCTCCAGGGGATCTTCCCCACCCAGAGATCAAACTTGTGTCTCCTACATATCCTATATTGGCAGGTGGATTCTTTACCACTGACCCACCTGAGAGAAACAGGACTCGCCTGGTGGTCCAGTGGTTAAGACTTTGCATTTCCAACAGCAGGGTTGAGGGTTTGATCTCTGTTTGAGGAACTAATACCCTACATGCTGTATGGTACAGCCAAGAAAAAAAACTACTGATACTTATCAGCCATCAGTATTTCAACTTTGAACACTGAGTCAAATCATTCTGCAAAAATAAACTACCTAGAAAAAGATTGGGACCTTAATCCTCTAGATCAGCTATTCTCAAATATTTTGGCTTTAACACTCCCTTACACTTTTAAAAATTGTTTAGGATTCAAAGTATTTTGTTTATGTGAATTACACATATTGATACTTACTATCACATATTATTATTCAAAATTGAAATTAAGAATGTTTAACAGGGCTTCCCGTGGTACAGTGGTAAAGAATCTGCCTGCCGATGTAAGAGACACAGAGTCACGGGTTTGATCCATGGGTCGGGAGGATTCCCTGGAGGAAATGGCAACCCACTCCAGTATTCTTGTCTGGAAAATCCCATGGACAGAGGAGCCTGGAGGGCTACAGTCCATGGGGTCATGAAGAGTTGGACATGACTGAACGCACACACACATATACACACTATTTTGTAAGTAATTTTGAAAATAACATATAATATATTTGTATTGTCTGAAACAAAAATTTGCAAGAAGTGTCTGCTTTAATGCAAGATAGCTGGATTGTCATATCTGCACCCAATTTTTTACAGTATGATGTTTTGGTCAATTATATGAAGCAAACCTTGCTTTCCCCATATGTAGTTGGAAAAGCAAGGAGTATTTTAATAGCCTTTTTAGATAGTTTTGAATATTCTTTTATACTACACTAAAATTCGATAACAGACGAGATCGGGCGTGTTCAGGGTGGTATGGCCGTAGACTAAAAGTTGATAACAGGCAGTTTCTTAAAGGTGAGTTGCAATGTGGAATTTGAAGCTGTATTAATGAACATTTCAAAATGTTACATTAAAACCCATTGGTCTGTCTCACACTAGAACAGATCTTTTTCTCTTTATGCATGATTTTATAACATCAATCATTGGCCATTTGGAAAATATTGACTCACAGAGTCATGTAACTCATCTGAATGTTAACACATCTCATGATACAAGATCCAAGAGAAACTTCACATATTTGTTAACATCACTATCAATCTCATCAGCAAAGTTGTTAAGTATTGGGAAGCTGCCATGCTCGTAGTGGCAGATACATTTTCCAAAATTCTAATGTTTGCTTGTAAGATCCAATTTTTTCCACTGGCAGCAAACATTGTCAGGTATTTTCCTTAAAGTGACAAGTCACTTCATTAATCTTTAAGAATGTGCCTGCCAAATACCTAAGTCTGAATAGGCACAGTCTGTCAGTCACACTTTCAAATAAAAATGGTATTAGGTGAGGGGAAACAAGACTAGTTTAGCTTGCAACTCAAATGATCACACTAGTGCTTTTCTCTGAGACGACCATCACACTTTGGTACATAATTGCCTTATGGGTACTTTGCATGTTGTCACAGAATATTAAAAAGATGCTCATTCCAGGGCTGAGGTGAATAAAATTAATATTTTTTCTATTTCTTCAGGGACATTCATTTCATTAAATGAAACCAGCTTTTCTTTCTGAGAGTTCACAGTGTTAAGACTACAACTACTAGTTCATAGTACCATTTGGTTCTGTGGCTATAATCTGTGCTAAATCATCCACTATTTTACCCACCAAGGCTTTTGCCCCATCAGTGCAAATGTCAGCACGATAAAAAGGGTAAGTAATGCTTTACTATTATTATGTAATAAATCTGACTTGTGGACTTCCTGAAAGTGTCTTGGGGTTTCATATTGAGAACTGCTGCTAGAGGAGATGAGAATATTGGGGAGGAACATGGTCAATTTTGCAATTTGGGGAAATCACTCTGCTAGCAGAATGAAGAGTTGGATGAAATCAGTCTGGAGGCAAGGAGACTGTGGCAGTGTTCCAGAGTGATGATGAGGGTCCTGCCTAGGACAGGGGCTGTCAGCATTGGGAGCACAGGGATAAGATAAGTCCAGGTCCAAATGTGAGCGTGATGAGCAGGGTAGTTGGGGTGCTTTGCCGTCTCTATGGAGTCGGTCAAATCACAAGGCGACTGCTGGGGCTGTGCTTTTTTTCTTGTCCAGACACCTTATTCAGTACATTGCACAACATAGATTTTTATCTGAGAGCACATTTGAAAATATTCTACAGGGATTTCCTTGCTGGTCCAGTGGTTAAGACTCTACACTTTCACTGCAGGGCGCATGGTCTGATCCCTGGTTGTATAACTAGGATCCTGCATGCTGCATGGTGTGCACACCACCCCCCCCCAAAATTATATATATATATATATGTATATATATATATAAGTCTTATGAGTAAATATGTTCTAAAGATACATAAATTTTCTAAAAGGTAAAAAAGAAAAATCACAGGTTCAGGGTGACTCTCAGTGTCCACAATCGCATAGCAGGATCCACTGAACTGCAAAACACAGGCAGAGGAGCAGAGTGGGCACACAGTTCCTAGAGTCCAGGTGTCCACGTGGAGATGTATGGAGCGAGCTAATTATACAGGTATTGAGATACATATCTGACAAATAAAATCAAAGAGAAGGGTAAAACCTTGGAGGATAAGTATAGAGCCTAGAACACAGCCTACTTAAAGTAAGGCTTTAATGAATAGGTGGTGGTGGTGGTGGTTTAGTCGTTAAGTTGTGTCTGAGTCCTTGTGACCCCATGGACTATAGCCCGCCAGGCTCCTCTGTCCTTGAGATTTCCCAGGCAAGAATAGTGGAGCGGGTTGCCACTTCTTTATCCATGGGATCTTCCCAACCTAAGGATTGAACCTGAGTATCCAGCGTTGCAGGTGGATTTTTTACTGACTGAGTCACTAGGCAAGCCCTAATGAATCAATAGAGAAGGAATGATAAGGAAGACAGAAAAATCACAGGAGACTGGTGAATGGAAAGCAAGAGAGTGGTCCCAGAAGGTAGAGTTCAATGACGACAAATGCTGCAGAGACCTAAGAACTAAAAGGAGCTCATCAAAAGGTAAACTCTGAGAAAGCCTTTACATTGCTGTATCTGCAGGCCAGGAACAGCACCTGATTCAGAAAACACACAAAACAAAGCTTTGTTGACTGGATCAATGAATGAGTCCATCACATGGCCATTGAAGGCCATTGACCACCTTTATCCTAGTGTTTCTGTGGGTGTAGAGACACAAGCCTGGCAGCTATGGATGGAAAGTGAATGAATGGAAAGGGTGAGTGCATTTTGTGGAGGAACTTGGTTAACAAATGAAGGAAGGAGTTAAAGGGAGAGCTTGCCAGTATCACAGGGTGAAGGAAGGCTTGTATTTAGCTAGATCATTTTGTTAAGGATAAAAGAGACTTCTTAAAAAAAATACTTATTTGGCTGTGCTGGGTCTTAGTTTTAGCACATGGGATCTTCTGTCTTCGTTGTGGCATGTGAAACCTTTAGTTATGGCATGTGAACTCTTAGTTGCAGCATGTGGGATCTAGTTCTCTGACCAGGAATCGAGCGCACACCCCCTGCACTGGGAGAAGTGAGTCATAGCCACTGGACCACCAGGGAAGTCCCTGAAAGAGACTTTTAAGTATGTTTTTATAAGTCTTAGGGAAAGAGCCTTTAGGAAGGAAAAGTTGACCATCATGATGAATTCTGATCTTTTATTCACAACTCCCTGTCTTCTGCAATGTCCTTACTCCCCAAAGTCACAAGAGACTTGAAGAAAGAGAAGTTCCCTTTGACTCAAAACAAACTGGGGTCAAACTTTTGGCTGTGCCTGACACCGACAAGGAAGCACTGCTGAGAAACTATGCCCACTCTGACTGCCTCCTCCTGCCCTCCTACCAGACTCTCACTGACCTCCATCCTTCCCAGCCTGGGCCTCTCGTGAGTTTCCACCTGGATTTCAAGCATCCCACTGAAGATGCAGACCAATGTCTAGCCTGAACACAGCCCTGGGAACTACTTTCATCCCTTCCGAAATGCCTTCCTCTTTCTTACCCCCAAGTTTCCCCTCCCTGTTACCTGGCTAGCTGCTGTGCATGCTCAAGCTCTCGGCATAGGCAACCTTCCCTCCTTGTGCCTCTATGTAACATCGATCATAATGGATGGTGAATTCCCACCCACAACCCTTCCTTCTCCCACCAGGCTAGGAGATCTGTGAAGGTAGGTACCACATCTTGCTCCCTGGGGATCCCCAGCATCATAACACAAAGTTGGGCTCACTAAATGTGTGCTTTTATGAATGAATGAACACGTAGGCATGTTCCTTACCCCTTTTCATCCTGAATCTCCTCACGGAGGAAGAAGACCCAGGCAAATTAGCAGACTTAGGAGCAGAAATCGAAGAGCCGCTTTAGGTTATGTGCACGCTCCCTCTCAAGTCTAACCTCCTCTTGCTGCAGATTTAGGCTTTGAGCAGCCTGCAAACTTGGAGGCAGTAATGACTACATCATAATAACTATCTATTAAACTTCAAAGGGAGAAAAACTTAAAACATAAATGGAGCTAATTGCTGGCTGCCACAAATTGGTTCCTGGGCATTCTAAATGGTTTAATAGTTGGTCTAGATACCATTGCAATAGGTGCCATATATAAATACAAACAGAGAGATACAGAGATAACTGACAGGCTATGACCTCGTCAAGTCACAGCTATAGCCTAAAGGGGAGAATTTTACCTATTCAGTGTGCTTGTCATAATTATCTGTCACAAAGTAGCCAAAAATGACTCTCTTGTTTAACAATTACATTACCTAAAGACTGGAGTCAAGGTGAAAGAAATTAGACAATTACTATTTTGGGCTGGGTGTCAGGATGCCTGGGGGTCATGCCAGGCTCTGGAGCAGCCAGCTGTGTGCCCAGGCCAGTCACCTGTCTCCATTACTCAACACACTTGTAATGATGCTTCGGCTCATGCATTCACTTATTCATTAATTCAATACATATTTATTAAGCACCTACTGTATTCCTGGCACAGGGCTAACTACTGAGAGTACCAAGAAGCAATAAGACTTAAGCCGCTGACCTTATCACAGTCCATTAGGAAGGTGATGCTGAGAAACTGAAGCCCAGGGCATGATGATGCTGTGGAGGTATGTCCTGGGGCTGTAGGGAGACAGTGGAGAAGGTAAGTGGACTGCTGGAGAAGATGGGTGAAATCGTGAGATGGGGGAGGTCTTTGAATTGGGTTTTAAATGATTAGCAGGAGTTTGCCAGGTAGAGAAGAACAGAATAATCATTCAAAGTAACAGGAGCATGGTATTAAAAACATGAAAAAGAAATGTTTAGGGAACAGTGAGTGTCAGGTGGATGCAGTTAGACTTATAAGGAACTGATGAGGAGGGTCAGTTAATCTTGAAGGCCTGTCTGGGTATTCTCTTGTAGGCTCTAATGCAGTGGTTCTCAAACTTGAGTGCACACCAGCATGACCTGGAAGGCTAGTTAGCACAGATTGCTGGGCCCTTCCCCTGTTCTGGGGTGGGGCCTGAGAACTGCATCTCTAATAAGCTCTCAGCTATGGCAGATGACCTGGGAGGGAAGATGGGTTCAGCTGCATCTTATCCTGATAGCATGATGCTACCCAAGTCACGTCACCTCCCTGCGTCCTAGTCTCAGTTTCCTCCTTGGTGGGACTGGGGATGTGGACGCTGCCTGGCAGCCTTTTGTCTGCAAGCTGCATTAAGCAAAAGAATGTGTGTGAGCTCTTGGAATATATCAAGTGCTAGACAGTTGCTGATACTTAGGCCACCTGACGTGAAGAGCCAACTCATTGGAAAAGACCCTAATGCTGGGAAAGACAGAAGGCAGGAAAAGAAGGGGATGACAGAGAACAAGATGGTTGAATGGCATCACTGACTCAATGGACATGAGTTTGAGTAAGATCCAGAGATGGTGAAAGACAGGGAAGCTTGGGATGCTGCAGTCCATGGGACCACTGAGTCAGACACGACTGAGCGACTGAACAACAAGACAGTTGGTGAAAAATATGTTTATGTACACACACACAGACACATGTGTATCTTTTAGTACTTCTTTTAGCTATCGAAAGCTCCCTAAATCCCTTAATGAATCCAAGAGATCTGTCAAACCTGTTGTATGGTTACTCTGTGTGTGTGGGTGTGTGCATGTATGTGTGTACATGTGTGTGCATGTGAAGGAGAGAGATCTCAAGACACAGGAGTGAGATAGAGTAGAATAGATAGAGTGGGAAAAGGAGGCCAATGTTAATTCCATTTTTATCTTCGAGTTCTTGTCTAGTTTCTGATAACATCTTAGAAGATCTATAAATTAAAACAGATCTGGATTTAGGAATCTTCAGCTAGGAATTTCTCCCTCCTGTCAAATAAAAATCTTTCCTGGGACCCTTAGGGACTTCCTGGGTTCTCTGAACTATTAGCACTGTTCTCCACAAGCCTAGAAATAGGCAGTATTGATAAGGCTCAGACTGGATGCACCCACACTTTTAACAAATGAGTGTCTAGCTAGTTGGAGGCAACCTTTGCTTACCCTTGGTGTAATTCTCCACCTCTAAGATATTGGGGCTTCCCAGGTGGCACTAGTGGTAAAGAACCCACCTCCCAATGCAGGAGATGCAGGAGACATGGGTTCAATCTCTGGGTCAAGAAGATCTCCTAGAGTGGGGCATGGCAACCCACTCCAGCATTCTTGCCTGGAGAATCCTATGGAGAGAGGAACCTGGTAGCTACAGTCCATAGGGTCTCAAAGAGTCAGACAGGACTGAAGCAACTTGGCATAGCATACTAGGGTATTGACTGGGCAGGTTGAAAGAGCTCCTTTAACTAAACATGACTGAAGTTTTCCTTTCATCAGGAAGGGCATAGAGGCTGTAATATGTTATTCTGGAGTGCGTTGGCAGGTACACCCCGGAACGGCAGGCTATCAGCTTACACACAAGGGAACAATTACCCGGGTGGCATGGTTAATCACAGGCACTTCACCATGGAAAAAGAAAAATAATACCCTTCCCATCTCATCCCACGGAAAAGAAAGGAGACATCTACCAATTTGTAAGAGGATAATTTCCTAATTATCCCATGAAGCTTGTTATTTCTGTTAAGTCCTTAAATCAGGTTGAGGAGGGTGAAATCTGATCCTTCCTTTAGTGATGAAAAATGTTATTGTAGGATTTGGTTTTCACACAGTGTCTCCCACAGCTGAAGGAAGAATTTACTAATCTCAACCAGGGTAGCTGTGGAGTCAGCTGGTGTGGGCAGAGGAAGGTCCACATGGAGAAGGGGGAGCTGGGGCACTTCAGGTTGGTCCAACATGATTGTTTAATTACTTGGAAAACCTTTCTCCTGAGTGTAAGGAGGCCTCTGCAGAATACATGACTCATAGCATATTAACTTCTGAGTGTTTTAGAAATGAAGCTTGCCTCAGTTTTCAGATACCATTAAATCCCCCTCAAGGCATTTTACGAAAAAAAGGAGGGGTGTTTTGGCGGTGATTATCAAACCAGAACCAATCCCCAGCCACACACAGGGCACGCCCAGAATGTTGTCTACTCTTCAGGGAAAGGAACTAACATTTCTGGAGCACCAATTGCATGTTCCAGAATTTTTTTCTCCCACCCTTTGCTTCCAGAATGGGGAGTTCACCGGGCCACTGCTCCACTGGCAGAGCTCGGCTCCTCTGCGTTTCCCTCTGTCCCTCTCTGACAGCGGAAGGCCAACAGGCAGGAGACAGGGAAACAGAAAGGTCAAGGGGAGAACGTGGAAGAATGGGAGTGGGAAAGAAAACTTGGCATCACCTGGATGTGGAGAAGGACTGGCCTTGAGGGAGCGCCAGGGCTGGTGCCAGGAAGAATCGCCAAGCGGGTGAAATGTGGCTTTGTATTCACTCTCTCTGGTTCTAGAATGCCCTCCCTCCACCCCTGGCATCCAGGCATTATTAGCTCAGCAACTATTTATTAAGAGCCTCCTAAGTTTTAGGTACCGTAACGGGCACTGGGGATACGGCAGTGAAAAATCAAACACCAAGCCCCCCTCAAACAGCCTACATCCTAGAGGCTTCTTTGCGGTGGTTTCAGGTAGTCTTGGGCTTCAGGAAGTCCCTATTAGGGCACCTCCTTACTGTCCCTGTTTACACGCACACGCCCTGCTCCCTGCCTCGCAGCCCTCTCTTGTGATCACGTGCGCACAGGTCTACGCACACGCACGGATACACGCGCACACACCCGCGTACGCACCCACCCTGCGGGGCCAAGGGCGCGGCGCGGAGGTGCGGGCAGTAGACGCGCGCGTGCGCCCAGGGACCGCTTATCCCGAGGCAGCCTCTGCGGTTCCCCTGCACCGTGCGGGCGGGGCCAGAAGGAGGCCGGCGCGGAGCGGAGCCCGGGGAACGTGATTCCTGACCGGCCGTTCCCCTCCGCTCTCACAGCCGGGCTCCACGCTGCGGGCAGGTGGGCAGCGCCCCCAGGGTCCCGGGGTCCCGCTCCCGCTCCCTTTTCAGCGATTCCCTCTGGGTGCCCAGGTGGGAGGAGAGGACAGGCGCGCGCCCGAGCCGCGGGTTTGCGCGAGATGCGAGGGGAAAACAGTTATCAAGAGCTTTGGGAACAGCCTCGGCCCTGGATCCGTGGCAGAAACTTGGACTCCGGGCCCTGAAACCAGGACGAGGACACTGTCAGGAGGTGCAGGCCTGGCCCTCACGGCTGATCCATTAGCTGCTGCTTCCTTCAGGGGCGTCTAAGTCGGTGGTTAATTTCCCACCGGGTCAGTCCCCGCGGCGTCTGCTCACAAACACGCTGGTTTCTTCCTGGGGCTCCTCTCTGAGCTACGGATCTGAATCCTTACCTGGCTACCTTTGTTTCCTCGGGCCAGTCGGCACTTGTGAGAAGTTCTCCTTAGGCCACTCCTACCTCCCCATCCTCTTGAGGAGAGGGAAAAGAGTGGCAGGGCAGGAGGAGGGACCCCCCTCCCTGGCTGGGACCCCTGGCTTGGTTCAGAAGCGGTCAAGTTGGAGGGTATCCCATTCTGTTCCTACGTGGTCAGGGGGAGTCCTGCTTCCTGGAGCGATGGGCCCCAGAGAGGCTCCTCCTGCAGCCCCTGTGGATCAAGGTCAACAGCAGGTGACTCACACAGAACCTGGTTCTCCCTCCTTGCAGGGAGAAGAGAACTTGGTGAACCTGAGTTGGAGTCACCTACCAGGGAGTTTGGGGAAGAATGGCCGTCATTACCTGCCTATTAGCCCTTGCCCCTGGAATCAGCACCTTTTACAGGGACTGTTAGACATGTATCATCATCCCCATTTCACAGGGGAAGAGAGCGACACTTGGGTGGTTAAGTGACTTGTTGAAGTTCACTAATATGGGAGGCAAACTAGAACAAACTAGACAACCTTCAACTAGCTTTATTACTGATAAGAATTCATTTTCCTGGTTCTTTAAAGCAATGCTAATTTTGGCAGTTAGGATGCACTCCTGCTCCAGACATGCCCGGTTCACCTCTGCCCTAGAGACAGTCCTTCTTCCTCCTAGACCTCTCTCACAGTTTCTCCAACTTGCGCTGCCACCCTCCCTTCCACCAGTAGAACTCCTACACAGCCGTCAGGGCCCAGCTAAGAAACCCTTTCCTGTGCGAGCCTTTCCACTCCCTCCAGCTCTCACCCATCTCCCTTTACCCCACGTGCCAGTGTGTACAGCCTGGGCCATAAAATCTAACCTTCATTATTTCATTGCCTTTTCTGATTCTCTCATTCTGTCATTTTCATCTGTCTTATTCTATTAGTTGGGTGGTCTCCCTAAGGGCAGGGACTGTGGCCTAGGCACTTGCTTTACATACCCCGTGGTTTCCAGCAGGGTCCTGGGCAAAAAGTTGCACCCAGTGTCTCCTGCATGCATGCTAAGTTGCTTCAGTTGTGTCCTACTCTTTGTGACCCCATGGACTGTAGCCTGGCAGTCTCCTCTGTCCATGTGATTCTCCAGGCAAGAATACTGGAGTGGGTTGCCATGTCCTCCTCCAAAGGATCTTTCCAACCCAGGGAATCAAACCCCTGACTCCTGCATGGCAGGCAGATTCTTTGCCACTGTGGCACCAGGGAAGCCCACGCCCTGTGTCTTTTGTTTGGCTGATTGACCAGATACACTGTAAAGCTGGTCAAAGGTGGGCACAGGAGCTTCTGTTGCGAGCCTTTGAGGGGTGGTGTTACTGGGCTTCCAGCCATTAATCAACTATCTGCAACTCCCCCTCATTGAGTGGCTTGCCCGCCTGGTTCTTCCCGCCCATCAGGAAAGATTACACCTGGATTACCTGAGAGGGAGAGACAGAGCTTAATTGTATTCTCTGTTCACATCAGGATATCCAAGGACTGCTAAGACCAGATGCTTCTTTAACAATGCCCTTGGTATGCAGTGATCGAGGATACGTCAATGAAATACAAACAGTCTAGATACACATGAAAGATCTGGTCTAAATTGAAACAGGGGGCTTCCCTGATAACTCAGTTGGTAAAGAATCCGCCTGCAATCCAGAAGACCCCAGTTTGATTGCTGGGTTGGGAAGATCCCCTACAGAAGAGAAAGGCTACCCACTCCAGTATTCTGGCCTGGAGAATTCCATGAACTGTATAGTCCATGGGGCTGAAAAGAGTCGGATATGACTGAGTGACTTTCACTTTCAGTTTCAAATTAGAACAAACAAACACCAGAAGGTAAATGTTTCTTTGAAGGAGGAATTCTGTGTTTCATGTCAAGGAGGGGGTTTGAGATTGTTCAAGTGCATGTCTGAGGCCAGGTCTTTTCCCCTGTTACCCTCTCTGCGTGTAGTATTCTTGTAGTTGATATCATGTTTTCACATCCATCGTCTTGTTTATTCCTCACAAAACTCTGAGAGGGAATAATAGTAATCACAATGTTTATAAAATGTCTGTAATTATTGAACAGCTACTATGTGCTGGGTTCCATTCTAAGGACTTTATGTGGGTTAAGTCATTTGCTCCTTCCCATTTTACAGATGCAGAAACTGAGGCACTGAGACTGCCAGCAGCGTGCAGTGGTGGGAATGTTCCCAAGGCAGAAGTGAATCAAGATTCTTTGATGATGAGAGCGCCATTGAAAGAAGAAAGAGGCACTAAGTGAGGAGACTGACATTAAACACCTACTCTGCCAGGTAAGGCTGCTCAGAGCTTTGTGGGCACTTTCTCACCAGATCTTCACAGTTACACATCAGGTTATTGTGTCTGCGCTGTGACCTGCCCCCACGTTTGAAGAAACACGGCCTCATGAGGTCAGCTGGCTTGCCGCAGGCACCTGGCTAGTGTGTGGCTGAACCAAGACCTGACGCCAGGTCTGCAGACTCACGCCCATGTTCTCTGTGCCCCATGTCAAGTGCTTGGATGGCTTGGCCTTCTCTGGCTCTTTGTTTCTCAAGAAGAGGGGTGGGGGACAATGTTTATTTCACTGGCTGGGCGGTGAGATCGTTATCACCCTTACAAAGCAAGTATTAACTCTCTAATTGTACATGGCACTGAGCAGAGCAATGAACTATTTTGTACACAAAAATAATTAAGTGAAGCCCACAGGGAGGAACTCTGCCCTCTGGGAACAAAGAATCCCCAGTGAGTGAGGGTGTCAGGGTAGCCTGAAGAGCCAGCGTCCTAGCACACATTCTCCTTGGCAAAAGTGTGTCCTGGCTGACAAAAAGAAGTGGCACAGGGGTGTGTGGGGTGGCTTCCAAACCCATCACGCTTCTGGGAAGTACCTCTGAGTGGTCAAGACTTTGGAAGCAGATAAAGGTGGGTTTGAAGCCTTCTTAGTAGCTGTGTAAGCTTGGACCAGTTCTGTGCCCTCTTCAAGCTTCATTTCCCATCTATGGAAGTGGACTGAACAGGTATGCTTCTGTCAAATGAGATGATATACATAATGCACTTAGCACAGTGCCCAACACAGAGTAAGCATGTAATCATCGATAGCTCTTGTTTCGGCTGTTGGGTAGGTGTCTTGTTCCCAGAGTGGATTTTAAGGGTGAAGGGAAGATTCGTTTTCCTAGTGGAATGGGGGACTTTGGACAGCACAGCAGAGGCGCCCCTTCAGTGGCCCAGGGCTTGTGGCTGTCACAGGCGGCTTGGCCTTTTGTTTCCCACTCACTCCTTCTCCTGAGACAGCAGGGAGAAGGCGGTGGGGCTGGCCTTTCTGGGGCAGCCCCTCAAGACTCCTATTCAATGGTGGGTCTTTAGTTCTTCATTCGGGAGAGCCATGAAGCTTTCTAGGGGACAGGAAGTACACCTGGTGAGCGGTACACAGTAGGAATTCAGTTAAGTGCTGACTGCCTGGGGTATCTGGGGTCCAGTTTCCCCAGACTCACAGAGGGGGCTGCGGCCCAGGCAGTACTTGCTGAGGAGTGAAGAACAGAGGGTAAAGTGCATCTGCGTGCGAGGGGCCACCATGCCATGCCAGATGGGCCACTCTGCCTGCAGCCTGCGCAAGTCCCCGGAATGCACGCCCTTTGCTTACCCGGAGCTGGGCCGAGAGCGACCCAGGGTGCACCGTTGCAGAAAATCCCTTTTGTTTCTACCTGCCAGAGCCCCCAGCCCAGCACTGGCTTCCTGCTTAATGGCCCGTTAGGGGTGGGGAGGCAGGGGAAATGTGCAGAACTCGGAGAGAAAGAGATTAAACTCACAATAAAACCAAACCCAAACATCACCGCCTTCCCTCTCTTCCTTTGCAGCCCTGACCCTGAGCTGTCTCTCAGCCAGTTTCCCTCCCAGGCAAATAATATTTATTCCAGGAGGCCCTGACACACGGGCCAGAACAAGACAATGCTTGATTGTTCTTCCTCTCCCCTGCGGCAGGCGATGCGCTGGAGGAGAGAGCGTGGAAAGGCAAAGGAGCTGCCCCCGCCGCTCCCAGTGGGACCGGCTCTGGGAGCTGTCAAAACAGGCCACGATCAGGGCTGGGGAGGGGTGCTGGCCAGATTAGTGCGGCTGCTCTCGAAGTTTCACTCTTTTACCCCAGTTCCTGGCAGCTGTGGCCGCTTAAACAGCTTTGGCTTCCATTAAACAGGAGAGTCATTAAGTCATGGAGCTTAATGAAGCTCTAAAGGGCCCAGTAGTCATCCCTCGGTGAAAAGTGCCAATTCATTGCTTGGGAGATAACAAACCTGGAGACTGTGACTAAGTCAGAGGTGAGCAGCTCCAGGCCTGGATTGACGGCTCACCCCAGCGTGACCCCGCGCTGAGAACCAGCCTCGTGTGCTGGTGGGAAGAGGTGGGTGACCACTTGGAGAGAGTTGGACTGCTGGTTTCCCCAGCTGCTCAGCTGTTGTTTGGGCTAGAAAGATCCAGAAAGTTCTCCTGTGGTTACTAATTTTTATTAATCAGGGCTGACACAGAGTGTGTTGTCCTGAAGTGTATCCCCCACCTGAATCAGGCCACCACAATCAGGGGCTGGACCAGGGAGTTAGTCTGCTTCCCCCATGCCCCCAACCCTTGACATTAGGGATTTTGCCTCATCTGCTGCGCCTTTGAACAGTCCCTGGCATGGTGCTGGTAGAACATGTACAGGAAGGAGGGAGGACAAGTGAGAAGCCCAGGGCCACCTCTTTTAACTCCTTTGGGCTGGAGGCCACTTGTCACTGGAGGTGAAAAGTGACTTGACATTGGCTGGAAGTGACCATGCACAGGAGCTGCAGTGGAGTCCTACCCAGCATATTCAACCTTTCCTTTATTCTGATTCACTGAATTCTCATACTTAGGCAAGGGGGGCAGGGAGAGGTATTACTGTCCCCATTTTGCAGATGAAGAAACTGAGGTTCAGGAAAGTAAATGACATTTAAGCAAGTGAACCCAGGATATCAGATTCCTGATCTAGCACTCCGTGGTCTCTCATGCTTATATGCAGCACCAGTGACCACTGGGCTACGGGACTTGGATCCTTACCTGATCTTCGTCCTGCTCTTGGGAGCCCTCCAGACTGGGCCAGACTGCCCTCTTACTCAGAGGCCAGATACTGGACAGGAATCAGAAGAGGAAAATGGCCCAAGAACCTGTCTTCTGGTCCATCTCCCCAAGGTTTGAAAGCCGTCAGAAGGATGAAGAGGTTTGGTTCTGAGGCCACTCTCAACAAGGGAGAGTTTTCCTTCCTTTAGCCATCTCATTGGCGTTTTCACTCTCTGCTCTCTCGGGGCTGGATGGGAGGAAGGGTCACACCTGCATAGAATCACGAGCATGCAGACTGTGGGAATTGGCAGGGACAATTGCCCAGGGGGGGACATTTAAAGGACGCATGACGGCTCCCAGGACTACCTGGCTCCCTGTGACTCCATGGGTGGGAAGGACATTCAGCCTTGCTCCTGCCCTGGGATGGCCAGCCTTCTGGAAACACCTCTCCTTATAGGAACAGGGCCTAGGGAGGCTAGTCCCTGGCTGGGAAAGCTGGCTGAGTGACAGTCTGGCTTACCCCATGTGGGATTACTCAGCCTGTAAAAGTCCTGTTTATTTGTTAAGGGAGAGGCAGATCCATAACCCATCTGTTGACACCTGGACAGCACAGCGGAGGGAGCTGCACCTCTCTGCCCAGCCCCACAGCCCCACTGTGGTTTTCCTGCCAAGCTGCAGTGGTTGCTGGGAAGAACACCTGGTGGGTGAGTGATGGGAGAGCTTCCCGCTGGCAGCAGCCACCTCTGCTGAGCCATGCTCATCACTGGGTGCCATGGAGGGCCCAGGCAGGAAGCCTGAGAACACTGTTCCTGACACATCTGCCGTGGAGCCCTGCCCCAGAGTGAGCCTGACCACGTCAGTGGGACCCAGTTCACCATCTCCCAGGGGCGGGCTCTCCAAAAACCTCTTTGCAATCTCCCAGCCTTTCTTTCCATGGCTATGTTAATCTTGGCTCCAAGACCAAATGAGTGGAAGATTCAGGGGGTTTTGAGTCTTAGATTGCAAGTCTGAGCAGGGCATGCCACCCTTTCACTCCAGGCTCCTCCACGCCACTTCCATTCTAATGTCAGGAAAGCAGAGGAGAGAAGCTGGCTGCTGCTGACCTTGTTTCATGGTGTCATCAGAGGACAGGTCATTATCGAAAAAGAACGGGGTCAACGCATATGATACACGGGCTCCTGTCCTCACTCTGGCCTGAGCCAGCTATGTGACCTTGAGCAGCGAGTTAGTCTTCCTGCATCTCCATTTCCTCAACCAGGAAACAAAAGAAATTGGATTCATGTCTCCCAGGGGCCCTTCCAACTCCAACATTTTAGACTGTACAGCTGCTAACCTCAAGATTGATGTCGTTCATTTACAAAGAAAATGTCACTGACATCCCCTCCGCCCGCCCCCCAACAAGGAGGATGTGTTCTGAGTTGTTCTCCCTGTTGTGATGGTGGGTCGGCAGTGCTCCACACCCGCCTGCCCATCCCCATTGTCTGCCTCGGTTCCCATGCAGGAGGGCTGACCCCCTTGCCTCTGCTGTCCTCTGAGTCTCTAGGAGGATGCTTTCCAGTAACCACTCGAGGCTGGTAGGTCTGGGCCTCAGTTCCCACCTCAGGAACTGACTTGCTGGTTGACCGCAGGCAAGACTTGGTTTCTCTGAGCCGCATCTGCCAAATGGGACAAAAAAAACCCTCTCTGGGCAAGTGCTGTGGGATGAGCATGGAGGCTGAGGATCCAAATCCCAGGCCTTTTGGGAGGCAGTGGACCTCTACTAATGGATCGCACACTCAGCGGGGCTTAGTATCCCAGTGTGCCTGGAACCTTGGCCTCCTGGCACGTGCTGGGTGTCTTGCCCACACACATTGTGAATGGGGATCCAGATGCCCTCTTTTTGGATTAGTTCTGCATCTGGTTCTGAAATATCTTGCTGGGACTGTGAATGGCTTCGCAGTGCATTTCAGTGAGCTCTTTTCAACTTCACTCATCAGGCCTTGGAGAGCTCTGCTTCCTTCCAACTGACTCAGTGTGGTTGCTGAGCTGATGCTGTTGAGTCACTCGGGCAAGGCCCGTTACTTGCCAGACATGGCTCACTTGGACCCATCTTTCCAGGGTAATGAACTCACAGGATTAAACTGAGAGCTCCTTCCTTCTCCTCTACCTTCACCTCCTAGCTTTCCATCAGCCCCCACCCGCCCACCCACACCCCCAGCTTCTGGTCCTCAGCTGGGACCTCTTGAGCCAGGGAGCAATTAGCCAACTCAGACTTCAAGATTCTCCCTAGAAGAAGCTGTTGTTATTGTACAGTCTCTCAGTCGTGTCTGACTCTTTGCGACCCCATGGACTGCAGCACACCAGGCTTCCCTGTCCTTCGCCATCTGCCAGAGCTTGCTCAAACTTATGACCATTGAGTCAGTGATGCCATCCAACCATCTTGTCCTCTGTCATCCCTTTCTCCTAATTTCAATCTTTCCCAGCATCAGGGTTTTTTCTAATGAGTCGACTCTGCATCAGGTAGCCAACATATTGGAGCTTCAGTTTGAGCATCAGTCTTTCCAGTGAATATTCAGGACTGATTTCCCTTAGGATTGATTGGTTTGATCTCCTTGCAGTCCCAGGGGCTCTCAAGAAGTTGAATACTGGCCTGATAATGCTGAGATGAAGCGGGCTTGCTTTGCAGGAACCCTTGGAAGGACATGAGTATTTTTTTCTTTTTCCCAGTGAGACAGAAATCTTTTTATTGAGTTTAAAAGTCAAGTTATGTTTTATTTTAAAAGCTTCAAAGTACATCAAATGTAAGAGATGACTTTCACTGTCATAAGCAATACTTTTGCAATGTCCAGCTCTCTCTACATAGAATAGCCCATTTGGTTTATTACAGTATAGTTGGGTCCTCATTATCTATTTTTATGACCAGGTTAAAGCCAAATCCGTGTTCCCTGACTGTAAATATTAATATGATTTCTCAAATAGTACCTTCCTTATTAAACCTAAAATGCCATCATGAGGCATCTTATTTTTTGTAAAACTAAAGAAGAAAAAATTGTTGCCAAATTAACTCTGATACAATGCTTTCTTATTGTTTCATTATGTTTTCTTACTAAAATCTATACTGATTGAATAAGATCATTTAGAAGTTTTTTAATCAATTTAAAAGTTAACTCTTATGTGTATGTGAAAAAGAAAACAATTTTGAAAACAGTTAAGGTACTCCTTAAATGGAAAAGACATGAGTATTAATCGGGAGGCTCCTACAGAGTTATTTGGAACTGCTTGTAAATTACTCTGCCACCTTCTGAGACCGCTGTGGCCTCAAGTTGCCACCTTCTCTGCGTAGAATCCTCTTCCATTCTCACCTGCCTGGTTAATTTTTACCTGGTATTTAAAATTCACTCTCTCCAGAAGTAAAGCATTCATTCAATAAATATGTACTAAGCACTTACTAGGCACCAGTGACTCTTCTAGCATTTGGGACACAATATTCAAAATTCCAGACTTCATAGAGACTGAAGGGAAACCAGGGCAGACAGACCACACAGGTAACAGAAAATATCAGCTGGTGATACATGCAAGGAAGAAAAATAAAGCCAATTAAGAGGACAAGGAACAAAGGAGTGGGACTTTGGTCAGGAAGACTCCCCGAGGCAGCAGCATGTAAGCAGGAACCTTAATAAAGTCAGGGAATGAGCCGTGTGAATATTGAGCACTGCAGGTAGAAGAAACAGTAAGTGCAAAGTCTCTGAGGCAGATGTGGGTATGACATGTTTAGGAGAGGCTAGGAGGCTGGTGGAACTGGAGATGAGTGAGTGGAAGGGATGGTAGGAGGCAAGAAGCTGAGAAGGGTGATGGGGGACAGGTCACATAGAGTCTTCTTGATCCCTATAAGGACTCGACTTTCATTGAGAAGTTATCAGATTTTTTTTAAAATTTTTTACTTGGCTGTTTTGGGTCTTGGTTGCTGCACATGGGTTTTTCCTAGAAGTTGTGGCGAGCAGGGACTACTCTTCATTGTGGTGCAGAGGCTTCTCATTGCCGTGGCTTCTCTTGTTGGGGAACACGGGCTCTAGTGAGCGGGCTCAGTAGTTGTGGTACATGGGCTTAACTGTCCCAGAATCTTCCCGGATGAGGGATTGAACCCATGTCGCCTACACTGGCAGCTGGATTCTTAAACACTGGACCACCAGGAAAGTCCTGTCGAATATTTTTTAAATGGAGGGGTGACATAATCGGATTCAGGCTTTCGTAGGATGGTTCTGGTTGCCATAGTAGAGGACAGGCTATAGGGAACAAGGGAGGAAGCAGTCAGATCAGCAAGAAGCCAACATCAGTAATCCAAGCTAAAAACAGTCATGGCTTCAGTGGGGCAGCAGCCATGAGATGCTGAGGGTCACTTAGTGTCTTGAAACATTTTTATGGTAAAGCCAACAGGATTTCCTGAGACATATAGGAGACATGGAAGAGTCAAGGATGGCACTAAGGTATTTGGTTTGAACAATCAGGAGAATGGAACTGCATCACCTGAGGCAAAGATGATGAGTGAATTTGGGACAAGTAAAGCTTGAACTGCCTATTGGGTATTCAAGTGGAGATGTAGAGTGGGCAGAAGGTAAGCCGGTCTGGCATTCAGGGAGTGGTCAGACTTGGAGATATGAATGTAGGGTTGTTGATACATAGATTATATTTAAAGAGGAAGGACTGATAAAGTCATCTGCAGAACAAAAGCACTCCAAAGACTGAAACTTGGGGGTCTCTAGTTTCTAGAGGTCAGTGGAATTGGGAAGTTGCAGAGGAGATTGCAAAAGATCAGCAAGTACAATGGTAATGCTTATGTTCTAGAAGTGAAGTGGAGAAAGTGTTTCTTGGAGGAGAGGATGGCTGACTGTAAAGTATAGTGGGGAGGTCAAGAACCCAGGATTGAACTTTACATGTGGCAGCTCAGAGGTCACTGGTGATCACACTCAGAACTGTTTCAGTGGTTTGCAAGAGAACTGGGGAAAAGAAGTTCATATGAACAACTCTCAAAGAATTTTGTTGGGAAGGTGATCAGAGATGGAGGAAAATACAGGTTAAGGTGGTTTTTTTTAAATGAAATTAACTTATTAGTTAGCTAAGGAACTATGAGGGGACAAGGATGTGAATTTTTGAGAGCTTAACTTGGAGCCAGGAGAGGAGATTTAGAAAGGCTATTTTCATCTTTTCCCCATTAGCCCTGTCATCCCAGTTCTGCCTCTGTCTTTCACTAAATGGTGAGGGGTATGTTCATTTGGGGGCTTCCAAGGTGGTGCCTAGTGATAACCCACCTGCAATGCAAGAGATGTAAGAGATGTGTGCTCGATCCCTGGGTCGGGAAGATCCCCTGGAGAAAGGAATGGCTACCCACTCCAGTATTCTTGCCTGGAGAATCCCAAGGACAGAGGAGCCTGGTGGGCTATGGCCCAAAGTGTCGCAAAGAATTGGACTGACTGAAGCAACTTAGCGCGTACACATGTTCGTTTTTGTATCAACATCTTGTGCAGATGTCTAGTCTCTCTGGTATTTAGCAGACCAGGGAGACCGCCTGCCATTTTATATTGGATGCCTACCTATCAAGTCATGTCACCTTTTTTCTAGAAAACTGACATCTGGCCGTATAAATCATCAAATACATTGATAATGCCTAATTCATGTATTATAATATAACCTGATGGTTGTATGGTGAAGTGATTTATCACTGCTAGAGGAGGCATAATAATGTTCATACTCTTATACAGTAATCAATTAATAAGCATGTTGCATCATTGACTATTTAAATAGTCTTTAAGGGTCAGATTTCTGACCTTTATACACAGAATATTCTTCTAAGTATGAGAAAGTAGGCACCAGAAGACTTCTCTTCACCTAACACTATATATAGTGAGAACCCATACTGATGTCTGATCACGTTTTACAAACTTGAGATGATTTCTAGAAGAATATAATAGTAACCCACTTTATTATTACCATAGATAATAACATTAACATGGAAATGGCTGACTCATGGTAGAACTGATTAGGAATGATTTTTTTTCCTCATGACAAGGCACATGGTTTTCCTTCTTAATAACAACACACAAATAGGCATCACTTTCCTCTTTCCTTCTTGGTGCATGCATGCGTTCTTGCTCAGTCATGTCCGACTCTTTGCCACCCCATGGACTGTAGCCTGCCAGACTTCTCTGTCCATGGAATTTTCCAGGCAAGAATACTGGAATGGGTTGCCATTTCCTTCCCTAGGGGATCTTCCTGACCCAGGGATTGAACCCATATCTTTTGAGTCTCCTGCATTGGCAGGCATGTTCTTTACCAGCTGAGCCACTGAGGAAGCCCCTCCATCTTGATAGTGTAGCAAATAATAATAATGAGCTTTGGGGTCAGTCAGATCTACATCAAAATCCTTAGTTTATCTATACCATTTTTCTAGATGCCACATCTATGTGTTAATACATAAATTTTGTTTTTCTCTTTCTGACTTACTTCACTCAGTATGACAGTCTCTAGGTTCATCGAGTCTCTGCAAATGGCACGGTTTCATTCCTTTTTATGGCTGAGTAATATCCACTGAATATACAGATGAACTTATTTTCAAAGCAGAAATAGAGACACAGATGTAGAGAACAAGCGTATGGATCTCAAAAAGAGAAGTGGGGGAGTGGGTGGGATGAATTGGGAGATTGGGATTGATGTATATATATATATATACTGTATGTGTATCTGTTAATCACTCAGTCATTGTGTATAAAATAGATAACTAATAAGAACTGATTTATATAGCGCAGGAAATTCTACTCAGTGCTCTATGGTGACCTCGATCGTGCCGCTCCTAACGTCTTGTTATGGCTTCTCCTTTGTCCTTGGATGTGGGGTATCTTTTTTTGTTAGATTTCAGCATCCTCCTATTGATGGTTGTCCAACAGCTAGTTGTGATTTTGGTATTCTCAAAGGAGAAGATGAGCTCATGTCCTTCTACTCTGCCATCTTGATCTCCCTTAAAAAAAAAAAAAAAAAAGGATATATGTATATATGTAGCTGATTCACTTTGCTGTACAGCAGAAACTAATGCAATATTGTAAAGCAACTATACTCCATTAAAAATTAATTTTTAAAAAAGCTAACCATATAGTTGCAGGTAATTGCAGCCAGGTGTTTCTCTCCTCGGATCTCAGACCCAAGTGCATGTCCCCTGGCTGTCAGTGTGCGCGGTGACGAGAAGGCGGGAACTGGTTTGACACCAACATGAACCCTTCACCTAAAGCTCAACTCAACCCCAGGGATTTCTGAGCTTTGAAGGTTTGATGGCTTTCCTTGCTTAATCAGTCTCTGTTAAGCTCCCTTGAGGCTAAAGAGGGAAGAAGGGGCCATGAATTTTGTGTCTTTCTGTGGGAAAGTACACTTCCAAAAGCAGCATCCCTTCCTCGAAATCAGTGTATAATCAGAGGAAATACAGTGTTCCCTGCTTTGTAAAACTAGTGTCAAAATGCCCTCTTGAGTGTCTTCTCCCATCTAAAATATGGACCTCCTTTTTATTAAAACATACATTACCACATGTAAAACAGATAGCCAGTGGAGATTTGCTGTATGGCAGGAAGCTCAAACCTGGTGCTCTGTGACCACCTAGAGGGGCGGGATAGGTGGGAAGGAGGGTCAAGAGGGAGGGGACATATGTATACCTATGGCTGATTCATGCTGATGTATGGCAGAAACCAACACAATATTGTAAAGCAGTTATCCTCCAATTAAAAATAAATAACTTTAAAAAAAGAAATTGTGGAACCTCCAAGGCCTAATAGAGTAACAATATACATAATAGTTTAAACATACATGTTAAATTAGGTTTCATCTGTCCCCCCCTACTCAGCGATAGCTGCCAGACACTCTGAGAAAAATCTGTCCCAATGTCCATAAAACACTAGCTCCTGTTTCTCTGACCCACAGGAACATCAGAACAGGAAGGTACATCCTTAACAACAGTAATTAAGGACTTAGCGAGCTCTCTGTTTCACCAACCAACTCTTTAAGTCAACAATCTCCTACTCATCCATTGGCACATGTTTTCCTGAGTGATAATTGCCACTCTTCCCACAGGCAAGTTTTTCTAGAAAAAAATAGGTTCAATATTGGATGACTTAAAAAAAAAAAAAACTTTTTCTTTAAATTGGAGTATAGTCAATTAACAATGTTGTGATAGTTTCAGGTGGACGGCAAAGGGGCTCAGCCATACTTATACATGTATCCATTCTCCCTCAAACTCCTTCCCATCCAGGCTGCCCATCATGTGAGCAGAGTTCCCTGTGCTATACAGTAGGTCTTTGTGGTTAATACTGGATTGATTTTAGCCAGGCAAAGAATACCCAAGCCCTTACCTCTACTCCATCCCTGTGAAAACTGCAAATTAGCTTCACCAGGAAAAAGAAAAGTCATTGTATTAAAATGAAACTGATTACACACCCTTCCTGCCTCAACAAGAAAAAAAAGAAAAAGCATTTCATCGTATACAGAGGCCTTATCAGGTGGTCATAGCTATGTCAAAGCATATGTCACAGCATAGTCAAAGCAACGCTTTTTCCAATCATCATGTGGATGTGAGAGTTGAACCATAAAGAAGGCTGAACGCTGAAGAATTGATGCTTTTGAGTTGTGATGCTGGAGAAGACTCTTGAGAGTCTCTTGGACTGCAAGGAGATCCAACCAGTCAGTCCTAAAGGAAATCAACTCTGAATATTCATAGGAAGGACTGATGCTGAAGCTGAAGCTCCAGTACTTTGGCCACCTGATGTGGAGAGTGGACTTGTTGGAAAAGACTCTGACGCTGGGAGAGATTGAGGGCAGAGGAGAAGGGGGTGACAGAGGATGAGATGGTTGGATAACATCATTGACTCAGTAGACATGAGTTTGAGCAAACTCTGGGAGACAGTGGAGAACAGAGAACCCTAGTGTGCTGCAGTCCATGGGATCGAAAAGGAGTTACACACGACTTAGCAACTCAAAGTGTGTAGTCACTCAGTCGTGTCCGACTCTTTGCGACCCTGTGGACTGTAGCCCACCAGGCTCCTCTGTCCATGGGATTCTCCAAGCAAGAATACTGGAGTGGGTTGCCATTTCCTTCTCCAGGGGATCTTCCCGACCCAGGGATCAAACCTGGGTCTCCCACATCACAGGCAGTTGCTTTACCCTCTGAGCCACCAGGGAAGCCCTTAGCAACTGAACAACACAACAAATCAGGTAGTGATTAAAATCCTGGACTCTAGAATTAGAGCTGTGTATGGATTACTGCTTTAAACCAGTAACTGCTCATGTGACTAAGTAGCTTGCCTTCTGTATTCCTGCTTCACAGGGTGTTGTTAGACTTGTATGAATAAGACAATGTATTGCAGTGTTTTGATGGTAGATAGTAGTCAGTTGTTTAAAAGAAAACTATGTTAGATGGTCCTGATTACAGCTGATATGAACACAAACAGCCAACAGGGATTCACACAGCTCCATTGTTAAGAATTTCTGCTCTTGGAAAAGAAAAAAATTAGTTCCCATCGCAAAAGACCACATATTATATAGTTGTGTTTACCTGTATGTGAGATGTCCTGAACAGACAAATCCACAGAGACAGAAAGTGGATTCGTGATTGTCCAGGGCTGGGTAGCAGGGCATGAGAAGTCATGAGGGAAAGTGACTGCTAATAGGTACAGGGTTTCTTTTTGGAGTGATGGAAAGGTTCTTAAATTGATTGTGGTGATGGTTACACAACTCTGAATACACTAAACCCCACTAAATTGTCAACTTCAAATGGGTGGATTGTATGGGATGTGAGTTATGTTTCAGTAAAGCTGTTATAAAAAATATATTAGTGCCCATTTATTGCTCAGTTAATCTTTATAATAGCTCATGGTTTTATTCCACAGTCAAGAAGACTGAGATTAAGATGTATTAAAGTAACTTCATCTGGCCCATATAAGTAGTATGTAATGGACCCAGGATTTCCTATTGATTGATTGACTGGATCTTAGTTTCACAAAATTGGATTAATCATAATCTTTGGTTCATGGTACATAATCCTCTTTGATCCACTGAAGGCCATCTTTTATTCTACTTTATTTTATGCATGTATGCATGCTGAATAATACAGTAAATACGTCTGATACCCGCCACCCCACAGCAAGTTTAGAATGTCACTGACAACATCCAACCCTTATGGCAGAAAGTGAAGAGGAACTAAAAAGCCTCTTGATGAAAGTGAAAGAGGAGAGTGGGAAAGTTGGCTTAAAGCTCAACATTCAGAAAACCAAGATCATGGCAGCTGGTCCCATCACTTCATGGGAAATAGGTGGAGAAACAGTGGGAACAGTGACAGACTTTATTTTTTTGGGCTCCAAAATCACTGCAGATGGTGATTGCAGCCATGAAATTAAAAGGGACTTACTTCTTGAAAGGAAAGTGATGACCAACCTAGATAGCATATTAAAAAGTAGAGACATTACTTTGCCAACAAAGGTCCATCTAGTCAAGGCTATGATTTTTCCAGTGGTCATGTATGGATGTGAGAGTTGGACTGTGAGGAAAGCTGAGCGCTGAAAAATTGATGCTTTTGAACTGTGGTGTTGGAGAAGACTCTTGAGAGTCCTTTGGACTGCAAGGAGATCCAACCAGTCCATCCTAAAGGAGATCAGTCCTGGGTGTTCATTGGAAGGACTGATGTTGAAGCTGAAACTCCAGTACTTTGGTCACCTCATGCGAAGTGTTGACTCATTGTCAAAGACCCTGATGCTGGGAGGGATTGGGGGCAGGAGGAGAAGGGGACAACAGAGGATGAGATGGCTGGATGGCATCACGGAGTCGATGGGCATGAGTTTGAGTAAACTCCAGGAGTTGGTGATGGACTGGGAGGCCTGGTGTACTGCGATTCATGGGGTCGCAAAGAGTTGGACAGCACTGAGCGACTGAACTGATCTGAACTGAACAACATCCAGCTCCCTTTTTGTTCTCTTCTTTCACATCCCTGACTCCTCCCCAGAGATAAGCACTAACCTGAATACTGTGGGTCTTACCTGATGACTCAGCAGTAAAGACATCTGCCTGCAACGCAGGAGACAAGGGTTCAGTGCCTAGGTACACAAAATTCCCTGGAGGAGGAAATAAGAACCCAACCCACTCCAGTATTCTTGCCTGAAGAATCCCATTGACAGAATACCTGGTGAACTACAGTCTATAGGGTCACACAGAGTTGGACACAACTAAAGTGACTTAGCACGCACTCTGAATACTGTGCTTACCATTCCCTTGCCTTTTTTAAAAAAAAATAGCAATATTCACACCTCAGTGGCATATTTAGCTTAGCTTAGTTTTAGCTTTAATTCTCCATAGTCTTTGAACTTTATAAAAAAAAGTCTGTCAGGTTGTATGTGGTCTTCTGGGACTTGGATTTTTCATTCAACATGGATTCATCCATGCAGAGGAGTGCCTCTGTGGCTCTTTTGTTTTCATGTCATAGAATGTTTCATGTTCTGCATATACTATGATTTATTTATGCACTCTTCCCTCAGTGGGTTTTGAGATTGTTTCCAGTGTTTTGCTAATTTAATATGTTCAACTGTTATTACTGTTTGTATATTGTCTCCTTTATGCATGCTAAATTTTCTCTTGGGTATATCCTTACAGAAATTGGTGTGTGTGGGTGCTCAGCTGTTCAGTCACGTCCGACTCTCTGCAACCTCTTAGACAGCAGCCCACCAGGCCCCTCTGTCCATGGAATTTTTCAGGCAAGAATACTGGAGTGTGTTGCCATTTCCTCCTCCCGGGGATCTTCTCCACCCAAGGATCAAATCTGTGTTTCCTGTGTCTCCTGCATTGGCAGGCAAATTCTTCACTACTGCATCACCTGAGAAGCCCCACAGAAATTGAATATATACTGATTAGACTGGCTGGGTATGCAGGCATTCAGCTTTCCAAGATAACATTACATGGTTTTTCAGTTTCTACCAGCTCTGTGTATGAGACCTTTTCCACATCCAACACCTTGGTATTATCAGACTTCTTAAATTTGTCAATCAAATAGATGTAAACCAGTGTTTCATGGGGACAAAATGTCATCCATCTCTTCCTGATTATTGGTGAGATGAGCGTCTCTTTGTTGATCATGTGTTTCTTTTTTAAAAATAAATATGAAACAACTTTTATTTAAAACTTGAAGCAAACCTCAAATATTGCTTAATTATATTTCATTAGTTCCTCCCTGTCTAGAGGCTGCATTGATTGGTTCCATATATATTCTTATTCTATTAGATACTTCTTTATGGTTTCTACCCATTTTTATGCTGAGCCGAGGTTTTTCTTATTTGTAGGAGTGCTTTATATATTTTTGAAACTGATTTTCTGTTGGATGTATATATTTCAGATATTTTCTTCAAGTTTGTAGCTTATATTTGTACTTTCATTGAAGACTCTCTTTTAATTTTTTTAACTTTTTTTTCAAATTTTAAACTTTTTATTTTGTTTGGAGGTATAGCCTATTAGAAAAACATCTACTTCTGCTTTATTGACTATGCCAAAGCCTTTGACTGTGTGGATCACAACAAACTGTGGAAAATTCTTCAAGAGATGGGAATACCAGAGCACCTGACGTGCCTCCTGAGAAATCTGTATGCAAGTCGAGAAGCAACAGCTAGAACTGGACATGGAACAACAGACTGGCTCCAAATTCAGAAAGGAGTACATCAAAGCTGTATATTGTCACCCTGCTTATTTAACTTATATACAGAGTACATCATGAGAAATGCTGGACTGGATGAAGCACAAGCTGGAATCAAGATTGCTGGGAGAAATATCAGTAACTTCACATATGCAGATGACACAACCCTTATGGCAGAAAGTGAAGAAGAACTAAATAAAGAGGCTCTTGATGAAAGTGAAAGAAGAGAGTGAAAAATTTGGCTTAAAACTCAATATTCAGTAAACTAAGATCATGGCATCTGGTCCCATCACTTCATGGCAAATAGATGGGGAAACAATGGAAACAGTGACAGACTTTATTTTGGGGGGCTCCAAAATCACTGCAGATGGTAACTGCAGTCATAAAATTAAAAGACACTTGCTCCTTCGAGGAAAATTTATGACCAACCTAGACCCATATTAAAAAGCAGAGACATTACTTTGCCAGCAAAGGTCCATCTAGTCAAAGCTATGGTTTTTCCAGTAGTCATGTATGGGTGTGAGAGTTGGACTATAAAGAAAGCTGAGTACCAAAGAATTGATGCTTTTGAACTGTGGTGTTGGAGAAGACTCTTGAGAGTCCCTTGGACAGCAAGGAGATCCAACCAGTCCATCCTGAAGGAAATCAGTCCTGAATATTCATTGGAAGGACTGATTTTGAACCTGAAACTCCAATACTTTGGCCACCTGATGTGTAGAACTGACTCACTGGAAAAGACCCTGATGCTGGGAGGGATTGAGGGCAGGAGGAGAAGGGGACGACAGAGGATGAGATGGTTGGGTGGCATCACCGATTCAATGGACATGAGTTTGGGTAGACTCCGGGAGTTGGTGATGGACAGGGAGGCCTGGCATACTGCAGTCCATGGGGTCGCAAAGAGTTGGACATGACTGAACGACTGAGCTGAACTGATAGCCAATTAATGGTGTGGTGGTTTCATATGAACAGCAAAGGGACTCAACTATACAGATACATGTATCCACTCTCCCCCTAAACCCCTCCCATCCAGGCTGCCACGTAACATTTATTAAGAGTTCCATGTGCTGTAAAATAGGTCCTTGTTGGTTATCCATTTTGAATATAGCAGTGTGTACATGATCTTCCCAAACTCCCTAACTATTCCTTCCCCCCAGCAACCATAAGTTCATTTTCTAAGTCTGTGAGTCTCTTTCTATTTTGTAAGTTCATTTGTATATCTTTTTAGATTACACATGTAAGGGATGTCACACAATATATCGCCTTCTCTTTCTGACTCACTTCACTCAGTATGACACTCTCTAGGTCCATCCATGTTGCTGCAAATGGCATTATTTCGTTCTTTCTAATGGCTGAGTGATATTCCATTGTATATATGTACCACATCTTACCTCTGTTGATGGACATTTAGGTTGCTTCCATGTCTTGGCTATTGTAAATAGTGCTGCAGTGAACATTGGAGTGCATGTATCGTTTCAGATCATGTTTTTCTCCCTGTAGATGCCAAGGGTGGGATTGCAGGGTTATATGGTAGCTCTATATTTAGTTCTTTAAGGAACCTCCATACTGTTCTCCATAATAACTATCCCAGTTTACATTCCCATCAACAGCGTAGGAGGGTTCCCTTCCATTGGAGACTCTTTGGACAAACAGAAACTCTCAGTAAAAATATAGTCAAACTTATGTCTCTTTTCTTGTATAACTAGAAATGTTTGTGTCTTGACTAAGAAATCTTTTCCTATTCCAATGTTATTAAGATACTCACTAGTTCTTCTGAAAGTTTTCAAATTTTGCCTTGACATTTGTATTCTTAATTTATTCGGTATTGATTTTTGATGGTGTGAGATAAGGTTCCTTTTCAATGATTTCCGTGTAAAAAGCTACCTTTTTTCAGTGAAGCGGATATTTAAACCTAGACCTTTGCACCTTGAAAGCCCATGCTTTTAATCACTCTGCTGTTCCAAGGAAATAGTGGTGTGGTATTAGACTGTTTGATAAGCAAGCGTTAGACACTGGGGAGATAAGTGAACTGAGGCACGCTCAGTCTATTGCTCAATATCAGGAGCTGAGGGTTGGATTGGATCTTTCTTTTCAAATGATTTCTGGCCCCTGTAAGTTTCATGATAGCATATTCCAGGTCATCTTTTGGCATTGGCAGTTCCACAGAGCAGTTCCTATGGGAAGCTCTGGGTTGCATTTCTTTTTTAAATTAAATTTAAATATTTTAATTTAAGTATAGTTGGTATGCACTATAGATTACAGATGTACAACATAATGATTCACATTTTTTAATATTTTTACTCCATTTATTGTTATTATAAACATTGACTATATTCCCCATATTGTACAATATAGCCTTGTAGCTTATTTTATATCTAATAGTTTGTACCTCTTAATTCCTTACCCCAGGTTACCTCTCCTTCCCTCTTCCCATTGTAACCACTAGTTGTCCTCAAATCTGTGAGTCTGCTTCTTTTTTGTTATATTCACTAGCTTGTTGTGTTGTTTAGATTCTGCATATTAGTGAGATCACAGAGTATTTGTCTTTCTTTGGCTGACTTACTGCACTTAGCATAATGCCCTCAAGTCCATCCATGTTTCTGCAAATGTGAAAATGTCATTGTTTTTATGGCTGAGTAGTATTCCCGTGTGTGTTTGTGTGTGTGTGTATGGACTCAGTATAATACTTATGAAAATACCAAGGAAATAAAAGCAAAAATAAACAAGTGGGACCTAATTAAACTTAAAAGCTTTTGGTAGCCAAGGAAACAATTGATAAAATGAAATGACAACCTATTGAATGTGAGAAAATATTTGCAAATTGACCTGATTGAAAGGGATTAATATACAACATGTATAAACAGCTCAATGTCAAGAAGACAGCTTGATTAAAAATGGGTAGAAGAACCAAATAGACATTTTTCCAAAGAGAAAATGCAGATAGCCAGCAGGCACATGAGAAGATGTTCAGCATCACTAATCATCAGGGAAAAGCAAATCAAAGTCACAATGAGATATCACCACACACCTGTCAGAATGGCTGTCATCAAAAACATCACAAATAATAAATGTTGATAAGGATGTGGATGGTTTTTCCAGTGGTCATGTATGGATGTGAGAGTTGGACTGTGAAGAAAGCTGAGTGCTGAAAAATTGATGCTTTTGAACTGTGGTGTTGGAGAAGACTCTTGAGAGTCCCTTGGACTGCAAGGAGATCCAACCAGTCCATCCTAAAGGAGATCAGTCCTGGGTGTTCATTGGAAGGACTGATGCTGAAGCTGAAACTCCAATACTTTGGCCACCTCATGTGAAGAGTTGACTCATTGGCAAAGACCCTGATGCTGGGAGGGATTGGGGGCAGGAGGAGAAGGGGATGACAGAGGATGAGATGGCTGGGTGGCATCACCGACTCAATGGGCATGAGTTTGAGTAAACTCTGGGAGTTTGTGATGGACAGGGAGGCCTGGCGTGCTGCAATTCATGGGGTTGCAAAGAGTCGGACACAACTGAGTGACTGAACTGAACTGAAGGGTGTGGAGAAAATTCTCATACACTGCTGGTGGGAATGAGAACTGATGCAGCCACTATGGAGAACAGTATGGAGGTTTCTCAAAAAACTAAAACTAGAACTACCATGCATGAATGCATGCTAAGTTGCTTCAGTAGTGTCCAACTCTTTGTGGACCCTGTATTGTAGCCAGCCAGGCTCCTCTGTCCATAAGATTCTCCAGGCAAGAGTACTGGGGTGGGTTGCCATGCCCTCCTCCAGGAGATCTTCCTGACTTAGGGCTCAAACCAAGTCTCCTACATCTCCTGCTTTCGCAGATGGTTTCTTTATCACTAGTGCCACTTGAGAAGTCCAGAACTACCATATGACCCAGCAGTTTCACACCTGGGTACATATCTGAGAAACAAAATCCTATTTCAAAAAGATAACATGCACCCTGGTGTTCATAGTAGTAGTATTTACAATTGCTAAGATATGGGAGAAACTTAAGTGTCCATCAGCAGATGAGTGGATAGACAAGATGGATTCTGCTTCTTTAGTTCTCATTTCTTTCGTTTTCTGGAGGTTAAAGTTACACCATGGAGAAGAGCACAGGCTGAGAGTGAGACAAACCTGGTTTCAAGGCTCAGTCCTCCCACGCAGTAACCTGGGGGAAGTTAAACCCTTATGAGCCTCAGTTTATTTGCTCTGTGTCCCCACTCTGCAGATCTTCTGCAGAAAAGCGTAGCTTCCTCATTTACTCCTCTGCTAGGGGTGAGGACATAGGAGATGGCGGTGGCCAGCCCCTCCGGGACCATCTGCCGTGTGGAAGGGTGATGCCCCCACAGAGCTGACACAAATGACGGATGTCCACTATAGCTCCCTGGGATTTTACCCTGTCTTATCTTTCCCCACTCTGCTTGGTTGGAGGATCTCATCACTCAGCTGGCCTGTGAGCTCCTGGTGAGCAGCCCTCAGACCTCACTTTTTCCAGGGTCTCACCCACAATGCTGTGTACACAGCAAAGCATTCATAGGTGGTCTTTGAGGGACTGAGTTAGGAGGGGAAGGGACCCCACTCTCGGGGTCTGGGGCTGAAGGCCATGCCTTTTGGTTTCCCAGGGAAAACAAAAACAAAACCCAAAAGCCAACCATCAAAAGAGAGAAAAGAGGAAGGCCTTCCTCCACATGCCACCCCAGGTGCTGAGAGCCGGCTTTGAGAAGGTCGGGTGTGACAGGCAGCCTCCCACTCGGCCCCTCATTGGTCCCCACCACCTGGCTGGAGTGTTTATTGCTGGCACCTCTCACGCTTGGCAGGCAGGGTTTCTTGGCTCTGCACACACAGCAGGAGAGAGAAGAATGATCCCACAGCACACACGGCACCACTCCTGACTCCACAGCCCATGTATGTAGCCTGGTAATTAATCAACCAGCGATGAGATACAGGAGCATCGCTGGGTCCTGTCGCTGCCCAGGGCACTTTGCATTGTCACCGCGTACATTTTTCATCCAAGCTAAACAGAGTGCTGGGTGGGGTGCTGTTTCTTGCAGTATTTACAGGCCCCTGGGATTTTTCCCTTCTCTCTAAGGACTGTGAAGGGAGCAGGCTGACTTCAGCAATTTCTGCTGTGAGGTCACAGGACCCTAGGAGGGTAACCTGAATCCAGGAGACGGTACCCAAGTCCACTGTAGGGCTGGGGTTAGAGAGAAAGAGAGGCAAGAAGGGGGGTACTTGATTCAACTAAATCTAAGACTCATTTGCAGTGTTTTTGGTAAGGTTCCAATTATGCCTCTCAACAGAGCAAAGTTTTACAACATTCCAAATGTAAACATTGGAAAGAGGCTACAAAGTGAGAACAACCAGGTGACATCTCAAGCCAAAACGAAGCCCAAAGTGATCTTAACGATTGAATCACCTCAGGCTAAGTGGAGTTTGAATGATCGGCCTGCTAGAATCTACATCAGTCTTCCTCTCACTCACACAGGAAGCTCTAGAACTTGTCTTTAAGACACTGGGCTTGCATCCCAGATGCACTGCCTGCTAGTCCCATGGTCCTGGGCTTGCAGCTGAACCTGTCAGTGCCTGACTGTGGGCATCTGTGAAGTGGGGACAGTCCAGCCCAGCTTCCCAAAAGGTTTGTGTGGAGACTCAAAATGAGCTACTGTGAACATCAACTCCCTGGGTGTCCATGTCTCATGGGGGGTCCAGATGGCTCCAGTGTACACGGGTGTCCTTGTCTTTTCTCTCCAAATCCTTTATCTTTGCTTCTTCTTCAGACGCCCTGCTCTTCACCTCTCTCCCCTTTTTAAATATTGAAATAAATAAATATTTATTTGTCTGTGCCAGGTCCTAGTTGCGGCATGTGGGATCTTTAATTGCAGCAGGCAAGGTCTAGTTCCCTGACCAGGGATAGAACCCAGGTCCCCTGCATTGGAAGCGTGTGACGTCTTAGCCACTGGACCACCAGGGAAGTCTGTAGATACTCCTTTTTGGGATTCCTCTTCTCCCATTCAGGCCTTGACTAGGATTTCCCAGGGGTGATTCATGGATTGCTGGTCCCCACATGGCACTCAATGGGAGGGCCTTCTGAAGACAAATCAATTTGGAAACAGAGCTCTGCAACCCCCTCTGAAAGTTCCGGAGACCTCATCCACGTCTGCTTCTCCATTGCTTGGCACCTCCCTCTTGAATCTGATCCCAGAACCCATTTTCTACATATTGCCTATTAATCCCTCTCCCCAAATACAACCTGGGACTCCATACAACCTAGATGATGCTGGTATGGTGGCAGGATACGCTGAAGCTTTTGACTTGTCAAGCACAGTGGTGGTTCTTTGAGTGCGTGAGTACTAAGTTGCTTCAGTCATGCCCAACCCTTTGAAACCCTGTGGACTGTTGCCTGCCAGGCTCCTCTGTCCATAGGATTCTTCAGGCAAGAATACTGTAGTGGGTGGCCAAGCCCTTCTCCAGAAGATCTTCCCGATCCAGAGATTAAACCCATATCTCTTATGTCTCCTGTATTGGCAGGCAGGTTCTTTACCACTAGTACCACCTTATCAACATTTAACTCCCAGGCAGCCCAGCAAGACAGGTGCACGCCACGTAGGCATGACCAAACCACGGATCTACTGTCTCTTTTATAAATGAGGAAAGTAAGACTCAAGGGAGGCTAGTATCTTGCTCAGAGTCACAGAACAAGTTAAGTGATAGAGTGGAGCATGGCCCAGGCCTCCCTCCAGGTCTGTCCAGCAGGAAAGGGCAGTGTCCTGCCTGTCCCTAGCTGGAAGGACAGCATCCTGCCTGCCACTGTGCATGTGGGTATGTGGCCAGTGGGCCTTTGGACTGGAGTGCTTACTGGTCTCTGAACCCATGTGATGGAAGTCGGAGTCGCATTGGTGGACAACCAACCCAGTGTGTGTGGCCAGCATGCCCGGGGTCTGTCGGGGACACCAAATGGGATGACAACATCATCTCCATACACAGATAGGAACCCAGGCTCAGGAGATGGAGTGGTGTGGCCGGGTGGCAGCCAAGCTAGAGTCCTGAGTATTCTAGATCCAACCTCATCCTCCATGCTCTGGAGCTGCTTAGATTGCCCGGGTGTTCTCACTAATTGAAACCTCAGGGCGCTGTTGTGGTGCCTGTTGCTATAAACACTTTGCCAATTTGCATAAGTATGTGACATTATAAAAGTTCCTGAAAGATCTTATCCACCTTGCTGGCACCCAGCCCAAGGGAAAGCCAGGTAGAAAGACAATGTGTGTGTTATTTAAGAGAAAAAAAAAAACAAAACCACGTTTCTTGTTTTTGTTCCCCATGCAGGTGAACAGGGTAAGAAGTGGAAAACACCCCAGGCCGAGGCAGCGCCTGCAGCTTGCTTTGTTTTGTTTTGAAATTGCTTGAGAGAGATCTTCCTTGTACCTCCTAAGCTGCCTGTCATATGTGAAAAGCCGGAACGGGACTGTTAAGATTCTATAAATGAATTCGTTTTGGAACACAGGGTTCTTTGCTGGGCGGGAAGGAACTGTAGCAATCACTGGGTACAGCATGTCACTCACAGATGTGCAGAATGAGTCCCGTGACCTGGACCGGGCAGCCACAGGCCAGCCTAACCTCGGCCCCAGGGCTCTCTCACACTCTCCCAAGCACTCCAGGCTCAGCTGAACAGCTCACATTTGTTTTCAGCAGAGTGAAACTCGACTTCATGCATCAAGACACAATCGATAGCAAGCCGGGCCCAGGTGAGCCCTCCCCAGACTTCCCTGGCCTCTCTGCTGAGCCCCAGCCAGTCCTAAGCACCAGCCCCAGGCCAGGAGGGTACTTTCCCTCCAGTCTTTATCCCTAGAGCTCCTTCAGAAGATGGGTGCTGTCATCCCTGCTTTTCAATATGGACATCAAGGCTGGGAGAGGTTAGTGTGTCTTGGGTCCACAGCTCGGAAGTGAGGCTGACCACAGCCCAGGACTGACTGGCTGGGTGCTTCAGTGTCATCGACTTCCTGGGTTGTGGGAAAGAGTAAGAAAAAGCAAGCCCAAAGTCTAGCCCGGTGTCTTGTACACAGTGGGTGCTTTCAGAAAGCTCGGTCCCATCCCTGTGATGTCTTCTCTGAGTCCTCCTTCATCATCATTTAAACCCGATGGAAACAGGATCTATAACATCCAGATTTGTTACCGTTTGGTTCACTTAAGTAACCTTTCCTTCAGAGGGACTTGGTAACCGAGTGAATGAATTTCAAACTTTCTGGCATTTGAGGGGGTGGAAGATGGTACTTTGCAACTGAGAGTCCAAGATGCTGTTAAACACTTAAAATGTACAAGGAGGAATTGTTCATCCTATCCCATCTCCTAGCCAGGAAAGAATATATGTATCTTCTCTCTCCATCTCAAGAAGCCTTGTTTGAACAAAGTTCTTCGTATAATTGCTTGCCCCTCCCAACCAATCTCCCTAGACATATTTTTGGAGGCCTCCTATTGAATAATTAAACAGCACAACTTGATGTATAAGACAGTTTGAGTGAAGGCAGTGTATGTCGGGGTGGGGGGTGTGGGGAGGCGCAGTGTGTGCAAAGGATAAGAACCTCAAGAAACCCAGAAACCCAGGAAGTCAAGGGCTTGGGCCACGGAGGGGTGAGTCCATGGAGCATTAGTGAGGTTTAGCTTGTGTCTTTCTGTTGGTCCATTTGTGGATCTTTCTGCATTTCCCTCTAAGCATGCATGTTCAATCAGTCACTTGTGTCTGACAATTTGTGACCCCATAGACTGTAGCCCACCAGTTTCCTCTGTCCATGGAATTCTCCAGGCCAGAATACTGGAGTTGGTTGCCATTTCCTCCTCGAGGAGACCTTCCTGACCCAGGGATCAAACCCAGGACTCCTGCATTGCAGGTGGATTCTTTACCACTGAACCACCTGGGAAGCCTAAGGAGGGGAGCAGCTTTGTCCTGCCACCCAGAAAGCCCAATTCCCCTCGCACTCCCCCTCCACTCTACCTACCCTACAGTTACTTCTAGGGCTGGACAGCAGAGCCTGGGAGGAGACATGGCTGAGGGGAGGAGTTGCAGCCACAGGACCGTAGAAGGTGGGATCAAGGCTCCTGGAAGGAAGGAGATGGGGAGGGGACCAGTGTTGACTGAGCATGTACTAGGTGCCAGGAATGTGACACATATAATCTTATTTAATCCCCACAGAAGTCCTGTAAGATAGGAACTATTATCCTCTTTGTACTGGTGAGGATACAGAGGATCAGCAAGGTTAGGTAACTCACCGGAGGTCATATGATGACTGAGGTGGAGCCAGAATTTGGATACGTGTCCTTTGGTTGGAAATCCTGTGTTCGTTCCATTAGCACTAGTACCTGGTGAGATCAGTTCCAAAGTGCTGACTGTGTCAGTTGTCCTTTTTCCCTTGTGAACTCGAGCAAGCCACTGAACTTTCCGGCTTCCTGGTCTGCAAAATGGGCATCAGTAGACTACCTACTTTGGAGGTATGGTGTGGATTAAGTGAGGTGTGCAGCTAAGCTGCTTAGAGCAAGGCTCCGCAGGTCCGAGTTCTCTAAACGTCAGCCACTGCGTTGACTTTTACTACTGATGCCACTGTTCCTGAATCTTGGGGAAGACACACACACCATCTCTGTGCCTTGGTTTTCTCATCTGTGAAGTGGGTAGGTTGGACAAGAGGATGACTAATCTATCCAATAAAATTGAAATTTTGTTTCCAGCTGTAAGATCTGATTACCCTGCTTGGTATTCAGGTTGCCCTACTGGCTGGTCCAAGGTTTCCCACCCAACCTGGACTCCCCTGTGGGGTCCCTTCTTTCTTTATCACGTGCCCGAAGCCTGGCACCCAGCTGGTTTCAGCCACCGCCTGATTCCTTCCAGCCTCCAGTCGTACTCTTTACCTTCCTTGATGCTCCTTGCCGTCCTCTGCCAACTTGACTTCTGCACTTCTTTCAAGGCCTGGATTAAAACTCAACTCTTCCATGAAACTGTCTCTGGCAAACCCCACCCTGCGATGACTTCTCCTTCACTTAAAACTCCCTCAGCTCTTCTGCCCACAGTCTGAGTCACACGGATTTTGAATGGTTTATATTGTCTCATTTAAGTCTGTTTGATTTGCTCAATTCCCTAAAAGTAAACTCCCCAAGGGCACAGCCCTCGTTGGCTACTTTGGTGTAGCCTCAGTAATACCTGTGCTGTTCTGGGTGCCTGTTTGGTGAACTAGTGGCCCTTGTGCTGGCCATTCCTTCCTCAACCAGTGGCTGAGCATCCCTGCTGGTGGGAGGTGGGGGGACTTTGTTCAGGATGCTTATGACTCTGAGGATGGCGGAGGGATTACCTCTGTCCTCAGGGAGTTGCAGAAGAAGAGGCAGATGTCTGGGTGTAAACGACAGGCTGCAGGATGATTAATTGCATTGCAGAGGTGCAGGAAGGGTGGCCCTCTGCCTGCAGAAGGAGGGGAGCTCAAGGTTGAGCCGGAGCCACCACAAGGATGGGGAGGGCATTTCCGAGGGCACAGAGAGTGGGAAGACACATGCACTCTGGTTTCTTGAGACCGATTAAAGGGTATATTTTAGGGGAGGGAAGTAGGTCACCTTCAGCAGTAGGGACTGAAGTTGGAAATGTAGTTTTCAGTTATCCAAAGGCGTATCCAGAGACCCCCAGTGGGGTCTTTATCCCCTCAGTCCAAATGAAGACCGTGTCCAAATGAGACAATTAACAGCTACATAAAGAGCTTTATTTATTTATTTGGCATGAAAGTGCTCCCTTTTTAATTTTTAATTGGAGGGTAATTGCTCTACAATGTGGTGTTAGCTTCTGCTGTATAACCGTGTGAGTCAGCTGTAAGTACACCCACATCCCGTCCCTCTTGAGCTGCCCTCCCACCTTCCTCTAGGTCATCACAGAGCACTGAGCTGAGCTCCCTGTACTATAAGGCAGCTTCCCACTAGCTGTTTTAGACATCGTAGTGTATACATGTCCATGCTACTTCCCAGTTTGTCCCACCCTCTTCCCCTGCTGTTTCCACAAGTCCATTCCCTACATCTGCCTCTCTATTCAAAAGTGCCCTTAAAAAAAGAAAAAAGAAAGAAATCATGGTGATGAGAGAGATTTGATTTTCATCGCAATTTGTTTTAGCAAAATGTTTTATTTATCTTGACTCAACAAAATAAAGATCTGGCAATTCTATGCCAGAAGGGAAGTTTCCAGGTCCAAATTCTTGAAGCTGCTGCTAGAGAGTCATTGAGATATATGGAAATAAGGAGTAGGTACAATGTTGATTAATCTCTTAGGAGGACAGAGAAAGGTTTAGAACTTCTCGGCAATTTCCACTGATGAGGATGGCAGATGGAATGATGCTCACAGTGGAGGCTGTAGGGGAGCCAAGGGCAGAGACAGTTTGATCTGTTTTGATGACTTTAATCCCTGCTCTCCCTCATGAGAGGTGTGAGCTATTCGAGCCGCCCCTGGTCCTCCTCTGCTCTGTGCTCTTGCCCCCTCCCTGGGAGGGAATAAAAGGTGTCCAAGCTCTGCATGCGGCTCGGACTTGATCGCCCATCTTTCTGCCTTTCAAAGAGATGGCTGACAACTGTGATTTCTCATCTCCAGGTGCAAAGGAAATTGCCCCTTGTTAAGTGTCTGCATGTCTCAGGCCCCCACTCCCCCATCCACCACCAGGGTTGTTTCGGTGCCTGTCAGTTGAATTTGCGCTAATGAGATTAAAGTCGGTGTGTTGGAACGTTCACACATTTTTGCCCAGATCCGTTCAAAATTCCTAAGGTAAGAACTTGCCTGAATCAATATAATAGTCATTTCAAATCTTGAGCTGTCCCTTATAGGGCATTTCAGTCATTTCGCTGAAAAAAGAGAGCAGCCGGGGGCCCTGGAAACAAAGATGTGAAGAGGGATGAGGGGGCGGGGGCTGGGTAGGCTGCTCCGGTGGAAAGGGGGTTTCAAGTCTATATGGCAACATTTGGTTAGTTCAATAATTTCTTACTCTAGCTGGGGTTTTACTCTACAGATGATTTATCCAAGGCCTTACAGCAGTTTTGGTCAAAAAGGCAAGCAATCATGACAATAGGAAGCCGGGGATCCCAGAGGTCAAGGGCAAAGATGCAACCTGGGGAGGGAAAAGGGGATGATGACAGAGGGTTTTCAGGTCTTTGGCCCCTGGAGTCATGGACAGAGGTACTGAGTCAACTGGAAGACTTGGAGGCTGGCAAGGAGGGGGCTCATGCGAATTTCTTGTTATTGAAGCAACCACAGCTTGGAAGAAAGCAGCCAAGGCTTAAGGGAGTAGCAAAGACCTGAATTCTTGTCTTAGGTCCACTGTGTGAATTTGGGTCAGTGGCACCACCCTCCTGGGCCTCGGCAGGGCATTACTGAGATTCCTTCCAGTTCTGTCCTGATCTGAGACCCTAAGCAAAAGAGTCCTGCTCCCCGCTTTTGTTTCCTCATGAGATGAGAGCTCCCGGAGCTGGGGCTATAACCCTATCTCAGGCTGTTTGGAGTGCATGTGGGGAGGGAAAGAGGAAGGGACTGAGCCAAGTGAAAGCAACCGGGGGTGCGGCTGCACATGTACTGATGACCGCCGACCGGAAGACCAAGGACAGCCGGGTGATGGACGGCATTCTATACGCCGGTGCCCTGGAACAGATGGTGCCCAGAGGCCAATCTGTGTGCTCCATGGATGAGCAGGTGAAATCTGGGAAGCTGAGTCAGCTGTGGAAGAATCTGCCCCCTCGTTCCTGCACATACACACACACACACACACACGTCACGGGGCCTCTTCAGTTTTAGAAGTCTACTGATCTTTTGTCAGTTACTACCAGGTCCTCCTGTTTGCTTAGTCAATAGAATGTGCTGACACTTGACTTGGTTTTACATTTTTGATGTCATTTACATATATATGGTGGCCAGTCCTGGGTCCCTCATGTCTACCACTACACACAATGGTGTCTTGCTTGCCAGTGTGTGAAAGAGGATGTGGCTCAGTGATACAGGAAGCTCAGGTTAGGACTTGGAGGGTGAAGTAAGAGGCCAGAGTAACTGGGGTTGATAGGAGTGTGCAGCTATGCTGTAATGGTTGAGGAAGTAACAGAGAACTTCGGGGAAAAAGAAATGGGAATTTGGGAGGCCTGTGTCAGAACTGAGCACACCTCAGTTGGAGGTGGCTGGTTCTGAATGTGAACGGCTCATGTTTGTCATCCATGGCATCAGAAAGGTTTGTTGAGACCTTGGGAAGTATGAAACTGTCTTACCTCTTCTACTCTGTCTCTGATTCCTATTGACTTATGTCACTTCCCATCATCCATTTCCATTGGCCCCAAAAGCTTGCCAAGGGCACCCTGCTAATTAATTCCCCATTGCCTGTGAGCTCAGGTATGCTTTGGTGATGATTTCTAGGTTTTGGGGAAAAACAGTTTTGGGCTCTTGTGGCATCCCTGCTGGTCATGATTTCTGCCTCGGACTTTTCTAGGGCATCAGATGACTGTGCCATTATTTCATTTAGCATTTATTGGAGACCTACTTGAGAGCAGGAAATGACCTTGTTGTTGGTTAGTCACTAAGTCATGTCTGACTCTTTGCAACCCCATGAACTGTAGCCCTCCAGGCTCCTCTGTTCATGGGATTCTCCAGGCAAGAACACTGGAGTGGGTTGCCATTTCTTTCTCCAGGAGATCTTCTGGACCCAGGGATGGAACCAGTGTCTCCTGCACTGGCAGGCAGATTCTTTACCATTGAACCACTCAGCCACCCTCACTTCCTAATAATGATACATATCGAGGAGCATGCCAACCAAGCATACAGGGCCTGTGATTGACTGTGGCAACCCAAGTCTAGCTTCCCTCTGAGCCTCACGGCGTTCTAAGGCAGAGAAGGTCACAGCTAGATTTTCATTCTGAACCTCCTCCCACAGCTGGTTTTGACTGGGAATGCAGTGCTGACCAATGATAACCGAGGGGCTTCAAGACTGGAACTTTCTCAGAGTTGCCACATCATCAGGCCCTGAGAAAGGAGCTGGACCTCTTCATTAGCAGACCTCGTCATTAGCCCCCGGGGCAGCCCAGCAAGCACCCACGGATTCAGATGCCTCCCTGCTGTGCTCGCCTAATGCTCAGGAGGCGGTATCATTTCTCTAGACCACCCCCTCTCCTTTTTCTGACAAAGCCCGTATCAGATGGGCTAACTGCTGCTGTCAGGATCTCCCAGGATGCCGCATTTTGTCACTTGTTTGACTTTGTCAGATTTCCAGGATCTGTGTGGTTCTGTGTGTTGTCTGTGTTAGACTGGAGGAAATAGGCAGATTCCTTTGGAAGCAGTTCAGTGATTAACTGGGCTCAGAATGAACTACTTCCTAAATCAGAACATTTCTGCTTACTATGCTGGGATGACCAGCTGCCCTGGGGCTGCAGGGAACTTTTCTGCACATATCACACCACACTACACCACACCATACCACACCACACCACACTACACCACATCATACCACACCACACCACACCACACTATCCATATCATACCACACCATATCATACCACACCACACCACACCACACCATATCATACCACACCTTCCGTAACTGACCAGAAGGGTGGTGGGCACTGCTCATTGTACTTGAATGCCCATCGCTCAAGTCAGTTGTGACCAGTCAACCACCCTGAGTTGCCTGCAGCTCTTCATTAATTTTAAAACCCTTGAAGCAAGGAGAATAGCCCATAAATACATGAAAAGATGTTCAATGTCGTTAGCCAACAAGAAAATGTAGATCAAAACTACAATGAGATACCACTTCACACCCACCAGGATGCCTAAATTAGATGATAACAAATGTTAGTTAAGATGTGGAGAAATTGGAATTTATACATTGTTGAGAATGTAAATGGTGAGTGTAAAATAATGCAGCCACTTTGGAAAACAATCTGGTAGTTCCTCAACATGTTAAATATAGGATTACTGTATGACCCTGCATTTTCTCCCTGTGTATATAATGCAAAGAAATGAGAACATAATCCCCACAAAAACATGTACATGAATACCCACAGTAATGTTATTCATAATAGCAAAAAAGTAGGGGAAAAAACCCTGATATCCAAATAGATAAATAACGTGTTCTATATCCATGAGATGGAATATTATTCATCAATAAAAAGAAATGAAGCATGGAAAGACATCCCATCTTCATAGATTGGAAGACTTAATACTGTTAAGATGGCAGTAATTCCCTAAGTAATCTGTAAATCCAACACATGAAAGTGAAAGTGTTAGTCACTTAATTGTTCATTTCTGACTCTTTAAGACCCCATGGACTATAGCCTGCCAGGCTCCTCTGTCCATGGCACTCTCCAGGCAAGAGTCCTGAGTGGGTTGCCATTTCCTCCTCCAGGGGATCTTCCCAACCCAGGGATATTAATCATGTTAATATTTTAATATGCTTATTAATAAGCATATTAACCGTGTTGCAACCCACCAGTGTTTTCGGGTTATTTTTCATGGACTAACAATCACAAAGGACATTCAGGCTAAATCACGTGTGACTCTTGGTCTTGAAGCACATATGGCTTACAAGGAAGGCACATTTCCAGGCACAAATGACTAAAGAGTCAGAAAATAGAAAAATGGTACAGGCGAACGTATTTGCAAAGCAGAAATAGAGACACAGACACAGAGAACAGACAGGGACACCAAGGAGGCGGGTGGGATGAATTGGGAGATTGGGACTAACATATATCTATATGTATAAAATAGGTAACTAATGAGAATCTACCATATAGCACAGGGAACTCTTCTCAGTGCTCTGGGGTGACCTAGATGGCAAGGAAATCCAAAAAAGAGGGGATATATGTATACATATGGCTAATTCAGTTTGGTGTCTAGCAGAAAACAACACTGTAAAGCAACTATACTCCAATAATTTTTTTTTTAAGAAAATTCAGAAATGGCTAGCTTCCCTTGAATCCTTTGGTTCAAATAAGTTCCTTTGTTCTTTGCACACCAAAAGTCCTTACCTGCCCTGTCGTAACACTCCACTTGCCATTTATTGTTTTATCTGTCTTCCTGCTAGGGCAGGAGCTGGGTCTTCCCTCCTGCCCTGTCTCCAACACCCACCGCAGTTCTGATCAGGTGCTCGCTCAATCCTGCATACATTGAACAGACGGATCGAATCTCAAGGGTAAAGTGCAACCTCTGCTAGAACCCTGTGCCAGAGGTGAATTGTTAGAGAATTCAGAGAAGGGAGGGCTGCCCAGAGACGCTGAGATGCCAGAGGGTCCTGTACAATTGGGGATGAGTTGAGAAAGGTGAGGGTCTTTCCTGGTGGCTCAGACGGTAAAGAATCTGCCTGCAATGCAGGAGATGCACGTTCGATCCCTGGGTCAGGAAGTTCCCCTGGAGGACGGCATGGCAACCCACTCCTGTATTCTTGCCTGGAGAATTCCGTGTTCAGAGGAAACTGGCGGGCCACAGTCCATAGGGTCACAAAGAGTCAGACACGTCTTAGCGACTGAAGTTCCACCTGCTCCTGGGGAATGGGGGAGGCAGACATACAGAAGCCGGTATGATTCTCTCTGTGCTGGAACAGCCACTGACCAGCACAGGGCTTTGGGCTTAACATGTGCTTTCTGAGCTCAGCTTGGGAGGGTTTCCTTGATGTCATTAAGAGGAGTATGAAGGAGAAGCAGAGAAACAGCAGATGGGGGAAGGGGCTCCGTTCAGTCTCCACTCTTTCTATCACAGCGGACTCCCCCACCCCGTGGCCCCACATTGGGAGTCCAGCTCCATAGGTCGCTCTTGCCAACAGGGCTTTAATCTGCGACTGGCCTGGAGCAGCAGGAGAAGCTGCAGGAGCCCGTCTGGCAGGCTTGGCATCTTCAGCTGCTGGCAAAGGGAGGATTGATATAGTAATTAGTCTCGTTACAGGAAAACCCATGGCAAGAAAGTGGGAAAGCCATCAGCTCAGCTAGTGGGGAGTCGGGTCCCACAGAGGAAGCTCCCATTTCTTCAGACTTCCTCCATCTGTGACTTGGCACCTCTGCCTTTCACTGAGAAGCCCGCTCACCTGTGCTCTATCCACAATAGCCTTGGCTACTTTGCTCCATGTGAAGCAGCCAACTGAATCCAGCATCATCCTTGCAAATACACCCATTCTCCTTGGCTCCACTGCTGGCCAGGTATGTGAACCTGGCAGATTACAGCCTTGAGTCCTGTGCCTGGAAGAGAGTAAGCATTCAGTAATTGTGGCTGTGAAAGTTATCGATACTGTCTTTTTATTTTGGCCACACCATGAGGCATATGGGATTTTTAGTTCCCTGACCAGGGATCAAACCCATGCCCCGCTGCAGTGGAAGTGCAGAGTCTTAACCACTGAACCACCAGGGAAGTCCCAACAATACTCTCATTGTTATTGTTGCAGAAAACTCTAGAAAAACAGACAATAGGGGTTTAGGGCAGATAACTTTTGTGAAGTTTTTGTGTCTGTGTTTATCTACCCTGACACAAGCTCTCTGGGTGAGAGAAAGGACTTTTTATTTACTTATAGCGTCTTTAGAGACAAAATAATGGCCAACTAGAGTGCTTTTCCTTCTAGAGTGAAAATGGTGCTAACAGAATAGCAGAAGGATAGTGTAGGTTGTTTGAGCTGAAAGGCACCCAAGGCTTTGCTTCTTGAGTGTCTACTCCACTAGGACTGGGAAACAGATACTCTCTTCCATCCAGAGGTTCAGTCTACTGAGGAAGATGGACATTAAAACAAGGGCCCCCAATGAAGGTTGGCAGGATAGCTTCTTATTTCCCCTGGGCCTCCCTTACTCCTAAGAAAGCTCCTATTTCTGATCCAAAGTAGACCCTCTCCATTTCCTGTCTATTATTTTCCAAAGGTCTGAGAAACTTGTTTCTTGCCATTTGCAGTCATGCCCCCAGTACTGATGGGCAGTAGCATCTCCCCCACGGGGATAATCATGGCCCCTCTGCCCACCCAGCATTCTACCTTCAACACCAACTTTTAGCTCCAACTCCAGACACAGAAACTGCCACCTTATCTCCTCTCTCCTTAGACATTTGCAGAGAAGAATATGGCTCCTAGTGCCCTTTCCCTGTCACTCTGAGCTTTAAGACTCTTTTCTGGGGGTTCCTGAGGTCCTCAATCCCCACTCCTGTTCTCCTTCCTTGGCTTCCCCCGGGTAACCCATCTATCGCGGTCAATCCTTCATTTCCACCTATTCTCACCTTCTCCTGTTCTAGGAAAGCACAGTTTGGGGGGTCAGACTAGACTTTGAATCCTAACTTTACACTTTACTTGGGAAACTCACCCAATGTTTCTGAGTTCACTTCCTGGATAATGAAATGAAGAGAGCACATTCTTGTTACAGGGAGTGAATGCTATAGTCTGTCTGAAGCCCCAAGCCAGAATCAGATGATTTCCTTCCCTTGCATGAGTGCTAAGTCACTTCAGTCGTGTCTGACTCTTTGGACCCTATGGACTGTAGCCTGCCAGGCTCTCCTCTGTCCATGGGATTCTCCAGGCAAGAATACTGGAGTGGATTGCCATTTCCTTCTCCAGGGGATCTTCCCGACCTAGAGATTGAACCCAGGTCTCCTGTGTCTCCTGCATTGGTAGGTGGATTCTTCACCACTGAGCCACATGGAAAGTCCTACGTGTGATAAAACCCTGTTCATTTTGCCAGTACCCCTTCTCTCCTCCACTTCCTCCTGCACTTCTTCCTTCTGCCCCATTCAGAGTTGGCGGGAAGCACTCTGAGGTTCTAGCCTTGTTTCTCTGTGCTCGTGGTAGCAGGCCCCCTGCTGTCTCTGGGCTGCAGTGTCTTCATCTCTACAAGAAGGCGCTGCGGTCCATGACCTCTGAGGTCCTGATCCTCTGAAACCTGCTGAGACAGAAAGTCATTCTGAAATCCCATTTCCTCCACAGAGACTTTTCAACTGTTGAAAATAGTGACAATTCTTTCTCCTTTACCCACATTCCACTGCCTTGTTGGAACATGTCCCTTCTGTTTTATTTTTGCTCTTTACACTAAAAATGTTTATCCATAAGGATTTATGTCAGAGTGGCTAGGGGCACGGTGGTGAAATGATTTCTGCATGTTGATAGGGAGAGTCTTCGTGCTGCAGGAACAAAAATGTTGCCCTCAAGGGGGAAAGCTGTCCTTCACGGAGGTTGTGTCCTCTGTTCTCACCCTCACAGGAGCCTGAAGACAATACTTGGCTGAGTTCAGGACACAGGGAGTCATGACCACCCTCCTTCCTTCCCCCTCCTTCCTTTCTCTCCTTCCTTCCTTCTTCAGTGTAGACTCACATGAAATATACTCAAATATTTTTACCAAAATTCATTTCAATCTATCAATTCAGTTCAAACTATTTATATGTTCATGCATTCTTTCTTTAAGATGTTGTTATTGAACACATATTCTGTGTGAGACACTGTCCTAAACTTTAAGGTTGTCAGCATGAATAAGACATAGTTCTCTCCTCCCAACCAAGGGCTTCCCAGATGGCTCAGTTGGTAAAGAAACTGCCTGCAATGCAGGAGACCTGGGTTTGATTCCCTGGGTTGGGAAGATCCCCTAGAGGAGGAAATGGCAATCCACTCCAATACTCTTGCCTGGAGAATACCGTGGACAGAGGAGCCTGGTGGGCTACAGTACATGGTGTCTCAAAGAGTCAGGCATGACTGAGCACAACATTCCATTCTGTCTCGCTTCACAGGAACTCACTGTCTACTTAATTTACTCATGTAACAAATATCTTAGTATAGCGTGCCATGCTGAGTTCTCCAGAAACAGTCAGTGAGACCACCTTTGGAGTGTGAGTTGTTTATTAGGGATCAAAATCTGTGAAAGGAGGAAGGAAGAAAGCAGACTGCATGATTCAGGCCTGGCAGAACCTCAGGGACCCAGCAGTGAGCTCTGGAGCAGAAACCAGTCATCGGTGGCCCAAATGCAGTCCATTATGCCCATGTGTTGGTTTCTTAGGGATGCATAACTAATGGCAACATCAGAAATGCCTTCCCTTCCAGTTCTGCAGGCTGGAAGTCCAGCATGAGGTGTCAGCAAGGCCGGTGTGCTCCCTCTTAAAGCTCATGGGGAGTAACCTTCTATGCCTCTTCCAACTTCTGGTGGCTCCAGGTGTCCCCGAACAGCGTCCCTCCAGTCTCTGCCTCTTTTTTTTTTTTGGCTGTGCTGGGTCTTCTTTGCTGCGAGAGCTTTTCTCTAGTTGCAGCGAGCTTGGGCTACTCTCTAGTTGTGGTGTATGGGCTTCTCATTGCTGTGACTTCTCTTGTTGCAGAGCACGGACTCTAGAGCACGGGCTCAGTAGTTGTGGCACATGGGCTTAGTTGCTCCTCGGCATGTGGGATCCTCCTGGATCAAACCCATGTCTCCTGCACTGGCAGGCGGATTCTTTTCCACTGAGCCAACAGGGAAGCCCTGCCTTTTTCTTAGAAGGATATCTGTCACTGGATTTAGGTTCCACTCTAAACCCCAGATGACCTCATTTTGAGAACCTTAACTTAAATCCATCTGCAAAGATCCTTTCTCCAAATAAGATGTCATGTACAAGTTCTGGGGGTTAGGACACGGATGTATCTTTTGGGGGGTCACCATTCAATCCACTACCCCCTGCTCCACTCAGTCACCACTGTGGAGTGCCCCTCACCTGGGAGGTATGACCTTCAGGAGATGCTGTTCTGCAGATGAGCCAGACCCTAAAGATGCTGACAGCAGGAGGCTGTGTGCTGACTGTGTTCCCCACAGGTGGGCAGCAAGTTCTCCCTTGAAGCAGATCTGGGTGGCACCCTGGGTGGCACATCTTAACTACAGCAGAGTGCCAAACTCCATATCAGGCAGCAAAGAAAAGGCCAAGGACGTTCCTACCCTGAGCATACTTACAGTCCAGCAAGGGAGGCAGGTGTTACTCAAGAAGCCCCACGACTCCAGGTAAAGTCACCTCAGGGGTAGGTGCTGCCAAGAAGAGGTGCACATTATCAAGAGAATATGTAGCCCTGAGGATGCTTGATTCAGGGAAAGAGGACAATTACTAGAAGGCAGTTTTTCATGATGTCTTTTATTTTCTTCCTCCTTTATATGGGTTCTCACCCCTGGAAAAATGGAAAAGCTCCAGAGGTAGCACCACACTCTCTAACTCAGAGCCAACAATTTCTCTCCCACTTTTGGACACCAGTTTGATTTGGACAGCCCCAGAGGTGAGAATTTTGGCTATTCCTCACACTTGTGAAAGTGAAAGTTGCTCAGTCATGTCCGACTCTTTTTGACCCCATGGACTATACAGTCCATGGAATTCTCCAGGCCAGAATACTGGAGTGGGTAGCCTTTCTCTTCTCCAGGGGATCTTTCCAGCCCAGGAATTGAACCCAGGTCTCCCGCATTGCAGGCAGATTCTTTACCAGCTGAGCCACCAGGGAAGCCCAAGAATACCGGAATGGGTAGCCTATCCCTTCTCCAGCGGATCTTCCCAACCCAGGAATCAAAGCAGGGTCTCCTGCATTGCAGGTGGATTCTTTACCAACTGAGCTATCAGGGAAGCCCATTCCTCACACTTGGGACCTTTTATATTTTTTGAAATGCACTGGGGGAAGAGGGGAAGGTGTTAGTGGAAAACAGAGATGGGCATTTGATGGTAGTGAACCAGCCCCTAGACCTATATCCTAACACCTTATCTTCTGGCCCTTCTCTTCCGCAAAGTGCTACATTCTCCAGCACACATGTGGGCTCTTCTTGGACCAGCACACAACTAACTGTAAAAAGACTCAAGTTCTATTTCAAGTTCTGTCACTGACAAGTTGTGGGATCTTAGGCAGTTCACCTAACATTCTTGTTTTTTGTTCCTAATAAGAAAAAATGAGGGGCTTCCCAGGTGGCTCTGCGGTAAAGAATACTCCTGCCAATGTAGGAGATGTAGGTTCGATCCCTGGGTTGGGAAGATCCCCTGGAGAAGGAAATGGCAACCCACTCTAATATTCTTGCCTGGCAAATCCCATGGACAGAGGAACCTGGTGGGCTACAGTCCATGGGGTCACAAACAGCCAGACACGACTTAGCTACTAAACAACAACAAGAAAAATGAGAGGGACTTCCCTGGTAATCCAGTAGTTAAGAATCTGCCTTGCAAGGTAGGGGTTGCTGGTTCAATCCTTGGTCAGGAAACTAAGACCCCATATGCCACAGAGCAACAAAGCCTGTGAGGCACAGGTACTGAGTCTGTGAGCCCCCTGCATGCCACAACTAGAGTCCATGTGCCACAACGAAGGATCCTGCAAGTCATAACTAAGACCCAACGTGTTTTTTATAGTTTTTTAAAGAAAAATGAGAAATTTGAGTTCCACTGTAAAGTCTTCCCTAAGAGAAATAGCTTATGACTCTTATGACTGTAAAATGTCTTGCCTGTCGGACCATCTGCACTCTCCCTCCGTCAGCAGCACATCAACATCCTTTCTTTCTCCAATTTGTTTTCCTACCTTCTGACCCTCAGGGTGTCGGTTACCTGGCTCCTTCTCATCCCCACCTTCACCACTGGCTTAGCCCCAATTGTAGCAGATAAACTACTCGAGGGTGGAGTAATACCTGTATAGAGTCCGCAGATTAGTAAATGATTATCATTATTAAAGTAATAATGACACCTTTGTTTTTACCCTGATCCTTTGAGCTTAGATTAATCCTGCCCTACCCTCCCAAGATGACAAGTAAATAATTGCTTGGACTCTCCTAACTGAGGGATTTGTATTTTCCAAACACCTCCACATGCCCTGTGACATCTCACTGGTGTCCTCCCTAGGTTGCCAAGGAAATGACAGACACAGATGAGAGAAGGGGCTTTTTCAGAGCCTTGTAGGGTTTCAGTCCCTCCCCCCACTTTCTCTCTGATGGTGACAGGAAGCCATGAATGGCGTGGAAGGAATATTTGACTGGGTTTTTGTGCTTCTGGGATTAGTTTTGCTGGAGTATCTTGGTATCCTTGGGCAAAGGCAAGTCACTACATTTTCCAAAGCTTCACTGTCTTCATCTATTATAAGAAGGGATTAGACCAGATGATTGGTGAGCTTGGACCTTAGAGTCACAGACATTGCCATACTTTGTTGTTGTTCAGTCACTAGGTCATGTCTAACTCTTTGTGACCCCATGGAGTGCAGCAAGCCAGGCTTCCCTGTCCTTTACCATCTCCCAGAGTTTGCTCAAACTCATGTCCTCGGTGTTACCATCCAACCATCTCGTACTCTGTCATCCCTGTCTCCTCCCGCCTTCACTCTTTCCCCAAATCAGTTTTTTTCCCAATGAGTTGGCTCTTTGTATCAGGTTAACCAAAATATTGCCATACTTAGGAGTTTGGAAATTGTTCTGAAAGCAGTAGGGAGCCATTAGACCAGGGAAGAAATATGATCAAGTTGTGTAGTCGAATGAAATTCTGGTCGTGATTTGCAAGTTAGATTGAAGGACAATGAGATATTAGATCAGGAGATCATTTAAGACCATTCCAATAACCCAGACAAGAGGTCACAATGGCTTGAATCCCTCACTATGGATGCAGAGGGGGTGGGGGAAGGGACCAGTGATGCTCACACAAGTGTCTGACTTGAACAACCAAGGGAATGGTGGTCCATTTACTTAGGTTAAGCATGAGAGTAGTTTCCCAGTTTTCCCCATTGGTTCCAAATTACTTTTCGTATTTCCTTTCCAGTCATCCCTTTTTTTCTTCCTTCTGCCCACTTCCAAATGGTGGAGGCCAGGATGGTAAAGGCTTTCCTATATTGATTATGTTGGAGCCTAGAGACAAAAACCTCAAAAAGAACCTTCTTAATCCCTAGCAAGGTCCCTGGATGGAAGCAGAGAAAAAGTGGAGTGTAATGGGCTATAGAGAAAAACTTGTTGATGGAATAAAGATTTATTTGGAAAGCACTTGAGAAACAATCATAGTCTCTCTTTTTCCCTCAGTAACTCAAGTCCTGACATGCAGTTTCCCTGGAGCTGCCAATCTGTCCAAGTCAAAACTTCCCTGGTGATGGCCATCCTTGGCCATGATTGTCCCATCTTAGTCCAAGCCGCGAAGGCCCATTTCAGTCCACAGGAGCTTGCCACACAAAGAGCCATTGACGAAAGTAAATCTAACAGGTGAGAACCTTGAACATGATGGATTCTTTCTGACCTTCCCTTTTTGTTATGGACCAAGGGGCAGGCAGGCATCCCACTTCTTAGGATTAAGGGATTACCTTCAGAAAGGGAAAGAAAAATAGTGTTAATTAATTTTTATTTGCGGCCTCCGCCCTTTTCCTGTTCTCTGTTCCTCCTTTGTCTAGTCCCAGGGAAGGCCTGTGGGAGAGGCCTGGCCTGTCAGTGGAGTTGGCTTCTCTGCGGCTGGGGACTGACTGCAGCCACTGTGAGCCATCCTGCGCCAACCGCTCCTCTTCCCCTTGCAGCTCTTACACAACAGCCAGCCAGGCAGATGGAGAGTCCAGATCGTGGTTTTATTTCTGGGCTCCCAGGATTCTCAAAGGATCCCTTTGTTAGTGAATGTCAACCTCTCCCCAGAGGCCTGAAGTGGGAGCCAAGGAGGCCGAGCCCAGATGAAATGGAGGATGGGGACTTGCCGGTGGCCTCTGGGGTAACCTTGGCATCTGTGTGTTTTCCAGGGTGAACGTGGTCTAGTACATTCAAAGTCCTTGGTAAGACTCACCTCCTAAGGGAAGCCCTCCCAGATTATTCCTATGCCTGCCTGTTAAGTTGCCTCAGTCACGTCTGACTCTTTGCAACCCTCTGGACTGTAGCTCCTCCGCCCATGGATTTCCCACGGCGAGAATACTATAGTGGGTTGGCGTTTCTGTCTCCAGGATTACTCTTCCGTCTGCTCTGATTGTGTCTGCACTGGGCCTCCTCTTGGGCTGCTGTGCATGAAATACCTCTCTTGACACACTTGGAACCATCGAAAGGGAAACTTGAGACCATTGAAAGGGAGGGGGAAAGACACATGCTTGGGGCAGAAACAAACTCAAAGCCAAGATTCAACTAAATCCTGCGCTCTTTCTGCCACACTCAGCTATCTGGTCCACACAATACTCTGGGATCAATTACCTCCGTTTCAGATGCCCCAGGGAGAGGTCAAGTCCAAGTGCAGTGTTCACTCAGAATTCTGTCTTTCTGGAAGCCTGGGGTATTTTGGAATATTTGAATGGAGGCCTTCATTGTTCTAGGACTTCCCTAGTAGCTCAGATGATGAAGAATCTACCTGCAATGCAGGAATCCTCGGTTCGATCCCTGGGTCGGGAAGATCCCCTGGAAAAGGAAATGGCAACCCACTCCAGTATTCTTGCCTGGAGAATTCCATGGACAGAGAAGCCTGGTGGGCTACAGCCCATGGGGTCACAAAGGGTCGGTCACGACGGAGCGACTAACACTTCTTTCCTTGTTGCTCTAGGCCATGGCACTCTCTGCTTTTCCCAGCAGGCACTGTCAAGGACCTCTGACTTAGGTTAGGGTACAAAACAGCCAACCCTAGGAAAAGCATTAAGACAGGACGCTTATGTCACCACATGTGTTCTCCATCATTTACAAGCTCTCACTGTCAGAAGTAACAGAGGGGCAGCTGGGGGAGAGGAGATGCACAGAGGGGCGTGTTAGAGCATGAACCGAAATCAGGGGCATACATAGGCCTACCTGTTCTCCAAATCCTCACCAACACTCTTCTCTTGTTCTTTTGATGACAGCCACTCTAACATGTATGAGGTGATATCTCACTGTGGTTTTGATTTGTGCTTCCCTGATGATTACTGATGCTGAGCACCTTTTCATGAACCTATTGGCCATTTTTATGTGTTCTCTGGGGGGAAACGTCTATTCAGATTCTCTGCCCAGTTTTTAACAGGTTGTTCCATTTTTTTTTTTGCTATTGGGGGTTGTTTGAATTCTTTCTGCATTTTGAATATTAACCCCTTATCAGATACATGATTTGAAAATATTTTCATCCCATCAGTTGTCTTCATTTTGTTGGGCAGAAAATTTTGGGTTTGATATAGTCCCACTTGTTTACGCTTGCTTTTTGTTAGTGTTGTCTTTGCTTTTGGTGTCAGATTAAAAAAAATCTTTTCCAAAACTGATGTTTAGGAATTGTACTCATTATGTTTTCTTCTAAGAAGAAGCATGGCTTTCTTATGGTTCCAGGTTTTACATTAAAGGTTTTAATCTATTTTGAGTTTATTTTTGTGGGTAGTGTAAGATAGGAGTCCAGTTTTACTCTTTTGCGTGTATTTGTCCAGTTTTCCCAACACCATTTATTGAAGAGACTATCCTTTCACCAGTGTATATTTTAGGCTGTGCTTACTGGCTCAGTCATGTCCGACTCTTTGCAACCCCATGGACAGAGCTATCTTGTCATAAATTGTCATCGTTGTCATCGGTCAGTTGCTAAGCCACGTCTGACTCTCAGATCCCATTAACTGCAAAATGCTAGGCTACTCTGTCCTCTGCTGTCTCCCAGGGTTTGCTCAAATTCATATCCATTGAGTTGGTGCTGTGTAACTACCTCATCCTCAGCTGCCCTTTCTCCGTTTGCCTTCAGTCTTTCCCAGCATGAGTGTCTTTTCCAGTGAGTCAGCTCTTTGCATCAGCTGGCCAAAGTGTTGGAGCTTCAGCTTCAGCATCAGTCATTCCAGTGAATATTCAGGCTTGAATTCCTTTATGATGGACTGGTTGGATTTCCTTGCAGCCCAAGGGACTCTCAAGAGTCTTCTCCAGCACCACAGTTCTATAGCATCAGTTCTTCGGTGCTCAGCCCTCTTTATGATCCAACTCTCACATCCATACTTGACTACTGGAAAAATCATAGATTTGACTATATGACCTTTGTCAGCAAAATGATATCTCTGCTTTTTAATACGCTGTCTAGGTTTATCATAGCTTTCCTTCCAAAGAGCAAGATCTTTAATTTCATGGTTGCAGTCACTGCCAGCAGTGATTTTGGCACCCAAGAAAATGAAATCTTTCACTGCTTCCACTTTTTCCCCTTCTATTTGCTGTGAAGTGGTAGGACTGGATGCCATGATCTTAGTTTTATGAATGTTGAGTTTCAAGCCAACTTTTCACTCTCCTCTTTCACCCTCATCAAGAGACTCTTTAGTTCCTCTTCACTTTCTGCCATTACAGTGCATCATCTGTATATCCCAGGTTGTTGGTGTTTCTCCCAGCAAAGAATGTTAGGGAGCTCAGCAAATTTCCAGGAAAGCTGGAAAGACAGAATCTGAGCTGGGCAACAGCCACACGCAACAGCTTCTCTAGCAAAACCATTACAACCAGATGCTGCTTGGCCCCTGTAATGCCTGGAACCAAATGCTGGAAAGGTCACCACTGCCCATGTGAGGAATCCCCTGCCTTCATGAAGCTTGCAGTTCAGATAAGCATCCCCCTACATGTAGCTGCCTCCTCATGGGATTCACTTCTGAATTCAAGTCCCAGCATTGTGGAGCTGGTTGGTAGAATCTGGATCACATTTCTCCAGGTACCTTAGTTGGCTTCTTCCTTAGAATAGTAGGTCTTAAAGGAGAGTAGCAAAATAGCGAAAGGATATTTTTCAGTGCTGGATGCTAAAACAATCTTTCCTCTACACAAACCAAAGAGCTGAGTTAAATGGGAACACATAAGAATCACTGCACCTGCATTTTTAATCTTTAGAGAGACACAAATTTCTGTGATGTCCTTAGAGCTGAAGAATTCCTTGTGTTTCAAACTTTGAGAACAGGGAATTTGTTAAGGTCCCATAAAACTTTATGGTAATTGCTAAAGACACACCTCTTTTCCTCAGCCCTAGGATTTGTTTTCTCTTCAGGAGTTCAAACAGAACATGAATGAACTGACTATTTCAGTTCTTGAGAACCTATGGTCAATTAGTCTCTGCTAATGATCACTCTAGTTACTCCTTTAGCCCTGCATTGACGTAAAAAATATTCACACTGTAAAAGTTGAGAGTTGTGTTTTATTAGGTACAAATTTTTAGGACTTTAAGCCCGGGAGACAGCATCTCAAGTAACTCTGAAAGAATGGCTCCAAGGAGGTGAGGGGAGGAACCAGGTTATACAGAAGTTTTGCAACAAAGGGGAGGTAGTCAGAATGTCAAAAGATTATTGTTAATTAAAGAAAACCAGATATCCCAAGTTAAGGAATTTAGCACTTTTCTATGTATGGGATTCCCAGGTGGCTCAGCGGTAAAGAATCTGCCTGCCAATGCAGGGATCACAGGAGACACGGGTTTGGTCCCTGGGCTGGGAAGATCCCTTGGAGGAGGAAACGGTGACCCACTTCAGTATTCTTGCCGAAAAGTTGCATGGACAGAGGAGCCTGACTGGCTGAAGTCCCGGGGAGGGTCACAAAGAGTTGGATGCGACTGAGCAACTGAACATGCACGCATTAGTTTCCTCCAGAAAAATGGAAATACAGGTGACATAAAGAGGTGAAATAAGACCACAGTGCAGTCTTTCCTGAGACAGGAAGTCTAGATCTGATGCAAAAAATGTCCCTCCTCCAGAAAATTCCATTGCTCTGTCACCATGCCACATGCCTCAGTGGCCCTTCCTCACCTCAGGCTTGCATACTGGTTCCTCTGTTTATAAGGCAGAATTTCTGGGTAGAAGAGCCTTGGGGAATATCAGGCTGCCTCTGTGCCAAGCTAGGGTTAAGATTCTCTACATCTCCATCACACCAATTGCTCCTAGCGAGACAGAGGCATGCTGTGGCTTAAATGACAGTGTCCAGCCCCACCCGACCAGCCCGTTGTACCCACTTCTGGAACAGCTAATGTTCCCTGACCCGTCTGAGGATCAGGTGGCTGAAGACTGCAGCCAGGGCTCATCTGTATGGCGATGTGGACTCCAGGGTTTGCAGCAGAAGCAATATCGCCTGGGATTAAAGGATTGCTGCTTCTTTAAATCTGATCTCTTTGAGTTATTAGTAGACTGTTCTCTGGCCCATTTTCTCCTACCCTCATTCACCCAGGACTATACTTTGATCCAGAGAAATACATTTCTGGGTTCAGGAGGGTCTTTTCAAGCCGGAAGGGTTATGTGGAATGATCATTATTAGCAAGATAAATCAAATACCTTATTACTAACTGGTCTGCCAGGACTCTGCATACAGAGAAGCATAAGTCACTTCTCCTGCCTCAGGGACATATAGCTTGGTGCAGACATGGGGGCTTGGGCAGGTCTGTAAAGGACAGACCTGTGATGAGAAGAGCAGGGAGGAACTTCCCTGGTGATCCAGTGGAGAAGAGTTCTCCTTCCAATGGACAGGGTGCAGGTTTGATCCCTGGTTGCAGAGGTAAGATCCCACATGCCCCATGGCCAAAAAGAAACATTTTTAAAAAAACAGAAGCAATATTGTAACAAATTAAATAAAAACTAAAAAAAGAAAAAAGTCTACATCAAAAAAATCTTAAAAAAAAAAAAAAGAGAGCAGCTGACTCCTAGCCAGGCCACAAGATATGATGCTGTCCTGAAACCTACTGCTGTTCACCTCCTGTGGGTCCTCATTACCTCCTTCTGGATATCTGAGTGGCCTTCTCCCTGGTGTCTCCATCTTCAGTAGTTCCCTTCCTCACTTCACCTTGAGCATCCGTTAGTCTGCTCAAACCCCCAGGATTGCCTTTTCATATTGTTTCATATTGTTGTACCAAAGCTTTTAAGTTTGAAGTCCCATTTGTTGTTTTTCATTTTTCTTGTTTGTGCTTTTGGTCTCATCTGCAAAAAAGCATTGCTAAGACCAAAGTCAAGGAGTTTCTTCCCTTTGTTTCCTTCTAGGAGTTTTAATGTATCAGGTCTTAGGTTTAAGTCTTTGATCTATTTTGATTTACTCTTTGTGAGTGGTGTAAGATACAGGTCCAAGTTCAATGCTCTGCATGTGGTTATCCAGTTTTCCTAATACCATTTGTTGAAGAGAATATACTATCCCCACTGGGTATTCTTGCTTCTCCTGGTGAACATTAGCTGACTATATATATAGAAGTTTAATTTGAGGGCTCTATATTCTGTTCCATTGGTCTCTGTGTCTTTTTTATGTCAGCACTTAAGTTTTTATTACTATAGCTTTGGCATATAGTTTGAAATCAAGAAGCAGGATACCTCAAATTTTGTTCTTTTTTCTCAGGGTTTCTTTGGTTATTCAGGAGGTATCTGTACCCCCTAGTTCATGGCTGTATTATTTATAGTAGCTAAGACATGGAAATAACCTAACTGCCCATTTTATATATATGTGTGTGTATATATATAACATCTACATTGAGTCCCTTGATTGTGTATTGTATATTCTGGTATGTATAACAGAATACTACTCAGTCTGAGAAAGAAGGACATCCTGCCACTTGCCACAACATGAATGGACCTTAAAAGTACATTATGCTAAGTGAGATTAGTTAGAGAAAGGTAAGAATTGTATGATACCACTACATGTGGAATCTAAAAAAGCCAAACTTGTAAAGCAGAGAGTAAGATTATGGTTACCAGTAGATGAGGGGTGAAGGGATATGATAAAGGTTAAGAGTACAAATCTGCAACAAGTGAGGATATAAGCCCTAGAGATCAAGTGCACAGTATAGTTAACATAGATAATAATAATGTACTATAATCATCAAACTTGCTAAGAGTAGAACTTAATTATTCTAACCATCAAAAGAGAGGTTAAAAAATAAAAAAATTTTTAAAAATTTAAAAAAGAGAGGTTAATTATGTAAATTGATAGTGTTAATTATCGCTACAATGGCAATCACATTACAGTGTATAAATGTATCAAATTAACATGTTGCATATATTGATATGTAAAATATATTTCAATACAAAAAATTAATAAAAGAATGATACCACCCAAACAATGGAGAAGGAAATGGCAACCCACTCCAGTATTCTTGCCTGGGAAATCCCATGGACAGAGGAGCCTGGCGGGCTACAGTCCGTGGGGTCACAGAAGTCAAACACGACTTAGTGACTGAACAACTACCACCAAACAAATAAACAGGGGGTCCCCCTGAGTCCACAAGCCCCTCTCAATCTTTTGGTTAAAATAACTCATAGCATCTCACATTATGAAAATTGTACTCTAAGATCTGGTAAAAATAAGCAAACACTACCTAGAATTCAGGAAAGCTTTTCTATATATTAGTAAGTTATATTTCGTTAATCCAAACAATATCCATTTAAAATAATGCAGGGGACATTATCTGTTCTGCCCAAAGACAATGACTGTTGCGTATAAGGAATTCAGTAATTTTTCTTTCTTCTCCCTTGGAGAAGGTTCTAGTATTCTTGGTAAAGGTTCAGTTTGTCACAATTGAACCACCACGTACATTTTGGCCAGCACCTCATCTGCTCCCTTGTACAGGCCATCTCTCTGGTCCATGTGGTCCACTGGCCACTCCAAAACTTGCTTCTCCTCTTTTCTACCTTTGCTCACACATTCACTCTAGAGGCCTCTTCCTGCCAGTACCCACCTCCAACACCCCATGTCCAAACTCTCCCCAGTGTTTGAGGCCTAATTTAAATACCACCCACATCAGAATAATCTGCATGTCTTTTTTAAATACAGCTTTCCTGGGCTCTCATTTTCCAGTTCCTTGGGCCTGGGACAAGGTCCAGGAATCTATTTTTTATTGTCCTAAATGATTCTTAAGTCCCACAGACTTAGGGTTCATCCACTAGAGCTACAGATCCAAGACTTTTGGATTTCACAGGCCAACAAGGTTGACATAGGTACACACACAATCAAGGGATTCAGTGTTGGTGTCATATATATTTTGCTCAATAAGGATATTACAAAACATCAGGAGAAAAGGACATTGTCATTTCTTTCTCTTGGATGAAGCTATCACCCCATCCATCAATGTTACTTAGTGGAGCCTTGAGTGTGGGCTCAGCCCTAGCCCAGGTCCTGGGGGTGACGGGCACTACAGGGCAACCCCTGTTGAAGAGGCCAACAGCCTGGGAAAGGTGGGGGGCACGGGGTAAGTGTCATTGGCTAAAGAACAGCTTATGTCTACTTCAGTGCCAGGGAAGGTCCGAGCAGGAAGAGGCTCGGCCAGGCCAGGGTCACAGAGCAGGACTTCGCAGCTGAGGCCCCTGAATGGGAACCCCAGAGCTGGGAGGAGAGGGTGATATAAGGGTGAGGAAGCAGCCTGGACAAGCATCACCAGCCCCCAAAGCCTGTCTCCTCAAGCGTGAACTTAACTAGCTGTCTCCCCAAAGAGCTAACTCAGTAAGGAGGGAACTAAAGGCAGGTATAAGCTGAATTCCAAACCTGCGCTCTAACTCTGCTGTGTATCTATAATTTCAGTTCAGTTCAGTCAGTCATGTCCAACTCTTTGCAACCCCATGGACTGCAGCATGCCAGGCCTCCCTGTCCATCACCAACTCCCAGAGTTTACTCAAACTCATGTCCATTGAGTCAGTGATGCCATCCAACTATCTCATCCTCTGTCATCCCCTTCTCCTCCTGCCTTCAATCTTTCCCAGCATCAGGGTCTTTTCCAATGAGTCAGTTCTTAGCATCAGGTGGCCAAAGTGTTAGAGTTTCAGCTTCAGCATCACTCCTTCCAATGAATATTCAGGACTGATTTTTTTCCTTTAGGATGGACTTGGTTGGATCTCCTTGCTGTCCAAGGGATTCTCAAGAGTCTTCTCCAACACCACAGTTCAAAAGCATTGGTTCTTCAGTGCTCAGCTTTCCTTATAGTTCAACTCTCACATCCATACACAACCACTGGAAAAACCATAGCCTTGACTAGAACAGACCTTTGTTGGCAAAGTAATGTTTCTGCTTTTTAATATGGGTCTAAGTTGGTCATAACTTTTCTTCCAAGGAATAAGCATCTTTTAATTTCATGGCTGCAACCACCATCTGCAGTGATTTTGGAGCCCAGAAAAATAAAGTCTGACGCTGTTTCCACTGTTTCTCCATCTATTTGCCATGAAGTGATGGGACCAGATGCCAGGATCTTAGTTTTCTGAAAGTTGAGTTTTAAGCCAACTTTTTCACTCTCCTCTTTCTCTTTCATTAAGAGCCTCTTTAGTTCTTCACTTTCTGCCATAAGGGTTGTGCCATCTGCATATCTGAGGTTATTGATATTTCTCCTGGCAATCTTGATTCCAGCTTGTGCTTCATCCAGCCCATCAGTTTCTCATGATGTACTCAGCATATCAGTTAAATAAGCAGGGTGACAATACACAGACAATACAAAGAACCCTTGACATACTTCTTTCCCTGTTTGGAACCAGTCTGTTGTTCCACATCCAGTTCTAACTGTTGCTTTCTGACCTGCATACAGATTTCTCAAGAAGCAGATCAGGTGATCTGGTATTCCCATCTCTTTAAGAATTTTCCACAGTTTGTTGTGATCCACACAGTCAAAGGCTTTGGCGTAGTCTATAAAGCAGAAATAGATGTTTTTCTGGAACTCTGTTGCTTTTTCGATAAGCCAACAGATGTTGGCAATTTGATCACTGGTTCCTCTGCCTTTTCTAAAACCAGCTTGAACATCTGGAAGTTCACAGTCTATACTTCTACTACCTAGAAAATTGTTCTTGAACATTAATAGTCCAACTTATTGAGTTAGATGATATTAATGACCAAAACACCACATCTACTTGCTAACTACCCTCCAAGAACATTTCTGCAGTACATAGAACAAGTATTCCTACTTTAGATGCAATAACATAAAGCCCAGCATAAAAATAAATATCATAATAAATGAATAATATCTAACATACAATTATAGAAGCTCTCATATTTAACTATTTAGGCTCAAAATTTAAAACTAACTTTATGGCACAATCATAAACACCTTTAGAATTCCAAGCCCACAGAAATAACCAGCTTTGTTTTATTGAATGAAAAATTTGACATTTTCCCACGCTGCTCTAATTGTGTTCTGTTGAATAATATCAACCTGAAGTTCTAGTATCAGATAAAAAATAAAGCATATTCTTCCCAGGGGAATGTCTTAAATTAGTTTGATAATCAGAGATATATTGATGTTAAAGAAAAACCACTGAATAATACTTTTAAATTACTTATATATATATATAACAATTTAAATTATTATATAGTCATCATAAAAACACACCAGAATCATAAGGACACAAAAAAGTGAAATTAACATTTGACTGAAAAATCTATATTAGATAAATACTTTCTTATTAATTACACATATAATATTTATTAAAATTGACTCCTGCTGTATTCCTGAACAAATCTTAACCAATATCAAAAGAATTGATATCACAAACCATGTTCTCTGACAATAGTAAAAGTATTTCTTAATATTTAAAATATGTTTTTGTTTCACATGTCAAAGAAAAAGCAAAGATTGAAATTATAAAATAATTAAAAGTAAATCGTAAGAAAAACAGGATAAGAACAGGAAAACCCATTACCTAACTTATATATTTGTATACATGTATGTATAAAATAGTGAAAGATAGTCTAAACATTAATAAGATAAATAGACAAATAAGTTCGAAATAATGCAGGGGACTAAACATACACACATAGGCATATAGAGGGGAAAAAAGAAGAAAGTATAATAAAAGAAAGAGCAAAACTTGAAAAAAAGTTTAAATACAGTAAGTAATACCAGGAATTTTAAAAGTGAAATAAATACAAATAAAATAAGATTTCTTTTTAAATTTAGGAAAATTCTATGGAAACAATAGGTCAACCAGTTTTTTTAAACCAGTCATTCTTGACATTGGTGAAGACTTTTGGGATCTGACATCAAAACTAAAGGCAACAAAAAGGAAGCCTAAACAAATGAAACTACATCAAGCTAAAAGGCAAAGGAAACCACCAATGAAATGAAAAGGCAGCCTACTGAATGGGAGAGTATGTTTGCAAATCATCTATCTGACAAGGAGTTAATACACAAAATACACAAAGAACAATACAACTCAATAGCAAGAAAAGCAATCCAAACAAAATGTGGACAGAATATCTGAACAGACATTTTTTTTCCAGAGAAGACATACAGGTGACCTACAGGTACTCAAAAAGGGGCTCAGCATCTTTAATCATCAGGGAAATGCAAATCAAAGTCTCAATGAAGTATCACCTCATCCCTGTTACTATCAAAAAGGCAAGAAATAACAGGAACTGTTGAGGATGTGAGAAAAGAGAACCCTTGTGCAGTATTGATGGGAATGTCAATTGGCTCAGCTACTATGGAAAACAGTATGGAGGGTCCTCAAAAAATTAAAAATAGAAAATAAAAATAAATAAAAATAGAGCTAACATGTGAACCAGAAATTCCATTTTTGGATATTTATCCAAAGAAAATGAAAACACTAACTCCAAAAGATAAATGCTTTTTAAAATATATGCTTTTTAAAGTTAAAAAAAAAAAAAAGTAGATTACTATGGTAAGGGGAAAAAAAGATATATGTGTCACCCTGTTCATTGCAGCATTCTTTACAATAACCAAGATATGAAAACAACTTAGGTGCCCGTTGATGGATGAATGGATAAATAAGGTGTGGTTTATATATATGCAATGAAATATTATCCAGCCATAGAACAGAATGAAGTCTTGTCATATGACTTGAGGGCATCAGGCTAAAGTGGAATAAGTCAGACAAAGACAAATGCTGTATGATCTCATAAGTAATAGCCAACAAAACAAAACCACACAACAAACAACCTTATAAATATTAACAGATATGGGAGACAGATTGCTGATTCCCAGAGGGGGGAGGTGGGGGGAGGGGCAAAATGGGTGAAAATGGTCAAAACGTACAAACTCCCAGTTATAAAATAAATAAGTCCTGGGAACATAATGTATAACATGGTGACTATAGGTAACAATACTATATTGCACATTTGAAAGCTGTTAAGAAAATTGATCTTAAAAGTTCTCATCAGAAGAAAAAAATCTGTTAACTATGTATGGTGATGAATGTTGTTAACAAGACTTATGGGGTGATCATTTGGAAGTGTATACACATATCTAATCATTATGTTGTACACCTGAAACCAATATATGTCAATTATACCTAAATAAATAAACAAATGAAATAATTTTAAAAGGTTGACTAAATAGGCAATTTTCCAGGAAAATAATTTTTAAAACTAATTCAAGAAAAAAGAGAACATGAATCAACCTAGAGTCATTAAAATTGATTGAGTAGGAAGAAAGGAGATTGAAAAGTATAAAATAAAACTGCTATTGTTCTCAGAGGATATAATTATTTAGAATACTTGAGAATGTCTATAATCCTAATATTAGAATTTTAACAAAGTTCTACATAAAATCAGTATATAAAATCATCAGTGTTCTTACAGACCAACAGTTATCAAATGGAAAATATAAATTTTGAAAAATGATGTCATTTGCAATGGGGCTTCCTAGTGGCTCAGACAGTAAAGAATCAGTCTGCAATTTGGTAGACCTGGGTTTGAACCCTGGGTCAGGAGGATCCCCTGGAGAAGGGAATAGCTACCCACTCTAGTATTCTTGCCTGGAGAATTCCATGGACAGAGGAGCCTGACAGGCTACAGTCCATGGAATCACAAAGAGTTGGACACGACTGAGTGACTAACACAGACACACCATTTGCAATACCAACAAAAACTATAAAGTACCTAGGAATAATTCTAACAATGATGCATAAGACTTTTGTGGAGAAAATTATTTTTTAATTATGAAAAGGAACTTAAAGAACTTAAAAACAACTTTAAATGGCCAATATATCTTCCAAATTAAAGTACAAATTCAGTGCAAAATATAAAATTACTGGTAGAGTTTTTTCCCACATAATTGATCATCTAATTCCAAATTTAACATTTAAAAATAGGCAAAACAATTGTGTAGATGAAGAGTCTATGGAGACTAATTAAACTTACCAGTAAGACTCACTAGAAATTAAAGTAACTCACTAGAAAGTAAAATAAAGTGAGCACAGTATTATAACATGGATAGACAAAAGGCAAATTGAGAGAGAAGAGACCCCCCTAGACACAGATCTAAGAATATATCAATATATCCATAAGTTTGGTGTCATTACAAGTCAGTAGAAGATGGCTATCTAAGGCATGATACCTGTCCACATGGGAGGAAAAATGTGTCCCTACCCTACAGTGACTCAGCGGTAAAGGAATCTGCCTGCAATGCAGAAGACTCGAGTTTAATCCCTGGTCGGGAAGATGTCTTGGAGATGGAAATGGTAACCCACTCCAGTATTCTTGCCTGGAGAATCCCATGGGCAGAGGAGCCTGGCAGACTATAGTCCATGGCATCGCAAAGAATCGGAGATGACTTAACAACTAAACAAAAATAACAACACCCTACATGATATATAAAAAAGATATAGTCTAAAGATGTCAATTTTTTGAAAAGAAACATTCCAAATTTATAGAAGAAAATATTAAAAACACAAAGTGAACAGTACAAAATGGGAAAAGACTTTTGTAACACTTTATAACTGAAAAAGAATTAATATCTATAATACCTAAACAACTACTCAAATTAGTAAGAAAAATGAATGAAGGATATATATACACAATTCACAGAGGAATAGATCTGAACAATAAATATGTGGAAATATGCCACACCTATCTAATAAACAGAAAATCCAAATTAAAATGATAATTAAATACCATTTCACCCCAATTAGATTGCAAAACATTAAGGCTGATCACACTGTCATTCACTGCTTTCAGTTGGGACATGTAGGAGAGTGATTTGGCAACATCTATTATGTTGGCCATGTGCACCCTAGCATACGCTAGAAGAGTTAGGTGTCTATTCTAGAGATGCTTGCAAACATGCCCCAGGAGATGTATATAAGCATCTTTCTCATATTCCTTGTGTTCCAAATTTTCATGACAGTTGCCTTGATGTGGGTCTTTACTCATTCGCACTAAGCATAAAGTAGACTTTCTTCATCTAGAAATGAACACACTCAAATTCTTGGAACAATTATCACATTTATTTCTTTGATAAATGCCTTCACTGCAAACAACTTACAAACATAGGTACCCCCTGCCCCCAAAAGAGGCCAGGTCCAAGGCTGAAAGCCCTATGGTAAATAAAGCCCACCAATTGATAATTCTACCTGTGGTCTCCATCAACTACTTCATGCATCATTTATATAGTTGGGCAAGGATCATGGATGAGAAAAGCTGCCAATATGAAAGATAGACAAATCAAAGAAAAGAAGGCAGAGGGAAGAGATAGTGCGGGGCAGGAAAGAAAGTTCTTCCTCTGCAGCCTCTGAATTAGGAGCTGCACTTGGGACTTGGGGTGGGAGTTACTCAAGGATCTCCAAAGAAATAGAGCCAGTGGAAGATAGAGATCATCTATGGATAGACATGATAAAGAAAAAGATAGGGGAAGGAAATGGCAACCCACTCCAGTATTCTTGCCTGGAAAAGTCCATGGACAGAGGAGCCTGGAGGGCTGCAGTCCATGGGGTTACATGACTGAACATGTGTGCAACAAGGGTGGAGGGGAGATGGGTTGGTAGCAATAAAGTGGTAGAACTAAAAAAAAAAGGAAAAAGATAGATATGTATTGGCTTATGCAATTGTGAGACTGGCAAGTCTTAAATCTGTGAGGCAGACTGGTGGGCTGAAAATTCCAGCAGGAGTTGATTGCAGTTTTGAGTCTTCAGGAAGCATGGAGGCAGAATTTCTTTCTTTTGGCAGCCTCAATGTTTTTACTTGCAGCTTTCAACTGATTAAAAGAAGCCCACCCATATTATGGAATATTATCTGCCTCACTCAAAGTCTGCTGCTGATTGTAAAACTTTTTTTAGTTTGACTATTTTAACAATTTTTTTTTTTCAGATAGAACTGACATGTAACATTGTATTGGTTTCAGGTGTAAAGCATAATGATCTGATATTTGTGTATATTGCAAAATGATCACTATCAAAAGTCTTCTTAAAATCTGTCATCATATATAGTCACAAACTTTTTTTCTTGTAATGAGAACCTTTTAGATCTACTCTTTTGCAGTTCAGTTCAGTCATTTAGTCATGTCAGTGACTCTTTGTGACCCCATGAACCACAGCACGCCAGGCCTCCCTGTCCATCACCAATTCCCGGAGTCCACCCAAACCCATGTCCATTGAGTCGACGATGCCATCCAACCATCTCATCCTCTGTCGTCCCCTTCTCCTCCCGCCCTCAATCTTTCCCAGCATCAGGGTCTTTTCAAATGAGTCAACTCTTCGCATCAAGTGGCCAAAGTATTGGAGTTTCAGGTTCAACATCAGTCCTTCCAATGAACACCCAGGACTGATCTCCGTTAGGATGGACTGGTTGGATCTCCTTGCAGTCCAAGGGACTCTCAAGAGTCTTCTCCAACACTAGAGTTCAAAAACATCAATTCTTCGGTGCTCAGTTTTCTTTATAGTCCAACTCTCACATCTATACATGACCACTGGAAAAACCATAGCCTTGAATAGACGGACCTTTGTTGACAAAGTAATGTCTCTGCTTTTTAATATGCTGTCTAGGTTGGTTATAACTTTCCTTCCAAGGAGTAAGCGTCTTTTAATTTCATGGCTGCAATCACCATCTGCAGTGATTTTGAAGCCCAGAAAAATTAAGTCAGCCACTGTTTCCACTGTTTCCCCATCGATTTGCCATGAAGTGATGGGACCGGATGCCATGATATTAGTTTTCTGAATGTTCAGCTTTAAGCCAACTTTTTCACTCTCCTCTCTCACTTTCATCAAGAGGCTCTGTAGTTCTTCTTTACTTTCTGCCATAAGGGTTGTGTCATCTGCATATCTGAGGTTATTGGTATTTCTCCCGGCAATCTTGATTCCAGCTTGTGCTTCCTCCAGCCCAGCATTTCTCATGATGTACTCTGCATATAGCAACTTTGAAATACGCAACACAGAATTGTTAACTGTAGTCACCATGCTGCACACTACACCCCCAGGAGTTATTTATCTTATAATTGGATATTTGTACCTTTTGGTTACCTTCATCCATTTTGCTCACTCCTACCTCTGGAAACTACCAGTTTGTTCTTTGTATCCATGAGCTCAGTTTGTTTTTCTTTTTTTGAAGGGGGTGTATGTGTGGTTATTTATTTTTTTTTTAGATTTCATACATAAGTGAGGTTATATGATACTTGATTTTTGTCTGATTTATTTCACTTAACGCAATGCTCTCAAGGTTCATCCATGTTGTCACAAATGGCAATCTCTCATTCTTTTTTATGGTTGAATCATATTTTGTTATATGTATTATACATATATATACATACCACATTTTCTTTATTCATCCATCTATCAGTATTCACTTAGGTTGCTTCCATGTCTTGGTTAGCATGTATTTTTGTTGTTTTTATTTCTTCAGATAAATACCAGAAGTAGAGTTTCTGGATCCTATGGTAGTTCTATTTTTATTTTTTTGAGGAAACTTCATACAGTTTTCCAGTGATTATAAGTGGCAATCATGTCTATCTGCACAGCTGAATTTAAACTGATGTTTGACCAAACAACAGAGCCATAGCTTAGCTAATTTTGACACATAAAGTTAATCATTACAGGGTCTCACTGTTGTCCATGTCCCACATATCAAACATTATTTAGCACTTACTCTCTCTTCTGGAGGGTGGGTTGGGGGTGTTTGGGGCTTTTTTAAAAAAATTACTGAGAATAATTGATTTACAATGTTGTATTAATTTCTGCTATAGAGCAGTGACTTAGTTATTGAGACTTCTAAATGTGATTGGTTTGAAGAACATCTGAGGGATTTAATTTTATGGTAGACGCTAATGCTAAAAACCTGGAAAATGCGATTTCTCATACAAAATCAAAGAGAGATGCAAGTATAATAATATGGCTTAGAAAATGTGGATACCCAAAACCCCACAGTGGAAATGAAAAGACTTTACCTTGATCTAGAATAAAAAAACAGTATGTAGAATGGAGACTCAGTTTTCACTTTGGTGAAATCTATACAGATGTAAAGTAACTAGGTAGTATGAAAATTTCCAGGTTCTTATGTTTGTGCACAGTGGAGGGAACCTCCAGGTTCTACCTTGAAGCGTCTTTGTATTATTTCAGCAGCACTGATTTAATGCTGACTTACTCTGGATAAAGGTTTCCATTGATAAGTCTTCACTGTTCTCTTGGGAACTAAATTGTTTCCTCCAGGGTTTTGCACTTGACTTGCTGAAAGTAACTGGCGTGTGCCAGAGTAGTTATAGATTGGAAACTACCCCAAATGGAAGATAATTACTAAATCTTGCTTTTAAGCCAAAAAGGTTGAAAACTGGGCATTTCCCTTCACATATTCCCGTTCACCAAAAGAGTCAGATTCTTTGGGCTGAGAGAATATGACCCCAAATAAATTTGTTTATTTTTAAGAATTTTTTGACTATTTTTAAAGACTTTATTGAATTTGTTACAATATTGCTTCTGTTTTATGTCTTTTGGCCCTGAGGCTTATGGAAGCTTAGCTCCCTGACCAGGAATCAAACCCACACCCCTCACACTGAAAGTGAAGTCTTTACCAGTGAACCACCAGGGAAGTCCCAAATAACTTTAAATTAGTGCCTTTTGTTTCAGTACATATAAAAATGTAAAACATCCAGTGAGCATTTTTTGTTAATCTTGAAAGAAATTAAAAAAAAAAAAACTGAGGTAAATTGAACATTGGAAACTTACCTGAATTGAGCTCATAAAAATTCTTTTACGCTATTTTTATAAATAATTTTTCCACCTTTATGAATAAGGCTAGCTTTGAAGCACACTCTGTCAGCCAGTGTTTTAAATGGTTAGAACCTGACACCCAGTCTAAAACCAGCTTGATTCTGGAAAGCCTGTGTGTGCAGAAGCCTGTTTTTAGAAGTACGCACTCATTGAATTCTTTGATTACCTTGACCATACTCTGGTGTTCCAGGGTCCAGACAGGCGTATAGCCTTGATAACAAAAGCAAATATTTGCCATTCTTAGAAAACAGTATGAAACAAGCATCTCCAACACATCTCAAACTTTTGTATGCCTCATGAATACTCCTCTTGTTGCTTTATATTCGCGTGTGGAACATCTGCTTGGATCATCCTTGTATCTGTGTAACGATGCTCTGATTCAGTGACTTTCTCATATTAGGGAATTTGCTTGTCTTGAACACATACTACAAATAAAGATAAATAAATGGCTGAGGGAGAAACCAAGAGGAGGAGGACAGGTAGGAGCAGGAAAAGGAACACTAGCTTTGGGACTTCTGGGTCCAGAAGGCAATCTCCAAGGCTGGCCTAGACCTCAGAGGGCACCCAAGACTGCCAAGAAGGCACAGCGTCCACGTCCGGAGCCAGAATAGAAGTCTCGGGACTCCACGCAGATCCTCCTGGGGGTCTCCCAGCTTCTCTGTGCCCCTTCCACTTCGGGATGGAAGCCAGTGTTCCCGGGGAACTGCCTGCCACTCGGTAGTGAGGACTTATGCTGTCTCTCTGCTTCAGATGTGATCCCTCCCACCGAGCTTCCTCCGGATGCCAGCACCCCTTTCCAAGGTCACTGCCAAGGACAACACACCCCCAAACTCTGACTCTTTCCAAGCCTCTGAAAACACAATAGAAGAAGTGGGAGAGGAAACCGGGTTTTCTCCATCACAGGTGGGTAGATGGAGAACTTGATCATTCACACCCGAGGGGAAGACTGTGGTCTGTTCTCCGTACCTCACACTGTAACAGCATGCCATGATGGGGACCCCAGTGACAGCTATGTGAGCTGGGCAAGGGCACCTGCAGGGTGCTACTGCCCTCAGATCAAACTCGGTAACCTCAGCCTTCTTAGAAGTAAGCCCAGGCATGGTTTGTGGGGGAGACAGACCCACAGCTGTGTTGGGGAGAGCTTACCATGTTGGCCTCGGTTCCCCGTCTCTGAGCCAAGATGCTAATAATGCCTCCATCACAGGGTTGCTGAGATGTTAGGTGTGATCATGTAAGTGGTCCCCACTGCAGGGCCTGGCGTCTGGTCAGAGGGCATCGAGAGACACAGACCAGGGTCTGCTACCCTCTGTGTGTTTAAGGAGCGGGTGCTTGGGAAGAGATGCCAACTGGATGGAAGAGGGGAGCCCTGGCAGACGGGCCCATCCACTGAGGATGCCCAAGGGGTACTGACTCACCCAGCAGGCCTTGGGGTTCTCGGGACCACACAGAGCAGGCGCACACAGCCGAGACAAAGGAGTGAGCTCTAGACCCCGCAGTCCCGCAGGCACAATGACACCTGTCTTGACGGAGAGGGTGAGTGCGAGGCGGCTCCAGGCGCTGGCTGCATTCTTGAGCTGAGAGGCCGCACTCTGGTTTCGGTCCCTCCTGGCCTCCTCACTGACCTGGGGCGTTACTTCCTGCTCCTCTCCTCTCCCCACCTTCTTGTTTAAAAAAATGTTAAAAGGTTTTGTCAGTGAATAATCTTATTCATAAAGCAGGGGTGCTGACAGTTTGCAGAGCTAAATGGGCACTTAACTGCGTGTCTAATAAATCTGCACCCAGAGTAAACAGAGGGAAGAGGGTTTGGGAAGGAAAGGAGGTCAGTATGAAAAGGGCCTGTCACGGTGACTTACCAGCCCTCAGCAACCACGGCGTCCACCTGTGCCCTCCTGGCCACCACTGACCTGGAGCAGCCAGGGGCTGAGAGTGTGCATGGCTGGATGAGCATACACACCTGCACGGGCACACACACCTGGATGAGCACACACACCTAGATGGACTCACACATCTGCAGGGGCACACACAGCTGGATGGGGGAGGAGGTGGGGATGACTGGGGCACAAAACTGCAGGGGCACTCATACTTGCACAGGCACACACACCTGGATGGGCACACACACCTAGATGGGCTCACACATCTGCCGGGGCACACACAGCTGGATGGAGGAGGAGGCCGGGAGGACCAGGCAGCCTCCTGTCCACAGGAGGCAGGGAGGCCGAAGCAGGCTGGTGCAGAGCTCCGTTCTTTTCAGCATCTGCACCCGGATTAGAGGCGGCATTTCCAGGACCTTTCTGCCTCCCAAACCACCCTCCGCCCAGGATTTGGGCAACAATCTGGGATTAGAGGCAGGTTCAGGTGACTTATCGCACACCTGTTGTTCCAGTGTTAATCACCCTCCCAGGTGCACAAGGGTCCAACCTAAGGACTCAGTGCTGCCTTAGCGACCTCGCCTGGTAAGGACATGGTGGGGATGTGCCCGCCATGAATCACCTTCCTTGTCCACAAAGAACACCAGTTCCTGGGTAGGGGCAGGGTAGAGACACAGAGATCTAGCTGCAATCCCCACCTTTGCTCCAACACTCACTCAGGCGTGTCTCCGGCAAGCTTACTAAGGATAGAGACATGTTCCTTGGCCCCCTCGCAGCTCCCCTGCCCTTGGCACCAGCCCTGGGCAGGCACGGGAAGCGCCTGCTGACTCCAGTGGGGCTGACACTGCTGCTGGGCCCAGAGGCCGGGACACCCCGCTTTCTGAGGGCAGAGATCGCTGCTGGCTTCCTACCTGAGTGTCAGGCCTCTCTCTGCTGTCTCCCCCAGCCCTCCCTCCCCACAACCTGCAAGTGCTGCCAGCCCCAAGGCTTTAGACTTGAGCCCTAGGCACAGCTGCCATCTCCCCCTTCCCTGTCTCCTCAATCCTCCAGGACCAATGCCTTCCCTTCAGCCACCTCCCACATCACCTCCAGAGCCAGATCAGACTGCCTCACCCACCCTCCACCAGCTACAAATACGATTTGCGTCTAAATAGGAGATTAAAGGGAGAAGGCTATGGCACCCCTACAGTACTGTTGCCTGGAAAATCCCATGGATGGAGGAGCCTACTCCACGGATGGAGTAGGCTGCGGTCCATGGGGTCGCTAAAAGTCGGATACAACTGAGTGACTTCACTTTCACTCATTGGAGAAGGAAATGGCAACCCACTCCAGTGTTCTTCTTGTCTGGAGAATCCCAGGGACGGGGGAGCCTGGTGGGCTGCCGTCTGTGGGGTCGCACAGAGTCGGACACGACTGAAGTGACTTAGCAGCAGCAGGAGATTTTTTTAATTATTTATTTATTTATTTATTTTTGGCTCTACTGGGTCTTCAATGCTGCATGGGCTTTTCTTGAGTTGCGGTGAATGGGGGCTACTCTCTAGTTGCATGCTTTAGCTTCTCATTGCAGGAGCTTCTCTTGTTGTGGAGCACAGGCTCTAGGGCATGTGGGCTTCGGTAGTTGGCAGCATGTAGGTTCCGTATTTGTGGCTCACGGGCTAAGTTGCTTCTCAGCCTGTGTGATCTTCCCCAGCTAGGGATCAAACCTACGTCTCCAGGACTGGCAGGCAGATTCTTTACCACTGAGCCACCAGGGAAGCCCTAAATAGGATTTTAATTCTGTTTTAGACAAATACCTCTGTATGCATCTTTTTCGCAGGCTGCCGGCTGCATCCTAGCCTGGGATCTGGAGAATCTTCCAAGAGTTTCTTCTTCAAAGCCGCTTCAATGCTTTTCCCCTCAAAGGGTTAGCCAAATGGAGGTGAGCTGACCCTTGGCCCTGCAGGCCAGCAAGTGGGGGCTCCCCATCACCCTCCCCAGTGCCTCTGTCCCTGGGGAAGCAGCCGAGCACCACGTCCCTTGGCTGGTGGGACTCTTTCTGCGGACAACAGATGTTTTGCTCGGCCTTCTCTCTCGTCTCTGAAAAGTGCTGGCAGCCCCCTGCCCTGCCTCCAGCGAGCTAGGTGCTAACAGGGGTCAGTGATGGGAGAGGCAGTGCGTGGCGCAAAGCCAGACCGACCCTCCTGCTGAGAACACAGAAGCCCTGGGCCAGGAGCAGTGTCAGCAGGTCCTGATCTTCCAGCGCCTGTGTGTGGTTCTTGGGAGCCTCCGTGCAGAAACTCTGAACGTATCAACTGGAAAACAGCCTGGAGGAATTCATGCTGTAACAGGGAAACCAAACAAATCCGTGTGCTCTTTGGAAGAATGGCAGGACCACAACGATGATGACAAAAGATGCATTAAAAGGAAGCAGGGAGAGAGGAAGGAACAGGTTAGACTGGCGTAGAGGAGAGCTTAATGAAAGAACGCGAAGACATGGCTTCAAACTCTTACGCTGGAGGAGGGGAAGGGAGAGGGAGCCAGCGGGGAGAAGGACATTGTCTCCTGGGTAGGGAGGGGTGCAGCCTCTCGGAGCGGGACTGGAAGGGTCCAAAGAGGAGGGAGAAGCCTCTGGAGAAGCCTGGACGATGCAGCTCCTCCCTCCACGAAGGTAGCAGAGAGAGGACCACCAGGAGTCTGTGTGGACACAGAGCAGCAGCCCCCCGCACTTTAGACAAACAGGCATTCAGTATATAGAAATCCTGAGAAACAGGTGTGGGGTGTGTGTGGGGGGGTGGGTGGGTAAAGCACATTTCAGCTGTCTAACCCCAGTACTTCCTGGTCTTCAAATATGATGGGGTAAGATTTCTGTGGCACCTACAGAAAATCACCAGGGGCTCAGGCAATCATCCAGCAGGTGACTCGGGCAGGAGCTCTCTAGGGTGAGCTCCCAGGGATAGTCTTTAACCCAGTCCTGTAAAGTCCCTGGTTCTTTTCTGCTGAGTGGACAACATGCAAGCAGGCTGACAGATCACAGCTTCTTGAGGAAAGGGCTTTCTGCGCTGCAGTCCAGTTCCAGCCCCAGCCTGGCTCAGGCCATGGGGCAAGGCCGGGCGATGAAGTTGAAATATGGTGAGAAGTGCAGGGGAATCTATACTCAGCTTGAAGGGCAGGTCACTGAGGTCCGCAGACTCCCTTCTCTAAGATGGCTCTAGAACTGACCAGTCTCTGAGACAGACTGGATTCCAGCCCAGTTAAGGTTGGTTTCTGATAGATCTGCCTGGGCTAGTGTGAGGGCTCAGAGCTCACAGCGTGACCCATTGGAAGACTGTGTGAGTCAAGCTGGGTGAGACCTTTGTAGACCGTGGAGAAGCCATTCAGGGGGTGCCATGCCCCAGAACATGAATGCAGAGCTCGGCAAGCAGGCCTGGGCACCCTGGGAGGCTGAGACCTGCCCTGGGAATCCAGGTGGTGGGAGCAGAGGCAGGGAGGCCGCCTCCCAACCCTGCATTAGGACGAAGCTGTGTGCGGGAGAGGACTGCTGCTGGAAGCAATTTCCCCACCACCACCCTGAGAAGACGCAGGCGGTTTCCAAGTAGGGAGAGAGGGCAGGCCAGCCATGGAGACCCTCTGCAAGGACAAAGCCCACCAGGCTTGGTTCTCAGTGTGGCTCCTCACCAGCTGCATGACCAGGGTTAGATATCAACCTCACTCCAATGAATAAGCTTCCTGTAAAACTGGAAAAAAACAGTCCACATTGCAGCCCAAGGGGCAGCATCAGCTACAAGTGCTTGTAAGAGACTCCTCCATCCTCACAGGGATGCAGGAATCTCGTGTGGTCAGCTTCCCTCCGTGGTCAGTTTACTCAGGCCTCTTCCATCCTTTGAAAAACAAAAGGCAGCAAGTGAGCAAGCCCCGAAATAAGACTCTGAACCCTCAGGGGTCACCACCCTGGATGCTGGAGGAGAAAATGCTTTTGTTCAGCAGCATCCTCAAATGTAGACATCCAGTGGCTGCTGATAAAGAGAGGAGGCAGTCCCCCACAGGGACTTGTGGAGCTGGTGTCTGGGTGCCAGTCACAAGGTTCGAGACCTGGAAGGAAAAGGGAAGGATGGATGTGGAGAAGGAGCTTGACTTGGCCCCTGAATCTGTGCCCACTGGCTTTGGAAAGGCCCAGCCCAGACCCACCGCTGGCCCATGGGGCTGAACTCCACAGAGCTGAGGCTGGAGGACAAGCTGAAGGCTGGAAGACAAGCTCAAGGCTGGTCCGTGGAGGTGACATTGAGCTCGGGGCCTTGAAAACAGGAGGGAAGATAACCCAAGCTCTTCAGACTGTCCGCTCACCCCTCCAACCTGCAGGGCCACGTGCTGTGCCGGGCTACGTGGCTTCAGCCATGTCTGACTCTTTGCGACCCCACGGACTGCAGCCCACCAGGCTCCTCTGTCCATGGGATTCTCCAGGCAAGAGTACTGGAGTGGGGTGCCATTCTCCTCCAGGGGAACCTCCCGATACAGGGATCAAACCCCTGTCTCTTACATAGGGCCAAGAAACAATACCAAAGATGACGGGCCAGGAACCCAGGGCTGGAAGTCAGAAACAGTGCCCAGAGCTAGGCTGGGGGAAACCCAGAGCATGTGCACACACCTCTCCTTGAACTCTGGTGGTTCAGGCCTTGAATGGTCAGACACCTATGAGAAGGACAGCGTGAGAGCCCAGACCAGAGACCGGAAACCAGCCTAAGAAAGCTGCGTCCTAATGAGGGCCTTTCTGGAGCAGGAGAACGGGACAGAATGATTCCTCAAGCGGGAGACCCAGCTGGCAGGACTCACCTGCTTACTTTGGCCGTGGGGACACCACCTGGTGGGCAGATCCTAAAGCCCTGGGCGGTGGCGGGGGGGAAGGGGGGGGAGGCTCAGGTGAGGGAGGCAGTGGCCGACAGCTGGGTGTGGGCTGCACGAACTGGTTCTCGGAGGCCAAGTCCTTACCTCCGCGTTAAGAGAGAGACTGCTTTCTCTTTGTTGATCTCAAAGGCCAGGGGAAGGCACGGCCTTAGCAAAGTCAAAGTGGCCATCACGACGCTTGAATCCAGTCCTGTCGAAGGAGTTGTGTACTACAAGCTCTCAGGCTTACGAGTTTTTATTTTTTTTCCTTACCTTTATTTTTGGCCGTGCCGAGGCTCTGGTGCTGTGTGTGGGCTTTCTCGAGTCGTGGTGCAGGGGTTTCTCACTCCACTGGCTTCTCTCGTTATGGAGCACGGGCTCTAGGGAGCTGAGGCTCAGCAGCTGTGGCACACGGGCCGAGTTGTCCCTTGGCATGTGGGATCTTCCCAGACCTGGGATCGAACCCGAGTCTCTTGTGTCTCCTGCATTAGCACCACCCTCTTTGCATAGGATGTATTCAAGAAGATCTAAATACACTCCCCGGAAGAAACAACACACCCCATCCTTTTTAAAAGATTTATTTTTAATTAAAAAATAAAAGTTATCTTAACATATCTGCATTGCAGCTTCAGGGATGGCAACTGAATGAAGCGAGAAAAACAAGGTTTATCAGTTCCTGGGTCACCTGACTACCATATAATGGGCATAAAGGCACGCATGTCTTCAAACAAACAAACTTTATTCTATTAACTCAAAACTCCCTTCCCCCAACTCTTATCTGCCCGCCCTCACCGACCACCCCCCCCCCAAAAAAAAACAACAATCAAAAACATTAAATTCTCTTTTAAAACTACAGAAATAAGTGCTGAGTCAGCAAGGAACCTGGGCATGCTGCCCACTCCTCCGTCTCTCTGCTTTGATGGCTAGCTGCTCCGAGGCTGGTCGCAGTGTCCCCCATCATGCCAGGGGGAGCTTGGACCCGGACAGCTGCACGGCGTCACCCCCACTGGGGCCGGCAGTTCCAAGGCACTGTGTCCCTTAGTCAAGGGCTTGTGTGGCTTAGGCAGCCTTTTAGGAAGAGCAGGCCAAGGTGAGCAAGTCTTCCTCAAAGGCTGGAGCTGAGAGCCCCGGGCAGGAGGGAGGGAGCCGGCCGTGGTCTTCTCCCCCAGGTCTCGGGCTCTCGGCAGCTTTCTTCTCCCTCGTCTCCCTGCCCTCTTTCTTTCCCTTCTTCCCAGTCTCCCCCTCCCCCCACCAAGAGTTTTATCTTAGCTTGATGGTGGGGGTTCCGGAGAGGCTACTGGCAACTCCTGGGCCTGGCCTGGGGACTTGGCCACCTCCACGGGGACACCGCGTGCCTTTGGTTCCTGTGTATCACAGAGACCCTCCAGGCCCTGGGAGGGCTCCAGGAGCTCCTGGGTCTGAACCTGGCTGTTCAGCTTCTCTTCAGCTTCGATCTCTTCTGATGTGGGGATGGAGTTCTTCTTGGGACGACCTTTGGGCTTTGTGGGTGCTTCCTGTCCACCTTTAAGAACCTACGTGGGAGACAAACGAGATCAAATCTAAGAAATAACTTCTTCCCTCCACTTTCCCACTCCCCCACCTCTAAACCAGTGGTCTCCAACATTTTGGCACCAGGGATTGGTTTTGTGGAAGATGGTTTTTCCACAGACCGGGGAGGGGAGGGTTTCAGGATGATAAAAGCACATTACATTTTATTGTGTACTTTATTTCTATTTTTATTGCATCAGCTTCACTTCAGATCATCAAGCATTAGATCCCAGAGGTTGGGAACCCCTGCTCTAAACCATTCCTTCCCAGCAATGAAGTTGCAAAGTTTGGCAAAAAATATTCTCCATGAGTCACCTGCAGTCTACAAAGACAGCTTCATTCATGAAAGGTTCGATGCACTTTTAGTCAATATCATTTCTATTAAATACAATGATCATAAATACATAAAAGTCCAACTTCAAAAATAGGGAAATAAAGGAAAATTAAAATATGAATGTGACAGCAAGTTGATAAGTTAAAAGAAAAAAAACAATATTTGTCACAAACAGGAAAATAAACACTCATATGCCTGTGTAAAAGTGTAATTGGTACAGCTTTTTCAAAAGACAACCTGAGGATGCAAATCAAAAGTCTTAAAAAAAATGTGCATAATGTTTGACACAGAAATTCTACTTCTAACAATTTAGCCTAAGGAAGTCATCAAAGATTGGGACAATGATTGATGTGCAAAAATGTTCATCACAATTGGCAACAACAGCAAAAAAAACATACTCTAAAGTTTCCACCATATAATTGAGTACATAATTATAGTACACGGCAAAGAGAGAAAACTTAACAACCATTATAATCGTTATATAGGACAACATATAATAACATGGGAAATATTATTAATACATTTTTGTGAAAATGGGTTCTAAACCAGCATAATTTAATTTGGTGGCTAGACAGCTACACACTACCCTGCTTGTAGTCTCAAGATCAAGGATAATTTCAATTATTTTTCTTTTTTTATGTATTTTTTAATTTTTCAATAATGATCATGTATAAGTATTTCTGTAATCAGAAAAGGAGATATCATGAAACATACAGTTTTATGTTGCTTGAAGAAGCAGTAACGCATAGGAGAGAGTGTGTTCTTGTTTTGAAAGTAGAATAACTAGATTAAATACCAACTGTGTCCCTTGTCTACTTTGTTTTTGGGAGAGTCCTTTGAAGACTCTGGGACTCAGTTTCCTATTCTGTAAAACAGCAATGCGTATGTGTGTGGTAAGTCACTTTAGCTGTGTCCAACTGTTTGTAATCCTATGGACTATAGCCCAGCAACTCCTCTGTCCTTGGGATTCTCCAGGCAAGAATACTGGAGTGAGTTGCCATTCCCTTCTCCAGGGAATCTTTCAGACCCAGGGATAGAAACTGGGTCTCCGGCATTGCTGGCAGATTCTTTACCATCTGAGCCACAGGGTAAGTCCAAGACTGAGGAATTTCCAGACTGTTCCCTTAAAGCAGGAGCACCATGTTACATTCCAATCAGCAGTATGTGAGGGCTCCAGTGCTCCACATCCTCTGCAAAACTCATTTTTTTAAGGGCTGTTTTGATGTGGACCATTTTTAAAGTCGTCATTGAATTTGTTACAATATTGCTTTTGTTTTGGTTTGGCCTCAAGGCATGTAGGATCTTAGTTCTCCAGCCAGGGACAGAACCTGCACTCCTTGCATTTGAAGGTTAAATGTTAACCACTGGACCAGAGAGAAGTCCCAATCCTTGTTATTACCTGTCTTTTTGATTCCAGCCATCCTAAAGGTTGTAAAGTTGTATTTCACTGTGGTTTTGATTTGTACATCCCTGATAATTACTGAAGGTGAGCATGTTCTCGTGTGTTTATGGGCCAGTTGTATATCTTCCTTGCAGAAGTGTCTATTCAAATCCTTTGCCTGTTTAAAAATGTGGTTGTCTTTTTTAATTACTGAGTTATAAGTTCTCTATTAACACTAATACACTGGATGAATGCCCCTTATCAGATAGAAGATTTACAAATATATTCTCTAGTTCTGTGTTGCCTTTTCACATCCTTTCTAAAAATGTTATTTATTTATTGGCTGCATTGCTCCTTGGCATGTGGGATCTTAGTTCCCTGACTAAGGATTGAATCCATATCCCCTACGCTGCATGGCAGATTCTTAACCCCTGGAAAATAAGAAGTGAAGTCCCACCTTTTCACTTTGTTGATGATGTCCTTCAACAGAACAAAAGTTTTTAGTTTTCATGAAGTCCAATTTTGTTGCTATTGCTTGTGCTTTTGGTATCTTATCTAAAAAGGTTTTGCCTAACCCAGGGTCATAAGCATTTACTCTAAAAGAAAATATTTTCTTCTAAGGATTTCATAGTTCTTTTTTCCTTTTTTAATATTTAAATTTAATTGGAGGACAATTGCTTTAGAATATTGTGTTGTTTCTGCCATATATCAGCATAAATCAGCAACAGGTATATGTATGTCCCCTCCCTCTGAGTTTCATAACTTTTTTTAAATCTATTTTTTTATTGAAGGATAATTGCTTTACAGAATTTTGTTGTTTTCTGTCAAACCTCATCATGAATCAGCCATAGGAGTTTCATAGTTTTAATGTTTACAGTTAGGCTTATGATTCCTTTTGAGTTAACTTTTGCTTATGGTATAAGGAAAACCATAAATTTGCACTAAACACCTCCATTTAGCTGGGCATCTACTCAGCCACTGTACTTTCAACCCAAACAGCTAACACAGAGATGTGAAGGGGACTTCTAAAAAGATAGAGATGCTGACAGAATCAATCTCTGGGGAAAAGACGTCTCTATATTCCTTTTCATATGTCAGTATCTGATTTTGGTTTCAATGTGAGCACAGGCTGTTGAAAGCACCCAAATGTGCCAAGATGAAATTGACATGTTGAAAGCAGCTCCACTCGGTATGAAAGAGGTTATACAAAATCGAGTTGCCCCATGTAGTAATCAAGTTATAAAAGAGCAGGTCTAAGGAAGCCACCTAATTGGCAAAAGAAAGTCCAGCCCAGCAATTAGGGAACACCACCCACACAGCTTGGCTAGACCCCACCTGGCTGTTTTCCTACAGCATGAAGAAAAAAAAAAAAACAATCAGACCATTTTATAAATGGAATAAAACATTCCAGCACAAGCAATAATTAGGATATAACTACACTCTTGGCTGCTTTCTGCACCTGACCTCTGGCCCCTGCCTCCCAGCACACCTGAGACATGCAATTATCTCGCAACCACCCCACGTTAGGACTACACACTCACATGCACTCTGCGGCCCTTCTCTCAGGACCCCTCCTCCCTAGGCATCTCTGGAGCCAATTTACTTTCCTTCGTCCAGAGAGGCGAGGCAATCTGTTGCACGTGAGGTCACATGCCTCTGGTAAAAACACCCAGCGCACCACCTACTTTTATTAACCTGGCCTGCTGGCAGCCTTCCTCCAAACTCTAAAACTAGATTCTCCCATGCCCTCCTGCTGGGGATGTCAGGACCTTCCTTCTCAACCTGCACAGGTGGGCGGGTGATGGGCACATTGACGGGAGGACCCAGCTGTCAGTGCAGAGAGGAACCTTCTACCTCCCTCACTTTTCAGGCAGAAGTGGTTTGTCATTGTGAAAAAGCAACCCAAGGCAGAGCTGGGATTGAACACAAAACCTCAATTGTCTGAATCTAACACTCATATTAGTATTTCATTGCATGTAATGTGCAAGGGAAGGGTTCAACTGATATTTCTACCACATTTATCTTACCGACCTTCTAACCTCCCAAGAGATCCTACACCATGGACTCATTAACCCACTGCCTCTTTGCTCCCTTTCTCTACCTACAGCTCTATGGGAATGATGAGAGCCATGTTGTTGTTTCAGTCGTGTCTGACTCTTTGGAACCCCATGGATTGTAGCCCACCAGGCGTCTCTGTCCATGGGATTTCCCAGGCAAGAATACTGGTGAGGGTTGCCATTTCCTTCTCCAGGGGATATTCCTGAACCAGGGATCGAATCTGCATCTCTTGCATTGGCAGGTGAATTCTTTACCACGGAGCCACCAAGGAAGTCCGGACAGCCATGTACCTGATGCTATTTCTCTGAAACAGACGTTCACCATCTCCAGCACAGATATTTCCCCAGCTCACTGTTTAGCAGATTTTCTGCCAGAAGATGGGATGTTCCACTCAACTCAAGCCTGAATGCTAAAGCACCAACAGACCGGGGAAGGCTTGGAAGTGGGGAGGATGCAGAAAAACACCTGACTGTCTTAACCAGCATCCCGGAAGCTTGCAGAATTCATTTTCAGATTATCTCTCCTGGCCTCCAAAAGTTTAGATTTTCTACAGACATGAATTTTGTGGATGGGTAAAGAAATTAAAAAAAAAAAACAAAAAACACCGAGACAAACAGCAGCTAACGCTTCTTGACTGTATCCTATGGGGCAGACACTGTTCTGAGTCCTATAGGGACTGGCTCAGACTGGCTCACTGACCTCATCTGCATCCCTGTAAGGTGGACATCAGACATTTACTGATGAGGAAACAGGCGCTTGCCCTCGATTACATAGGTAGAAACCGGTAGCCGTTTCACAGAATTGTTGACCAGCTGGAGAATTTCAGTGCACAAGATGACCACTGTGTGTGGTATGTGGCCCACCCAGTTCTGTGACTGGGAGAGGAAGATACCAACCGTCTGGACCCTCTCACAGAACAGAACCCTACTTTGGAGATGAAAAGTACCCCTGAATGATTAGGTACTTCTGGCCCGCTACGAAGCCCACTGGACCCTACTGGAACCCAAGCCAAGCAGACACAGAAGGGAGGGTGAGCATCCCACCGAATGTGGGAGACCACATTTACCCAACCTGCTAAAGGTTCTACACGCTGACTGGTAAAAACTAGTCAGAGATGCTATCTCGGTTCTGGCAGCATGCGAGTAACTCTGAGAAGGGAATGCTAATCTTTTTCCAGTTCCAGTGAGGTTACTTGCCTTGAGACATCTTTATTGCTCAATTATTCTTTTCTTCCCCCGTCCTTGAGGAGACAGCCTTGAAAGTTTTACCAGGGGAAACTATGAAGCAATCAGGATCCCAACAATGCCTCGCTGTTTGGGGAGAGTCAGAACGTGACCCATACCTGAGCTACCTTGTTCTCCTCTTCACTCCAGCCGTTCTGAGGTCCTCACAGTGCCCCCACGTACTTCTGCTCCTTCCTTCAGCCGGTGACACCCTTTCAACTTCATCTGGCAGGTGTCTATTCATCCATTAGACCCAACTTAGATGGCACCTCTTCCAGGAAGCCCTCCCTTCTCCTACTGATGCTGAACCTTTTATTTCCTTCCACTGTTGCCCTGATCACTCTGAATAATGAGCGACTTACAGGTCAGCTACCCCCACTGACTGAGTACCTTTTTTGAATTTTTTTTAATGGATGGCCTGGTATCTTACTCATTGGAAAAGACCTTAATGCTGGGAAAGATTGAGGGTAGGAGGCAACAGAAGGGGGCAACAGAGGATGAGATGGTTGAATGGTATCACCAACATAATGGGCATGAATTTGAGCAAACTATGGGAGATAGTGAAGGACAGGGAAGCCTGGTGTGCTGCAGTCCACAGGGTCACAAAGAGTAGGACACAACTTAGCAACTGAACAACAACAACAACTGGTGTCTTATAGCCACATCTCTACTGCCTGGTGAAAAGTAACTGCTCATAAGGTGAAATGAAGTGGACTCGAATTTCCGGAAGGGGCCTGCATTCAGTTGACTTGTGGACTGCTTGGAGATTTAAATCTGTGCAGTTACTTCCATTTTGTTTTCTATGACATTGATAACCATCAACACGCGGCCTGCGGCTGTGCCAGCACTGCAGAGGCTGGTGGAAAACAGCTGACGTCAGCGGCAGGGGCACACGTGTTCCCCACCGGCACTGGGCGGTGCTGGCAGTGCCTCCATCGTGTGACTCACGAAAAGATCGCTGATAACCAACTCAAACAATGCCTCTGCCACTCAGGAGACATCAATTTTGATGACGATGATGGGACGGGGAAGGAGGTGGGTGGTGGAACTTGCACAGAAAGCAGTGAAAAGACCTGCCCAAAGCCAAGCAGGGAGGGGCACGCCTGGAAACACAGCCCAGTGTTTCCAGGTCCCAGATCTAGTTCCCTTAGAGATCAGTCCCCTGAAAGGCTCCACGGGTGTCTGAGCATTCTAGAAGTTGGGGAGCAACATGTTTAATTGAATCTTATTTATCTTTCCATTTCAACTGCTCCCTGAAAGCTGTCCCAATATTTCACTTCTCCTCTGGACTCTTGCTTGTGGGCACTCAGTCATGTCTGACTCTTTGCAACCCCATGAACCGCAGCCCACCAGGCTCCTCTGTCCATGGAATTTTCCAGGCAAGAATACTGGATTTGGTTTCCATTTCCTCCTGCAGGGTATCTTCCTGACCCTGGGATCAAACCTACATCTCTTACGCCTGCTGCACTGGCAGGCTGGTTCTTTACCACTAGCGCCATCTGGAAGCCTGTTAGCAGGCAATAGCAAGAACCAAAGTTTTCAGAGAAAAAAATAGATATATTGGATAAAAACACAAAGTGGAGAAAACTCAAAATCTATTACCCATTATCAAAAAGTGCCTATTAACTTTTTTTGTTTCTGAAAACTAGGTGGCTGGTGCAGGGGAAGAGGGTCTTAGTTATTTGGTCATTGTAGAAAATTCATACTCCAGCCCTTGAGACACCAAGGCTTGTGACCAGATGGCTTAGCAATTAGGACATCATGCAGGCAGGCCTGAGATGTTCGGTCCACAGGACAGGAGAGGGGCCCAGAAACCTAGCAAGAACATGGAAAGGCCTGGGTCAAAGGTTTATTCCCACTCTCTTCCCAACCCTCCTATTTTCTCTGGGCTTTCACTTTGACCCTTGGAGTTTTCAAAACTGGAAGTGAGACAACTGCTTTGGAAAATCTGGATTTAACTGTTGCCTTTTTTGAATAAGAAAAAGAGAGCGGGCTAAACCATTATGAAATGAGTTCCTTAAAATGTAGAGATTTTTTTTAAAGAGATGTTTACACTAATTCGTTGTTGCTGTTCAGTCACTAAGTCGTGTCCAACTTTGTGAAACCCCATGGACTGCAGCACACCAGGCTTCCCTTTCCTTCAGCATCTCGCAGAATTTGATCAAATTCATATCCATTGAGTCGGTGATGCTATGTAACTATCTCATCTTCAGCTGCCCTTTCTCCGCTTGCCTTCAGTCTTTCCCAGCATCAGGGTCTTTTCCAAAGAGCCAGCTCTTCACATCAGGTGGCCAAAGTATTGGAGTTTCAGCTTCAGCATCAGTCCTTCCAGTGAATATTCAAGACTGATTTCCTTTAGGACTGACTGGTTTGATTCCCTTGCAGTCCAAGGGACTCTCAAGAGTCTTCTCCAGCACCACAATTCTAAAGCATCAGTTCCTCCGCGCTCTGCCTTCTTTATGGTCCAGCTCTTATATCCGTACATGACTACTGAAAAAAACCATAGCTTTGACTATATGGACCTTTGTCAGCAAAGTGTTATCTCTGCTTTTTAACATGCTGTCTAGGTTTTCCATAACTTTTCTTCCAAGGAGCAAGCATCTTTTAATTTCATGGCTACAGCCACTGTCCCCAGTGATTTTGGAGCCCAAGAAAATAAAATCTGTCACTGCTTCCACGTTTTCCCCTTCTATTGCTATATAAGTTCATTTAAAAACCAAATAGGGAACGGCTCATCTGTAAGGCACTAGAGTGGTATTTGGGAAACCAGAGTCACTATACCATGTGCATCAGAGGAACCTGGGTGCTAGTTAACACGCCCTGCCTTGGGCCAGCAAAGCAGAATCTTAGGAAGGGCCTTGAGTTCTGCATTCATACCTGCCACCCAGGTTCCTCTGATGCCCACTGGAGTCGAGAATCCCTGTGTTAGAAGACACACAGCTACAAGAGCAGGTGCACCCTGCATGTCCTCTAAAAACACAGAGGACTGACTTCTATTCTTAGCTATTGGTGGGAGTGGGAAGGAAGTTCTTTGAAAAGGCTAGCAGGTGGGGTTAAAAGCAGCAACTGACAAGCCTGGAGCCTTTCTTTTTCTTTTATTTCCAATGAAACTGTCAAAAAGAATATCCTTCTGGTCAGGAAATCCGGGTCAGAAAGAATTGCTTATCCCTTTGTTCAAACGGCCTCCCTCCCAGCCAGCATCATAAAAGGGCTTCCAATCTCTGGAGCTCAACCCACCAAAGGGTCCTTCCTGCCTTCTTCGCCAGCCCTGTAGTAAGAATTTTTCCCATCACGATGGGCCCTTGGTTAGGACTTACTCTCTTTCTTACCATTTTTTTCCATTTCATCCTGCGGTTCTGGTACCAGGTCTTCACCTGCAGTTGAGTGAGTCCCAGAGACTGGGCCAAGTCCAACCTAGAAGGCACGAGAGACAGGGGGAGGATGAGGAAGAGGGGAAGGGGCAGCAGAGGTGGGAGCCTGTTACCAACACGTGGACCTCCCCCTTAAAACACTTCCTCCCAAAGAGCTCTGCTTTCCTTCCCAGAATCCTATGGAGGAAACTCTGTGAAGCTAAGAAATAGATGCCCAAACCTAAGAACTGTCTACATCGAACCTGAAAAAAATTTCTGAGCCTTCACTGCAAAGTCCTCTCCCTGACCCGACAGGCTCTTTTCTCTGATCCTGCATAAAATGAACACTCTGACCCCAAATCCAAATTGGGGAGGAAAGATACAGTCACATTTTTCGGGGGGGTGAGCCCCCCGCCACCCCCTCCCCCGGCCCTGCTATCTCGCCACACCCCCTTGAAGGTTGCTTCCTCTGCACAGGTCACCTCTCACCCCGGGGGCTCTGAGTTCTCACTGGTCTCTGCTTCTCATGGGTTATTTCTGCCTCCCCAACTCCACTGCTTCTTTCACAATCAACAATGTGCTTACCACATTCTACATCAAGAACAAAGGCTCAAAAATACGTTTTGACAGGTTGACTCATCCTCCATCCCTGCCCTCAACTGTTATGATGCCAGATTCCAAAAGGAACATTACATCCGTACCCCTCCTGCTCCCCATTCCACGGCTAAGGATGGTCCGACATTTCTCTGTAGCCTGCAGAGCCACCAGCCTGGGCCACGGGGACTTGGGTACACATCCTCAGCTGCACCCAAGCTTCCCTGGGGCTTCCCTGGTAGCTCATCTGGTAAAGAATCCGCCTACAATGCGGGAGACCTGGGTTCGATCCCTGGGTTGGAAGATCCCGTGGAGGAGGGCATGGCAACCCACTCCAGTATTCTTGCCTGGAGAATCCCCATGGACAGAGGAGCCTGGCTGGCTACAGTCCACGGGGTCACAAAGAGTTGGACTCGATTGAGCGACTAAGCACAGCACCTCAGCTTCAACTTTCTCTACCTGAGGAGTAACAAGCAGCACCTCACCATCAGGAAGACCAGTGGTACAGGAGTGAAGGTTCCAGGTGTGGCTCCTGGAGTGCCAGGCACACTTCTCAGACCCCCTGCTTGGACCAGAGTGCCCAATTCAATCTCCAATAATAAAAACCATTTTCCGTCAAGGACTTCAGCTCCTGGCTTCAATCCCCATTCACACCTATCTGCTGCCCAGTAAAAGGGCTACTGTAAGCTGACAGTTTTATTGAAAGTCATTAACAGACTGAAGCCAATAAATTCCTAGTGCTAGCAGTCCTCACCCTCCCCACTAATGAAGCCCTGCATCCCAGGTGTGTGCGCGTGCTCAGTCGTGTCCGACTCAGCGACCCCATGGACTGTAGCCCACCAAGCTCCTCTGTCCATAGAATTTTCTAGGCAAGAAGTACTGGAGTGGGTTGCCATTTCCTTCTCCGGGGGATCTTCCTGATCCAGGGATTGAACCCGCACCCTTTGGGTCTCCTGCATTAGCAGGTAGATTCTTTACCACTGGCACAACTTGGGAAGCCCAAGAAGCACATATGAGAATCTAAACTTTTTCTATTAAGGTAGACATAAAATTGAAAAAGTGAAAATAAGACCATTTTTTCTCACTCTTTTGGAAATGATTTTAATTTAAAAATTGATATTTATGTTAATGTGATAGGCCTAATATTGTTATCCCATAATGAATAACTAAATATTTTTGAGCTTTCTCAACTTTAATACTTAATTTGGTAAATATCAATAGTTTAACCAACAAAAGTTCTCTGGCGGGGGGGTGTGAGGCTCAAAAATTTTTAGGAATGTAAAAGGGTCCCAAGACCAAACCCTTTGAGAACTGCTAATGTAAAGCACCTAACAGTGTCTGTTACCCAGTGGGTACACTATAAGCAATAGTGTTATCAACAACCATATAGCAGTTCATGGTATCTCTGGATAGCTCTTTGGGGGGCATAGGTAAATTCTGCACCATAACCTTTCTGGCCATAATTTGGCATCCCAGATAGCTATTCATTTAAACACCAAGAGCCCAGGAGGGCCATCCCACGGGTCCCCTAGACCTCCCTGGAGGCAGAGGGCTTCCCCCCTCCCCACAGCCTTCCCGGCCAGTTCACCTAAGGCCGTCAGGTGCATCAGTGAATGGAAGGATCAGTTCACAGCTCTGCCACGGCACTGGCCAACCAGGATGAGCTCACTTGGGAAAAATGCACTCCTGACTCATGCTGGCCCCAGAAACACACTTCGCTGTCATCAGCTCTCTCTCATTACCTGCCGCGGTTACAGATTCTCACTTCCCTGCGCAAATTCGCTTCAATGGGGTCACCTAGGAGACTGGAGAAACAAACACAGGGGAAGAGGGTGTGCGCCGTGGGAGGCGGCGTGCTCATGGCCCCGGTCACGTACGAGGTGAGGAACAGCTGGCGGGGCAGCTCGGGCACAGCCTCCACGCCAGCCAGATGGTCCTCCTCTGCAGGCAAGGGAATCAAGCTCACCTGAGAGGTGCCTGGGCAGGTAGCAGGAAGCCCCGGGAGGTTGATTTGGAAGTAACGTTTCTGCTAAAAAATATTCTCTGACTTCTAAAATAAGCCTAGAATGTCATCTTGAGTGTGCTGATTCATAAATCCAGATGCCCACTCCACCTCCTCTACTCCATGTGTGTTGAGTACAGGAGGCGCTTCGTTACACTGGGGGGCATCAGAATAGCAGAACACCGTGTGTGTGTGTGCGCTCGAGTGTGTGTGCGCACGTGTGTGCTTAGTCACGTAATTGTATCCGACTCTTTGCAACCCTATGGACTGTAGCCCGCCAGGCCCCTCTGTCCATGGGCTTTTCCAGGCAAGAATACTGGAGTAGGTACCCATTCCCTTCTCCAGGGGATCTTCTCGACCCAGGGATAGAATCCAGGTCTCCTTCATTGCAGGCGGATTCTTTACCATCTGAGCCACCAGGGAAGCCCAGAGATCTCATCTGTTAACCCCCAAATCACAGACCTGCCTCCATCCTCTGCCTGAAGGTGCCCCAAATTACACATGTCCAAAACAACACGCTCTTTCCTCACCAAACTCACTCTGCCCTCTGCCTTCCAGCTTGTCCCTCTTTCCCTGGTGGCCCATGTAGAAGCCACAGAATTCTCCGCTCTCTGCCTCATGCCAATGGAAATTCTGTCTGTTCCGGCTTCAGAACAGTCTCTGATCTATTCTCTCGTCTCTGTTCCCACCGTCTCCACCTTAATTCACGTCTTCAATGAACCTCCCTGGACTCTGTCCACCTGCTTTCCCTGCTCCATCTCTTCTCACTCTTCTCTCTCTGTTACTTATGGGGCTACCAATATGAGGACTCCGAGATGTAAATCTCAGAACTTCCCTGCTAGTCCAGTGGTTAAGACTCCATGCTCCCAATGCAGGGGGCCCAAGATTGCTTCCTGATCAAGGAACTAAAATCCCACATGCTATAGGGCATGGCCTAAATTTTTTTAATAAACAAAAATTTAAAAAAATAAAACGTAAATCTGGCCACAGCACTTGCAGCTCTTCACAGCTGCTGACGCACAGCCTGCACGACAAAGTTCACATCTTTTGGTCAGACATACAGGGTACTTCCCATCTCTGCAGCCTCATCTCCCCCCACACCCCCTCCCCCCTGAAGCTGGAGATGCCCGACCACCTGCACGGCCCTCAGCATGCCCAGCAGCACCTCTGTGCCTTTTGCATGTTGTTTCCCTCTGTGGGATGCCCTCTCCCTCCTGGGGTCAAAGTGCTTCTGAAGTGCTGCCTCCTCTGAGAAGGCTTCCCGGCTGCCACCGGACATACTCAGCAATATCTTTGTGCTCCTGCAGCCCTCGGGAACATGTTGGCATCCACACCCCAAGTCGTGATGTTTACCGCAGCCACATCCTTCCCTGTGACCTCCTTTAGAGCAGGTTTCTTTTCTGCTATCTTCTGGACCCATAATCCCTGCCACAGTGCCTTACACACAGCTGCTGGGAGCTCAACTAACTGAATCAGTAAACAAATTCCCTTTTAGTCAATGACTTGCAGGCTCCTCTCTCAAATTTTTATTGAGCAGCTAATAAACAGCTTGAGATGCCTTTGAGTTTCCTTTCCTTCTCTTTAATAGGGTCAGACCTGAAATGGACAAAGCAGTAAGTAAAGAAAGAGAAAAAGTACCTGGAAAATCCTTCCAATAAACAGGGTCACACATTAGGCCAGTCATTCCAGAGCGAGTTTGAAAGAACAAGGTAGAACACACACTCTTGCAGCATATTTCTTTGCTAAGATGCTAAATTAAAGAAAGTGGGGAGGTACAGAAGCCTCTGAGTAAAGCAGGGGTCACAGCCACCTTCACTGAGATCTCAAAAGGGCTTAAAGAAGAGACCTTCATCCAGGTCCTCCTTGGTCTCAGCCAAATGGTTCTGACTTGTTACCTGTCAAGTCCATCAGGACATCTGACAGCTCCGCAGCCCCATTAATCCAGGCTGCCATGCGGGAGCCAGATGCGCCTGCTGAGCCAGTTGGGGGTTAGAGGGTGGGGAGAAGCCTAGGAAGATCATGGACCTCAACTCCAGGTCTAGTCCCAGTGCATCTGATCCTAAGTGTCAGTGGTTTTAAACGCCAAACCTGTTGCCCCGCTGAGCGCCTGGGCAACCACTTGCTAAGCTCTACCATGCTTGTTGTATGGTAAACAAGCTTGCTGGGCTTCCCTTGTGGCTCAGCTGGTAAAGAATCTGCCTGCAATGCAGGAGACCTGGGTTCGATCCCTGGGTTGGGAAGATCCCCTGGAGAAGGGAAGGACTACCCACTCCAGTATTCTGGCCTGGAGAGTTCCATGGACTGTATAGTCCATGGGGTCACAAAGAGTCGGACACGACTGAGCGACTTTCACTTTCACCATGCTTGTTGTACTGTAGTAGTTAACATACAGAGATGCAGGGAGGAGTAAAACTTCAGCATCAGGCAGGCTTCTGGGGCTAAGTATGATGCATTCAGGTGAGCTATGTGTGTGCTTAATGGCTCAGTCGTGTTTGACTCTTCTGCAACCCCATGGACTGTAAGTAGCCCACCAGGCCCCTCTGTCTGTGGAATTTTCCAGGCAAGAATACTGGAACGAGTTGACCATTTCCCACTCGAGGGGATTTCCCCCACCCAGGGATCAAACCTGGGTCTCTTGCATCTCCTGCATTGGCAGGCAGATTCTTTACCACTGCACCACCTGGGAAGCCCTCAGGTGGGCTGGATTTTGTTTAACCAAGGCTGAGATTACATGAGCCAAGACATGGACAGACTCCTGCCCTAGTGCCCTGCACAAACCCTAGCACAGTCCTTGTGGCTCTCTGTGCCACACTGACAGCAAAAAGAGTCTCCCTTCTCAAGGGCCTTACCTGGAACAGTCCCTTCCCCGTGTCCTCACCTGTCTGGGGTGGACAAGTACTTCTGCTTCTGAAACTTCTTCTCCAGGCCCATGAGCTGCAGCTCGGTGAAGATGGTGCGACTCCGGCGGGGCTTTTTCTGCCGGGGCGTGGGCTGCTCCGTCTCAGACTCACTGCTGCCGTGGTTCTCGCCTGGGGCCTCCGCAGAGGCAGCTTCGGCGGCAGGGTGGCAGGACAGAGCCTGGGCGATTCCCGGGGTGGTGGGGACCAGATGGGAGATGACCGTGGGCTGTCGGGTGATCACTGAGAGGAGAGGATATGCCCGGAGGGAAGCGGGGCCTGGAAGACAAACAGGGAGGTGGGTCACATAGGGGCAGGGGACAGGAAGGGGGCCAGAGATCTCAGAGGACCCACACTGAGACTTGTCTGCCTGGCAAAGCCTCCTGTTCACAAGCGGGTATAATTGGGGGAGGCTGGGTGGGCAGGACACATGCAGGTTAGATCAGCCTGATGGGTGAGAACATTCAAGCCTTCCACGACAAAGAAGAGGGTCCCGAAATTCCTCTGGTTTTAAATGACTCTTTCCTCATCTCTTCCAGTTGAATATCTAAATTCTGGTTTCACAGATATGGGTCAATGACACAGCAGATGGAAGGAAGTAGTCAGATAAAGCAAGGAACTGAAGACTTAAGGAATCCGAAATAGATTCGTAATATACAAAGTACCTGAGAACCACCTCCGGTCTTTATAAAAAATACATGGTTGTAAGTATAAATTCTTCCTGGGAAGTCTACAAACCTTGAATCAGAACATTTTTCAGAGGTAGAAAGATGCTTAAAAGTTACTTCAACCTCCTCATTTCAGAGACAAGAAAACCGTTCCAGCCAGAAAGACTAAAGGACTTAGATGGTGTCACAGAGCTAGAAACAAGCACATTTAGGAGTCAAACTAGGTTCCCCTGGCTTGAACTACGGGGCAGTTACCACACCATGAATCACACAGATGCATCATTTAGAAGAGGGGCCCAAAATATTTTAATTCACATGAAAATTCAGATCTGTTATAGTGGATGCCTAGGAATCTCAGGCTGGGTCAGAGTCCAGCTGATGGAAGCGAGCTGGGGTTGATTAGCAATGTCTGGCCCGGGGTGGGCAGGGGTAGGGGGCATGGTAGTTCCCACTAGAGTTCTGTGCCTCTTCTGAATTTTAAGAGAGGAGACCTTTTCTGTCCAAAAATATGTTCTCTCTTTTGTTGACTGAAATGAATTGCGCAACCTAAAAGTTGAGAGTTATGTTTTATATTTTAGGGACTTTCTTAAGACATGAAGCCCAGGAGCATCCTTGCAGATAGCTCCAAGGGACTGCTCTGAAGAGGTAAGAGAGGAGCCAGGATATACAGGAATTTTTGCAACAAAGTCTAGGTGGTCACAACATCAAAGGATTTCTATTAACTAAAGAAAACCATGGACAGACCTAGAGACTGTCATACAGTGTGAAGTAAGTCAGAAAGAGAGAAACAAATATCCTATAAGATCACTTGTATGTGGAATCTTGAAGAATGGTACAGATGAACTTAAATTTCCAGAGTATGAATAGAGACACAGACATAGAGAATAAATGTATGGACGACAAAGGGGAAGGGTTGGTGGGATGTACTGGGATATTGGGATTGATATACACACACTACTATGTATAAAATACATAACTAATGAGAACCGACTGTATACTACAGGGAACTCCACTCAAGTCCTTTATGACACCCTAAAGGGGAAGGAAATCCAAAAAAGAGGGAATATATGTATACGTATGGGTGATTCTTTTTGCTATATAGCCAAAACTAACACAACATTGTAAAGCAACTATACTCCAATAAAAGTTTTTAAAAAGAGAGGGAGAGAGAAAACACAGACATCTCAAGGTAATGGATTTAGCACTTTTCCACACAAGGAAAAAACAAATCTGGGCTCACTAAAGTCATTCCTTTGATATGCACCTTAGCTATCTGGGACCAGTATCTGGCTCCTTCTTCTCCTGAGTCCCTCAGGGGGCACCTCTGGGGGCAGCTGCAGTGGTCAAGGGGAGTGGGCAGCCTGCAGCCTGTTGGTCCCCCTCTCAAGTTCCCTCAGGCTCGCCAAGGGGCGGGAGAAGTGGCTGAGGGCTGAGTGGCCTGAGGGCTGCACCTTTTTTTGTTTGCTGATACTTTTAAGACTCAAGTGAAAAAGTTCTTCCTTTCCATTATTCCATAGAATTGCGTTTAAAATGTCACTATCATTACCTATGGCAATCATTTTATCCCTCTGGGCCTCAGTTTTATCAGCTGTACAAGTGAGTAAAAGGAGATAATTTCAAAGAATTCTTCAAACTCTTCCTCCATGGAAGTCCCTCCATGGGACTTCCTCCATGGCTCAAATGGTAAAATATCTGCCTGCAATGCAGGAGACCCTGGTTCGATCCCTGGGTTGGGAAGATCTGCTGGAGAAGGGAATGTTTACCCACTCCAGTATTCTTGCCTGTAGAATCCCATGGACAGGGGATACAAGACTGAGCAACTAATACTTTCACTTTTACACTTTCATACTGATGTCATGAAAGCACCTTTCATCCCAAGCCAATCTTGATATATGATGAAAACAGAGGAAGTTCTGGGGTGCCCTTTGGGACTCAGCCCATCCCCAACAACTCACTACAAGAGCAAGGCGAATATCTGAGCCAGATAACACTCATACTCATTTAGGGTTAAAAACGAACATCACAAAAGCTCCCGGGTGTTATGTGTATACTCTCTCCTCTAGGCTGGCATTTATTTTCTTACTCATTTCCATGCTTCTGTTTTGGACCCCAGTCACAGCTATGAAAACAGGTAATTTCTCCTGTTCTTTGATCACATGTCTGATCTAAGACCCAGTAGAAACCACAAAGTTGTTAAACAATAAATCATCAAGGGCTACTACTTCCAATGACTATCCAGACAAGGCTAACACTTAAGGTTTTCTTCTTTCTTTTAATGAAAAAAAAAAAAAAATCTGGGAATGATGTTTTATAATAAAAGTAGGATACCTAGTACAGTGGTTTTGCATCTGTATACATTATGAAATGATGCTTTTTCAAAAAGAAACTATCTAAAAGCTTCTTATACTACTATTTTTTTTAATTATTTCTTTTATTTATTTATGGCTGCACTGAGTCTTTGTTACTGCTAAGACTTCCTCTCGTGGCAGTGAGCAGGGGCTACTTTTCCTGGTAGCGGGCAGGCTTCTCACTGCAGTGGCTTCTCCTATTGCTAAGCAAAAGCTCTAGATGCATGGACTTCAATAGCTGTGGCACATGGGCTTAGTCGCTTCAAGGTATGTGGAATCTTCCTGGACCAGGGATCAAACCCGTGTCCCCTGCATTGGCAAGAGGATTCTTAACCACTGGACCACCAGGAAAATCCACTACTTTGTTTCTCATTACCAATGTAACACAATTTGTTATAAAAGAACTTTAAAACAATCGGAAATATATAAAATAGAAGTCTCCTCTCTCAGTTTTCAACCCCAAATCTTAGAGGTAAACTTCCATAACTGGCCCTGTGTATACACAAACATGGGCTTCCCAGGTGGCGCTGGTGGTAAAGACCCACCTGCCAATGCAGGAGACTTTAAGAGACACGGGTTCCATGCCTGAGTCAGGAAGATCCCCTGAAGGAAGACCTGGCACTCCATTATTCTTGCCTGGAGAATTCCATGGACAGCGAAGCCTGGCAGGTTACAGTCCATAGACAGGGCTGCACAGAGTCAGTCATGACTGAAGCGACTTAGCACGCACATATTCACAAACATACTTAAGTTCCAAATCTAATCATGTATATTCTAATCTACTGAAACCCATAGTTACAAAGTGTTTATTTGGTAAAATATAGACATGTCACTTTATTTTTTCTAAGCAGATAGCCAACAATTCCCCAGATCCTTTACTGACTAGTCCATTACTTAAAATGTCAGCTTTGAGACATTAAGTTCCTAAAGAAATGAAGTTGGGAATTTCTGTTTATCAGAATTCTGAGAGTCTACTGGGGAATTTTAGTCACCATAAGTATGAGAACTTCCTGCTTTGTAGAAAAGCAGCCAAACTAGGACAAGAACCACCCTTCTCAAGGGCTGCCCTCTATTAGTATGGTTATAAATAGGTGTAGAGCTGCTACATGAGGGCAGTGGGTATGCAGGAGAAGGGGTTGGGGAGGTTAAAGTTAGGAAACCAGGTGGAACAGAAACGGGCAGATTTTGAGGGGGCTGCCAAGAGTCTGCACTTTGGGGAGAGTGAAGACTACTTTGAGAGGATTTCTGAAAAACATTTTAGAGGTACACTGGGTAAAATCCTTGAATATATTCCTTTAAAAAAAAAACTAAAGATCTTCATATTCAAGGCTTATGTAATCAGATTTCAGTTGTCATTGAGTAGAATTCTACAGATACATTGGGTCATATGGGGCCTTAGAAATAGATGGATTACTTTATATATACATGTATCTGTTTCTGGACTCTATCTACTCAACTAATATATGATCCTGTTATAAGACCATTCCACTTTTATTATTGTGGGGTGTTGGGGAGTTTTATTCTAGAACAAATTTCCCCTTTTTATTCTTTCTACAAAACTTTTTTGGCTATTGTCATTAATCAATTTTTTTCAGTTGAATTTTAGAATCAACTTGTTAGTCTCTAAAAAAGCAAACCCTACTAAAAATGTATTAGACTTCCACTGACCTTATAGATTACTATAGGGAAAAATCATTCTTTTGACAATCCTGGTCTCTGGTAGGGTGAAAGCAATTGTGGGTATTTAAAAATGGCTTTTGGGGATTTATAATATTTGGTTCCACAAAGCTTAAACCCAATGAAAACCTCACATTAAAAAACACAAACAAAATAAAAAACTTCAGAAGAATGGTAGGGATTTAAGGCAACATTCTTTTTTTTTTTTTTAAGGCAACATTCTAATCACCAACGTTTATAATTTCAGGAATCTTTACCCAATACTCTGATGCAGATTCAGTGACAAAATTGTACTCCCCCACTAGGCTTTCCTGGTGATTCAGACAGTAAAGAACCCCCCTGCCAATGCAGGAGACACAGGAGATGCAGGTCCGATCCCTGGGTTGGGAAGATCCCCTGGAGAAGGGAATAGCTACCCATTCCAGGATTCTTGCCTGGAGAATTCCATGGACAAAGAAGACGGGGGAGCTACAGTCCATGAGGTTGCAAAGAGCCAGACATGACTGAGCAACTAACAGTTTCACTCAGTGGAAAGAGCACCTTCTGATGTTGGAGATACCCACGAGGCCTCTGGGATGCTGATAAATGTTTGGAGGGTTCAAGGAAGCCGTCATTGTAAATAAACACAATCGCAGTGAGGCACCACGTGGTGTTTCTAGTATCTGATGTGTGTCCCTAAGGAAAGAACAGCGTGGCTGCACCGGGACACAGGGTGGGTTCTGTGTGTGCAGCAAAGCGGCCTGTCTCCTGAGAGGCAAACCAATGGGAGCAGAAAAGGGAGACCAAATATACTCCAGCCAGCTGCTCCCTGTCTTTCCTTGTTTTAATATATGACCTGATTTCCAACAAAACAGTACCCAGAGCTTTCATTCCACAAAGCATTTACACAGTCCCATTTCACATTCTCACAGAAGTTCTGTGAAGTCATCCAGTCCCCTATTTATATTTTGGCTAAAAAAATCAAATTTAGGTTTTAAAAATAGAGGGGAAATAATAAATGAGCACATACAATGGAGGGGGGCCACCTGGGTTGCTGAGAAGGCAGATGATGTATAACACTATGTATTAAGTATGCCTTTCTCTTTTCCTGAGAATTATCACTATGTGAAAATGTTGACGGAAGACAGCTGCCCAGCCACCCTGGATCATTTACATACACTTGCGAAATTCGAGCACATTATCTGCTACTGAGAGGGAGTAATGACTGTCATAAACCAAAGACTTTGTTTAAACAAACACATTTTAGTTGACAAAAGGAGTATAAACATGACCACAGTGAATGCATCTTCTAATAACTGTTTTCTTCAACCCAGCTCCCTGACCAATAAGGTTGTAAGATGGGTATCACGTAACTGCGTGTACTGTCGACCTAGAAATAGCTGCCTGCCAAGTGTTGGACTGTTTTGAGAATCTGCTTTGGGATTAGAAAACCTGAGCACATTTGTGATAGGCTGATGCTCAGGGACATCCCTGGCAGCCTGGGGAGAAGTGGAACATTCAGGAAGCTAAACAGAATGTTCCATCGCATGGATTCCACAAGTGGTTGTTTAGCTGCTCAGTCCTGGCCAACTCTTTTGTGACCCCACAGACTGTAGCTGAGGCTTCTCTGTCTGTGGGATTGCCCAGGCAAGAATACTGCAGTGGGTTGCCATTTCCTCCTCCAGGGGATCTCCTCCACCCAGGGATCGAACCCTTGTCTCCTGCATTCGCAGTTGAATTCTTTACTGCTGAGCCACCTGGGAAGCCCAAGTGGATTCTGCAAATTGGGAGGAAGTGACGTATGTGAATGCAACTAGGCGAAGTGTGGGCACAGTCCAGAATGGCCAATTCCAGGCACGGCTCCCCAGCATAATTCCTCCTTCCCCACAAAGACTAGTCTACCCCTAGCTACAGCAGGACTTGAACCCCAGAGCACCGTGCCAGCACCCATACACCTCCTAGGGGCTCTTCTTCCGTTCCTCCAAGACACCAAGTCCCCACATTGGCTCTCTACACCCACATTCTGGTTGACACAAGCGAAGGTCAAAGGTCTGAGTGGATAAGGATCTCTAAGCTGCCTGCTTGACGGATTTATGTCCTGGGAATGTGTGACCTATATACCCGCAGAAAGCTTCCGAGGAACAGAGGCAGCATACACAGAGGCATGGGTAGAGATGTATTCAGTTAACCTAAAAGACAGACTTGATGGAACAACTGGGAAGCTCTGGCTGAGTTTCCTGGGAAAAATCATAAAACCACCCACACCAAATGGCTCCCATGGACTCACATACCTACACATTGGCTGGTAATCTAGGACAATGGAAAGAACGGGACCTCACTGATTCCTGGAGGGACCTTGAGCAGGTTAGCAAAACTTTCTTAGTTTCAATTTCCTCTTCTGTAAAGCAGGACTAATAATAGTTTCCCCAGGTAGATTACTGTAAAGATGAAATGCATTTAATTGCCATTAGCTTTCTTTCTTTCCTCTTTTCATTTCAGTGGTTTGATGCTCCATGAATGAGCTCAGTGGAAGTTGGACTTATCAAGAAAGCAGACTTACTTGTGAACTACGCATGTGTTATCTTCTTATCCTCTGCACATTTACATGAAAGGCAAGATTCAGCAACAATATGTCAGCTTCTCTTTGCCACATGGTGGTCTTCAAATGCCCTAACAGCAAAACAAGGCAGCTAGAGTAAATCAGTGACAGGGCTAATCTAGCCAGTGCATGCGTGCTAAGTTGCTTCAGTCATGTCCGACCCTTTGTGACCCCGTGGACAGTAGCCCACCAGGCTCCTCTATCCATGCAGTTCTCCAAGCAAGGATACTGGAGCAGGTTGCCGACCCTCCTCCAGGGGATCTTCCCAACCCAGGGACTGAACCCAGGTTTCTTATGTCTCCGGCATTGGCAAGTGGGTTCTTTACCACTAGTGCCACTGACATCCCCCTAAAACCATCAAGGAATAACTACTGTGGTTTTGCACACCTAGATAAACAATTCACAGCCCTTTCTAAGGTTAGTTGCAGGTGAAGAAGGATGAAGGTGGTGGCACACAGGACTGTACCAATTTCTAAAAATTGCAGAGCAAACAGATGCGTGGTTAAAATTAATGTGCCTCGTCTTATGTTGAAAAGGCTGAGCTGACGGTAAGTGGCAACCAGACATGAAAGCTCAGTGCTTATTTGTCTATAAGAATAATCTTTTTTTAAGGTTCTTTTTAATGTGGACCATTATTTAAAGTCTTTATTGAGTTTGTTACAATTTTGCTTCTGTTTCATGCTTTAGCTTTTCGGCCCTGAAGCATATGGAATCTTAGCTCCCTAACCAGGGATTGAACCGAATCCCCTGTGTTGGAAGGTGAAGTCTTAACCACTGGACCACCAGGGAAGCCTCCTCCCTTACCATTCTTGAAGATTATCCATATAGGGACTTCCTTGGTGTTCCAGTGGTTATGAGTCTGCCTGACACCGCAGGGGACACCGGTTAGATCCCTGGTCTGAGAGGATCCCACATGCCGTGGGGCAACTGAGCACGTGCACCACAACTACTGAAGCCGGTCAACCTAGAGCCTGAGCTCCACAAGAGAAGCCACTGCAGTGAGAATCCCAGGCACCTCAACCAAAGAGTAGCCCCTGCTCACTGCAACTAGAGAAGAGCCCATGCCGCCAATAAATAATTTTTTAAATTATTTTTCTTAATAAAAACACACATAAAGAAAGATTTTCAAATTGTTTACAGCAGGTGAAAGTGAGTTTATATCTATTAAAATAGTATCATATGTTAAAAATCATTCTCTGTTTCTGTTGATAATTGATATAATTCATCCCAATACCTAAAGATATGCTTATGTAAACATTTTAAATACAGCCGTCTACACTGTGACTGCACCTGATGCTTATTCAGTCATTCCTCCCTTTGTGGACATTTAGGGTAGTTGTTTTTGCTACTACATGTAATGCTGCCATGAAAATCTATCCCTGCTGGGTACATTTTTAAATGTAAGTTTCTGGACCAAACGGCATGTGAATTTTATTTAAATATGTGCTTATCTATTTCTTTGGCTGTAGAGAAAGAAAGGCAAGGAAGGGAGGAAATGGGATATAATGAGGCTGAATGGCCATTTAACTCCTTGACACACTAAGCTTTTAGCCCAGTAAGAGTTAATGGAATACATGCTCCCTTTACAGCTTATGGCTTTGTATTACTAAAGAAAAAAGAAAATGTTTGAAGAGGCCAACTCAAAGGCTAACAAAACATCTTAGCCATTAACTACCTCATAAAAAAAAAAAAAGCAGGTGGGCATTTTGATGAGTTAAGTGTAAACGAATTAGAAACATGTGGAATAAATTTATTCCACCATCCACATGCAACTGCCATAATGTCGATTCTGGAATAAGCATCTAGTTAAATTAAAAACTAAAGAAGGTTCACAAAGATTGACAAAGGGATGGAGTGAGGAGAAGACATTTTGGGTATTTAGAGCAATGAAGATTTGGGAAACAAAGAGGAGACATGAGAGCAACCCCAGCAGGCTGGACTGCATCACGCCATCTTTTCAGATTCTTGATTTCACAAAGAGACAAGCTCAGTCTTACCACATTCAACCTGCATCATCATCAAAACGACAAACGCCCACAAAACCGCAGGGCTTCACAGGGAGCTCCATGAAATCAATTAAGCTGGAAGGTAGGTGTGTGGACCTTCCCATCCTGCCTAAAGTGACCCACCCAGACGTGGTCATCAACCACCCTCTAGCCGTCACTGCTCCACGACCTCCAGCACCAAAGCATACATACGAAATGACATTGGCTTTCTCCTCCTGGCCATTCTGTTATCTCCACACACCCACACCTGCTTTCAGCCATTCCTCGTAACCACTCACAGATGGAAAGCTTCCCAGAGCAGCTGTTGTTTAGTACAGAGATTGAATTCATCACTCCCACCTCCAGGCACCCCCACCCCAGCTTTTTGTATGTGTCCTTATTCACCCTCACTTAATTCAAACCTTGGAGCAAGAGTTAATGTGTTTACCCATCCATTGCTCACTAGATTGCAAACTTCTTCAGGACAGAATTAAAAAGTGCATCCTTTTATGGACACGGGTTGGGGCGGGGGAAGGAAGGAGAGGGTGAGATGAATGGAGACAGTAGCATGGAAGCATATACACTGCTATATGTAAAATAGACAACCAATGGAAATGTACTCAGGAAACTCAAACCGAGGTTCTGTAACAACCAAGAGGAGTGGGAAAGGGTGAGAGGTAGGAGGGAGGATTAAGAGGGTGGGACATAGGTATACCTATGGCTAATTCAGGTTGATGTATGGCAAAAACCAAAGCAATATTATACAGCAATTATCCTTCAAATAAAAATAATTTTTTTAATGCATCTTCCCAGTGAAAATGCCACGCCTGACTTGAACTGATTTTGCCTGGTATCAGAAGACTGGGGCTGGAGACATGGTTCTTACATGTTTGGGGTCTGTGGCCTTGGTCAAACCATCCTTCCAACCTTCGGCTTTCTTTCCTAAAAATGACACTAATAACACTTCTCCCAAGCTTGTTGAAAGATAGCAATGGATAATGAGTGTAAAACAATTTGGTAAACAACAAAGAACTACACCAAAAAAAGGCAGTCATTTTTTTTCCCCCAACAGTCAAAAAAGCACCAGCTTTCCAAATTTCAGAGATGCCTCTATTTCCAAAGAAATCATAACCCTGGGACTTCACAGGCAGTCCAGTGGTTAAGACTCTGTGCTTCCACTGCAGGGAGCATTAGTTCAATCCTTGGTAAAGGAACTAGAATCCCACAGGCCATGTGATGTGGCCAAGAAAACAATCGAAAAAACAAATGTTTATCCTGCTTTCGGTGCCAACCTAATCCCCCCTTTGTCTTGTCTCTCATACGCTGTCATTTCTGGTTACGGCCCTATTGCCACAGGGATAGAGGCTACACAAAACTGACCAGGAGGCGCCCTCTGGTTCACTGTCACCATCATCCGTGAAGCCCACCGAACAGCTCTGCCTCCAGAAGCTAATTATCCCACTGGAGACATGAGGCATCACAGTAAAAGTTAATAAGTAGACAAAGAAGCCTATGGCAAATGCTGGATGGCAGAAGACTCATGGGAATTCAGGACAGAGCTCTGCGCTCCAGAGTGTACAGTGGCTGGTCATGAAAAAAGAAGGAGCTAGGGTTCTGAGAGAGAAGAAAGGAACAGATTCCAGAGTCACTGTCTAGGAAGAACCCACAGGACCTGGAGAAGCACTAGATTGGGAAGAGAGAGGAGGGCAAACAGAGAAGATGCTGGAAGATTCAATACTGCAGCAGAACTGCTGGGATCAGAGAGCTTCCACCTCTGTCACGTGACAGTGTTTCATTAGAAGAGATATGGCGTGCAGAGGCTTATTTAGTTTGTGGTAAAATCATACACTGATTTTGACATATGATTCCTGGCAGGCATGCATGGTCACAAACTCATTTTTGCTGAAGGACTCAAAGATGAGTCTGTGGATTTTACATAGAACAAGAGTTGAAGAGCTGACTCACTGGAAAAGACCCTGATACCGGGAAACAATGAAGGCAAAAGGAGAACGGAGCGGCAGAGAATGAAACGGTTTAGATAGCATCACCAACACAACGGACATGAATCTGAGCAAACTCCAGGAGATTGTGAAGGACAGGGAAGCCTGGCGGGCTGCAGTCCATGAGGTCGCAAAGAGTCAGACATGACTTAGCAAGTGAATGACAGCAACTCTTTCCACCTCTGTTATTACCAAGCTATAACCCAAGCTGCTGTACCTGGGCCATTGTGGTAGCAACTGCCAGAATGATGTAAAATGCAAATTTAAACATGTTACTTTCATGGTTAAAACTGTTCCGCAGATTTCCACTGAATTTAAAACTAAACCCAAACTATTCACCAAGGCCCATAAGGGCCCTGCAGGATCTGGACCTTGCCTGCTTTCTGAATCGTGGGACATTCTTCTCACTCCTGTGCTTTGGTCTCACTAGCTTTCAGTCAGTTCCTCAAAGACCCTGAGCTTTTTCCTCAACAAGGCATTGACCTTTGGTCCGCACATAACCGAAGGGCTGAAAGTAGAATTCATCTCCCAAGAAGAAAGATTTAAGACTAGCAGGGGATGAAGGACTGGGCCTTGGGGTACATCTTCATCAATGGAGCTGGGAAAGGAAATAGGACCGATAAATCAGACAGACACTGTAGCGTAAGAAGCAAGCAGCACAAGTAGGAATACAGGGTCAGTGGAAATGGCCAGAGAATTTCAAGAAGGATCCACTTTCAATAAGGTTACTCACTAGGAAATCTTTTGACCTTAAAATTTCTCCCCTTCTCTGATACTTCAGATCTATCTTCATGGTATAGGAATCTCCACCCGGCAGACTGGGAAAATACGCGTTGTGCTAAGACCCTGGGCAGTGTCAAGGAGAAGCCACTGAAGATTGCTTTCTGTCAGGGGTCCCGTGGGGCCCAGGCAAGCACTTGATTACCCAGGAGGAGAAGCAGCCGCCAAACACTGGGCATCTCATGCCAAAATGTAATTTTCTAAGTCCAATTTAGTTTTCCTTCTCTCCTTATACATTGTGTGTGTGTGTACTCAGTCCTATCTGACTCTTTTCAACCCCCTGGACTCTGTAGCCCACCAGGCTCCTCTATCCATGGGATTCTCCAGGCAAGAATATTGGAGTGGGTTGCCATTTCCTACCCCAAGGGATCTTCCCAACCCAGGGATCGAACCCACGTCTCCTACATTGGCAGGTGAATACTTTACCACTGTGTCACCTGGGAAACCCTGGAACATGAAGGCAAATCATTAAACTGGAGGCCTCTCAATCCAGTGCCCAGTAAGCCTCCAGTACAGTCAATGACCAGCACATCTCTCTCTGCTGTGATAACCAGCATAATGCAGGCATTTCCATCAAGAATCCTTGATGTCCTGCAGATAGTCATGTGGTTTCAATGGTTAAATCTCCTCTTCCTGGTGCCCCATTATTTTCTGATAAAAGTGTACTCTTGAAGCTTATGCAGATACAGAACTGTGTTGCAAAATGCACTCAAACTTTGGAGGAATCTACTAATTGAAAAGAGAAGGATAGAGCTCTGTTATTTAGTGGAAGGCTCTTGTTAGAATGAAATAAATCCTCTCCTTTTCTCTTTTGTTCAAGGAGTTAAGATCAAATGGCAGTCAGCGTACCCCCAAACAGTAATGGAAAAATTATACAACAGATATCAATATTTACTCATGCCTGAGTCTTGCTTTTGTAGGTAATAAGGGAAAACAGTAATAAAATTCTGCAACACACTGAATGTGAATCATGTGGACCATGGTGACTAACTGGTCAACTGGAACCAAAGAGAGTTGTTTCCTACAGCAAGATGCTCCCTGCACTGAGCCCCATCCTGTCTAAGACCCAACTCTACTGTCAACAATGCCATTCCCCTTGCCTTAGCCTCAGTCCGTGATGAGGTCTGTCTTTCTCTGAGTTTTCCTCATCAGTAGTTGGGGGAGTCGGTTGGTTTCTAGGGTCCTTTTCGGTACCAAGATACAATGACTTTATGAGCAATAACCACACTCAGACACACGGAGTCTCTTACATTTGTCAACTTGATTGTAAAGTCTTTGTCTTATACTTCCTTTCCCACGATGTACTTCCCAAGCTTTGCAAATGGATTCAACTAAATAAATATTAGCTGCAATTAATGAGCGAGCTAAGAGCCAGAGTATTAATGCCTGTAAACTTCCCCAGAACCACTAAATCTTGTCAGTTCACAAGGGAGTGGAGTGATAAACTATTTACTCATCTGATATCCTCATAGGTGATCCAGATTTTAACTATAAAGGCAAAAGACTATCTTTGAATAAATCTCACCACGCACAATTAAGACTTCGACGCTATTTGATTTATAGGGAATGACACGCTGAATAACAAAACACAGAGAGTGGTTTTTTCTAACCTGGTCTTGGACAGGATAAAGTCACACAAAGTCGATGTCTGAACTAGGACCAGAGCCCAGACCTCCAGTTTGTTATTGTTGTCTAGTCGCTAAGTTGTGTCTGACACTATGTGACTCCATGGACTGTAGCACGCCAGGCTTCCCTGTCCTTCACTATCTCCCAGAGTTTCCTCAGACTCACGTCCATTGAAGAGACAAATGTTTGGTTAATGCCACTTTTTTCACGTCACGTATTGCCTTTCTAGCCAAGAGCCTGCCAAAGTGCTGAGTACTGTTTGGCTTCAGATACTTATTCTTCCTCATTCATGGAGTCTATTTATTTTAACAGTTAACGCTTTTATTCTGCAATCTAGTGTTAAGAGCACTATGGTTTTAATGATCTGAGAAGACATGGTAAATATCACCTTGGAAGTTACTAAGGTTTTGCCATTTCACTTCTTTTTTTCAAGCTTTACTGAATTATGATTGACAGATAAAAACTGTATCTACTGAAAGTATATGACATGATTTTATATAGTTTTGTATATGTACACATTATGAAATGATCACTGCAATCTAACTAATTAACACATCCATCACCTCATACTGTTTTCTTTCGGGTGCGTGGTAAGAACCCTTAAGAGCTACTCTGTTAACAAATGTCAAGTATATAATACATTATGATTATCTTAGTCACCTTGCTGCACATTAGGTCTCCAGAAGGTATTCATCTCATAACTGAAGTTTGTACCCTTGGACCAACATCTCCCCATTTCCCCCAACCATTAGCTCCCTACAACCACTCTTTTTTCTCTGTTTCGATGAGTTATACAGTGTTTTTCAAAAAAAAAAATTTTGGGCCACACAGTGCAGCATGTGGGTGGGATCTTAGCTCCCAGAGCAGGGATGGAAACTGTACCCCTGCAGTGGAAACTAACCACTACACCATCAGGGAATTCTCAGTCCTACTATTTTAGACATCTCCTATAAAGGAGATCATGCTGTATTTGTCTTTGTCTGACATTTCACTTAGCATGATGTCCTCCAGGTTCATCTATGTTGTCACAATGGCAGGATTTCCTCCTTTTTCAAGACTAATATTTCACTGCATAGAGAATGTTTATCTCACATTTTCTTTACTTATATGTTAACGAATACTTGGGTTGTTTCCATGTCTTGGCTGTCGTGAATAACTCGGCACTGAACATGAGGGTACAGTTGTCTCTTTAAGACAGTGATTTTACTTTCTTTGGATACACATCCAGAAGTGAAATTATCACATCATATGATCTATCTTTCATTTTTTAGGAACTTTCATACTGTTTTCTGTAATGGCTATAATTATGTGGTTCAGTTTTTAGGAAGTTTGAACATATTAGAGATTAACAGCTAATAATCTGATATTTTTATCAGCCAGTCTGAAAGACTTCTGCTTGGAAATTTTTCCTAGATTGGGCTAGTAGATGTTTAGGAGAAAGGTGGAAATAAGTGCAGATCTCTGACTATATTACAGCTCAATGGCCCGAAACATTGACATCGATTTGTTCATAAGAAAAAAATAATAACCCAATCTCTCCAAAAGAAGAGAGGCCCAACAGATGCTAAGTCAACCTCACATCCCTTAAATCCCACCCATAACCTCAAGGTGATGGACAGATGGAGGGGACAAAGAGAGGAGAGTTTATTGGCACCACTACCATGGGCTAAACTTTGCACATACATATCTCTTTTACTTCTCACAAAGATTATCTGATGATGAGGGCAAATATCTGCAATCTGTACAGAAATTTGTTTGATTCATGGCCATGCTCGTTATTACATCATGCTACCTTTCAAAATCCTAAAATACATCTTACCAGGGACTTTCCCTTATGGCATTCTATTGTTCCACACAGTTGATGCACATTCCAGCACAGTTAAACCTCTGCCTCTTCAAGGGTGTGCTTGTGAATTAGGCACTAATGTTGACTCACATGGGCTTCTCAGGTAACACTATGGTAAAGAACACACCTGCCAATGCAGAAGACGTAAGAGACGTGGGTTCGATCCCTGAATGGGGAAAATCCCCTGGAGAAGGGCATGGCCACCCACTCCAGTATTCTTGCCTGGAAAATTGCATAGTCAGAGGAGCCTGGAGGGCTACAGTCCATTAGGTCTCAAAGGGTCAGAAACAACTGAAGCGACTTAGCATGGGGCACACATGTTGGCTTACATGACATCCAAATAGTTAATTCTTATCTCAAGGCTCCATAATCTTCATGACTCAGTGCCCTATTACCCTTCTCCAAAAGAAACAGGCAAAGGATATCTTTTGTTTCATCTTAAATCACATTAATTTTTCCCAGTAGGAAGCAACATATTTCAGTGTAGAAAATTTAAATCTACAGAAACACAGACACCAAAAGAAAGCTGTGTACATTCCCTCATACAGAAAAACCAGCAAAGCTCACAGATTTCTGAAAGACACAGGAGGTCCTATTTGGATAGACTCTGGTCTGCCTGGAAGAAGGATGGTGCCATGGTTTTAGTCCAACAAGAAAAAGAGGACAAACAGTTGTGTTTCCTGGGGAACGGCTTGGATGGAAACAAAGTATGACATTCTGAAATCCATCTAACATAGCAATAATGAGCCTATTACCAAGACCAAAGAACTGAGCCAAGCCACACACATGGCAAGGAACTCAGATTTGTAGCCAGATGCCCAGGTATTTTCTCATTTTCCATGAGCCATTTCTCCACTGACCATGTGAGAAGCAGACAGGCATTTTTATAGAACTTGCAACTCTTATTCCTAGAGATATACATCAACACTGCCTCTCCCGATTAGTCAAATTTATTTCCAGAGCTGGGAACGAGTTAACAATTGCTGTAGAAAAGTTGTACAAGCACAGATAAACACTACTTCTCACTAGATTCTAAGCTCAGGACTACTGGTTCAAAAATTGTCAATTATTAACAGAAAAAAAAATAAGGTCAATAAACTGCAGTGTAGAATTCTACCAAGATATCTCAAAGCACAGAATTTTTTAAATTGAAGTAGAGTTAATTTACAAAGGCACAAATTTTTAAAATAAAGATATATAATTCAATATCCTGAGATAAACCATAATGGAAAAGAATATTTTTAAAAAAGAATGGCTATATATATACACATATGTATGTATGTATAACTGAATCATTTGTTGTATAGCAGAAATTAATACAACATTGCAAATCCACTATATTTCAACAAAATAAATTAATAAATAAAATAAGGCTATATATATATACTAATTTAGGGTCTCTTCTGCCTATAAGATGAATATTAGAATAAGATTTTGAAATTTAGTCAGAAAATGGAAAATCATACAAATGTCAACGTAATAATTGATGTACTTCACTTACATATACTATTATACTACTGTATATATACTATCCTAAACTGAAAAGGGCAATACACCTATAGACTGAGAGTTATCATCTGACAGGGACCCCCAGACAAGCACAGTCCTCCCCAGAACTTCTCCCTTCCTGCCGTCAACATGACAGAAACCAGTTCCCACATGAAGCATAACTAACTACTAGCTCAGACTCAAAGGGACTCTGCAGTAGGTTCAACAGTCAAAAAAGATTCATCTCCACTCTTTAGATTCAACACAGAAAAGAGAGTTTTTGACCAAAGCAACTCAGGCCCCAATGAGAAGAGCCGAACACACAGTGTGCCCTGTAGACACGAGCTCTCTTCCAAAGTGGCCCAACCCCGCAGGCCCTGCGCCCAGCATCCCTGGGTCCTTACTTCAGGCCAGAACCCGCCTCCCCTCTCTCATCACACATCTGAGAGCTATGCTGAGAGCTGCCCCAGGAAGCATCTTCTCAGTCCTGGGAACGGAGCTGAGAGAGTCAGAACACAGCGGGGTCCCTCGCTGGTCCGCTGCATCCACATCATTACCCCACAGCTCGTTAGAGGGCTGGCAGAGGCGGGAGTGTGGTCATGCCGTTTAAAGTACAGATAAAGACCCTGGTTGGATGAACTCCTTGGACACTGCAAAAGCCTCCCAAAATAGCCTCATGCCAATCTACACCCCACCAGGATCTCAGTGGCAAACATCCATTCACAGAGAAGATGAAGAACCGCAGTTAGTCTTTTATATTTTTAGGCCTATAGTAAAGTTATTAGAGTCACGCTCAGGCTGTCACTTTTCTAAGGTAGCAATTAAATACAGACTCGTGGTGACATCTGTTATCCTGCTCACTTAACTGATGAGAGCGCCTGGCTCGTCAGAGTTCAAAGGGGAAATAATCAGCACGAACACACCAACTCCAGTGCAGGTCATGGGCGCCACACCCAGCAAGGATCGCTATTATTTCTGAGTTTCAGAACTCTTTGGGCATTACAGTCAAAGATATATAGCTATTATAGCTTCCTTCAGAAGCACCAAGCCAGCTCGCTTCTGCTAAGGAATTTCTGAGAAAGTTCATGTAGGAAGAGCCTATCCTGCCAAACTTCTCCATCCCCACGTGGCTCCTCCCACTGTCCACACACTAATGTTTGCTAGTCTTTCACAACCAGCATTCCCACCTCCACCCCAGCCACACCCTGCTTTCCCCATAGCTACCACCAGCGTCACGTCTTGTCAAGGCCGGTAAGCAATCTCAGAATCCACACACAGCGTGATCCCAAGCATGAGAGACAAGAGACCCAACTCAGAGTCAGGCTTAAGGATCAAAAAAGCAGCTCCAGGGCTTTCCTGGTGGTCCAGCGGTTAAGGTTCTGTGCTTCCAATACAGGGGATGAGGGTTTGATCCCTGGTAGGGGAACTAAGATTCCCACATGATGAGAGCTGTGGCCAAAAAATAAAAAACAAATGAAATTTCAAAAAAGCACGCCCCAGCCTTACCCTCCATGCCAGCCTCAGCCCTGAACCCACCTGCAGACCAAACAGAGTGTCTACATGGAGGTCAGCCAGCCCATCTAATCCAACCTTTCCCACACAAGACAAAGATGAAACAGAGGACAGGAGATTTCTGGGCTTCCCTGGTGGCTCGGTGGTAAAGAATCTGTCTGCCAATGCAGGGGACACACGTTCAATCCCTGGGTCCAGGAAGATCCCACATTCCTCAGGAACTAAGCCCACATGCCAGTCATTGAGCCTGTGCTCTAGAGCCTAGGAGCCACAGCTACCGAAGGCCACATGCCCTAAAGCCCATGCTCTGCAACAAAAGAAACCACCACAATGAGAAGCCCACGAACCACAACTAGAGAGTAGCCCCTACTGTCTGCAACTAGAGAAAAGCCTGCACAGCAACGAAAACCCAGCACATCCAATAAATAAATAGATGTGCGTGCTTAGTCACTCAATGGGGTCCAATTCTTTGCAACCCCATGGACTATAGCCCGCCAGACTCCTCTTTCCGTTGGATTCTCCAGGCAAGAATACTGGAGTGGGTTGTCATGCCCACCTCCAGGGGATCTAGCTAAATAATTAAATCTTTTTTTAAAGGGGGAGGGACAGGAGATTTCTAAAAAATCCACATCTCTGAAACCAAAGGGTCTCTCTGGGTGTGAACTCTGAGAAGCCAAAAAAGGAGAGAAGAGCCCAAGGGAGGTTGGACCTTGGAAGAAGGGGCCTCCAGAAACAGAACCTTTGAAAGATTCAGGGAAATTAGTGTGTCTTCAGGCACACTTTTACTTCAGAACCAGCGAAGGTCAGCTAAGGCTTCAGAGAAGACCTAAACTGGCCTATTAACCTCTTTTCTTCAGAAGGAGGAGAACAAAAAAAAGTTAGGGTGGGGGGAAAGGAATTTGTTCAACCAAATCTTGATAAATGTCTTGTGCAAACATAACTTGTGCAATAAAGGACACGATCAGTCCTCAGCTTACGACTCTTTGAACACTTTAGTTATGGAAAGGAGCCCAAAGTTTCTAGGACTCAGTGCTCTGTGGTCTGAGAAATGGTTTGCAAGCAATCTGGTCTTTCTTGAGGAGAAAGGATAGATGCCGAAGGTGAAGGGAGAGGCACTTAGTATACAAATTAGGAGAAATGGGCTCCAGGGAGCAACCAGCATTGCTTGTCTGGAATCTCTGGTCAGTTGTAGGAAGGGAAGCTTGCTGCCTGGGTCAGTTATGTGCCCGCAGTTTCCATGACATCCTGGAGGGCTGGCTATGAAAGTAAGGTGAAAGGCTTTTCCGGATACTTCTGGATCTAAAGGGAGGAGGAAATGGATATCTAAAGGCAGGTCCAAAAATAAATAAATAAATAAATAAAGGCAGGTCCAGCATACAGCATGCTCAGCTGCTGAGTCGTGCCTGACTCGTTTGTGATTCCATGGACTGTAGCCCGCCAGGCTTCTCTGCCCGTGGGATCTCTTGCCCAAGCAAGAATACTGGAGTGGATCATCATCAACACACTAAAACACTTATAGGACCTTTATTATGGGGCCTATCACAGGGAAGGAAATCAGAAAGTTACAAAGTACCAAAAGCATTCTTGCTCATAAGGTGTATGACGGGGTGGGTATGAGGGATGGAATCTAATTTTTTAATTAAAATAAACGACTTGGGACTTCCCTGGTAGTCCAGTGGTTAAGACTCCATGCTCCCAATGCAGGGGGCCTGGGTTCGATCCCTGGTCAGGGAACTCAATCCCACATGGTCCAAGTAAGAATCCGAATACTGCAACTAAGACCCGGTGCAGCCAAATAAATTAATAAAATAAAAGACTTGATATTAAATTAAAATTAAAACTAAAAGAAATGAAAAGTAAAATAACTATCAAATAAAGGCATACAATAATTATTAAATAAAGGTTTAAATGAGCAATATTACTACTAGTCATCATGACAAAATGAAAGGCTTAATGCCCTGGAGCCAAAAAGAAGAATGAGCCGGTTCATTAATTGCCATCTCATTATTTGGTTGCTCTTCTGGTAGCTCTATTGTTCACTCTAATTATTTTTGGCCCAAACACTTCGGCCCTTGTGAAAATCATTAGTAATAATGCTCCTGGCTCACCTAGTATTTTCTCACAACCAGGATCCCAGTAATCAAGACACAGGGTCTTTACGCCAGCACAGGGCAGCAATAGCAGAGAGCTCCAGGCAGACTCTGAACTGCCCCCCGCTTCTCCCTGCTGTCACCCCAGGTAGTGCGAGCACAACATTTGAAGACACAGGTGTCAGCACAGCATTAGGGAAGCCCAAGATAAGATCTGGAAAGGCTTCCCATCCAAGACTTGGAGAAGATCTCATTGGGTAAAGTCTTAGGATATTAAGGAAAGAGCTGTACACAACCCAGAGCTGTAATTAATACTAAAGAAAACAGGGGAAATGAGAACTAAGGCTTATTGGCTCACTGAGAAAATATTACCAGTCTTACATTATAATGAAAGGTTGAACTTACGTAATTCCTTTATCTCAGAAACTCTAAGATAAGCCGTGTGAAGTAGCTTAGTCTCAGGGCCTAAATCAAATAATATCCAGGATTGAATTGAATCAAAGGTCATTCAATCCTTACAAGCCTAGAGCTAATTTAGATAAAAGTTAAACAATTTCAGAAAAATTGCCATTGGCCTTTTTCTTAAAAGGAGAGACATGCTCAACTCCAAAATCTGCCTACCTTTCCTTAAAGTGAAGTCACTCAGTCGTGTCCAACTCTTTGTGACCCCATGAACTGTAGCCCACCAGGCTCCTCCAACCATGGAATTTTCTAGGCAAGAGTACTGGAGTGGGTTGCCATTTCCTTCTCCAGGAGATCTCCCCAACTCAAGGATCGAACCCGGGTCTCCCGTATTGCAGGCAGATGCTGTACTATCTGAGCCACCAGGGAATCCCACCTTTCCTTAATGTAATGTAAGGAAATTCAAACTCAAATCAAACCAAAATAAGCCCCAAGGTACTTACTGTCCAATCCCACATGCCCTGCCATCTTTGGACATGAAGAACAGATATTCTTCTCCAAGGTGCCCCAAATCAAATGCTTCCTTGTCCCTCTGTCACTGACCTTGTTCAGGCCCTTTGGCCTTCATGCCTTGACTTCTGAGACATTTTTAAAATTTATTTTATTGAAGTATGTACGTGTGTCTGTGCTCAGTAGCTCAGTCATGTCCAACTCTTTTGCAACCCCATGGACTGTAGATTACCAGGCTCCTCTGTCCACGGGATTTCCCAGATAAGAATATTGGAGTGGGTTGCCGTTTCCTACTCTAGGGAATATTCCCAATCCAGGAATTGAACCAGCATCTCTTGTGTCTCCTGCATTGGCAGGCGGATTCTTCACCACTGTGCCACCTGGGAAGCCCTTATTGAAGTATAGTTGATTTAAAATGTTGTGTTAATTTCTGTTGTATAGCAAAGTGATTCAGATATATATATATATATATATATATATATATATACACAAAAATAGTTATATATATAAAATATATATAAAATACTGAAAATAGTTCCCTGTGTTGTATAGTAGGACCTTGTTTTTTGTCTATCCTGTATATAATAGTTGCATCTGCTGATCTCAAATTCCCAATCCAACCCTCTCCTGCCCCCTTCTCCCAGGCAACCACAAGTCAGTTTTCTGTCTGTGAGTCAGTTTCTGTCTTGTAAAACAGTTCATCTGTATCATATTTTAGATTCTACATATAAGTGATATCACATGGTATTTGCCTTTCTCCTTCTGACTTACTTCACTTAGTATGATAATCTCTAGGTTCAACCACATTGTTGCAAATGGAATTACTTCATTCTTTTTTTTTCAAGATATTTTTTTACGTGGACCATTTTTAAACTCTTTATTGAATTTGTTACGGTATTGCTTCTGATTTATGGTTTTGGTTTTTCGGCCACAAGACATGTGGCTCCCCAACCAGGGTCTGAATGCACACACCCTATATTGGGAGACAGAGTCAACCACTGGATCGCCAGGGCAATTCCTATTTCATTCTTTTTTATGACTGAGTAGTACTCCATTGTGTAAATGTACCTCATCTTCTTTATCCATTCACCTGCTGAGAGATCTATATAAAGTTACATTTCATGAAATGGACATCAAAATCCCTGATAAACTGAACTGGGCCCCAACTCACTTTTCCAATCAAAGGTCTACTCAACCTCACCTGCTACTTACTCAACATGCAAGAAATGTACTTTGCCTACCCTGGTCTCCCCTCTCTGCTCATGCTGGTCCTATAGACATGAGTTCAAGCCCAGTCCAAGGGCCACATAGCCCTGGTTTTGAATTTAACTCTTTATACCTTGTGCGGCCTTCGACAAATGTCTTCCTCAATAAGCCTTGGTTTTGCCACCCGGAAAAGAGAGATAATAACAACATAGTTCATAAGTATACTATGATCACTGAATGAGATAATTCCTGCAAAGTGCTTAGCATGCTGCCTGGGAAGAAGTATGTCCTCCCTGTTTGCTCTTTAAACTGTAAAATTAAATTATTTGCAGTTCTCTAAGGCAAAACTCAAATTCTACCTCCAACTAGAAACTTTCTCCAAATATATTTAATGGTATCTCTTCAGTACTTTTCTGGGGGTGGTGGGGTGGGCAGTGGGGTATAATGCACAACTTGCAGGATCTTAGTTCCCTAACCAGGGATTGAACCTGCATCACACAGTGAAGGCACCAAGTCCTAACCACTGAACCACCAGGGAATTCCTTTTCAATATCTTAATGCACTTAAATTCCCAACCATAATTTAGCATAGCAAATAACATTCTGGTTTTTTCAAAGTTGTTAATTCTGTTTTCCTCTATATAAAACAGATGTTTCTTGTGTGTTATTCTCCTCTGTAGCTCCTTCAGAGTTTATTCCAAGGCTGGGTACATAACTGACATTTAATTGTCCCTAAGTATCCCAAGGACAAAAATATGTCCCTACTCTAACCTCATCTATACATGTTACAAACTACTCACTTGGCACAAGCTTTGTGTTATCACTTGAGTTGTCATTGTTAAATTTCAAGCTCCAATCAAGCCCCTTAAGGACAGGAGTCCTATTACACATCTGATTCTCTTCCAAAGACTCCGTGCCTGTAAGTCTCAATCCCAGTTGCAAATTAAAACGATCTTCGATCTTCGGAGCTTTTAAAAATATCCATTCCCAGGCCCCACCCCTAGAGGTTCTGATTTAAATGGCCTGAGGTGGGCCCTGAGGAGTCTGTTGCACAGCCAGGGTTGAAAAGCAACTTATCACCAAGTTCAAACTGTAAGTCAACAAATGCTTGTTGATTTACTGATTGACACGCTTACAAACTATCATGAAGCCTCCCAGTCTTCCTGTCTCTAAGTTAATAAACCTCTTTTCTCTGAATTCTGCCTTACAGGAGCCTCATGGCAATTCCACTCCTGATTTCACATAGCTCATCACCCCACGATTCCATTACTGAATCTCCATGTAAACATGGCTCTGCCATATTTAAAAGGCAAGTTATTGAGCATAATTCCATCATGTCCATATTATTCTCATTTATATCTACTCTCTGCCTTTTTTTAAAATCATATTTATTTATTTTGGCTGCACTGGCTTTGCACTGACTTTTTGCTTTGCACTGGCTTTCTATAGTTGCAGTGAGCAGCGGCTATTCTCTAATTGTGGCGTGTGGGCTTACTGCAGTGGCTTCTCTTTGTTATGAAGCATGGGCTTTAGGGTGCACAGGCTTCTGTAGTTGCAACTCGTGGACTCCAGAGCACAGGCTCAATAGTTGTAGTGCATGGACTTAGTTGCTCCAGCAGCATGTGGGATCTTCCCAGACCGGGGATTGAACCCTTGTCTCCTGCATTGGCAGAAGGATTCTTTACCACTGAACCACTAGGGAAGTCCCCCTGCCTTTCTTTGTAGACTCACTTTTACAGGGAGGGTCACCATAGCATAACCAGAAAGGTTGTGACATCCCCTGAATCACAGACCTACTTCAAAACTGTCCAAGAATATACTTGGAAAGAATCTTGCTATAATTTAGCCTCATCTATAATATGGCCATCACTATGGATTTTGGATAGTGATTAGACTCCCCTTTGGTCAGCCTGAGGTCAGCAAAGGTCATTGCCCACATCCGAGAGTTCGTGTTTCACCATATTTGATGGGTGTTCATGTAGAAACCTCCACATTTAATAGCACCTAAATATTTCCTGAGCACCAGTGGTAGACAGAGTGACCTGGTCTCTCCTCTCAGAAAGATTACAGCCCATTTGCTGCATGACTCAGGGAACTCAAACTGGGGCTCTGTAACAACCAAGAGAGGTGGGAAGGCATGGGAGGTGGGAAGGAGCCTCAAGAGGGAGGGGACATATGTACACCTATGTCTGATTCATGTTGATGAATGGCAGAAACCAGCACAATATTGTAAAGCAATTATCCTCCCATTAAAAATAAATAAATTTAAAAAGAAAGCTTACAGTCTAGAGAAAGAGACAGAAGATGAATAAATAATATGGTAAAAAGTTAACAAATATATAAGCATACTCATAATAAGTATATGCAAGAAATGTTCCGGTGGAATGATGGAGAATATCCATGTGGGGTTTGGGATTAAGAAGTCTGAGATAGTGTCTGAAGAGACCTTTTAGAAGAAATTTCAAGGTTGAGGAGAACCAGCCATAGAAAGAATGAGTGTATCAGGATGTGGAATGACTGAGGAACAGGACCAGAATCAGGGGAAAGCTTAGCACGTCCCAGGGACAGCTGAGAGGATGTGTATGAAGCAGAGCAGGTGTCTGGGGAGACAGGAAGGGCCAGGTCAGGAGAATGAGCAGGTTTTGTAAGACCTGCAGCTGCTCGCTGACCACCCATATTCAATGCTGTTGACCGGCTACCTTCATGTCAGGGGCCTCTGTCCATGTTTTATTATTCCTTTTCCGATATTTTTATCCAAAATTTATCTGGAAGCAGAAAAGGTATTCTTACCAAACCATCCTCTCATGCCACAAAAAAGTAACACGCTGCATGATGTTATCAGAATTTGTAAAGCTTGGCATGGGCTAAATTTCACAGACATAAATAAATCCTTCAGTAGCTTTTCAGATAAAATCCAATCTCTCTAGCAAGGCATGCAAAACCTGCCCACCTCTGCAGCTTCCTCACTCATCACAGAACCTGTTCTGGTCAGTCCTCCAAACACCTTCAGGCTTTCTCAGCCACCCCCACACACACTCTTACAAAGGTTGTCCTATTTGCCCTGTTCTCCTTCCCCTGGTTAAGTTACTTTTTTTTCTATTTTACTGCTCCAAGCTTTCACAGAATTACCAAATCCCCAGGAATCTTTCTCTGCACTCTTCCCACCTTCTTCCCTTCCAGGGAATATCCCTCCTCTGTGACTGTATGTGTGTGTGTTAGTCACTCAGTTGTGTCCAATTCTTTGCGACCCCATGGACTGTAGCCCGCCAGACTGCCCTGTCCATGGAATTCTCCAGGCAAGAATACTGGGGTGGGTCTCCATGCCCTCCTGCAGGGGATCTTCCCAACTCAGAGATCGAACCCAAGATTCCTGCACCGCAGGCAAGAGTCTTTACCACTGAGCCACCAGGGAAGAGGCTTGTGACTATATAACACCTTCCAAACACATTTCTGTCACAGCACTGTCACAGGTAATTTCTATTTATGTATGTATTTCCTACTAGACTGAGTTCAATTTCTTTGTAAAGAAATTTTATTTATTTATTAATATTTTTATTTTGTATTTTTGGCTGCTCCGGGTCTTCATTGCTGCACGCAGGCTTTTTTTCCCTAGTTGTGGTGCAGAGGGGCTACTCTCGAGTTGCATGCACAGGCTTCTTGTTGCAGTGGTTTCTCCTGTTGCAGAGCACGGGATCTAGAGCGAGGGCTTCAGTAGTTGTGGCACATGGGCTTAAGGTCTTGCAGCATGTGAGCTCTTCTCAGACCAGGGATCAAACCTGTGTCCCCTGCACTGGGAGGTGGATTCTTCACCACTGAACCACACAGGGAAGTCCCTGAGCTCAATTTCAAAACTGCATCTTAGTCCAGAATTAAATCTTAGAGACAGCATCTGGTAGAGTACTGAGCATTTAGTAGATACTCAAAGTTTACTGGGCTTCCCGGTGACTCAGCGGGTAAAAAATCCACCTGCTAGTGCAGGAGACACAGATTCGAGGGTTCGATCCCTGGGTCGGGAAGATCTCCTGGAGGAGGGCATGGCAACCCACTCCAGTATTCTTGCCTGGAGAATTCCACAGACAGAGGAACCTGGTAGGCTACAGTCCACGGGGTCGCAAAGAATTGGACACTACTGAAGCAATTGAGCAGGAGCAACGTTTATTGAATGAATAAATGAATTAAACAGATATAACACAGAAAACATGAGTTAACAGCTGTCTGTGGAGCAGGTATGGGTGAAAGGGGGGATGTCAGTTGATCACAGTTTGAATCGCTAAAGACCGATCTCACAGAGCACTGGGCCCAACTGTTGAAAGCATCCTTTAAATGAAACTTGACTCTCCAGGAGAGGGTGATGGGATCAGGGTAATTAGAAATAATGTTCTGTCAAGAATTGCTAATTGAATCAGGCTATGAGCTCCTGAAGAAAAAGCCTGGTCTCAATAAGGTTAGAAAAAGAAATCATGGGCACAAAGGCACAAAATGATGGGCATAAAAATATTATTTTTTATTTTAATTTTAAATTAATTCTTATTAGATTATAGTTGGTTTACAACTTTTTGTGAGTTTCTGCTATACAAAAAAGTGAATCAGTTATACATATACATATAACCATTCTTTTTTAGATTCTTTCCCCACATAGGTCATTACAGAATACTGAGCAGAGTTCTCTGTGAATACAGTAGGTCCTATTATTAACAGTTACCTATTTTATATATAGTACTGTGTATATGTCAACCCCAGTCTCCTAATTTATCCCTTCCCCCCTCCCAAGGAATATTAGATAAATGTGTGGATATGATGGTTGGTACCATCCATCTGCTTTTTAAAGTATTTGTTTAGGGGTTACCTTATGCAGGGCACCATGCTATGCTCTGCAGGTCACAAATATGTTTAAGGGTAAAAAACATCCAACAACGGATGACTAGTTTAAGGTGTGGTACAACAGGATATTACTGAGCCATAGAAAGAATGAAGTAATGCCATCTGCAGCAACACGGTTGGACCTAGAGATTATCATTCTAAGTGAAGTAAGCCAGAAAGAGAAAGATAAATATTATATAATATCACTTACATGTGGGATCTAAAAAAATAATATAAGTGAACCTATACATTATATGAAACAGAGAGGGACTCACAGACATATAAAACAAACATGGTTACCAAAGGGAAAAGGGAGGGAGAGGAGGCATATATTAGGAATATGGAATACCACTAATACACACTGCTATACATAAAATAGATAAGCAACAAGGATATACTGTATAGCACAGGGAACTATATTCAGTATCTTATAATAGCCTATAGTGGAAAATAATCTGAAAAAATATCAAATTACTTTGCCCTATGCCTGAAACTAACACAATGTTACAGATCAACTAAATTTCAATTAAGAAAAAACACAGTAAATAAAATAAACCCCGCTTTGGTCCAGGAATCCATAATCTAGTAAGGAGACAGGTAAGAAATATACACAGGAAACTAGAAAGCAAGGAATTCAATTAAATGTGGAATAAAGCATATAAGAGTTCTGGAAATTCAGCCAAGGGAGTGAAGATTTCTGCCTGGAATGTTCAGGAAGGACACTCTATGAGCCACTCTGATTAACAGAGAGGATTTTGATCAGCAGAAGGAACCAATGAATGCCAGCATTCTAGGCAGAGGGAGCACTGTGACACAGGTACAAAGACAAAAACTTGCAGGACTGGTCAGGGAGGAAAAGCCATGGAAAATAACTCGAGACCAGCATTAAGTAGTGAAACGCTTCTAAACATTTAACCACTGCCGTCTTTTGAATGTCATTGTCTCTTCTCTGTTCTCCCGAGCGTCTAAAGTGTATGAGCTTTCCACATCCTATCATATTATTATCCAAAATATTTTATGTATGTCGTTAAACGTAAAGTTATACTATCAGTTAGGAAACTGTTGCATTAGTTCTTATCAGGTCAACGACCTGAACTCAGTGTCAATGAAGAGACAGACTAATAGAGAACATTTATGGAGACTGATTGGAGGTTGGGAGCAAAGGATACTAGGTCACCCAGGGTTTTGTGCCTGTGAGCAGGCAAATGGTGGTCCCATTAAAAAAGTGGTAAGTGTCAGAAGAAAGATCTCCTTGGGAGGGAGGGGCACAGAAAAGAAGATGAATTTGGCCTCAGACTTGCAGACTCTGTTGTCTAAGTGTAAATTCATCACCTCTGCTACTCAATCAAGTTACCTGCCGTCTACAGTGTGAGTAGCCTGCTTTTGGCATATTAAGGAGGGCTGTCTTATTACACGTGAAATGATTACAGTTGGAATGTCTCAGAACTGCTGCATGTCCAAGGGAGAGAAATGCTTCTGCCCAAGTGCTCTGAGTCCTTAAACTCCTCGAAGCATTAAGGGACTGGATTTTACTGCATCCGATGGAAATCGCTCTCAGATCCAGCGATGGTCACAAGGATGCAAGACCAGATCAAGAGGATATGTGTACGAATGTATATATAACCCACATATTTTTTGCATACTTCCAAATTGCATTGTTTATGCAGCTGTCCACAAACTCAGCTTCTCTGTTTATTTTTGTCCTTAGAGGAAAGAGAGAAGAGGGTTCTGCCTATTAGGCGAAGCGAGATCAAAGAGTCCCCTTCCCAGCCCAAGAGGGGATCCCACTAAAGCCTCCCATCTGAGTGAAGATCAAAACAAGCCTGGTGCCCCCCGAATGGACCAGAATGCTCCCCCAATGGCACCTGTTGGCCTCCTCCCTCCACTGCTCGCACCAAATGGACAGGCTCTGAGTGCTCCTGGGAGGGAAGCATGCAATAACAGTAGTCTCTCCAAAGAGAAAAGCATTTCCCACCAGATTCTTTAGGACTAAATGACTCTCACTGAGCAAGTAGTAACTATGCTGTTTCAAGAACCAAGGGGGAGAAGAGCCCGGAAAGGTCAGCAGACAAGCTAAAGGTGTCCAACAGTTTACAAGGGCACTTGTGAAGCAGGCAGATGCAAATGCTTGCTCTCTCTCTTGGGCCAAGAGAAACCAACTGACACTCTGTGTTTTCCTTCTCCATCTCTGCTATGTGTCACCCTCTTAATTGGTTCTAATCACCTGAAGCAAGATCAGAAGAGTGACATCTATGCCGGGTACCATTTTGCTTGGCGCAGGAGACAGGCCCACCCTTGTAACCTGTGAATGGGGCATTGTTCCCCCACATCAGCCTGCAGCCTCTCACGATGACCTCTCCGATCTGGGTTTACTTAAGGATGTGGCAATAGCAGTCAGAACTGAAACAAAAATGGCTGTGTTGGCAGGTGTGCCTGTGGGTCTCAATAATGCTCCTTCTGGAAAATCTCAGGGTGAAATGGACACTGGATTCTCTCTCACAGAAGTTTTGATCAAATCCTTATTTAGAACAGGTTCCTGCAGATATGTAGCTGCCAAGGATGGAGTGGGAGTTTGGGATTAGCAGGTGCAAACTAGTATACATAGGATGGATAAACAACAAAGTCCTACTATATAGTACGGGAACTATATTCAATATCTTGTGATAAATCATAATGGAAAAGAATTTGAAAAATAACGTATATGTGTGTATAACTGAGTCACTTTGCTGGACAGCAGAAATTAACACATTGTAAATCAGCATTTGTCACTTAGTCGTGTCCAACTCTTTGCAACCCCATGGACTGCACCCGCCAGGCTCTTCTGTCCATGGGATTTCCCAGGCAAGAATACTGGAGTGGGTTACCATTCCCTTCTCCAGGAGATCTTCAGGACCCAGGGGTCAAACCCGAGTCTCCTGCATTGCAGGTAGATTCTTTACCTCTCAGTCACAAGGGAAACCTCCAAAAAAGCAATGATCCTTGGTTCAGCATCCCGTCACTTGTTCTGATGCAGTCCTTACTCCTACTGACCTTTCTTTGCCTACAGAAAAGTACAAATTTCCATTGGATCCAAATCCACTTGCAATGGAAGCAATCCAGATAGATCTCAGCAACAAACATGTGGAGGCTCTGTTACTGCTTTCACATCTAGGCACCCACCACTTCACATCAGCTCTACAACACAACATGGCAACTGGTCATACAGGAAACATACGATGGAACCTCATGTGGTAGTAGTATTGTGCCTTCCACAGTCACCACCAGCTTGGGAAATACGCATGCTGAGTGAGCACTGTGACCGAAGGTGCAGGGTGGGGAGTATACTGAGAAATGGTAGTCCAAGAGTGGAGGCTGCCACTGGGAAGCCGACGCTTGAGAAACCAGGAGCAGCCTAACCAATGAACTGGGCACAACATCTCCAGGCAGATGCAAATTTCACACAGCCTTCAAGGGTGTCCAAGAAGACAAAGCAGCAGTCACCCAGTTTCCATGATGAAAATGAAGTTCACAACCCCACCCTGTTACATCCTCTTCTATTTCTCCCACCACCTAGTCTGTATATAAAAAGCAGTGGAAAGGAAGAAATTTCAGAGTAATCAGTGACCACCATTCCAAACAAGCTCGTTCCTGAGTAAGAAACGTAAAGAGGCCGAGGAAGCCGCTGGGGTCAGAGCTCCTTGAAGTCGCAAAGCTGCCAGGGAGACTACTGCAGCTCAAGGACTGGGATTATTCCAAGGGCACCGCTGGTCTTAGCAGCTGCCGTTTCTCCAAACATAGCGCATCTGCAAAAAGATGCAAATGCTCTCCTCCTCTTCTGAACAAGTTCCTAACCGTGAACTGTTGGAGCTCCTGACATGACTAGAATCACTTCTACCCTGGAACATCATGTCTTCTGTTAGACTTGAAGCTCCTCATGGACTTTTGTTGTTGTTTGTTTCTTGTGGCTCTCCTTCAGTGTCTAGAATGTTCTCTTACATACATTAGACATTCAATGAGTCATTGCTGCCTGGAGAAGGAAATGCCAACCCACTCCAGTATTTCTGCCTGGAAGATCCTATGAACAGAGGAGCTTGGTGGGCTACAGTCCATGGGGCTGCAAAGAGTCAGACACGACTTAGTGACTATGCACACACGCGTGAACAATCGCTGATTGACTGATTGCTTGACTGATTTCTCCTGTAGAGGATTTACAAGGAAACTGACACAGAAAAAGATAACCAACCAGTTAATTGTCAGTACTGTGAAACGTTTCCTTTAACTTCTGAAGCATTAAATTTCATACAACTGTTTCATAAAAAGCTCCTTTTTCTCTTAATAAAATTCTATAAATGAAAAGGTACTATTATTAGCCCTTTTCCACAGATGGGGAAAGTGCAACATTCCAATATTAAACAGCCTGCCTAGTCACGTGCTGATTTTTACATTAATTCTCTTAGTCATTCCTTCAAACAGTTGCTGAGTGCTTATCCTGTCTATGCTAATACGGGACACCCTAGAGTTTACATACACACTTTCTCATTTAATCACCACATTAACTCACTATAGTGGATATTATTATGCCTTTTCTAGAAATGAGGATACAAATGCTAAGGGTATCTAGATGATTTGCTCGTATTTACACACTTAATGGTAAGGGACTTGGAATTCAAACCAGGTCTGTGCCATAAATAGCTGTGGGCTATTATTAATATACAATGTACTATTTTTTAAACATATGGGATTTTTAAATATTTATTTTTATCTATTTATTCCTTTGACTGCACCAGGTCTTAGTTGCAGCATTTGAACTCTTAGCTGCAGCATGTGGGATCTAGTTCCCTGAGCAGGGATTGAACCCAGGCCCCACAAATTGGGAGCTCAGAGTCTTAGCCACTAGACTGCCAGGGAGGCTCCTGCAATGTATTATTATTCATACCCAAGATTTCTCAAAGAAACCTTGAAAACCAGAGCCAGAATTAAACCCCATGCCTCACAACCCCAAGGCAACAGCCATTTCTCTCAATCCCACTGTACAGTAATTTATATTTGTTTTTACACTGCTATGAAAGGATATGTATGTCTTCTACATATTTTTTTTTCTTTAGCCACCTCCTTACCATAAACCTCAATCTTCCTACTTTCCTTTAGACCAAAAAAAAAAAAAAAAAAACCAGGTGCTCAAGTCTTAGCCATGCTAAGAAATATGTCTTCTTTTTTTTAACATCTAATTTTTATTTTATTTTATTTTATTTTGGCCATGCTGTGTGGCATGGGGGATCTTAGTTCCCCGACCAGGTATCAAACCCGTTCCCCCTGCACTGAAAGCTCAGTCTTGACCACTGGACCAGGGAAGCTCCAGAAATGTGCCTTGTTGACTTACATATGTCTCTAACAAAGTCACTTTCCTGTCTAGGTCAAGTTTCTTTCAAGACAATATTAGCTCCACTTTCTCATTTTTTTTTTTCATTTATTAGTTGGAGGCTAATTACTTTACAATATTGTAGTGGTTTTTGCATTATATATTGATATGAATCAGCCATGAATTTACATGTGTTCCCCATCCTGAACCCCCCTCCCACCTCCCTCCCCATCCCATCCCTCTGGGTCATCCCAGCGCACCAGCCCTGAGCACTTGTCTCATTTCTCATTTTATATTAACTCCCAAATTGTCTGCAGTGTTGATCCTGTCCCAGCCACTCCAATGAATATGATCTGTCCAGATCATCAACAGCCATCTCTACATCCACACTATGTCTCTCAAGTGTGGGTCATGAGTTTGCTCTTGTAGCCAGCCCCTGATACTACTGGCATTGCTGGGCCCCAGACCACCACTTTGGACACTTCTCAGTCTTTAGCCAACTGGATCCCTCAGCTACATTTAATACCTCCAATCACCCATTGCTTCTGAAATCCTCTTCTTGACATTCTTTGATGATTTTTTCTTTTATCTCTCTGGGGTTTTGCTTAGGCTCCTAATTTTCTCCTGCCCGTGAAGGCTCCATCCTTGGCCCAATCCTACCACTGTCCTGTGTGCGTTCATGTGTGCTCAGTCGTGTCTGACTCTCTGCAACCCCATGAACTGTAGCCCACCAGGCTCCTCTGTCCATGGCATTCTCCAGGCAAGAATACTAGTGGGTTGCCATTTCCACCTCCAGGGGCTCTTTTCAACCAAGGAACTGAACCTGCGTCTCCTGCATAGGCAGGCAGATTTCTTACCACTTGAGCCACCTGACAATGGGAAGGCACCACTGTCCTAGTCCATCATCTTTTCCCTGGATGATGGCAAGAACCTCCTAACTGGTCCTCCTATGTTCAGTCTTGTTCCTGCAAAGTCATCTCCCATAGTGATTCTCCCCAAACCCAAACTCAATTGCTCTTCCCTTGCTTAGAGCCAGGCAGGGACTCCCCAGAGCCTACAAAACAAAACCTCTAAGGTGTGGTCCTTTCCCACCCCGCCTCTCAGCACTTGCTCTCTGCACTTCACTTCCTATTACCATTGAGCTGCCCGCAGCTCCCAGACACATGCTATCTCAAGCCGCACCTTTGGTTCTATTTCCCCTCTTCCCAGGATGCTGTTAGCCTCACCCCAGGACTCTCATACCCCTGGCTAATTCTTTTCATCCTTTAAGATTCAGCTTACGTTTTCTCATCCATAAAGCCTCCCCCAGCCCTTCCCGCTGCCTCCTACACGGACAGGGCTGAATCTCTTCCTTTGTGCTCCCAAGGTGCCTCCAAAGAGCATTTAAATTGACTTATGTTTGCAGCCCTTTACTGCTCAGGAAGCTCTATGAGGGGATAATTCATCATTGTAGCTGCTCCCTCAACCTGGCAAAGAGTGGGTGCTCCAAGAATGTTTTCTGAGCTGACACACACCTGTTTCTCCTACGCCAAACAAAGGTCCTTAAGATGAGCAGCCTCAGTACCTTTCAGGTCTGTAGGTCTACAGTTCTAATCAAAGAGCCACAGACTCTCCATGACTGGGACAAGCAGCAGCTGGCTTACAGTCTAATCTGTTCTCCTGGCTTTCTAGAGCCAGTCCTCCCACTCTGCCCCTCCAGTCGATCTGCAAGTCTTCCCATGAGAACGGTAATCTCAAAAATAAGCTGCCTAATTAACTCTACTTCAGGAGAGCCTATAGCGCCAAAGCCCTATGTGTTATGAATGCAATCAAGAAAAAGGAGAAAGTGTCAGTCACTCAGTCGTGTCTGACTCTTTTGTGACCCCACGGACGGTAGCCCACCAGGCTCTTCTGTCCCTGGAATTCTCCAGGCAAGTTTATTAGAGTGGGTAGTCATTCCCTTCTCCAGGGGATCTTCCCGACCCTGGGATTGAACCTAAGTCTCCCGAATTGCAGGCAGATTCTTTACTGTCTGAGCTGCCAGGGGAAGCCCCTATAAATGCAATACTGACGGACTACTCCACTAGGTGGACATGAGCAGACCCACGGACTGCCAAGTGGTCTGTATGATGTTCCTTGAAGAGCTACTGAACACTGTAAAGCAACTATACTCCAATTAAAGATAATTTTTTTAAAAAGGACAGAACAGAAAGAGAAAGAAGTTGCTAATGGCTTGAAATGAGTATGAGGAAATGTAACTATACTTTCAAAATGATTTAAAAAAAAAAAAAAAGAAGAAGAGCTATGGGAAAAAGTGGCTATATGTTTTCTGTTTCTGAAAATATCCCAAGAGTTGAACTGTAATTCCCAAAGTAAATTAGGGTAGTAAAGTAGCCAGAAATGGTTTTCTCCGAGCCACTATATTACCAAGGAACAGAACAGTTATCCTAAGCCTCTGAGGATAAGGAAACTCGTAGCCACACAGCCCCTTCTCTCACAAACCCCAGCATGGTCACTGGGATCTCTTGAGGTTCCATAAAGCAAGTATTAGAACTCAAACTCAGCTTTTGCAAATGGTGCTGAGCTGTGTCCTGCACAAACCGAGCTAACATATTTCCTGACCTCCCATGCAGATTTTGATGAACTGAGCTAACCAAATGATGAATGGACCAGAATAAAAAATATTCATACACCTATGCTTTCACTGCCAAGGGCCGGGGTTCAATCCCTGGTCGGGCAACTAAGATCCCACAAGCTGTGTGGTATGCCCAAGAAATACTCTCACAAGATGCTCTCAAAGTCCATTAGGCATATCAGTGAGATTTTTTTTTCACCTGCTGCAACTAGGATTCCAATGCTTTACAATGAACTATGAATGGTTAAATTCTCTATCACACTTACTTCAGGACACATTTATCATACATCTGCTTGGAACAGACAAACCAATTTGTATGTAGAGAATCATACTTTACATTTTCCTAAGTTTCCTGTTTGATATTTAAGAACCTCCAAGCACTTGACTAATGAGCATACTGTGTCTGTTCTAAAAGAAAAGAGTTCAAAAGAAGTGAAACAGCTTACCCCTGTCACTCCAGCGGCTCATTATAAAATTAAAAGTAAACCCAGTACATCAGTGAACCTTCATTCCTGGTAAAACACAAAGTCCTAACTTCATCAAGAGACATGAAAAATATTCTGACCTTCCAAGGGGAAAATGATGAAAAGGGGGTGAAAATAGATTTATGAAGCAACAATAAGTCATGATTCAAAAACACACAATTCACCCTAATGGTTTTCACTGTCTTACCACACTAGTATTAAGTTGAGTTTTATTTTTAAAATACAACTTCTAAAGATGCATTTCAGACCATGTTATCATTAATATTACTACATTTGATATAATTTCATCTGCAATATTATATAAATACTGATGATAAAAATATTATTCTTGGGTTTAGCAGATGCAAAGGGGTATATTTAGATAAACAACAAGGTCCTACTGTACAACACAGGAAATTATATTCAATATCACATGATAAACTGTAACAAAAAAGAAAGTATAAACATGTGTAACTGAATCACTTTACTATGCAGCAGAAATTAACACAGCATTGTAAATCAACTATACTTCAATTTTAAAAATACTAAAAAAAAAAAATAATAATTACCCTGAAGGTCATAAGATCTTCAACCATCAAAAAAAAAAAGTTCAATTACATTCATTACAGCATTCAGGAACATGAACTCAGTTTAGCAACGTTCTGCCTCTGTCGGGGCACTGCTTTCAGCCTGCTTCTTCATCCTGTAGTTTCATCTTAATGCTACCTTCTGTAACTGCTACGCCATCCCAGCCTGGGTTAGAAGCCCCTCCGCACACCGACCTTCCCCATCATGGAACGTGTCATGTCTTGTTGTGCTGGTGAGGTGACTCCACATTTATTCCTCCGCTTATTTCTCCCACAACCACAAGGGCAGAGCTCTGAGGCTCTGTCCCCAACACAACCACAGTCTTTAGCACAACACCTGTTTTGTTTTTAATGAACTCTAGTTGAAACAACAAGTGCTATTTTCTTTGTTTTAGCCAGAAAGTTAAGTATGGATCACTCTATCAATTAAGGGTTAGATTGAATTCACTAAGGTTTTCAATGTAGACACTAAGTTTTTGATAAACTTGTTTAGAACCTAAGTTTGTATAAAATCCAAAAAATAACATCCATCAGCAAAATTTCCTGTGCACAAAAAAATAGGCAAGCAAGCTTATTAATAATTTTTATTTCCAAATAGGTCCACACTCTTTATTTAAATCTATTTTTAAATTGGAGTATAACTGCTTTACAATGCTGTTAGTTTCTGCCGTACAACAATGTGAATCAGCTATAAGTATATATATATATCCCCTCCCTCTTGGATCTCCCTCCCACCCCCGACCCCCAGGGCGTCCACACTCTTAAAATGATGCTTTCAACATTTTTAGGGCATTTTTCGAGAGCCACTAACTTAGACTAGATTCTTTCATGAAAAAAATGTTGAATGCCAGTTACGTGCACTGGGTGACTTCTTTCCATTTCTTATCACTTTTCACCTCTGAAAGTTTTAAAAGGTTTTGCAGTTGGTTTGATCATCAGCCTTACGGTTCAGGAAGGGAGCAAGTCTGTATGTCTCTATCACAGGGAACTTGAAGGAAGAAAGGAACGGGTGGTGTGTGAGGACAGAGCCTAAAGGACCAGGGAGCTACACCGGAAACTGGCTGGTAACCCCAGCAACCCTTCTTGGGGGTGCCGGGGCGGGGGGTGCTGAAGGGCTCAGGAGCTGGTCATTGTCTGCAACTGCAAGTTCACGTCCCCTGGCCTGTAGCACCCAGTGTCCTCCTCAAATTCCAGCATATTCTATTACTCCGATTCCTTTTTCATGTTTAAGCCCTTGTGAGGAGTTGCTATGCACTGTTTAACAGCTGCTATTTAACTCCCGTCTACCATCAAATAGGCTACACTTTAGTCTCGTAGATTAACTTGAAATGAACCGTTAGCCCTCATGGTGAAGTACAATTAGGGTGAACTAAGAGAATTAAAAAAACAGCAGACACTGTAAAATAGACAAACAAAGCCTTAAGGATTCTCACGCTGAAGCAGACCATTCCAGATAATAAAGCCTATTAGCTAAGTGTGGCAAGCTACATATCATAAATTTTTAGACCCCACCCAAAAAAAAAGGGGGTGTACAAAGGAGCAGTAATGTGTGAAAACTGCATGTGTAGGATCTGGGTGGTCCCCAGACTGGGGAAAAAAGTCAATTGTGTGGAGGAAGCAGGGAAGGCTGAGTGAGAGAGAAACTCATTAAGTACCATAAGAAAGATTTCTGTAGGGGCTTCCCTGGAAGCTCAGTGGTTAAGAATTCTGCACTTCCAACGCAGGGGATATGGGTTTGATCCCTGGCCAGGGAACGAAGATCTCACATGCCCTAAGGTGTGGACAAGAAAATATTAAGGAAAAAAACGAGTTCCTGTAAAGAAACACCAGGGACAGACAATTCTCAAGAGTTTGTTGCTGTTGTCCAGTTGCCCAGTCGTGTCCGGCTCTTTGCAACCCCATGGTCCAGCTCCTCTGTCCATGGGATTTCCCAAGCAAGAATACTGGAATGGGTTGCTATTTCCTTCTCCAGGGGATCTTCCCGACCTAGGGATCGAACCCTCGATTCTTACATCTCCTGCACTGGCAGGCTAATTCTTTCTCACTAGCTGGGAAGCTGAGTACCTACCATGCGCCACTAATATGTTAGATGCTAGAAGCACAAAGAAGAATGAAGCACAGACCTTGCCCGATGGAAGCTCAGAGCCCCACAGGAGGGACAGTCTGACAGTTTCAATATTACATCCCCACTGAGTCACCGCTGCTGGAATGCAGGAGGGGGGCACTGGTGTGTGACGGGGCTGGACCGGCCGTGAGCCCAGCAACCAACCACTAGCCCTCTGGCCTCTTGCAAATGTGTTCCTGGTTCTGATGTAGAAACATAAGGAAATATGTAGGGTTTTTTTTTTTTCCCCTCAGATGTATTTCAGAGGTGAAATTATTTGTGTAAAATGATGGAGATTCAGCTCAAAAAAGCAGGATTGGTGCTATTATACCTGCTTCACAGTCGAAAAGGAGAGACCCAGGAAAGGCTGGTGGCTGGCCCAGAGTCACCAAGAGAGGAACGGGGCTGGCCCCTCAGTCTCCATGGTGGGCTGCCACGCTCTGTTACATTCCTATCAGGTCTTTAAACAAATTTTAAGCTTTCAGATTCTCCTGAAAGGAAAAGAAAGTCAAAAGCCACCCCAGGGCAAATGCAGGGCTCACTGGTAATTCCCCCACCTCCCACTGAATTAGGCTATTTCACCATGGGGCAGAGGGTGGAGCTGCGTGGGACACTGGAGGGAGTGACAGGAGGGCCAGGCGATTCCAGAAACACAAAAAGCCTCACATCCAGCCCCAAGCCTGATTCAGATGATCTTGCTGCCAATCCCCACAGCGCAGGTTCAATCCCTGGTGAGGGAAGTAAGAGCCCGCGTGCCATGCTGCACAGCCAAAAGTTTAAAAAAAAAAAAAAAAGCACAGAAGATGGTCAATATTTAAATTTAAAAAGGAAAAAAAAGAAGCTGCGGCTTCTAATTTAGAAATGAAATTATAGCTTACAACGCTGTTTTAGAGAAATCGTGTCTAAAAGGCTAGAAGGGCTTGCTGTGATGGTGGTGAAGTCATCTAATTATTCGGAGCTTTGGTTTTCCTTCCAGTCAAAAAAAAAAAAAGCAGAGTGAACTCTAAATCCTTCTCTGACTAAATCTCTGTGCCTGTACACAATTCTACCAGTGATTTCACAAGTTTTTTCAGTTCTATCTTTTTAAGTCGGAAAATGTTAAAAATTTCTTTTCTAGTCTCCAAATAAAAGAAGGGGGCAATGACCCTCTGAGCTACATAATGGAACATTGTTTGTTTGTTGCTCTGGATGACAAAAGTTTATTTCATGTTTAATTTAGAGAAGAAAGTCCTTCACATTCTAATTTAACTACTATTTTCAAACTTGTTTATCAAAATATTTACAAAACCTTTCCCCTAAAATTGGGCAGAGTTTTTTTACAATCAATGTTTCAATTTGTTTATCAAATAAAATACACAGATCATTGTCAATTCGGGAAAAAAATTAACCCAAAAAGCAACTAAAAATAAACCCAAGTAATATGTAATATGTGCCCCCAAATGAAAACTACATTTATCTGTGCAAAGAACAGACATTATAATTTTCATTAAGCTCTGTTTTTTTAATAAAAAAAAAAATGAAATGAGTCCTCCTGGTCATTGTTTTTTAAAAAAGACTTTAGCAAGAATATTCAAGTAGCAATATCGGTAATAAGAACTGGAAACAATGCAAAAGTCAATGGAGTGGATAAACATATTGTATAATATTTATATACCGGATTCTATACAGTAACGAACACGAGTGAACTGCAGCTACACACAGCATAGGTAATTCTTGGAATCTATATGAGTCCAAATCTTGGATGTTATGTGAGAAAGCAAGTCACAAAAATACACTTATAACAAGTTCAAAAACCAGCAGAACTAAACAATATGTGATTAAGAGATGATGACTCTTTCTGCAACCAGTTCATTCACATTTTAATTGCACTGTGGTTTAACTGTAAAACTTGTAATTTGAAAGGGAATGGTGGGTATGAAACCCAACAGTATTTCTCTTAACAATTTTATTTTATTCTTTCCATGGACCATTCTCTCACAATTAAAATAAGTGATTGATTTCTTGACCTGTCACAAGTCTCTGATGAATAATCAATCAACTGACTCAGTGATTTTATTTTGCAGTTCACATTTAAATAAAAAGGGAAGAAGGAATTCGTCCCAGAAAAAACAAAAGATAAATATACAGTAAAACTAAAGTGATTAAGAGATATAAATATATGATGTGCATGTATATACACTCAGTTGTGTCCAACTCTTGGGATCCCATGGTCTGTAGCCCACCAGGCTCCTCTGTCTATGGGATTTCTCAGGCAAGAATACTGGATCGTGTTGCCATCTCCTTTTCCAAATCCAGAAAAGAGAACTTTCATCTCTGGCATCTCCTGCATTGGCAGGCTGGTTCTTTACTAGCTGAGCCATCAAATACATGGTAAAACTACAGAAAACCACACGGTGTGCATAGAGAGCTGAGATACGGGTTCCTTAATGGGCAAAGGGCTGAGGACAGTGTCAGGGAAAGGGCATAAGCAGCCTGAGACAAAATGCCCTTTTTCTTAAACTGAGTGGCGGGTACACAGCTATTCACTGTTACTTTTTTATCAAAGTGTAGTTGATTTAAATGTTGCATTAATAAAAAAAAAATGTTGCATTAATTTATGCTGAGCAGCAGTGATTCAGTTATGTGTATATACATATATTCTTTTTCACATTCTTTTCCATGATGGTTTACCACAGGATACTAAATAGAGTTCCCTATGCTATACAGTAGGACCTTGTTTATCCATTATCTATCTAATAATTTGCATCTGTTAATCCCAAATTTCCAGTCCCTCCCTCTTCTAATCCTCTGTATTGTTATTATTTTTTTCTATCCTACATATCTTATATAAATATTTTTATCTACCTGATATTTATATTAACAACATTAATAATCAGGTGACATTTATTTATTTAAAAATTTTATTGGAGTATAGTCACTTTAAAATGTTGTGTTATTTTCTGCTGGACAGTAAAGTGAGTCAGTTATACATATACATATAGCCTCCTTTTTTTGGATTTCCTTCCCATTTAGGTCGCCACAGAGCACGGAGTAGAGCTCCTTGTGCTATAGTGCAGGTTCTCACTAGTTATCTGCTTTATGCATAGTGGTGTATATATCTCCCAATCCATCCCACCCCTCCTTTCCCGCCTTGGTGTCCAACAATCAGGTGAAATTTATTTAAGTCATACCCACCCTGGAACAATACCTAAGGAAGTGAAGCATAATGGACAAAATAGTGAACCTCGTCCATCACTAGCACACCTGGCAAATTTGGACATCTAGACATTCCCTAGGGCTCCAGCTGTGTAAGAACTTTACTGATCCTTGGGGGGAAAAAACATGTCCCCATCACTCTAGGTGTGTTTTTATAGCCCAGAAATAAAGAATGAGGTAAGGAAAGTCAAATCAGTTGTAATAAAAGAAAAATAAATTTAAATATTGCTGAAGACCGACTTTGTACCCAGCACCATGCTTTTGAAAATAAGCTCTTCTTCAGGTGTTTAAGCTCCAAATGAGGCAACACAGAACCCTATGCATGACAAGGTTTCAGATTTCTCCTCTGCCTTCCCTCACATATTTTTTGAGTAGAGTTTTTGTCTTTCTATATTAGCATCATAGAGCTAAGATAATAAGATTATCCCTTAATGTAGTCAATCTCTATACAACCTAGAATCCTGCTGTCTCTCCTCTTCTCTCCATAATCTCCCACCCACGAAGAGGTCTATCTCCCTACTTCTTTCTATCTGCTTCCTCCTCTATTAGGTGCTTCCCTGGTGGCTCAGTTGGTAAAGAATCTGCCTGCGATGCAGGAGACAAGGGATCTATCCCCAGGTTGGGAAGATCCCCTGGAGAAGGAAATGGCAGCCCACTTCAGCACTCTTGCCTGGAAATCCCAAGCACAGAGAAGCCTGGTGGGCTACAGTCCACGGGGTTCCAAGAGTCAGGCGCCACTATTAAATAGGAAGAATAACAGTGTTTCAAATGCAAGGAGGCTGGATAACAGCAATTAGGAGAGTCATTGATTCTACCCTCTCCCACATTCTAAGCTTCATTTCTCAGCTGCAAATGAAACAGGGATGATAAGAGAACTAGTTTGCACAGGAAATTACATTCAATATCCTGAGATAAACCATAATGTAAAAGACTATGAAGAACAGTATATGTGTATGTATAACTGATCACTTTGCTCTACAGCAGTAATTAAAACAACGCTGCAATTCAACTTTACTTCAAAAAAAATAATAAATTAAAAAAAGAAAAAAATAGTCTCATATGATTCTATTAGGAATTAAATAAATTAATTCAGGTAAGTCATCCAGAGCAGTGCCTGGTACATAGGAACAATTACGTAAGTGTCTGCTATCATGTGTATTTGTTTTTATAGTTCTTTTATTATTGTTATTATTGTTGCTTTGTGACTTCACCTCTGATTTGGTGTAAGAAAGTCAGATGAAGCGCGTCCCACACATACTTCTCTTCCAGGTAGAATTTTACCTGCAACATCAATCACTTCCTTCTCTGAAGTTACTCTGCTTTCCACTTGTCCTCACACTCTCCATTCCATCCTAGTGGGAAGGGTTAAACCTAAAGGATTCTCAGGCTGGTGGCTAGAGAAACCCAACACAAATAGGAAGTTAGCACCTCATCAGGTTAATTTCAGTCTCCCATTCCCCTAACACTTCATGGCTGCTTTGGAACCCAGAAGCCTCACCGGAACTCAAGTGCCCAGACAAAAGCAAGGATGGGACAAGGCACCGAGAGAATCACCCTTGGTCCCTGCAGAGAGGCCTGGTGGCCCTGACCCTGGTGAGCTGATGGTTCCGACAGACACACACAGATGTGTGTGGAAACCATAGCAGAAAGGACCACAGCAATTAAGCACATCATCCAGCAATACACACCCTTCCAGGTGGGGTTGTGCTACCGTGATTGCACAATGTTTATTATTATTACTATTACTTCAAGGGCCAGGCAACAAATTAAAGTCGGAGAAGAAGCATATAAAAGTCACCCAAACCTCAAACGGAAAAAGGCCAGTAATTTTGCTGCTCCCAGCCTCTCATCAGTTGTCATCCTCATATTTCCTCTGGGAAATCTAAAGATCTCCTCTTTAGAACTATAAAGAAAAGTCGCCCCTGTTCAGTGGAATCCCAACCACTTTCCTGTAAATATTTTTGACCCCTGTCTCTCTGCAGAAAATAATCTAGTGTTATTTCTATAAAGGCATGGAAATGTCTCCGTAGAGCTAAGAGCCTGATCCCAAGTTCAGAGAGTCTGTGTAAAATTCCCCACTAAGCTCCCACTTTCTGACCTCCACACATTTCAAGATGACTACACAAGCCCGGTGTGTGAGGCATCAGATTGTAGCCTCGAAGGACATCCCACGCGTGGATCGGTAACAAACTCATTTCACAACCGAGGGACCCTGTTTCCAACAGTCTCATTCAAGGGTCTGCAAACTCTTCCCATGAAGGGCCAGGATAGTAAGTATTTTAGATCCTGTGGACCACACTCTCTCCGTCGAATGGACTCCATACGTACACAAAGGGGAATGGCTGTCCCCAGTAAAACTTCATAGAAACCGGTACCTGGACCTGATGTAACTTTCACACATCATGGAATATTGTTCTGACTTCTGTGCACAGATGTAAAAGCCATCATGAGCTCATGGCAACAGGAAGACAGGTGTTGGTCCAGGTTTGGCCTCCCTGGGGTCCAGCCATTTAGAAAAACAGAATGATCCTGACACTGAACAGCTGCCCTCAGGTGGAGACTGTGCTTGTTCACTGCACCTTGATCTTCTCAGGGCATTAAGTTAATAATTCTTAATCAACCACTCTTGCCCACACACCGGGGAGGCAAGTCTGTCTTATTGATGCAGAAACTGAGGCACTGAGCCAACCCAGAATGAGCCCAGAGAGAGGGGGACCCAGAGGAAGTTTTCTTTTTTAAAAAATTTTATGTTTATTGGGTCTTAGTTATGGCATGCAGGCTCTTTGGTCTTCGTGGCAACATGCAGGATCTTGTAGTTCCAGCATGTGAACTCTTAGTTTTTGCATTTGGGATCTAGTTCCCTGACCAGGGATCAAACCCTGGCCTCCTGCATTGGGAGCGGAGGCTTACCCACTCAACCACCAGGGAAGTCCCGGGGGAGGCTTTCTGAGAGCAATTCCATCTCGAACTCTGTGCCCCCGTTGCCTGCTTATCTTGAGTGCACACATCTCCTGCAGAGCACTACAAGAGCGCTATTACTGCATCCTAATGGGATAATAGTATCTTCCATGACCCAGGATGGTGAAACTCTTTAATGCATCATTAATATATATTATCATAATATATATGATAATGAGGCAACCTACGTGGCTGAGCAAGTCCTGGCCCAACCCCAAGTCATCACTGCTGTCAGTTCTGAGTTACGCCTCTGAGAAGCAGCACGTACTCACAGGGCAATTTCCCAAATGAAATGTTCCATTCTCATTTTCAAATCTGGACAACAAGTGCTGAACAAGCACATAAGGATCCACGCGTCAGGAGAATAGCCTGTTTAAGCCTTCTGCTGACTCCTCTCTCCCCAACCCCCTCATTCTTTCTCACCCCCGCCCCCCACCCATCCCTACCTGCTCCCCTCCCGCCAGAGTAGAAACACTTTGCTTCTCCGAATTCACCGGGAACAGGGTATTCTCAGCAAGCTGCCACAGATCCATATCTCTTTGATGTCCACCTGAAACTATCACAATATTGTTGATCGGCTATCCTCCAATACAAAATAAAAGGTTTAAAAAAATAATGAAAATAGGGACTTCCCTGGTAGTCCAATGGTTAAGACTCCTTGTTCCCAAAGCAGGAGGCATAGGTTCAATCCCTGGTTGGGGAACTACATCCCACATGCCACAACTAAGGCACAGCACAACCAAATAAATAAATAATGGTCTTAAAAAGTAAACATAAAGAGGCGGGAGAAAGATCCATATCTCCAACTGAGTCCTATTTCTACAATGGTTCTGAGGAGCTTAAGGGACCACTTTGGCATTCTCTCCGCAAATTAATACCACCCCAAGGCACCAGGACGATACCTCCCCCTTCCTATCCACCTGCTGCCAGCCAGCCCTCACCCGCTCTGAACCTGGATGACGTCACTAGAAACTGCCTACAGGAATTGCCACTATAAACAGCTGGACAGAGCTGCTGCCCTGGTCACTGTGACTTTCTTCAGCCCATGGGAGAACTCCATTCACCCTTCTTAATCTAAAGGATTTTTCTCACCCTATGAAGGGGATCCACCAGTTAGTTTCATTGGCAGATACTTGGCTTCCTAAGATACCAGTGACTAGTTAAGAAACACAATTCCATGAAAAATCCATGCAGAACCCTGTGCATTCAGCCCCTTCTATACAGTGGTCATCATTACTGATCAGAAGGCAATCATAAAAGATCCCCATGAGCAACTGAAAGCTGTAATACAAGGGTTTCCTTTAGAACTCCCCCTGAGTCACAGACTCAATAATACAGGAAGACAAGGATTACCCTCCAACCTGCCACCTCTTTCCACACCACCAATTAGAAAGAAAGGTATCAATTGCATTTCTTTCCTTCTCTTAGTACTCTGAGATAAGAAAATAAAAACACTCATATTCTCTTTCAAAAGAAAAGACTTTTCCTAACTCTATTCTTCAAAGGAAAAAAAAAAAAAAAACATGCTGAGAAATTCTGCCACTTTTCTAAAACAGTTCTTGAGATGCACAGCTGTATGATGAAACATTTCCTAGGGGTAAATGAATCCCGAACAGTTCTTGTAAAAAGTAAAGTAACAAAGCACATTTTGTGATGCCGTAGTGTTTGACTTGTTTGTGTCACTCATGTATGAATTCACAAAATTCTGAATTCACACTATAAACCAGAATGGTGGAAAGAATGAAACATACCTACTCATGAAGACTTCAACAGCTCACAGACCACCCTGGTTGCAGAGGACTTACGAGGCAGCCAGTGCAATGACATAACCCACAAGAATGCCCTAGAGTGAAGTGGTTTTTAAAGGATATTTAATTTTTCTTGAGTTTCATTCACCAGGAATAGTAATCATTCTCTAAACGGTTGTGCTTCAGCCAACCAAGATGAGGTTATTATTATAAGATAATTATTTGTAATAGAAGCTATCAATTACCAAGTACTTACGTGCCAGGAATTAATGCTAAGTGCTTTATACACATTATCTCATTTAACCTATATGACTAACCCTATTAAGTAGTTATTACTATCTTCCTTTTACAGATGAGGAAATTGAGTGTCAGAAAGGCTAAATGACTTGCCTAAGGTCACACCAATAATAAAACACAAACAAATCAAGGACCATTTGACTCTAAATCCATCCAGCAGGATCATTCTGCTCAACAGCTTCATATATTTGAGTCATGGATATAAATTACCTCAATCTCATCCTTAAGCTGCCATCTACTACAGTGATTCCCAAACTTGACTTTTCATTACAATCTCTTTTTCAAAATAGAGATTCCCAGAACTCACCCCAACCCGACTGGATAGAATATGAAAGAAATTAATCTCTTATTCCTTTGTTTTCAGCAATGCCAAAAAAATGGCCAGACTTTTTTTCTCTCACTTTGAATTTCTCTTGGCTCAGTAATACTGCCCAGGCTTAGTTGCCCTTTGGCACGTGGGATGTTAGTTCCCCAACCAGGGATCAAACCCAGGTCTCCTGCATTCCAAGGCAGATGCCACTGGACCACCAGGGAAGTCCTAGATTTTTTTTTTTTTCCATTGAACTTAATAATGAGTATTTCATGAAAAATATTCCAAATCTTAACTCTCAAGGCAATTGGCTAGCATTCCATTGTTCAGTACTTCCTCTCTGGTTCACAAGAATGAATAAATGAATGAACACAGGCATGCCTGGGAATTCCACTCTAGACTCCCACAGAAAAGCTTTATCCAGAAGAAGAAGCTTCCAGGGGCTTCCCCGGGGTTCAGTGGTTAAGACTCTGCACTTCTGATGCAGGGGGTGTCAGTCTGGTCCCTGGTCAGGGAACACTGATGTCCAGAAACAGTGAGAGATGAGTTCAGGGTGACCCAGCCAGACGGCAGCAGGCCCAAAATCTGCCCACCACCCACTTCTTCCAAAGACGGCACTGCTGTTTAAGACTCATCTGGAATTGTTCAGAAACATGTGACATGATCATAAATACATCTGTATAATACATGTGTAAAGGAGTTAATACATTCAAAATAAATCCTTAGGGAGTTGGCACTCACTGGACCTTTCCTTACACAGAGCATGGTGCCTCCACGCAAGAAGGCATACTTGACTCCTAATTGACACTTCTTCATATGATCATGAAAAAAGGTGTTGGGTTTTATTTTCTTGGGCTCCAAAATCACTGCAGACGGTGACTGCAGCCAAGAAATTAAAAGCCGCTTGCTCCTTGGAAGGAAAGCTATGACACACCTAGACAGCATATTAAAAAGCAGAGACATCATTATGCTGACAAATGTCTATATAAGCAAAGCTACGATTTTTCCAGTAGTCATATATATATGTGAGAGTTGGACCATAAAGAAGGCAGAGTGCCAAAGAACTGATGCTTTCGAATTGTGGCGCTGGAGAAGACTCTTGAGAGTCCCTTGGAGAGCAAGGAGATCAAATCGGTCAGTCCTAAAGGAAATCAACCCTGAATATTCAGCAGAAGGACTGATGCTAAAGCTGACCACCTGATACAAAGAGCAGACTCATTGGAAAAGACCCTGATGCTGAGAGAGATTGAAGGCAAAAGGGGAAGGGGGCGACAGACAACGAGATGGTTAGATAGCATCACCGATTCAGTGGACACGAGTCTGAGCAAACTCCAGGAAATAGTGAAGGACAGGTAAGCCTGGCATGCTGCAGTCCATGGGGTCTCAAAGAGTCAGAAACAACTTAGTGACTGAACAACAACAACATATAATCACAGGATGAAACTTGATATTGAAAGAGACAGACCTGAGTTCCAGTCTCAACTCTGCCACTTCCTCACAGGATCGTGTTATGATTTTCTTAATCTCTGAGTTTTATTAATACTGTCCTCCTCTGAAGAACAGTGATAACCATAACTACTTCCTATAGGGTCTCCATATAAGTTTAAATTCCTCAGTATAGAGGAGCACCGTTGGCTCCTCTACAAATGGCTCACAGTTACCATTTATAATTGTTATTATTTTTACTTTCCCATTCTCTGAAAAGTGAAACACATTTTGTTTATGCAGCTAACTGCCCGGGCTCAATGTCCCATTTAAAAAAAAAAAAAAGTAAAAATCCAGCCCTCCAGTAGGACATTCCTTTCTGCCGTCCTTCAAATTAAGGGCTGAGAGCATGCTTCCAAGACACACAGCTGTCTAACATGCTAAGAGCAATAATGAGTTGCCATGATATCCAGGGATAACAAAATTAACAACATTCTCTCCCAAAAAAATCTCCTCTGGGGTGAGTTACCAATTATTTCAATCAAATGTTCAGCGGTGACAAAGAAAGGACTTGGGTTGGATACATCCCCTTCTGTCAGTGAAACTTGTTCAAAGTCACCATAAATACCCCAAATCCTTGCTCATCCTTTCCCAAGTCATTCCAAAGAGAAGATCAAAGGTGGAGCTGTTAGATTTGCTGCCACTAAGTGGGCAGTCAGGGCAACAGGAGCAAGACTTGCATTTTATCTTCCTTGGACAGCCCCACACAGCCCGTGGAGTGTGTTTCTCGATAGTATTCACTCCATTCAGAGCCTCGAGCCTGGTAAGTCCATCTTAAAAGAATAAGATTTCACTGGAGAGACCCAGGAAGGGGATAGAGTGTGGCACAAATGAAGTTTCAATCTATTCTCACTGTGGCTGTTCTGTGCTTCCATACAGATAAGATCAAATGCAGAAGGCCTCGCTCCTATAGCCCTGAAAGTCTGTCCACTGGCAGTAGGTCTGCTAGATCCACCGGCCTTTCAGTCATGTCCAATTTGGCCACCACCCTCCAGATGCGGTCACTAATTCCTGCAGACCTCGACACGCTGCCAAGAACCAAAGATAGCACAGCGACCCTGGCTATGGACGGTAGGGATGGGATGTGGGCTCTGGGTGCTTTAATCTATTTGCTTCTCTGTTTATATATGGATTTTGGAGAGAGGCTTCCCAGCTGGTGCGGTTGGTAAAGAATCTGCCTGCCAATGGAGGAGAGGTAGGGAAATGCAGGTATGATCCCTGGGGCTGGAAGATCTCCTGGAGGAGGAAATGGCAACCCACTCCAGTATTATTGCCTGAAGAATCCCATGGACAGAGGAGCCTGGCCAGCTACAGTCCACGGGGTCGCAAAGAGTCAAACATGACTGAGCACTCATGCACCCTGTACCTTCCTTTGGACAGAGGGGTGATTTTGGAAGGAGAAATGCTTTGGCAAACTCTTGACTGTACAGACTGTTTCATTCACACCAAGGAGTGCATTCCCTCTGAAGGGACATAGAAAGATAGAGCTCCCAAAGTGTCAGGTTTTTGTCACAGTACCTGAAAGCAACATTTATACATTGCAACTATTCTGCAGAGAAAAGAAGAATGTGTGGGCTGTTAAGCGAGGCCGAACAAAGCACTTGCCACCACAGTTGTCACTGGAGAGTGATGCGGTCCAGGTTAACCTCTCCAAACCACAGGACGACCATCCATCACCCCTAACAGACAGCGCGCTGTGTGATTACCATGGTAATAGTCCTCATTCCTTCCTAACAATCCCTGACACCACACATCAAAGTTTTAAAATCAGATCATGGTTAAAAATGGTTTAAAAATGGTTTAAAATCAAATCATAAAGAGAACTCACCAGCTTATGTGCCAACATCCACATGATTCTTCCCAGCTAAGAAGCTACGTTTTTTAAAACAGTTTTGGTTTCTTTGGACATTCACCAATGTCCCTAGACAAATTTTAAGTTAAATTGTTAATAGCAATGACCACTGGTCAAAAGCCAAGGGTGGCATATCATTTGAGCAGATAAATAGCAAAGCAGGATGCAATCAAAGGCAATTTACTGGGGTTTTGAAAACATCATTAAGAAAGAGGGGAAAGAACCTCACAACTCTTGCTTGCATGATCAATGACGGGTATTTAGAGAAAATAAACACACAGTTTATCAGCAATTCCCTCCTGCCTCCAAGCCCAACTCAGAGCCCATTTATTCAGATGCCAAAGCATTACTTGGGGGAACAGCAGTTATCTTGGTGATAAACGACATCCCCATCCAGCCAGGGTAGGTGGGTGAGATCCAAAACCCAATTTCAGAAGCCGCTTTGGTTGTTTCAGGATGAGCGGTACATACATGTCTAATTATAAAGTTCTTTCCCTACTGTGAGTCTGAATACAGGAAGTTTGTATTTAAAAGTTTCTGTTTCAGGATAGAAAGCTATTAAGAAAACCATCAAAAGTCCCCAAGATCAAGAGGTGTATGAATATGTGGAGTCTCCTATACTATCATTTTCAAAGTTTATACTATAGAAAATTTCAAACATGCAGAAAAGTCCAGAAAATAATGTAAGGAACATTTTTGTGCCTGTGACCAAGCTTTGTCCAATATTTATACCTGGCTATACTGACATTAGGCCTTTTCTTTTCCTTAATAAATAAATAACTACACAGGAAAGTAAAAAATCTCTGTGCAGCCCTCCCAATTCCATGCACCTGCTTTCCTAAACAATATAACAGTATCAGTCTGCAGGTTCTCCAGCATTATACACAAGGTATCAATCTACAACTTGTTTTTCCTCAGCCTTGTATTTCTAAATCTTATCTATCTTAATATAGTTAGGTCTGGGACATCCATTTTCAGGATTCCTTAGTGGCACAGTAGGAAAAAATCTGCCCAGAAATGCAGGAGACAGGAGACGAGGTTTCGATTCCTAGGTCGGGAAGATACCTTGGAGTAGGAAATGGCAACCCACTCCAGTATTCTTGCCTGGAAAATTCCATGGACAGAGGAGCCTGGTGGGCCACAGTCCATGGGGTCACAAGGAGTTGGACACAACTAAACACACACGTGCACACATACACACACACGTTCATTTTCATTATTGCATGAATTTAACTGCATGACTATAATACACATGATTTTTTCCTCTGAAGGCAGTTAGACTGTTTGAGATTTTTCACTAGCATAAACAACAGAGACATGAACACTCCTCTCCCAGGGTCCCGTTGCCCACATGAAGTGATTTCTCGGGGCATAAACAGAGGTGGAAGCGCCAGATCGAGGGCTTCTGTGTGTATGTGCAGTTTCAGGTGCTGCCACATGGCTCCCACAGTAATTGTACCAAACAACACTCCCACCGTCAGGGGACGAGAGTGCCTACTGTTTGCACCCTTGTCATCAAGCGATAGCATCAGACTCTTTCATGCTTGCTTGTCTGATGGGTATGAAACGGTACCTCATTTTCATTTGTGTTTTCTCGATTACCAGGAAGAAAAGTCCTTTTCATGTTCACTGGACATAGATCTTCATTTCTATGAATTGCCAATTTTTCTACTTGCATTTTTTCCTTTTTTTTAAGCTGTCTTTTAAAATTTATTTTGGGCTGAGCTGGGTCTTTGTTACTTTTCGTGGGCTTTTCTCTAGTCGCAGCAAGCAGGGGCTACTCTCTAGTTGTGCAAGGGTTTCTCATTGCAGTGGCTTCTCTTGTTGCAGAGCATGGGCTCTAGAGCTTGGGCTTCAGTGGTCGTGGCACATGGGCTTAGTTATTCCCTGGCATGTGGGATCTTCCCAGACCACGGACGAACCCAGTCCCCAGCATTGGTAGGCAGATTCTTATCCACTGTGCCACCAGGGAAGTCCTACTTAATTGGTCTGGAAGAGATGTTTATATATTCTGTGACTTTGGGAAAGTTACTTAATTTCTCAGCTTCCCATTAGAAAAGTGGAGATAACATCTCTTAGGAACAATCAGAAGCAGATCAAAAAGCACTGAGTCCAGTGCCTGTTACATGTAGAGCCTCAAAACAGGTCACTATTTCCATTACTGTGATGAAGATGAAGAATGAGGTTTAGAGTATGCATTTGTAGCCTTCCTCCCCACTTCACAGTTCCTTTGGGATAAATGCTGTAGGACTCAGGAAGGGGACTCTGAGCATCTCTTACTCCAACTTCCCCTAGATACAAGAACATATCAGGATTCTGTTGTTTACAAGTTTCTATGAGGAACGTGTGCAGTGCTGATTCTCCCAGAGAGAGCTTAAACGAAACATCAAAGTGACACATCCTCCAATCTACAAGTGACTGTGATCTTGTCTACAAAAGGACCATGATCCTGAATTTCAAGTACCTGCATGAAAAGGGAGGAGGGCAGGAGGTGGTAGAAGCTGGAAGGTAAGGCAGTGCTAGAGACCTGTTGGTGTTCCTGGGATGGAAGCACACCTTGACTTCATGAGATGCCACCAAGCCCAAGACCTCTGCATGTCCCTCACATAAGAACAGCAAAAAGACAATCATCCTATCACGTATCAAACACAGAAGTGTTTTTTTTTAATAGTGACCAAAAGTACACTGACATTACCTCGGTTGGCAAGCACTCTGTGAAAATACGTATCTATCCCTACTATCCAGAAGCACATGTTTCTAAGGGCATGGTGGTGAGCTAGAGAGATGCAATAAAAAGGAATCACGTAAGCCTCTCTGCTCAGACTCTTAACATATTTAATTTTGTGCCCAGGTTGGCTTCTACTCAGTTGCATCTTGGCTTCTCCTTGGAGAAGGGCCATGTTCATCTTCATGAACTCTGCCAGGGGAGTCAGGGAGCGTTTACAGCTGACCTCCAGGCCGATCAAGAAGTCCTGACATCAGCTTCCACCGGTGACTGGCACCTCATCTCTCCCTCCAGATTCAGTTTCCACTGGCACTCAGGAAACCAGAGACTTTCCTCAGTGACCCTACTCCTGCCTTCTGCAGAGCAATCATGTGTAAGCGTCAACTCCAGCCCAAATATAATTAGACCCTCTTCTGATATCTATCTGGGTGTACTGCTTTCTTCCTTAAATGTGTGCCAAGTTTCCGCTTCCAAGAAGTTAAATCGCCATATAAAAATGCCCTGGTGATGATAAGTAATTAGACACTGTAATGGAAAATTAACTGTGTTTTTATTTAGAGCATTCATTTCAACAAGACATTTCTTTTTCTAACTGTTATCAAACTGCAATAAAAATAAATTAAATTCTGAGGGTTTGCAAGGCATTTCTGGTGAAAAACAAACAAACAGCTCTCCTCCTGGACCAAGAATATTTCTGATTTTATTAATGTCACTAAGTTGGTGCACGGTCCTGGTCTGAACCCCACTCTTGATCAATCCTAAGGCCAGTTCTAATCCTGTCATCTGTGTTACAGAAGGAGAAACAACCATTCCAACATCACAGCAGCTGAAAAGGAGGTAGGCATGCCGGGTGGGACAGAGGGCCTTTGCCTCACATGGGAAGTCTATACCCAAAGGTTCTCTATTTTTCTTTCTCTCTTTCCTCCTCTTTGTTGTACTGTTCCCAAAAGACCTGCAGCCCAGAGATTCGCAACAGGCCAGAGAGCACCTGTTGGTTTTGGCAAGTTCTGGGTTAGAAGGGGGTGAATCTAGCAGAGTCGGGGGTCCATGAGAAAAACTCCACCATCTCAAGATCAGAATGGACACTGAGTCTACGGCCATACCACCCTGAACGCACCCGATCTCGTCAGAATGGACACTGACACTCCGCAAGAGAACACAGAATGAGGCCTCTATCTATCCATCTAACCAAAGGCCCACGGCCTCTAATCATATTCCAGCTAAGAGGTCAGCAACGGTGTCACCAGGGGACCCAAAGTGTCTTCACTCTGGATGGATGAGTGGTGAGTGCGGCCTGCAGGCTCCAACACCAAAGTCCCCAGGCTCCAACAAAGAAGAGCGCTTCTGGTCCGTGCCCTGCCTAGCTGCCACCCCTGATCCTCCTCCTTCTGACCTCAAAACCAAGTGCAAACAGCACCTAAAATGCCCTGGGTTCACACGGGCTCAGTCCTGCACCATGAGGCCTAAATGCCAGGCAGGGCACTGTCGCCAAGCTCTTCCCCGACGGGTCCCCAGGGAGATGTCTAAGTAAAATCCACGTTGGTCATTTCCTCTCCACACAGGGACAGAAGAATCTTAGAAGCCACCTTTGGGTCACCCCTAAGGTCATCCTGAAGGACACTGTGCTACATACAAGGTAGAATCAAGTGGCTTCAAGAGTTTCAAAGAAACCTACTCTTTTTCTTTTTCCCTATTCCGTCTGTTTTCTCATTTTCATCTCTCTTTACAATCTCAACAACATCTTCGATCCTTACTGCTTTTTACATAGATTTCTTAGATGTAAAAATGTAACAATCTTTTCATTTAGATTTCCGAGGTATGTTAAAACTAGCAACTGTATACGGGCTATGCTGGGATCACAAATTCTATTTTCAACCCAGAGGTACAACTGACACTGCAGGAAACTGGTTTCATAAAAGATTTATTATATATACAGGGTCAGTTGAGCTGCATTTAAGGAGGTTAATATGACAATTTTGGTGCTGATAATACCCTTCAGGTGGAGCTCAAAGAGAAAATTCCCGATGGTAAGCAAAAGGATTTAATTGTCATGCGTGCGTGCTCAGTCGCTTCAGTCATGAAGTTCAGTCATCTCCGACTCTCTGCAACCCTGCCAGGCTCCTCTGTCCATGAGATTCTCCAGGCAAGAATACTGGAGTGGGCTACTATGCCCTTAATGTCCACAATTCTAAAGTCTGAACAGACTTCAGAGGACCACAAAGAAAGGTAGGCAGTGGCTCTACAGGTGCTTCAGAGAAAGGTTTAAAATATCCCCACTGTTAGTCAAGACTTAAAATAAACTCAAAAATAATGGAACTGCTGTCACCAACCAAGTGTAAATATTTGTTGAATTAAATTACTGAGTTAAATGACACTGAAGATTATAGACTTTTGGAAAGGCATTTTTAACTTGCTAAATTTGGAATCACTTTCCCATTTCCTATTAGAAAAAGCAGAACCAGAGAAGAAACTGCTAATAAACTCCTTAAAACTGACTCCTAAGGAATCCCCTTAGCCTCTCTATTTAGCAGAGGCATTATAAAATTTAAAGAGAAAAGAGACGACCGCTGAGGATCCCAGAAGAGCTCGGTATCCCAAAAGAGCTCCGCTCCAAGTATATTCTGACCCTGAGTCCTCTACGGCATGCATTCCTCAGTTTATTTACCCTGAGAATGGGAACAGGAAAGACAGAGATGAGTAATTGCTAATAAAAGCCCATTTGCCTCTGGCAGAAATACAAATGCCTGTTGATAAAGACCATTTTCCAAACCCACAGTTTAAATTTCTCCATCAACATCTCAGGGCCCAGCAGCCAGGCTCCTAAGATCCAACGGGCTTGGGCTTTAATTTTAAAAAACTGAGCTACAATTTGGGGACTCACTAGAGCCAACTCATGAAGCAGCAGCCAGCTCCCTAACTCCCAAAGAAGTCATCACACATGTCCACACCTCATTTCATTCTTAACCAGGATGACACTCAATCTTTATGATAAAAAAATGAACCCAAGGACACCACCCAAAAGAACTTGTTTCTCTTAGACCCACCAAAGAATAAAATGTTCTCAAAGCCACCTCCTAAGATAAACACCCTTCCCCACATGCCCCTTTTAATTGACTGGTTGACTGTCTCTTGGGTGCAACTGTGCGGATTTATCCCGGGTGTGTAACTGAGTTGGAAAAATCTTCCTGAGTTCTGAGTACCCTAATACGAAAGACAGCAGTGTACAGTGCAGGCTGAAAGTACGTTTAAGCTGTCATATGTCACTGATGTGACCACAGCACTTTTTTTTTTAACTTTTAATTTTGTACAGGGTATAGTCAATTAGCAGACAATGTTGTGATAGCTTCAGGTGAAATGAAGGGTGTCAGCCATACAGTACATGAAACTCTTCTCCATATTATGTGGCAGCCTGGATGGGAGGGGAGTTTGGGGACTTTGCAAAAAATAAAAGTATGTCTACTTGGGAATCTTGGTCTGTGATTGATATGTTTCCTTCCAGCTCTAAAACTCACCAGTCAGCTCTATAAGACTGGCCACTGAGGGTCCCGGAGACAGTCAACAGAACCCAGAGAAGAGAAAAGGAATTAAACTACAGGCTTCAGTAAGATCACTAAAAGTCATATAGTGGTCACGAGTTGTAAAATGTTCAAATATCATAGTCAGCTCCCCCTAAATTGAGTGTCCAAGACCTAGGGTAATTCTAGGTTATAAATATCAATAATTATAATGCTATATGTAATTATGCACAGTACACTGGTTTCTCAGTATCCTCATATGAAAACTCTTAGGGTAAATTGCAACAACTCATTTTTGTGATGCAAGTTACTCATTTTTTCCAAACACTCCTCAAATTTAGAAACTCTGCCCATTTCTAAAGATCAAACTGAAACAGAGATTCTTCCAAAGGAACCGTGACGATACCTCTGCAATGTTCTGTCCTGAGAAGCCAGTTCAAGCAACTCTCCCACCAAGAAACAGTCATCACAACCAGAAAAATAAAACAATGCACCAGAGTTAAATATGATATCATACACTACAAGTCATATTTCGCTTCAATCACTGTCAACATTCTAATATTCATAAGAGAGATCACTGGTTTCTAAATGACAGTATCGTTCCCCTCTGAATAAAGATTACTGTTATCAGATTTTAAAATATGAACAACATGCTATAAACTCAATTCTAAACATGTTCCATATTCATTAATGGTCGGAATAACAATTTTTTTTTTCAAATGGAGACTGAGTTATTTCATTTTAAATTTAATGACAAATGTTCCTTTAGTTTGGCTTTAAGAAAAGGATTGCTTCACTGAGTATCTATTATATGATGTAAGAGATCTATTAGGAAACTTAAATCCATTTAGAGATTGCTTTCTAAAACTAAACTTACTATATTTTAATAAGAAAAAACCTGTTCAAACAGTTTTTTTGAAGATGAGTATTCCGTCAAGGTTAGGGTATCTAATAATAAATTACTGTCAAGCGATTATCTGCCTGATGAAAAACGTTTCCATTTCTCATTTTACTTGAATACATGCTCTTCTGCCTGAGGAGATCGGTATCATAAATTGACATTTGGATTGCTAAATCTAAACAACACAGATTGCTTAATTATGTAGAGGCTTTTAAAATGCTGTAGCTTTTTCTCTACAATTTTATGTACTTACTGTAGACGGTGGTCACTTTACTATCTTAGTTTTCATTATTTTATCTGACGAAGTTCACTTCTCTTAGTTATTTAAATCTTAAAACAGCAAAGCCAAAGGATGAGACAGTTCAGTAACTTTAATTGCAATTTATGCCTTTCACTTGATTTGAACATTTTATTCATTAGTTCCACCAAAAGTGCTAAGGTATTTATTTCTATCCTATATATACATATATATATATGTATATATAGTTTCATTATGGATGCCAGCAACTTATTGCTGTTTTTTTCAATAAAAATTAAGTTCAAAAAAATTTAAGTTCATCCAATCTAAGATTTGTGAACCTGAATATTACTGTTAAAAGCAAAACTTTCAAAGCGTGGTATTTGCAAAGCCTTTGAGAAGTCGTTAATGGTATTCCCATGATCTAATACATGTAAGGCTTTAACTGTAATCGTAAACCCACTGAAAGCTTATGATCTGAAAGGATGGACTATTGTAGCCAGTTTTCTTGGGTTTAATTCCACTGGCCAATCCCAGTTTCTATATTTTAAATCTCAACTAGAGCAAAATCATAACACACTTTTCAAAAGAACAACCTAAAGAAATCAAGAGCGGGAATGATAGGGAAAGAACGTCAGTGCCAACAACATGCTTCCCGACAAACCATCAAAGAACTTCAAGAGCACAAGACTGAGCAAAACTTTTAGTTTGTGAAATATGTGCAATTCACTCTTAACACTCACAAAAGTACATATGAATCATTGTATTTTCCTCTGATTTATGTCCCGCACAAGGTTCAATAAAACACAGAACTTACTCAGCCTCAACTGATGACTGGATCATTGTTTTTGGAGGCTATTTATTACTCTTTTTCTGGCATGATTTCTTCTCTGGTCCAACTCTGTGACTGCTAAAAGCCAGGAAAAGCTGCCTTCAAGTCAACGCATGGTACAAAGTCACTAAAAAGTTTGTAGGCATCAGCCCATGCCAAGGTGCTTAGGAGAAGCTGTTCTGCTTTGTCCTAGGGACCCCCAGGTATGGAAAGTCTTTGCGGGGTTCACGGAGATTTATGATTAAAACAGATCCTCTCTTTTTCCTTTAAGGGATTTGAGTTTTTTCAGGAAATGATACCACATACTCAAAACAAGGTTCAGCCTACCTCCTCTCTTCAAGATCTATGTGGACAATTCATCCCAGGGTTAATGCACAACAGACACACAAAAGTGAAAACAACATCAACCATATCTGTCTTGTTTCTAAAATTTCTTCTTCATTTCTTGTTTCATAAATTTCTTGGCTTTTGAAATTCAGTATTTCAAGTCTTGCTCTGGGCTATCAGACCTAACTCCACCTTACAGACAAATTGTATTTTACAAAGGAGTAACTGAATAGAATATTCATTTATTACCAAACACATGTAGGAACAACTTGATTGTGAAAGAACTTTACTGTATCTATTCACACACTTATTTACTGATTTCCCTAAAGAGCCCGTCAATGGAGCCAACAGAAAATGTAGTATTCCAAGCATTGTGTACCAGCAGTTGGCCCGAATATTACAAAATTGTCTTTAAAACCACTGCTAACACTTCCCTTTACTTTTTCAATGTTAGTACAATTAAATTCATTTATTTCATATCACCCATGCAACAAACATAACCTCAAAGGGTCTTTCAGTTTGGAAATACTGAACTTTTTACCTTCAGTCAACAGGTTTTTTTGATTAAAAAAAAAATTTTTTTTTTTTTGCTATACCCACGTTTGGATAGTCTAAATCCAAATTATAATGATTTTATAATTATAATACCAGGGCACTATGAAACTTGGAGCTTCTCTTAAAGTTTTTTTTTTTTTTAAATACCTTTGGATTTATTTTCTACATAAACCTACGACTTCTAAAATATATTTATTAAGTGCTCTTTATCTTTCCCAAGGGTCTTAGCTCTTATGGAGAAAGGAAACCAGACCTGAGGGCTGTTTTTATTGTGAGCATTGTTTCCCACTCGCTTAGAACTCAGGGGGCTGACCTCAGCTTGCCGCACAACTCCACACTTCCCAGTACTACTTCCCCAGAAGGCGACCCTTTAAAGCAAACTTCAGTGGATCCACGATTTTTCTGGGAACCTCAGGATACTACTGATTTACATGTAAAATTCTCACTGGAGACAGGAGGCGGTGGGACGAGTTAACTCAGGTGAGAACACCACCACTTCCTGAAACAATGATTTAGGCGCTGAACCAAGTCAGCCTTTTGTGCCCGAAAACAAGCCTCTTCTGCCGGAAAACCACAGCGGCGCGGGGAAGAAGGAAGGTTCTCCTGCCGGCGGATCCCAGGCGCTGCGGAGCCGCCGTTTCTCCGGGGCGCGCTGCCGTGACTGCGTTTCCAACCTGGCCATCGACACCTTGCGAGGCCTTTCCCCAAGCTGCAGAGGCCTCTGCCATGCTAGCCGCGGAGAAGCCTAGTTCCCTTGCAGGGGCCCAGAGTTCCCGGCTCGCTTCCTCTCGCCCTCGGGTGGGAGAACAGAGTGGTCAAGCGCCCGACCCCGGTGCCAAAGCTGCCGCACCCCACGGCGCCCCCGCGGGCCGTCTTACCGGTACAGGAATGCAGGGGCTTGGGTCGCACGACCAGCGACGGGCACACGGAGTACAGCGAAAGTTTCTCAAAGTAATCGCAGGTCTCCTTGGAGAGGATCTCGTCGATCATGAAAGTCTTGTAGCGCCGCCTGGCTGCTTTGAGTTGGCCGGGCGAGCTCAGCCTTAGCTCCGCGTGGCAGTGCATGGTGAGCCCGGGCGAGCGCCCGCCAGCCGGGGCCGTGGGGCTGGCGCGCCGGCGGGGGCCTCGGCCCGGCTACTCCGCGGCCGGGAGGCGGCGGGGCTCAGGAGGGGTGCGGAGGGGAGGCGGCACCCGGCGCGCCGGCCACGCGTCTAGACCCACCCGCGGATCAGCATCTTCGCGGAGCCTTTTGGGGACATCGCAGCTGTCAATCAGCGCGCGCTTCCTGCGGGGCCGGGTGAGGAGCTGTGCCGAGGGCTGGCCGCCGAGGGGCGTCGGCGCCCACCCCGCCCAGCCCGCCTGTGCAACCCGGCGCGGACCTGCGCGCCTAGTGCCTGCCGCTCGCGATCGCCTCCTCCCGCCTCTCAGCGTCTAGCGCTCTTCTGCCTGCCTATTTTAAGACACTTGCTTTGGCTGTCCTCCCCGCCCCCCTCCCGGGACGAGCTCCAGGTGTGTGTGTGCAGTGTGCGCGCCTGTGTGTGCGCGCGGTGCGGGGAGCGCGCGCCGCCCCCGCTTGCCGGCCAGGCCTCGGCTGGCCGCTGCCCCCGCCGAGCCCGGCGCTCCGGGCATGCTGCGCTCCCCGTCCGGCTCCCATCGTCAGCACCCAGCCGGCCGGCACGTCCTGGTCTGTTAGTAGAAAGAAGTGGAGACCTCGCCGTGGCTCCCGAGACTGCGGACCCCAGAACCGGCGTCCCCCAGCATCTGGTTGCCTTCCCTCCCCATCTGGACTTCCGGAGGCCGTTTCCCGAGGACCAGGGCATCCCTCGCGTTCCTTAGGCTCGCAGCCCGCGCCCAGCCCGCGCGCTCCAGCACCCGGAGTGTGCGCTGGGATCGCGAAGTAAATGGTTCCACGGAGATCCCAAGCCATCAATGACCCTAGCGCTGTCCGTTATCCCCCACCAGTAAACTTAAAAAAAAAAAAAGGGAATCAGTAAAAACATGTGTTCTTTTTTTTTTCTTTAACTCTGTTTATAAACCTTTTTTCGCCTCCAGGAGGGCCAGCGGAGCGTGACTGCCGGTGCGGCTGGTCCTCGGGCAGCCGGCCCGGTGGTGGCTCCTGGAGCCGAATACTCAGGCACCGCAGCGTTCCTCCCCCAGGTCCCTGGCGACGCGCAGGGTTCGGGGAGTCTCGAGGACACGCGTTCATGAAGTGTTTTGTCTTTTCCCTCCTGGATGCCTAACTTCCGAGTCTATTCCAGTTAGCAGCTGAACGAACTTTTGTTTTCAGTTGAAATTGTTGGGCGAGGGGACCCCACCCAGCCTAGGCACCCAGACTGACAGTCCTGCCGGCATCCTCCCTGCGTGCCCGCGCTCGGCAGAAACTGTTGGTGCTGCCAGTTCCGCGCGATTTTGTCTGGGAAAAGGTTTGTGCGGGGCCGGAAGGGGTATTAAGAATTACAGATGCGGATGGCCTTCGCCGAGACCGAGTTTGTGGCTGGTGACAGCTCGCGGTCTCTATCGCGGCGGGCTCCCCGCGGAGCTGCTTGTCCCGGAGCCCAGGTCGCCGCGAAGCAAGTGAACGCGCGCGCCTGGGCGAGTGGTTCGACTACGAGGGAAGCGCCACGACTGGAGAACTAATAACGAGGCACTTAGAAAAAAGTAGTAATAAACCGAATTATAGCCTTACATTAGACGTGGCCCGCTACGCGCCTTTGAGGAACTTCATTCCCAAAGTGTTTGTGTGCACCCTGGCTCCCCTCCGCCCCTCCCCTCCAATTTAATACGATTTTCGTTTATTCTCATATCCTTATGCTCATTCTTCTCCCCGCCCCCCCACCCCCGGAGAGACAGCTCGAGGGCCCGTGGGAGCTGCGGCCATGCGTCCGGGTGGCGGCGTGCGTCCCGCCGCAAGGCCTGAAGGTCCCCCTGCTGGGCCCCGGTGCGCCCCCGGCCGTGGTGGCGGGTTCCACGGCCTGTCCGCTGCCGGGAACCGGGCCGAGGATGCTCCGGGCTCAGTCTGGGCATCGCCGCCGGGCGCCTTCTGAATGCTGGCGGAGCAAGGACACGCTGCGCCACGAGCTGGGGACCGTCCCAGGGGTGCGGCGTTGAAGCAGAGGACATTGTTGGGTGCGGAGCTAAATTTCCTGCTGGAAAGTGCAGCGCTGTCTGCAGCGACGAGAAACTGTTTGGTGGGAGCGGAGGGCGCGGCGTGGGGGGGGGGCCGGGTGGGGGGTGCTCTACATCGCACCCAGCGACCCTGGCGAGGGATCGAGCGTTAACCGCTTGGACCCTCTGTCGGGCTTTCACAGAACGCGCGCGCCCTTTGGCCCCTGTCTTTTCCTTCACCTCTTGTCCCATCCTCCCCTGGCCGGCTCTTCCTGGCCCTTCCACCGCCACCGTCCCTTTCCCCCGCTTGCGCCCATTTCTCCTTCCCCCACGGTTCCCAGCCCTTCGGGCCTCCTCTGCTCGAGCGAACTCCCGCTTCTCCCCTTCTCCCCATCTGTCAGCCTGATTTCTTTCTTTCTTTCCTCTCTCCCTTTCCTTGCTCCTTCTTGTCCTCTCTTCAGACCCGCATCTGAAGCCGCGCTCCTGTGCCCCTGCATCGCCGCTCTGCCACCCGGATGGCTGCGGGTGGCTCGCGGGACGCCCGGTCTGGGGGGAACCGGCATCGCCTCTGCCCGCCGCGCCCTCCAGCCCGCGTTCCTCCCGGCGTGCACTCGACCACTGCACAACGTTCACTCAGACTCTCCTGCAACTGGTCCTGCCATTGGAAATCTGCAGCGTATCCAAATAGCTACATAATAAATTAAGTAATAATTCTTGGACCTTCCGTCTTGTCTTTTCTATTTTCTACCACAGACGCAAGAAATCTCAGAAGGGGTCTGACAGCACAAGTCTCCAGGTTGAGTGGAGAGGGATGCCCGATCTTGGAGTCTGGAGCCTCCAGCTCTGTGTTGTTTATAATCAAAGACAAGCCTGTTTTCTCATTTGTACATGACCATCATAATATCTATTTCACAAGGTTGGCATTTCATGATCCGTGCCTTTTTTTTACAGCTCTTGACTTCAATGAGAATGCCCAAGGCACCCCATCCCCTCCCTCCTTCTTTGCCTGAAAAAGTAATTCAGGGCCCATCTCATATGTCACCTCTTCTGAAAAAATATCCCCCACTTCTCAAGACTTTGGTTGCTGTTCCTATCTTAGGGGTTTCTTTACCAAATTACTGTCTTCTGTGTGTTAATGTCACCCACTGAACAATTCATCTTGTATCACCAAGACCAGCGTAGTACCTGGCACATAGTAGGTTCTCAGTACATGTCATGAACAAGTTAATGCATGAAAGTTTGGATCATTATATAATGTGTATAAGACTCGAGAACTTGGTAGGACTTCAGATCATAACTAGTTGTACTGAATTTGTCTTTCTCCTTAAATCCATCTCTCCTTCCTTTGTAGTTTCAATTTTTCAGCAACAGCATCCAGCCCAGCTCCCATTTTGCTCTCATCTCTCTCTTTTCACTCCCTTTCTCCTGATCTCAGACTGTAAAGGGCTTTCGTAGAAGGAAGCACACCCCAGCTGTCAATCACAAAGTGGGGCTTTGGTCAGGAATAGTCCGGGGTTTAGTTTCCAACATTAATGAAGTGGCTGGAACAGCAAACATCTGCCAAAGAGCCTCAAACCTTTTCCAGCTGCTGGAGACCCACAGACACTTCCCAGCCTCCTGTGACGACGGTGCCCCGGTGGTGTCTGCCCCTCTACCGGGAGGAACACACACGGAGAGAAACAGACCCGTCTGTACCCAGCCATTCTTGCTCAGGCAGGCAGGGAGGGGGATAAAAATGCATGCCCCCAGGAGGCTTCAGGAGCTCGGCTCCCCTCCTCCATCTGGCGCCTGATTCCTGGGGATAGGGCCCAGCCAGAAATAAGGGGCCAAGACACCTGTGTAAAGTTTAAGGTTTTGACAACTGGAAACCAAAGACCTGCTCTTTCCCATTTCAGCTGACACCCAGTGTCTCTACTCAACTAGAATACATGAAAATTTAACAAAACAAAACAGTATTTAAAAATCCTAGGGTGGGTGCTCGCTTCGGCAGCACATATACTAAAATTGGAACGATACAGAGAAGATTAGCATGGCCCCTGCGCAAGGATGACACGCAAATTCGTGAAGCGTTCCATATTTTTTAAAAAAAGAAAAAAAAAAATCCTAGGGTGGCATTTTAATTGCCTCTAGGAGCTAACCCTAGGTAAATGAACTCAGCTTCATTTTTTGTGTAACTATCATCTTATAACCTTGGGCAATGTGTCAAGGTAGATACAGAAGTGGCCAGTGCATAAATAAGTCTTCTGAGTAAACGAATTCATTCCCCATCTTTTCTCCAAGTAGGGGGAGGGGAGCGAAAGCACTCCTTACACTCCAGTAAAGTGTGTTTAATAACTTGTATTTCAGTCGCTAAGTTTTGAAATAGTTTCAGACATGTAAAAGCAAAATAGGGAAAGCCTTGTAAGTTAATATTCCCCTGGGCTCCAGGGCCATGCCAAAACTGCTGCCTGCAGAGCCCGGCCCAGCAGTCTTGCACAAGAAGTCAAAGGAGGCAGACAAGAAAGCCAGCTTATTTTTAATGATGATATTAATTTACAAAAACTGCTCTCATACTCTGTAAAGCATCTTTTTAAGAGAGGTACAAATGCAATCCACTTGACAAATGGGCTTGGAAATGTCTGAATAGGTCCTTCTTTCTCGAAACATCTTTCTGGCGGAAAAGTTTAAACTGAAAAAAAAAAAAAAAGACGATTGCTGTATCTACAGGGCACCTAACATTTATGTGAAAAGTGAAAATGCAGTGAATCATCCAAATGTTTCCCAATTTTTAGAAGCTTGGTATACAGATTTAAAAATTAAAACACACACACACAAATTTGTTTTGAGGACCTACTGTATAGCACAGGGAACTCTGCTCAATGTTATGTGGGAGCCTGGATGGGAGGGAAGTTTGGGGGGAAATGGATACATGTATATGTATGACTGGGTCTCTTTACTGTCCGCCTGAAACAATCACAGCATTGTGAATCAGCTATACACCAATATAAAATAAAAAGTTCAAAAAACATCTGTTTTGCTGATTATTTCCTTTTTTAAATTGCTCTATCCTAACATTAAGCAGTCTTCTTTTTTTTTCTTTTTTTTTTTTACTTTTTATTTAACGTTGTTATAAATTTTAGGTGGACAGGAAAGGGATCCAGTCATACATATACGTGTATCCATTCTTCCCCAACCTTCCCTTCCATCCAGGCTAAACAGTCTTGTTTCTGCCTATTTTTCTCAATTATCCCATTGGATATAGCCAGGAAAATAAAATTTAAGCACTCCTATGTTTTTCACAATGTTGTAGAAATGGATACTGATGTTTGGGACACCACTGGTTTTGATTTGTTCTTTTTTTGTAAATGATACCCCTCACTCATGAGGAAGCTGCCACAAGAGAGGAGAATCATTTTTCAAAATGTCAGGGAGCAGTGCTCTGAGCCTGGGGTAAGTGGGAAGAACTTTTGAATCAGGCAAATATGTGTTCCATTCACAGCCCAACTAGTTAGTAATCTCCCTGACCTCTTGTCTTCACCCGCAACGTGGGATGATGGTAGCCAACTCAGGTTTGCTGGAGGGTTCCATGGAGGACTGTATGCATTGCACTAATTCATGAGAAGCCGGTGTTCCCACTGCCTTTACTCTGAGTTCAATAAAATAAGCTATTCACTTTCAAAAACCATCACACATACAACTGCATTTTTCAAAAAGCATCCGAGCCACTGCTGTTTCATGTGTGGGGGGAGTTGGTTGGTTTTTTGTTCAATGTTCAGAACCTAGGAAGCAATTTGCTTTCAAACACCATCACAGGGCTTCCCTGGAAGCTCAGTGAGTGGTAAAGAATCCTCCTGCTGATACAGGAGACGTGGGTTTGATCCCTGATCTGGGAAGATCCCACAGGCCTCGGGGCAACTAAGCCCATGTGCCAGAAATATTGAGCCTGTGCTCTAGAGCCTGGGAGCTGCAACTACTGAAGCCCATGCACCCTACAGCTTGTGGCCAGCAACAAGAGAAGCCACTGCAATAAGCAGCCCGCTCACCCTAGTGAAGAGTAGCCCCCACTCACTGCAACAAGATTAGGGGGAGTACAAGTTCGATCCCTGGTCAGGGAACTAAGATCCCACACGCCTTGTGAAGTGGCCAAAAAAAAAATTTTTTTTTATAGATAAACAACAAGGATTAGAGTAAGAAACCATCACAAAATACAACTGCATATTTTAAAAAGCGTCAGAGCCACTGCAGTTTCATATATGTCTGGTTTAGGCTTTTGTTCCATGTTCAGAACCTAGGATCAACCAAGAAATGAAGAGTGACAGGAACCAGTATAAAAGTAAGGGACTGTCGTTAACTGAGGGGAATGGCGCTGGTCACCAAGTGTCCCTGAGTGCTACTCAACATCTGGCACCTGCAGCCCAGACTCAGCACATCTGTAGGTGTCAATCATCCTAACCAGCACTTCACAAGAGACGCGCTCATTTATCGTTGTTATGTTTTCTGTCTGCAGAAAACAATGCTAGGATCCTGCACCCACTGGGTGACAGCTCACCCAAATCATCTCATAAAGTATTTTTATTCTCTCCTCTGTTTCAAGCAGGCCTCAGTTAGGTTTCATGTGAATTCTCCATAATCTGCCCTAACACAGGGCCGGCCAGCAACCAACCCAGAGAGGCCAGATTTCAAAGAGAGCGATCAGTCCTTTGGTTGTTGGCATGGGCTGTTATCAAGGACAGGAAGGTTCCTGTGTCAGCCAGCGCAGGGGAAAGACTTGTGGAGCCAGTCTGCCTCTGACCACATGAAGGGAAAACAACGCTCGAATGATTAACTTTCTGGTGGGATGGTTATTATGCTCTTACAGAACAATATTTACCAAGAACACTGGGTGCAGAGTGCCCGTCAGAACGTAATGGCCTCTGCTCTCCAAGCTGGTAAGGAAGAGGAAGTTTGCTCAGACTCCTGGTCACAGGTGCTAATCACCTACTTAGTTCTAAGTGCAGAGGAGGTGGGTGTGCAAACCTGCCAGAGCCCAGGTTCTATACATTTTGTAAAATATAGGAATGAATGAGTGAGTAGGAAACAACAGGAAAAGGAGGAAATAAGAGATACTCAAAAACCTTGTTTCCTAAATAAATTCAAGAGGAATCCTTAATCTTAGAGGAGAGGGAAAAAACAGGCTTAAAAAAAAAAAAACCTGAGGCCAAGTGAATTGTCCAGCCCAAAGTTTGACGTTTGTTTGCCTTCTGCCCTGTGCTCTTCTTGGGTTGGCAGGCTTTTAGACACAGAAAGACATGTAGACTGTTTCCTTTTTTTTTCATTAGACTGTTTCTTTTTCTAAGGAATAAACCACAATTTAAAATCTTTCCTTTGGTTATAAGCTTTTCAGAGAAAGTTGACTTTAATGAGTTATTTATGATGAATATTTTTATTACCAGTAGAGATTATAACACAGAAGTGTGCTCAAAGCAAAATGGAGAATCAAAAAATAACATGGAAAATTCTGGTATTAAATATTTTCTCAAAAAAACACTCAAAAACTTAAGGCAATGCAATTGTATCATTTTCTAGATAATTTGAGTCAAATGAAATTCTGCTTCAATCTTTTCATCTGGGGATTTTTATGCAAAGAAGTATTTCATTTCACTTGAGCAGCCAGCCTCACAGACAATTTTTATAACTCTCTAATGCTGAAGCTTTTCCTTGCTTTTTTTCTGAAAGTTACAGAGATGCTCCGATCTACATAGGCTATAAATTACTAAAGTAAATGAATGAGATGGTGCCAATCTCTGTTGTGCATTTCAATTACACAAGCAGCCTTCCTTTTAAAGAGGGATTTGAAGTCATCACAGAACAGAGAATCCCCAATTCTATTGCCAGTCCACATCCTGATACGTTTACTTAAGTCAATTACTGAGTTTCTTAGATTATGTCTACATAAGCTGCCAAAACATCTGGTCATTTCAATCAGTTCAATAAAAGATTCTGCCAAGTCAGGGGAAAAAATTAGTCAAATTAGTCATTTGTACAGCAGAACAATGGGTTGTTTTCTCAGAGTAGACAGTAAGTGGATACAGCTCAAAAGGTTTTAATTTTCTCTTCTGAAACCGGTTCCTGAAGGAGGTTGCGATTTTTATCGGTTAATGTTTGGGAGGTGTTCTGACAGATCTTCAGTCCAAAATGTCATGGGTATGAAGATGGCTTAGCCAGTCTCTGAGACAATTCTGTGTTGATTTGAATTCGACGTTCTTGAGGTTGGGATCATGCTAGAATTAAGCCAGACTGGTGTTTGTTAAATGTTGAAAATAAAAGCAGCAGTATTAGAAATCACCGAATAGTGTTTATTCCCCAGGAATTTACTAGCATTCCTGTCCGCCTATGTCCTCACTTAAAGGAAATATGATACGTTATTTGAACAACACATATATGAGAATACAGCCTTTTCTTTGAATCACTGCTGCATAGAATGCTTCTCTGTAAAATCATCAAAACAATGAAATCCTTTTATTTTTTTCAGCCTCCTATATGGAATTGTCAATGAATATTTGTGACTTCAAATCACTACCTTTCTAGATCACACAGAGACAGCCCCAAGGAGAAACAAATGCTCGGAGAAGGGAAGAGAAAGTCAGGACCTCAGCCCAACATTCTGCTTGTACTAACCCGTCTTCCTTTCACATTCATGTTCTCATTCACAGACTAAAAACCTGATCTGAAACAGTTTATAAAATAATTTGTTTCAGAAAACTGTATCAGAATGAAAGCTCTCACTTGCATAAATGCATTAGAAAAAGAAGACATTTTTATATTCTTTTGGGCAATGAAATCCAGATAACCTACTTATGTTTAATTTTACAGGGCTTTATTCTCTGCGCATAGATTCAAAAATTTTTTCTAAAGATACAGATAATTAGAAACAATTACTGTCTTAAATGAATAATGTAAACTTTAAGTCTGAGATGAACTCACCCTCCTACTGAATATTCCAGAGTACATGGTCATTTAGAGGCTGTCTGTGTATAACTTGTGAAGTGTCCCTATCTTAATTGTTAAAGGTTAATTGTTAATGAATGGGTAAAAAAAAAAAAAAAGTCTGTCATCTTTAGGAGAGAAAATAACTCTTTACTTTGAGGACAAAGAAATTCAAAGAAATACAGTTTCCTAGGTAGGAAGAAGATGGTTTTTGAAAAGGAGAAAGGAGAAAAGATGTTTTATTTAGAACTTTAGTACAAGGAGAATCTTGCTTCATAAACTCTGGAATCCAGTAAAGGAATGATGTTCAAGTAGCCAAGGGGGAGAACTTTAGTTCTGACGTGGGGAGACTGGAGGTTGGTAAGATCAAAACATTTTGGAGAATTTGGCAGGACTCTGGGTTAAGAATAGGATAAACGAGGGAGATCAAACAGTGGGGCAGAAGGTAGATTGTAGTTGACTTCTTGTGGAAATAACAAGAATCTTTTTTCCACCTGGAGGTACTAATTACACAGTTTATACTTTCATTTATCCAGTAGGATTTAGAAAAATATGTTTTACAGCCCTGAAGACAATGGCTTGGAGACCAGGAAGAGAACAGCATGAGGCAAGGTGTTGAAGAGATGAGACAGGAAGAGAAAGTAGCATTGAACAGAATATGCACAAAGGTTCCTGAACTTCAAAATAATTAACATATTTTAATACACGTGCTCAACCTCAAATTGAAACTTTAGCAGACACACACACACGCTAAATAGCCAACAAGTAGGTTACTGTCCTGATGACAAACTAGGAAGCAATTTATAAGATAATATTGTGGAATAGAAAAAGAGATCCAAGCAAGAGAGCCTGAATTAGTCACACGGTTTGTGGGAATGTAAACTAGTTGACATTTCTGGAGGGCCGTTTGGCATTATGTCTCAGATTTAAAACTGATCCAGCAAACCCAACCCAGGAATTTAAACTAAGGTTGTGGTTCTCAAACATGATTGTACACATAACAACTTCCAAGGAGAGCTTGTTTAAAAACTTCTCAACCCCTAAGTCTCTTTCCCCAGAGATTTGCAGGTATGAGAATCGACATATTAAATAAGTAGCTCTCTTGATTTGACTACCAATAAACAGGGTGCTGAAGACATAGTAATAAAAGTAGAAAAAGCCATAAGCAGAAGCAAATGTATTAGTTGTAAGACTCCTTAAAGTGGCAGGAAATTGGAAAATACGTTATTTCACTTCTCTGAACCTCAGTTCCCCATCTTTACAATAAAAGTAGATACTCAATGCCACTGCTCTGAGATTAAATAATGATTCACTTAAAAGGCTTAGATAAAGCCTGACACATTATTAAAGATCAATAAATATTAGATATCATGCAATAGAGTGGAGGAAAAGGCATTTAAATAAGAGAATGTGGAATACAATTTAATTTTTGAAACACTGTTTACATACATATGTAAATATGGACATGCAGAGTTGTCTGAAAACATGTTCAAATATTAACAGTGATAATTTCTTGATAGTGAAATTTTGAGGGACTTACTTTCCTTTCTGTAGTTTTGCATATTGTTTGAATTATTTTTCAATTAACATTTCTCATTTTTCCTCAAAAGCATTTAAGTTCAAAAATACTGTGCACTTTTAAAACATCTTACATGTGCAGAACACTTAACATTTACAGAAAATTTCCAAGTAGCTTATTTCATTAGAGGCTTACAAAGTCCTATGAATGAAAAGAGACGTATCTCATCATTTGTATTTCAGGTATGAGCAATCCATGTTTTACCTGAGGACCCCACCCACAGCTAAGAATGTTGCAGACCCTAATCTCAGAGCCTCAGGCTCCCCAGGGGGCTCAGTGGTAAAGAATCCACCTGCCAGTTCAGGAGACAGGGGTTCAATCCCTTGGCTGGGCAGATCCCTGGAGAAGGAAATGGCAACCCACTCCAGTATTCTGGCCTGGAAAATCTCGTGGACAGAGGAGCCTGGCAGGCTACAATCCATGGGGTCACAAAAGAGTCTGACAGGACTTAGCGAGGAAACAACCCAGACCCAGGTCTTCTGAGTTCAAGTTCACTATACCTCCCACTGGACAATGATTCTTCAAGAATCCCAGTTTATTTTTCCAAACAGGAGGGAAGGGGGTGGGAAGAGTTATAATTACAGTTATACAAATATCTGTTTTTCATCTTCCACATTAAGAATAATGCTCAGCACTTTATAAAACTGAGATGTACTGAATACTAAGGAGGCTGATATGAAAACATATTAAAGTCAGGAAATAGCAAAGTTGGTCTCGGATGGTAAGCCGAAGCATCTCATGTGTCCTGCAGCTTCGGTTACTCTAAATATAGACAGTCCCAATCACCTGTTGAAAGTTAACAGAGACTTCATGAGCAAGGAAAATGAGTTGATAAGCATGTAGAAGGTAGACTGTCAACGAGCTTTCTCGGAGTTCTCACAAGTTTTTCACCTCCCAGCAGTCCTTCCCGACGCCCCCGGCGGGGCCTTAGGGCCCAATCGCCTTGGCTTTCGGAGGGACCCTGCCGGGAGTCAGCCGCGGATTGTCCGGGAGCCCGCGGTGTCTCGGGCGGCGGCGTGGCCGGCACTGCCCCCTCCCGGATGAAAGGCAGAACTGCGTCTGTGCTGTGGAGCCACGTCTCCCTCTACTGGCAGAAAAATCATCGCCCAAGACTGGCTTCGGAGCAGGCGCCGGTGGGCTCAGAGCATCACCTGGGCCCAGAACAGCGCCCGAGGTCCTCAGGAGGTAACATTCTATTGTATTTCAATGCAGACGTTTAAGGAAGCCCTCCCTGGCTAACTAGTTCCCCAGTCCTCCACTCCAGGGGCTCCCAGACCTCAGGGCTGTCTCAGAAGTACCACAAATCGCTATCACATTCTGAAATAGGGAAGATCAGGCCTCCTTTCTGGGAGACGGAAATGGCAACCCGCTCCACTATTCTTGCCGGGAGAATTCCACGGACAGAGGGGCCTGGAGGGCTACAGTTCATAGGGTCACAAAGCGTTGGACACGACTGAGCCTCTAACACACACACACACACATACAGCGGAAGTGATGGTTCTGGACCTGGCTCTTCAGAGAACCGGCGATTCCACTTTTTGTCTCTTGGAAAGCACGTACTGTGCAAGAAATCCAGCTCCCCTGACAGACCACAGACCTGTGAGGAATCCCGAACTCCTGGGAGGAGAGTGGCCATGCAGATGGGTCTCAAGAAGCCAGGCATGTGAGTGAAATGCTTTCGGACGATCTCGCCCCACCATGACCTCAGAGCGTGGAGACACGGCAGGGAGCTCATGCACTCCCCTGCCAAGTCCTGCCTGAATTCCCAGCCCACGGAATCGGGAGAAATAACAAGTCATTGTTTCGAACCACTTAGTTTCTTGCGCGGCAACGGAAAACGTGTCTCCTGGACATGTTCAGGCCTGACCTCATAGATATTGGTTCCATCCTATGCTGACATGCTGCTCTGTGGTTGCATTTAGTTGTATGACAAATGTAGTTTAGTCAAACAGTCCAGGTTACAAACTCATCTTGTATCCCATCGTCAGACATCTCGTCTCTGCCAGGACCCAGCTGTGAGGTGGCTGTATTTGCAAATGCAGTGTAGTTGTTCACAGAATAGGCATGGCTTTGCCCCTGGGGTCTCCCGTGGGAGCTGGGTGGAGGTTGCATCTCTGTATGCCAGAGATGCCATAATTTTAGGTCTTTTACAGTGGATTTTACAGTGAAACAGGTAGGATAGTTTGAAATGAAGCCTGTAGCTCTGCCAAGGGTTCTTATATCAGACTCCACTCAAAATCAGTGGCCTAATGGGGGACCCAGTGCATGAGTCAAAGTAGCACAGCCAAATGTCAGATGCGAAGCCCCACAACCCAAACAGTCCCACAAATGGGGTACTTTTCCTTTGCAGTGAGCATGCAAGGTGCAGGTCGCTTAGCAGTGGCTGTTGAGCCCCAGACCCTAGGAGCCCTGGAACTGTCACTGATGGAGCAAGCACTTCTGAGCTCCCCTCTAGCGTGCATCCATCTCGTCAGAGTGCTCCCTAGTTCTTTCTTCCAGATTCAACTAGAAAAAATATCATCAGTGTCAGGGGCCAGCATGATGTCCCACGGGAGAGCAAGATGGTCAAATCCTTCTGGATTTTATGTGTCAGAGAGCTGGAGATGTGGTGAGGCTCTGAGACAGGACTGTAAAGGTCTTCCTTCATTCCACCCAGGTGAGGGCAGACTGCTTCTGCTTATCTTTTCTGATAGGAGTGGAGGTGGAGGTGGAGGTGTGATTGGTAGTTGTCAACCAGGGGCCAAAATCCCTGGAGAAGGAAATAACAAACCACTCCAGTGTCCTTGCCTAGAAAATCCCATGGTCAGAGGAGCCTGGCTGGCTACGGTCCATGGGATTGTGTAAGTTGGCCACGACTTTACAGGGAAACTAAGTGATAAAGTGTCCCCATGAACTACAAAATGCAAGCCGTGAGGGCAGCCCACCCACGGCACAGACTACTAGGGCATTGCCGCCTGTGCAGATGCAAACAATGGGGTATCTGAGAAGTTGACAAAAGGTGAACCCCAAAATAGCAGCTAGTATTCCCTAAAATCTGTGATGTCTAACTTGAGAGCAGCACCTGACACTGAAGAGTTTCAACTGCATGGTAGTACCATTTACATGGGTAATAGGTGAGTGCAAGGAGTCCAAGGTGAACATGGAAAGGTCTAGAGACCCTAGCCTCTGAAATTCTCAAAACTGACCTCCAAGACTCCCTCCCAGGGACTTCCCTGGTGGTCCAGTGGTTAAGACTCTGAGTTCCCCCCCAAAAAAAGACTCTGAGTTCCCAATGCAGGAGCACTTTTTAAGTGACTGTACCATTAAAAAAAAAAAAAGACTGACCTCCAGAACAGAACCTATACTAAGGAGAAAGTCCTAAGAGTGAAATCAGATTTCACCGGACAGGGATAAAAAAGACAATGGAAGAAAAGGCCCAGACAAAGTTGGGGTGGAGGAAATGAGACAGGAAATCTCAGAAAGCAAGCTACCATGTTTGTTAATGCTTTTGGAAGTTAGATGGGCCTCTCAACTCTGCCTCTTTCTAAAAATTCAGAGAAACTAACCTCATGTGAAAAATAGCAATAGAAAAGTATCAAAATCAAACCTTTTGGAAATTCTTACAAGGAAAAAAAAAGGAATAAGGAGCAAAATAACATCCTTACAGATAAGAACATGGCATAATCTTACAACAGAGAACAGTGAATCTCTATTTCAAGATAAATTTAAATCCATTTTTAAAATAATACAAGTTTATTTCCTTCTTAAAGAATTGAAGAGAAGAGCCACTGGTGCTCAGTCATGACTGACTCTGCGACCCCACAGACTGTAGCCCGCCAGAGCCATTGCCCTTGGGATTTCCCAGGCAAGAATACTGGAGTGGGTTGCCATTTCATACTCCAGGGAATCATCCCAACCCAGGGATTGAGCCCATGTCTCCTGCATCATACGCATATTCTTTACCACTAGCCCCAGCTGGGAAGAGCCATTAGGGTACCCGAGCAAAGAAGGAGATTGGGCAGAGAGGTGGCTTAGCAGGGGGTTAGGACAGAGTGAGGAAAATGGCCAGGTGAGACCCAGGGGTCGGGGGTGAAAAGATTGATTGCCTCGGGTGACTGAGCAAATAAAGTAATTTTGAGGACAAAAATCATGAGGACAGCAGGAGTCATAGTTTTCACTGTCTGAGATTTGAAATGAGGGAAAGGCAAAAGGAATACTCTGCTGTTGGATTGGAATTGGGGGTGTTGATGTGCACTCACAGGTTTCTGTATAAGCAGAATATGTAAATATAGGTATGTGTGTGTGTGTGTGACCTTGTGCACCCGTGTACACACACAGTCACACAGACACATGTTAGTCTGCTTGTGCTGCTATAACAAAATACCATAGATTAACCACAGGCTTAAACAACAGACATTTATTTCTCACCACTCTGGAGCTTGGAAGTTCAAGACCAAGGTGCTGGCCGATTCACTTCCTGGTGAGACCCTCTTCCTGGCTTTCAGACAACCATCTTTGAGAGGAAATCTTAAGTGTTTCCACAACATACATATGCAAAAGATGACTATGTGAGGTGATGGTTGTGTGAATTAGCTTGACTGTGGTCATCATCATTTCACAGTATATATATAGATATTATATATAAATATGTATCAAATCATCCTATTATACACTTTAAATAAATACATGTATTGGGGATGTCTCTAGAGGTTCAGTGGTTAAGACTCCACACTTTCACTGCAGGGGTCACAGGTTCTATCCTTGGTCACAGAACTCAGATCTCACATGCTGCATGGAGCAGCCAAAAAATAAATTAATTAAAAATAAATAGTTCAGGGGGAGGGGACATGTGTACACCTATGGCTTGTTCTTGTTGTTGTATGACAGAAACCAACACAGCATTGTAAATCAATTATCCTCCAATTAAAAATAAATAAATATGTTTCATTTGTCAATTATACCTGAGTAAAGCTGGGAAAAAATAAAGGTCCTCAGCACCATGAACACAGAAAAGTAACCCCAAAACTGATGATGAACATTAAGCCTATGCTTACTTGTAAATTTAAGGCTAAATGAAAATTTAAAGGGAGAGAACATTGTGTAATGGTAATATGCTCTATACAAATATAGTAGAGCTATATGAGGAAAGTATAAGGAAGAGCTTTCAGCCTTTTTAGTGATTATATGATGAAAATATTCCATTATGTAACATAGTTGGTAGTTTCAGTGTTGTTATCCTGGGACTGTAAACTATATAATGAGGGATAAACTTTACTTGGTCTTGTCCACTAAAGAAGCTAAAAGTAATCACCAATCCAGTAACAATGAGCATCCCAAGCATATTAGTCTGCTCAGGTTGCCATTAAAAAGAAAAAAGAAAAAAAAAGCACTGATTATATGGCTTAAACAACAGACTTCTATTTCTCCCAGTTCTGGAAGCTAAAAGTCCCAGATCCAGGTGCTGGCTGGTTCACTCCCCTTCCCAGCTTATACATGTCCACCTTCCTGCTATGTCCTCACAAGAGAGAAAGAACTGTCTGGTCATCAGAGTAGGGCCCACTCCTTTAACCTCATTTAACGTTGGTTACCTTTGAAAGGTCCTAGCTCCAAATGCAGTCACATTAGGGGGCTAGGGCTTTGACACATGAACTTGGGGAAGTAAGTGGACACAATTCAGACCATAGTACCTAGGGCTCAAGCTCAGTAGCTTCAGAGGTGTCCGACTCTTTGTGACCCTATGGATTGTAGCCCGCCAGACTCCTCTGTCTATGGGATTTTTCAGGCAAGAATACTAGTTCAGTTCAATTCAGTCACTCAGTCATGTTCAACTCTTTGCAACCCCATGGCCTGCAACACGCCAGGCATCACCAGCTCCCGGATCTTGCTCAAACTCATGTCCATCGAGTCGGTGATGCCATCCAACCATCTCATCTTCTGTCGTCCCCTTCTCCTACTAGAGTAGGTTGCCATTTCTTCCACCAGAGGAACTTCTCAACCCAGGGATCAAATTCATGCCTCCAAGGAAACCCATGATACCTGTCAATTGAAACCTGATACCATTTGCACTATTAATTGAAGAAATTAGTACTTCTTGGACTTCCCTGGTGGTCCAGTGCTTAGGGTTCTGTGCTTCCCCTGCAGGGGGCACAGGTTCAATCCCTGGTTGGTAAACTGAGATCTCACATGCCATGTGGCCAAAAAATAAAATAAGTTTTTTTAAAAAATAAAAGAAACTAGTACTTCTTGAAAAAATGGCTGACTTTCAGGTCTAGGGAAGGAAATGCTGTAAGACTAGAACATCCTGTCTTTCTAGATAACAAGGAAGGTATCAAATATTCCTAGGATCTTGCCAGAAAAAATCAAGAACCAAGATAAAGGGACTCTCACTGGCCAAAGAAAATCCAACTGGAGCTTCAAAATGAAAATAATTGCAAGTCTTCGGAGCTCCTCAAACAGGTTTAAATCTATGAATTCGAAATTATATTTTAAAAAAATCAGTGAGTTATCGATGAGAACAACTAGCTCTCTGGATCTCCGAATCTATGTGTCTGCAGAGGGGTGACTGTCCAATGCCATTTTAAAAATGAAAGAAGAGTCATCACGACTGATACCACACAAATACAGATGATCATAAGAGACTACTATGAACAAATTCAACAATGCACAAGTGCATAAAATCCTAGAAATACGCAATCTATCAAGACTGAATTTTGAAAAAGTAGAAAATCTAGACAGACTAATCTGTGATAAGAAGAATGAATTAGTAATCAAAAACTTCACAACAAGGACCATGACCAGATGGCCTCACTGTTGAATGTTAGCAAATGTTTAAAGAAGAATTAATACCAATCTTCTCAAACTCTTCCATTAAATACAAGAGGAGAGAATACTTCTAACTCATTTTATAAGACCAGTACTTCCCCAGTACCAAAATTAGATAAGGACAGTACAAGAAAATCATAGGCCCATATACTGATGAAGTGAAAAAGCATTAGTCACTCAGTTGTGTACAACTTTCTGTGACCCCATGGACTGTAGCCCACCAGGTTCCTCTGTCCATGGAGTTCTCCAGACAAGAATACCAGAGTGGGTAGCCATTCCCTTCTCCAGGGGCACTTTCTTGACCCAGGGATCGAACCCAGGTCTCCCACATTGTAGGCAGATTCCTAAGAATCTGAGACACCAGGGAAGCCCCATACTGATGAACATGAATGCAAAAAATCTCAACAAAATACTAGCTAATCAAATTATATTTATTCCACTTAAAAGTTTATTTTTTGTTCTGATTTTAAAAGAAATTGAAACATTTTCATAGGTCCCTAAAAACATGAAAGACTCTAGGCACTGGGCCTTCTGTATCCATGAATTAAGTTGGCCCTGGTCTTTCCACCATCTCTGTACCCCTAGTTCTATTATTGAGCAAGTCCATACTCAGTAAATTTTTGTTGCGTGAAGGCAATATTCTAGACATGCCTACTTCAGAAAAAATTGAAGCGAATGAGAGAGTAGTTTCAGAAGAAATTTCTAAACTGTGAGCTTTATGCAAATAAAGGGGATTTGAGGAAGGGAGAGAGATGTTGATTCGGTGAATGGAATTCAAGTTTTCATCCCCAAACCAGGGAACACCAGGCTGTTAGCATCATTGAAAGGCAAAAGAGAAGAAAATTGAAGACCGTTTTTACCTCCTGCAGTATTTTACAAAGGCCTGGGCCTGCATGGGTCTCGGCCCTGGATTTGGACAGCTGTCAGGAAAATCAGCAGGAAAGGGAAATAAACATATGTCAAGACACAGGCAACATCAGACTGTGAAAGCCGGTCCACAGGCCCCGCTCCACCAGATGGCAGTGTGTCAACAGGGAGTCGGACAGCGTGCCCAAGAGGTACCAACTACAGGAACTTGCACTGATGCCAAAGCAGAGGCACTGTTTGTTTGAATTATTGCTGATAGATTTTCTTTTTATTATCTAACGAGGATTTTTTATTGACACAAAGAACACACAAAGGTGTACATTATTATAGCCCTTGCCAAGGATAAGACATGCAATCAAGATAAAGACATGCAAATACATCAGTAATATTTATGGATAGTCACTGTACAAAAGTTAAATCACTGGGGACTTCCCTGATGGTCCAGTGGCTAAGACTCCATGCTCCCAATGCAGGAGACCTGGGTTCAATCCCTGGCCAGGGAATTCGTTCCCACATGCCCCAACTAAGACCCAGAGTGGCCAAATAAATAAACAAATAAAAAGAAATATTAAAAAAAAGATGAAGACATGCAAATACACCAGCAATATTTATGAATAGTCACTGTACAAAAATTAAATCACCATAATTTTTTTTCTTTAATGTGGCTGCACCAGGTCTTAGGGCAGACTCTTCATTATGGCATGTGGGATCTTGTTCTTATTTATAGAGTGGATAGACAACAAGTTTTGACAGTATAGCACAGGGCTTCCCAGGTAAAGAATTCTTCCCAGTAAAGAATCCACCTGCCAATACAGGAGACACAGGATCGATCCCTGGGTCAGGAAGATTCCCTGGAGGAGGAAATGGCAAACAACTCCAGTATTCTTGCCTGGAAAAGTCCATGGACAGAGGAGCCTGGTGGGCTACAGTCCATGGGGTCACAAAGAGTTGGACACAACTGAAAGACTGAGCACACACATACTATACAGCACAGAGAACTATATTTGATACCCTGTGGTAAACTATAATGGAAAAGAATATTTTAAAAAAGAATGTCTATTTGTGCATGACTAAGTCACTTTGCTATATCACAGAGATTAGCACAACACTGCAAATCAACTCTACTTCAAAAGATTAATAAAATTTAAAATGTATATATCCTCTTTGTAAAGAGACTCCACTCATTTTGGATTAGGGCCCACCCTAATGACCTTATTTTAATTTGATCACCTCTTTAAAGATGGTATCTCCAAATACAGACACATTCCAAGGTCCTGGGAGTCAGGACTTCTGCATATGGACTTGTTTGACACAGCTCCTCCAATGACAGCATGCCAGTTCTCATCTTGGTTCCCCCACTAAGTAACTGGGCGATGTAGTCATGCTGAGCAAGTCACTCTCTGGGCCTCAGGCTTTGCCTATAAAATGAGGTCATTGGATGATGTCATCTCTGTGGTCTAGAAGTCTGTGATCATGACAATCAATACAAGTCTGAACTTTGCAAGACCAGGAACACAATGATTTCCAAAGCAGCCACAAAGGACAATTGTCTCTGTGCGTAGACATTGGTGTGTGTGTGTGCATACAGATGTCCTCTCTACTCTTGTAGGTATAAAGACAGCTTTCATCAACTTATGGGAGTTATCTTCCCCATGCACATGGGCATTCAGTGCTTTCAAGACCACAGCAGCACAAAACACAGTAACATGTATTTTCTCCAAGTAAGTTGGTCATTTTCCCTTTACTGCATCTTTGAAAGAAAGGAAATGTAGTTAAGGACCTACAAGTAATCCGTGGACTGTGTTTTCCAGTCACCCCATCCTCTTTCATGAGTGTTTCTTCATGCGAGTGATCTTCTCCCTGCATGGATCACCCTCTCTTGTACCTAATCCTGCGCTATTTCTGCCAGCAAACAGCTATATCAAGTGAAAGCGTTAGTCATTCAGTCCTTTCTGACTCTTTGCCACCCCATGGACTGTAGACCACCAGGCTCCTCCATCCATGGGATTTTCCAGGCAAGAATACTGGAGTGGGTTGCCATTTCCTTCTCTGGGGGATCTTCTTGACTCGGGGATCAAAACCAGGTCTTCCACATTGCAGGCAGACTCTACTGTCTGAGCCCCCAGGGAAGACCAAACTATACCAAGGCTCAAGTCAAATGTTACCTCCTTCATAAAACCTTCCACAATCATCTGCTCTTTCCACCTTGCTCATCTAGCACATGGTATGCATGCCTGCTAAGTTGCTTCAGCTGTGTCTGACCCTTTATGACCCTATGGACTGTAACCTGCCAGGCTCCTCTGTCCTTGGGATTCTCCAGGCAAGAATACTGGAGTGGGTTGCCATGCCCTTCTCGAGGGGATCTTCCCAGCCCAGGGGATAGAACCTGAGTCTCTTATGTCTCCTGCATTGGCAGATGGATTCTTTACGACTAGCACCACCTGGGAAGCCAGAGCACATGGTGTGCTCAGCTGTAAAAATAATTATAGTTGCCCACACATACATAGCACTTACTTTGTGCCTGGCAGAAGTCTGTATGCTTTATGTCTAACTCATTCAATTCTCACACCTACCAGATGAGGAAGAAAGACACTGTTATTATCCCCATTTGATAGATGAGAAAACTGAGACACGATGAGGTTAACTGACATGTCCAAATATACTCACAAAGTGATAGAGTATGATTCAAAGCCACACACTCCAACTCCAGAGGCGGAGCAAGCCATCCAGTATTAGATTCTATACCACATTGTTTTGTAATTAGTATTTATTTAGATTTCTGTCTCTCAGTAGATAATATGCTTCTTGGTGACAAGGACCGACTCTTTTTTCCAAAACAAATAACTTTTTATTGAAGGATCATTGATTTGTAATGTGTTAGTTTCAAGTAGACAGCAGAGTGATCCAGTTATATATATATGAAACTTCTTCAGATTCTTTTCCATTATAGGTTATTACAATACTTTATTGCATATAGTTCCCTGTGCCATACAATAGGTCCTTTTTGTTTACCTATTTTGTATGTAGTGGTGTGTATCTGTTCAACCCAAAATCCTAATTTATCCCTTCACCCTCTTTTCCCCTTTGGTAACCATAAATTTGTTCTCTATGTGAGTTTATTTCTGTTTTGTAAAAATGTTCATTGGTATCAGTTTTTTAGATTCCATATATAAGTGATATCACTTGATATTTGTCTTTCTCTGTCTGACTTACTTCACTTAGTATGATCATCTCTATGTCCATCCATGTTATTGCAGACAAGGACCATTTCTTAGTCATCTTTTTTCTTACAGCCTGATGCAGACCTGGCCCATGATAGATAGTTTAATAGTGAATAAATGTATTTGTTACTTGATCTCTCTGCTGTTTACTGAGCACGTGGTGCCTGGCACCTCCCTTCTCCGTGGATCTCCCCAGCTCCCATTCTTTCTTAACATCTACTAGAGCATCTCTTTTCCAGCCTGTGTTCCTCAAGTCCAGATAAACTCTGAGGTGTATCTGTCTACCATTGGGGCTGTCGGTGGGATAGAGATAGGCCCAAATGACTTCTAATAAATACAGTACCTAATGTGCATATCTCAGCTTCAGGTTTAGATGTGACCCCTCCTTCTCCCGTTCTCTTTGGTCCCCCATCTGCTCATTTCCACCATTGCCACAAGCTGTCTGCTCAGAATCACTGGAATAGAGGAGGGGAACAGACAGGTAAATGGGATGCTTATCCATGGGTCTATTCATTCAAAAAGAATCTGACACAAATGAAAAGTCTTGTCCCATAGCCCTCAAATACACGTTTGAAATGTAGTTTTGTTAAAGAATCGTATCCCTAAGCTTTATACACAGAAACTATAGACATGGCTTTCACAATATACATTCTCTTTGTCTCAATACGATAAGTGGCTACCATTAACATCCAACCACTGTATTAAGCCCTTTATATGCATTATCTTTTCTAATTTTCACAAAAACCAATGAGGGAAGCTGTCCTTTTCATCTTCATTTTACCAATGAGTAACCACAAGCTCAGAGAGTTTAAACAATTAGCTGGGGCTTCCACAGCTAGCAAAGGTCAAAACCAGGACTCCAGCCTCAAGTCCGGAGCTGAAGTGCTGCACACTTCTCCCTGTGGCCTCTTGGGTCACCCTCAGTTGACTCCTAATTTCTCTATCTCTCATCTGCACAGGAGAAAAACATGGGGGAAGAGAAAAAAGGAAAAAACAAGAAGGATAGGAATCGAAGAAGGAGAAGCAGATTAAGATGGAGAGAACAGGGGGGAAGACATGGGAAGAAAAAGAGGAGACAGAGCATGGCTACTGGGTACCCGACTTGTAGCTAAGTTCAATGTCAGGTATGAAACTGCTGTGTAAGTCTTTTTCCACTTGTTTTATTTTTTAATTAAAAAAAATTTTTTTTATTATATTTTTGACTGCACTGGGTCTTCGTTGGTGTGTGCGTACTTTCTCTAGCTGCAGTGAGTGGGGGCTACTCTAGCTGTGGTGCTTGGGCTTCTCTTTGCGATGGCTTCTCTTGTTGCAGGGCACGGGATGTACAGTGCACAGACTTCAGCAGTTGAGCACATCGGCTTAGTTGCCCCACGGCATGTGGGATCTTAGTTCCCAGATCAAGGATTGAACCTGTGCCCCCTGCACAGGAAGTGTGAGGTCCTTACCACTGGACCACCAGGGAAGTCCCTCCATTCGTTTTAAATAACAAAATTCAGTAAATGCACCTCGGTGGGACATGGTAAGGCTGTGTCCCATATGAGCCAAGGCTGTCCATGCAGAGACATGGCCTGTGAGCAGGAAGAAGACCCAGAGGCAGAGAACCAGGGGCGCTGACCAGCAAAATTGATGTAGTTGTTCTTCCTTTCCATTTTTTTCTGTCTCTTTCTCTTAATGTGAATGCATGGAAGTGTAAAATTGAGTCATTTAGTTAGCAAAATTAGGATTAATTTATGTAATCTTCTGTTTAGCCCTGCAGGGTTAAATCAGTAAATGTAGTAAATGTGTGTGTGTGTGTGTGTGTGTGCGCGCGCGCGCTCGCACGCATATGCTCAGTCTCATCAGACTCTTTGCAACCCCACGACCGTAGCCCACCAGGCTCCTCTGTCCTTGAGATTTCCTAGGCAAGAATACTGGAGCGGGTTGCCATTTCCTCCTCCTCCTGACCCAGCGACCAAACCCGTGTCTCTTGCATCTCCCACAGGCAGATTATTTACCATCTCGCCACATAGAAAGGTCAGACATTAAGCTTAATCAGATGCAAACCAGCCTATTCTATGCCCATCTTGTATTTTTCTCTCGGGCGTCCTCCACACCAGTATTCCCCACCTGATTTGGACAATGTGTTAGAAATAGTCCCTAAATTTCTCTGTGTGTGTAACCGAGCAGGACCCTATGGGGCCTTCCCTCCACCCCAACATCATCTGCTTTAGGTCCTTTCTGAAGTGCCTATTGAATAGATAATAGTATTGGATGCACATTTCCTTAGTTGTTTTGCAGATGTAAAAAAAAAAAAAGAACCACCAAATGAAAGAACTATTTGATGAGCCTCAGCACACAGCCCCAGGCCTCCTGAAGCCGGAGGACTGATCATGTTCACCCCTGTAACACCACCCTGCTCCCTCACCATCAGCAGATCAGAGAATTGGGTTTGATAAGATCCATTTAGCACCCTTCGACCCCTATCTCCCTCGCCTGACTTTTAAAAATGCTTTGTGGAAACCCTTCAGGGAAACCTTTTATAGAGCATGAGGCACCCATCTCCTTGCATGGCCTTGCAGTAAATCTTTCTCTGCCTCAAAGTCCCAACATTTCTGTTTGTTTGGCCTCACTGTGCATTGGGAACACAAACTTAAACACGTGTCTTCATAATTCTCATGGAGGAGGGAAAGCTTGTGTTCATTCCAAGTGTGTACACTTGGAATTAAGCGAGGCAACACTGGAGCTCAAAAGGAGAGAGGAGGCCTGGGAGTCCTGGCCAGAAGACAAACTGCCCAAATAAATGCCAGAAGTCCAAGAAAAGGCAGAATATAACACTCTTTAAGGGACTAACAGCCAGTCAGCAACTAGCTGTGTGACTGCAGATTTGTTAATCAGCAACCTCTCTGATGCTTTTATCTGCAACAAAATAAGATGCTGAACTCTAAGATCACCAAGACATCATATAGCTATGGAAGCCAAGTTCTGCTAGTCCATCCCAAGGAGATTTTTCTGAAGAAAAATAACATCTTCAAGACAAAGGAGAAGAAAGAGTGATAGATAGGAAATTACAGCCTCACTACTTTCTCTTGAAGAAAAGAGACCAATTCACAACAAATTATCCTATCTACTGACCAGGAAAAGAGCTCTAGATATAAGCCAGTCATTTATATTTCAGCTTTTCACTAGTGAAAATACTTGTCTATTTTAATTGAAGATTGAATTTGCTTAACTACTGAGTTCGTTTAATAGGCTGGCATTAGAATAGAAGATCTAACATGTATCTCTGTAATTTATCGTTTTTCATTCTGAATTCAATCATACATTTTGTATAAGTGCAAATGTAAAACATTTTGATGCAAAATTCATAGAGCAGAAGTCTATTAAAATGAAATTAAAATGGAATCCTTTCTCTTTGACAGCTAAGCTCAATAACTTTAGTCTCAGATTTATTGGGTTGGCCCAAAAGTTCATTTGGGTTTTTCCATAAGATGTTATTTTTAAGCACTGGACTATAGGTGGGGGTTGGATTAGGGGTCTGGGTGGGGGGAGTTTGTCTCAGCACCCCCTTCTTTCCCCGCCATACCCCAGGCCTCTCCTCTTAGCCTCCAGGTTGGAATGACCTCCCCAGTCACCCCCACTCTTATTTTATATTTGATTTTTGAGGTCCCTTCCCTCCCTGCATTTTGCCACCTGTGATAACTCCCAGCTGGACTTTGTCTTTCTCCCAAAACTCCAGCTCCCCAGATAGCTCTCCACCCTATTTGCATCAAAACTCAGCTGCCCTGTCCTCCATTTCCTTAGGGCTGCATTCCTGAGAATTTGCAGTCGATTGCAGTGGCCTTCTATAAAGGCCTGAATGCCCTGCAGGTGCATTAATAGAAGAGGAAAGTAGGGGGCAAAGGAGGAGGTGACTCTGTCCCGGATGACTTTGCCCTCTGCCCCAAAGCCTGGAGGGCAATTCCTGGTGCTCACCTTAAAAGGGTTCTTAATAAACAGGAGTGCTTTCAGGGGCAAATACTCTAATGTATGCTCATAAATACGAACAATTATTTGAAGAGAGTCACCCAGACAATGAGCACTAAGAAAGCTTGTCATACAAGAGAAAATTCAAGGATTTAGAAATGTTTAACATGGAAAAGAAGTTTCTTGGAAAACCAAATATCACCCAGGAAGAGGTATCTGATTTGTAATTTTGACTCCAAAGAGCAAAGTAGAAAGAATAAAGGCAGATTTCAATTCCATTTAAGAAAAATCTCTGAAAACGTTAAGAAGTACCTGTTAGTGGGATTGAAACAGGAGGGAAGAGGGGTAGGGCACAACCTTTGAAAGAATGACATGGCCACAGGACCTGACAAAGACGGGTTAGATCCAGCCAGGTCCAAGATGGGAGATTTAACTTCCTGTGGACCTTGAGACTCGTTATACATGCAAGGTAATGCATTAGCTAAATGACACACCCACAGGTTTCACAACAGTTCTTAGGCCAACCCTAAAAGGCAAAAAAATCGGGAAACCCTAAAAGTCCAATTCCTGGAAAAATCTGTCCCTTCCCCAAAACAGTTGGACTAATCCTTCCACTTATTAGCCTGTGAAATTACACAGCCCATAAAACCTAACCACCTCACATTTCAGCCCCCCTGGCCTTCCGACATAGCCCACACTGTCTGTGGAGTGCATTTCTCCCAAGGCTGCTCTCCCCTTTTGAGAAAGACCACATTCTGTCTCTTATTGTTCAGTAGCTAAGTCATTTCCAACCCTTGGCAACCCCGTGGACTACAGCATGCCAGGCTTCCCTATCCTTCACTATCTCCCAGAGTTTGCTCAAACTTATGTCCATTGAGTCAATGATGCCATCCCACCATCTCATCCTCTGTCACCTCATTCTCCTACCCTTAATCTTTCCCAGCATCAAGGTCTTTTCCAAAGAGTCAGCTCTTTGCATCAGGTGGCCAAAGTATTAGAGCTTCAGATTCAGCATCAATCCTTCCAATGAATATTCAGGGTTGATTTCCTTTACGACTGACTGGTTTGATCTCCTTGCTGACCAAGGGACTCTTAAGAGTCTTCTCTAGCACCACAATTTGAAAGCATCAATTTTTTGGTGCTCAGCCTTCTTTATGGTCCAAGTCTCATATTCGTACATGACTACTGGAAAAACCATAGGTTTTACTAGATAGACATCTCCATGCATTCTGTTTGTGGAATGTACATCTCTCAATAAACCCTCTTCTTACCTATTGTTTTGTCTTTTATTGAATTCTTTCTACATGAGACTTAAAGAATCTTTTTTTTAAATTTTTAATTTAATTTTTTTTTTTTTTTTTGACTATGCAAAACAGTACATGGGCTCTTAGTTCACTGAACAGGGATGGTACCTGTGCCCCCTGCTTGGAAAGCACAGAGTCTTAACAACTAACTGCCAGGGAAGTTCGACATAAAGAATCTGAGCTTCGTTAAGTCCTGACCCCAGGTGTGTGATTTCAGTTAAAAGATTGTGGATTCAAATCCTGATCTGGGTTCAGGCTGGGTTCAAGTCTGGCCCATTGGTTCAAGTCCCATCTGGGTAGTGTGGTTTCAGCAAGGTACTCTGTGAGATCAGAAACTTGTCTCTGCTCCAGATAATCACATAGAGTTAACCAGTCACACTGAGGAGTTATTTTTGAAGAGGGAAATGTGTTCCATAACGATTCATTGAATACTCTCTATGGTCAAGCACTGGGCTAGCTTCTGAGGATGTAAAACTGAGTAAGGTATGGTTTCAATCAGGTAAGAAAAGAGATATCAACAAGTAACAATGCTCCCAAGTACCTCACATCACTGGCCTCACCAGCCTATAACAGAACGAGATCACGCTTACTTTTTATATACTACACTTATTTCAGTACCAAGCCCCACCTGCCTAAATTCCAGAAATAAGCCTCCTTGAAGTGTCTCTCCAATTATTCTCAGTCTCCTAGGATAAAGCTTTCTTATCTGGCCAACGAGGAAAAGGAGCCTTAACAGTGGAAAACCATGGCAATCCTCGCAGAGCAAGCTCCAGAGTGACAGTCACAGCTGCAGGGGGGAGCTTGCGTGGGAACTCGAGTGGGAGTGGAGGCTCCTGCTTGAGGCTGATCAGGAGCCTTGCAGGGTGGAAAAAAAGCTTCAGAATTCAGTGGCTGAGTAGATGCAGGTTGACCTGGAATTGATCTGGTATCTGAACCCCAACCCCCAAAGGACCTGGTTTGCCCAGAAAACGCGGCGAAGTTGTATTCACAGGGGAGAAGTGTGTACCCAAGAAGGGCACCCGAAGTGGTGAGTTTTGTTTAGAAGACGGTTTCCAAGCCAAGGATAGCCGTGGATCTGTCTGTTTAACTCTCCCTTTTTTGTGCATTTCTTATAGCCAACCAAGCGGAAATATGCTGATGACACTGTCCTGCTAAGGAGGGAGATGAGAACAGAGGGCTTCCCAGGTGGCTCAGTTGTAAAGAATGGGCCTGCCAAGCAGGAAACACAGGTTCGATTCCAGGGTCAGGAAGATCCCCTGGAAAAGGGAATGGCAACCCTCTCTAGTATTCTTGTCTGGAAAATTCCATGGACAGAGGAACCTGGAAGGCTACAGTCCATAGGGTCACAAAGGAGTCGGACACGACTGCGTGATTCAACACACAGAAATATGTTGATGACACCATGCTCCTAAGGAGAGAAAAGAGAATAGACAGGTCTGAAGGATGAGGAAGGTTTTCAGGGGGAGTCTCTCTTTGCATGAGAGTTTCTTGCCCAGATTTAGTGCAGTTCATTCTCAGTTTCTGAATGTCGGTGGTTAACACAATCTTGTGGCCTCTGGCCCTCCTTACCTGCATTTACTCACAACACAATGCAAACCTGAACCTGCAAAGTCAACATCACCTCTGCCGGTCCCATTTCCCTTTCCAGTCCAGACACGTCTCCCGGGTCAAGATGCCAACCAAGGACAGATAGAATTCCTTCTGCAGAAGTGACCCTAAGGCTCCTTAGTGATCTTGAGCGGGGATTTTACTTTACTGTTTGCTATGCAAACAGGATGCCACCTATTTCAAGCACAACAGAATAATACACCTCACGGAAATGCCAAGAAGTCCTGGAGGGGGAGGAAATAGCCTTGATTCTGGAGAAAAAGAAAAATTGTACTAATAATACTACCCCCAAAGAAACCACTTAGAGAAGTCGGATGATTTTCTAACGCAGAGAGGCTGAAGTAAAACACCACGGACTAGAATGGATGCCAAAAGGAGGTGTCATGAAAGAGTCAATATTGCAGCATTAATACCCAGATGGCTCTCTCTAGGGCACGCAAACTCTGCTGGAGAAGGAAGTGGGTAGGAGGCAGGGTGAGAAAGGCAGCTTTACACCAAGCGCAGAAAGGGAAATATGCATTTAATTTTAAGCTGTCCTCCTGGGCTCCCCACTGTGTGAGCCCACCAGCGAACAGCGGAAGGGAAAACAGTAACATTCTGGGTTTTGTGTTTGTGTGTGTGTGTGTGTGTGTGTGTGTGTGTGTGTGTGTTCTCCCCTCTGTGAACTGTTTATACGGTTCACACGTGTTACCAGGGCAGTGGATTCCAGAGGGGTCCTGCTGAACAGAGGCTCTTCTTTGAATTACTCATCTGGGGGAGGAAGGGGAGGGATGTCCTGTGATCAAACTATTTCAGAAATACTGGATTCATCAAAACGTTAACTGTTTGTTTACTGCAGAGTTCTTAGAGCGATTTACTCTGTTAATGTACATTATGACTTTCCAAACAGAGAAATATGTGGTATTTCTCCAATTTAGATGAATGGGTCCTTTTCTTGGGGTGCTTTCTGGATCTAGAGTTCTAGAAAATGCTGCCTTGAAACATCACAGAAGCAATCCTTTATCCCCGTATCTGACTTCCCATTCAGTCTTGAGATATGCCTCGCCGTCACCCCATCCCCACACCCTGATCCCAGCAGCAGCCGCCTGGCTAGGCTGCCTGGGTCTGAATCTTCATCCCAAATTCTATTCTACACGTTCCCCAGGCCTTGTCTGACCAAGCCCAGTCTGACTCCTCCATCTGCTTTTGAGATCTTGCAAAACCATCAGCTTTCCTTTAGTCTTGTTCCAAAATGAGAATGAATATTTCTGGAGGGCTATGTGCACAGCTGGAGAATCCCAGGGATGGGGTCACACAGAGTCGGACACGACTGAAGTGACTTAGCAGTAGCAGTAGTATGTACACAGAACTGTTTTCACTTTACTTCTTTTTCTAAAAAATGCATTTGTTTTTAATTGCTTTACAATATTGTGTTGGTTTCTGCCACACATCAACATGAATCAGCCATTACATATGACCATTACATTACATACATATGACCCTCCCTCCTGCACCTCCCTCCCACCTCACACCTGTTCCCACCCCTCTAGGTTGTGACAGAGCATTGGATTTGACCTCCCTGAGTCATAGAGCAAATTCCACTGGCTATCTATTTTGCACATGGTAATGTATATGTTTCAATGTTACTCTCTCAATTCATCCCACCCTCTGCTTGCCCCTCTGTGCCCACAGGTCTGTTCTCTATGTCTGTGTCTCTGTTGTTGCCCTGCAGATAGATAGGTTCATCAGTACCTCACTTTACTTCTATTAGTTCATTAATACCATCCCTCCTACAGCCTCTTTTAAAACTTGACAAATGGGAAACCCAGATAGAGAGAAATTCAGTTACGCACCCCAGGTCACCGGGCTAACAGCGGCTGAGCCACAGTATGAACCTCTCAAGCCCAGCTGCCAAACCAAAGCTCTCTTGCAGCCACAGCTGCCTGCCTCTGCACCCACCTGCTTGTCTCTGCTTCTCAGGGAGCTCTCCCAGCTGGGGGGCCCTCTCTCCCTGGCCTTGTTCCACTGCGGAAAACGGATGAGCCTGGGTCCAACCCTGAAGGCTCGAGTTAGCCACGTTGAGGAGTTTGGACTTTGCTGGGCAGGCCACGGAGAGCAGTCAGAGGATACAGGAAGGTGTGTGACAGCATTCAATGTGTGCTGCTGATGGTCAGCTCCAGAGAAAGAGTACCAAATAAACTGGGCTGTTTGACAAACTCAGAGGTTAGAGGCTCAGGCTAACACACACAGCCCGTAAATGAATGAATTGATTGCACTCTTACAGCCCCACCTGTGCCAACTCTCATTTACCGCCACCCCCCCCACCCATTTCACAAGTGAAGACTCTAAGGTACAGAGCGGTCAAGGAGCTTGCCCTATGTGACCTAGCTGGAAAGTGCTAGAACCAGGATTAGAGCTGAAACTGTTTCTAAAGTGATCCTGTCATTGTATTTTCCAAGTTAGCCTTATTGTGCCTCTCCTGAGAGTTTTCATACTGTTCTTTAAACTCCTCTCTGTGCTCAAGATATTCTGTGACTGTTTTTTGGCAGACTGAAAGGGGACAGGTTGGCTGCAGTGAACCTGTGCGAAGCTGCTGCAGGTGACCCCTCCTAGGGATGTCCTCACATGGTCCTAACTTCAGGCAGAGGTGGGGAAGAGGCAGACACGTGGGCAGATTTGAGTACGAGCCAGGAGGGAGACCCGACAGGGACTGAGGTTGAAACTGGGGTGAGGAATAGGGGAAGGAGAAGGAAGACTCACCCCCAGTGGTCAGGCTGGAAAACTGGGGGCCCTTCAGTGCTTATTGGACTTTCTGGATGGCTCAGATGGTAAAGACTCTGCCTGCAGTGTAGGAGACCTGGGTTCTATCCCTGTTAGGAAGATCCCCTGAAGGAGGAAATGGCAACCCATTCCAGTATTCTTGCCTGGAGAATTCCATGGATAGAGGAGTCTGGCGGGCTACAGTCCATGATGTCACAAAGAGTCAGACACAACTGAGTGTGTCTGGCTCCCATTTCTTTAACCGAAATTCTATTCTAAACACAGCTGGCATCCTTTTCTTTACCAAATGGTGAGTCAACTATGAGTACTTATAATTCACCCCTTTATTATTTTTCTTTCTAACAGAAATAGAAATTACCAGGAGGCATATACTGTATGTCACACACAGTGCTAGGAATTAGAGAGGATGGGAGAAGACATGGATAAAAGTACTCAAAAAGAAAAAAAAAACAAAACTGCTCTATTGATAGCCCAGAAAGTCCATGAGAGACATGGTGGCCTACTTACAATTTGAATGGGAAGTTTTCTCTGCCCCCAAGTGTCCCCTTGTTGATGCCTGAAATCCTCCAGATGAGTCCTTAGACCCTCCAAACAGGAGATCTTGGAGCACATGGAATCTGATATTCTAATTATTCATATGAGGACACTGGGCCCAGAGAGATGATGTGATAGGTTCAGCTCACCCAAACTCACAATGAACCAGGATTTAGAGTACTTGAATTCCCTCAACATTCTCTCTCTAAATTTATTTATTTGGCTATGCTGGGTCTTACTTGCAGGGATCTAGTTCCCTGACCAGGGATAGAACCCAGGCCCCCTGCATTGGAGGCATGGAGTCTTAACCACTGGACCACCAGGAAAGTCCCAACATTTTCTCTCTAGAATCTTCTTGGATAAGGGAAGGTGAGGCAATACTTTGACATTCCCAGGACTTTGGCGTGAGTTCTTGAGCGGCTTTCCTCTGTTTCCAAAAAAAGGTTGCACAGGAAACTGCTTAAGACAGGGGTCCTCAACCTCTGGGCCGTGAACCGGTACCTCCTGTCAGATCAGTGGTAGCATTAGATTAGAAATAAAACACAAATAAAATAAATGTAATGCTTTTGAATCATCCTGAAACCATCCACCGGCACAACTCCCATCCATGAAAAAATTGTCTTCCACAAAACAAGTCCCTGGTGCCAAAAAAGTTGGGGACCACTGGAGGAGGCCACCAGTATTTCATCAAAAGAATTCCTTTTTCTGCATCGAGCAGCAAGGATGGTGCTCCCGGTCCTTCTCCAGGTTACAAAGGGACATTGTCCTCAGGGTCGCCATTGCTCTCTCTGCTCAATCCTTTAGGGAGCAGTCTACACAGGGTGAGATGGTTAAACAGCATCACGGACTCAGTGTCCAGTTGAGCAAATTCTGGGATATAGTGAAGGACAGAGAAGCCTGGTTTGCTGCAGTCCATGGGGTCACAAAGAGTCAGACACAACTTAGCAACTGAACAACAACAGACCTCATTTAAATATCCAGGAGTCCAACTCTGCCTTGGCCGAAGCAGATGGGCCCCAGTCCTCAAATCATAAATCCTTAGCAGGGAGGGATTCTGTCTAGCCCAGCTCCCTGTCTGGAGATAAGATTTTATTGTCCCTAATTTTTCAAACAAGGGCCTGAATCCCAGAGAGGTTAACCGACTTGCCCACGGTCACACCTCCAGTAATTAGAACAGTCACTTAAGGTTATTACCTACTTAGACTCCTAGTGGCATAGAATGTCGGTGCTGAAAGTGATCCTACGAGAACAGGGACCATATTTTCAGAACCCAAAACTAGGACATTTAGTTTGGCAAACCCAAGTGCCCTTATGGGTGCAGAGATTATTAGAATTGGTGATGGCCCAGAAAAAGGGGGATGTATGGCTGTGGTTCTTAGACACCATCCAATCCAGCGCCCCTCATTTCACAGTAGAGGCGACCAGAGCCCAGAGAGGCTCAGTGACTTGCCGGAGGTCGTAGGCAGAAACGTTTTCTGTTTTCTCAACTCTGAAGGTTGAGTCAACAGGGCGTGGGTGGGGGAGTAAAGAAGGGTCCATTGTTCCAGGCAGCTTGCCCTCCAGTGGACTGACTTGACCCCACAGTGCCTGCCTTAATTCAGAGTGGGTGTGGCTGTCCCCTACACACCAGAGAAATAACATTCAAAGCCAGATAAAACTTCGGGTCTTGAGTTCTTCCAGACCTGGGCAGCGAGGCTGAAAGGAATCTAGAGAACTAAAAGTCCTTTTCCTTCAGGCAGTAACATTCGACAGAAAGGAGATGCGACTTTCTGGGGTTTTCTTTTTAATTTCCTCCCAGAAATAAGATGTTAAAATGACAAGATATAAGCTAATCACTCCTCCAGCTTTCTAGATTCTAGTGTAAATCAAAGAAACAAGTCAAGTTGACACATATTTAATAAGGATCTGCATAAGCCCTGTCATGAGCAAGGCACTATAAATACATATTATTAAATCTTCAATTTGCCCCTAACCCTTGCCTCGTGCACTGCATGACCTCATTTTATATTTAGTAGCAGAAAAGGAGACCAAAGAACCAGCTCGAGCGCTCGGGGTGAGTCCATTCCCAGCTAGTTTCTTTGGCCTGGAGGCCCTCAATCTCTAGATCAACACTCCTTCCCACATTAAAAAGTGCATTTTGTCGTGTCCTTTTAACACCTTGGCCATCCAAATGAGGACTCTGAGCAGCAGATGGAACCCTTCCAAGAGTCTGCCTAACCTCTCCTCTATGCAAATGCTGATACTCTGCTGATGGAGAAATTGCTCCCGGAAAACCAATTTCCTCCTTATCGTCCTACAGGCTTCTGGGATACACCCTGCTGTGTAGGGTGGGCTATTACCACACCACCCCCCCCCACCCCCCGAAGAAAGAGGAATTGCTGAGAACAGCCTGCCCAGACTGAGATTTCAGACATGTTTGAATGGGAGCTGTGTTCCCACTCCCCAGTTTAGAAACTGTTTTCCTGAGGCTTGTTTTCCAGTGTTCTAGTTGCTTTGCACCCTCGGGGCCCTGGAGCTAGCATTCTCAAAGCCTTGCCACCCACAATCCACCCGCTATTGTCAGGGTTCAACAGGCGTTTCATTCATTCCTTCCTTCATTCATTTCCTCTGAATTTGTTTCCAAAGGACCGTAACCTGCCATTCAAGCCCACCCTCTATTCCACTGGCAAAGAATCAAGATGGGAGGTGAATGGCCAGCCTGCACAATGGGCTCCCCAGCTCTGTCCAAATGAGAGCACGTTTCCATGTCCGCCCTTCAGCCCAGGCTTCAATCCTGCCTCGGGTGAAAGCAAGTGACAGCGAACTAGAGAAGAGCTAATAACAACCTGATCTCCCAGATAGCATCTTCTTTAATTATTTAGAGAAAGGGACAGTCAGTTTAAAAACCCGTCCTGTTCCAGTTCTTTTGTTAAACCCTCTTAGAGTCACTGAGAGGTTGTGCAGCTGAGACTAGGAAGGGGCTGGTCCTGGGGAGGGAGTCCGGCAGGAAAGATGCTTTCTGAATGCAAAGGAAGGATGAGGCAAAAGACCCTCTGTTTACAAGACAGTTATGCACACGGTTTCTCTGCCAAAAATTCCAGCAAACACAGCTTATGAATTGTATTTTGCTTTTTAAAAATATGTATTTATTTATTTGGCTGCACCGAGTCTTAGTTGTGGCACACAGAAACTTTAGTTGCGACATGCAGACTCTTAGTTGTGGTATATGGGATCTAGTTCCCTGACCTGGGCCCCCTGCATTGGGAGTGCAGAGTCTTAGCCATTGGATCTCCGGGGAAGTCCCACCTTGTATATTTTAAAGAGCAGATTAGAGAAAGTCAAGAGAACAGCCAAGTCTAACTTCCATGGAAATTTGTTGGTGCCTGTGGATGTAACAGAGGAAACAAGATCTCTGGAAGCAGCTTAAAGGACCAGCTCTGCCACTGTCTAGTTGTGTGATGTGTGTGTGTGTGTGTGTGTGTGTGTGTTAGTCACTTAGTCATGTCCGACTCTTTGCATACCCATGGACTGTAGCCCACTGGACTCCTCTGCTTGTGGGATTCTTGCCCAAGCAAGAATACTGGAGTGGGTTGCCATTTCCTTCTCCCAATGTGATGTGGGATGGGTTATTTAACTTCTGGAAACCTTCTGTTTCCTCACCTGTGAAATAAACATCATAATAGCTATGTGATTTGAGGATGAGATGAGAACAGCTTACATAGTAAAGGCGCCATAAATGTTATCTTAAACATGAATTTTGTTGGTGTTGTTTTTGTTGCTAAATTGTGTCTGATGCTTTTACGATCCATGGACTGTAGCCCACCAGGCTCCTCTGTCCATGGGATTTCCCAAGCAAGAATACTGGAGTGGGTTGCCATTTCCTTCTCCAGGGGATCTTTCTGACCCAGGGATCAAACCCCTATCTCCTGCACTGGTAGGCGGACGCTTTACCACTGAGCCACCAGGGAAGTTAAACACGAACAGGGCAATCCATGAACTGGGGAGAAAGAAAGTCAATCAAGTGACGACGTGGACTGTTCTAACATTGTTTCTGGTGGATTTTTTTCCTTGCTGGACTTTGTGCCCTGGAATATGCATTTTAATTCCTCACACGAATTTAATAAACACGTGCTTAATGAGGATTAGATGCAGCATTCAGTGGCGCTCTGGGTCTTTCCATTTGAGGTCACAAAAGGAAATTCAGATAGAGATCTGGACGCTCACATGCTTTCTCAGTTGATAGGGGAAGCCTGGAGTCAGCTGCTGTTCCTTTCATGAGAGATGAAGTACAGGGCATGGGGAACAGGAGAGAAGGCTGATAGGAGGATGCAGACTAAGGAATCAGCAACATTAGAATAAACCAACAGAATGGAAAAAGAGAAGTGTGTTTCCCAGTGAAATCAACGCCCCCTCTGTCGTCTCTCCTGAGCCCTGGGGCTGCAGCGGACTTGTGTCTGCCAACACTTAGCACAGTCCTTGCCTGGACAAGGTGATGTCCAGGTGTTGCAGAAAGTGACAGAAGGATAAACTTTACTTACTAACACCTGGACAGAGTTTAATCATGTGTGTGGCACCTCTCTAAGAACTTTATAAATATGAAGTTGGTTAATCTTCAAAACAACTCACCAACATGGATATTTTATGGTTCCTATTTTACAGTTGGGGAAACAGAAGCCTGACTGTAATAGCCATGTTTATTAAGTATCTCATATAATAATAATAAACATAGCTATCATCACCCTGCTTATTTAACTCATATGCAGAGTACATCTTGTGAAATGTCGGCCTGGATGAAGCACAAGTTGGAATCAAGATTGCCGGGAGAAATATCAATAACCTCAGATACACAGATGACACCACTCTAATGGCAGAAAGTGAAGAACTAAAGAGCCTCTTGATAAAAGTGAAAGAGGAAAGTGAAAAAGTTGGCTTAGAACTCAACATTCAGAAAACTAAGATCATGGCATCCAGTCCCATCACTTCATGGCAAATAGATGGGGAAACAATGGAAACAGTGAGAGACTTTATTTTTTTGTACTCCAAAATCACTGCAGATGGTGACTGCATCCATGAAATTAAAAGATGCTTGCTCCTTGGAAGAAAAGCTATGACCAACTTAGACAGCATATTAAAAAGCAGAGACATTACTTTGCCAACAAAGGTCTGTCTAGTCAAAGCTATGGTTTTTCCAGTAGTCATGTATGGATGTGAGAGTTGGACTATAAAGAAAGCTGAGTGCCAAAGAAATGATGCTTTTGAACTGTGGTGTTGGAGAAGACTCTTAAGAGTCCCTTGGACTGCAAGGAGATCCAACCTGTCAACCCGAAAGGAAATCAGTCCTGAATATTCATTGGAAGGACTGAAGCTGAAGCTGAGACTCCAATACTTTGGCCACCTGATGTGAAGAACCCACTCACTGGAAAAGACCCTGATGCTGGGAAAGATTCAAAGTGGAAGAATGGGACGACAGAGGATGAGATGGTTGGATGGCATCACTGATGCGATGGACATGAGTTTAAGTAGGCTGCGGGAGTTGGTGATGGACACGGAAGCCTGGCATGCTGAAGTCCAGGGGGTCGAAAAGAGTCAGACACGATTGAGTGACTGAACTGACTGATGAAGTATCTATGATGTGTCCGGGTTTTAACGTGTCTTCAATATAATCCTCAGAACCCTATAAAATGAAGTTACTATTACTCTATTTATTTATTTTTTATTTATTTAAATTTATTTTGGGGGGTTCGCCATGTGGCATGTGGGATCTTCCCATACCAGGGATCGAACTCATTCCCCCTGAGAATTCTCTATTACTCTATTTACTAATCCTTGTCTTTTCCAGATGAAGAGTGAAGTTCATGGAGGCTCAATGACCTGCCTGCAATGCAGAAGACCCAGGTTTGATCCCTGAGTTGGGAAGATCCCCTGGAGAAGGGAATGGCTACCACTCCAGAATTCTTGCCTGGAGAATTCCATAGACAAAGGAGCCTGGCAGGTCCCAGTCCATGGGGTCACAAAGAGTCGGACATGACTGAGAGACTAACATTTTCAGTGACTTGCTCGTGGTCACACAGACACTAAATGGTCTGATTTCATTGCTCCAGACACCCCCTGGACCTCCAGGACACATCTCTACTCTCAGGAGGTGAGGTGAGACCAGAGATAAGGCTCCATCTAACATAGACACAAGTGACATCAAAGTAAAGCAAAAATATCCTAAGTTCTAGCCTTCCCTCCCTTGCCCATCACCACTCCATTGTGGGACTGAAGCCCCGCTTTGCTGGGTGGTTTGGAGATAACCAGACTTAGAGAAAAACCTGAAGTGAGATTCTCTCTCCTCCTCCTCAAACTCCCCCCAGTTCTAGACATTTAATGACAGACATCCCACTCTGTTGCCATCACCCTTGTGACCCCAGCCTCTCACTCCCCACCCCAGGCTGTGTCTGCCCTTACTCTGCCTTTATCTCAAAGATGAAAAAACAACCACCTCTGGGAAGGGAAGGGCTCTGAATGAGGTGAGAGAGACGGGAGGGGAGCCGTGACTGGGGAGCGGGAGAAGGATGGGGACCAGGGACCCAGAGGTGGGACTCAGAGGCATGTTCCCAGAGGGACAGCCAGCCCATGCAGGGTGAGACCACAGCCCACAATCTGTTGGCAGACTGCCGCCCGGCTTCTAGAGCTGAAGTTGGTGACCCGCATTGACACGTGCCTTCTCCAGGGCAAGACGCTCCACAGTCTTGGGGCAGGAAGGATGAGCAGACGGCTAGGGTCTCCGATTAGACAGTGGTACATCTCCATCTCTCCTCCCCTCTGGGCCATAACTAGAGGTCCAGTGTTGGGCTGGTGCTGCTTGGAAACCTCACCTTTTGTCCATTCCCGAGGGCTGAGGCGCACCTGGCCCAGCAGGTTGGAGCTGGGTGGAGCCCTGAGACTGCCCTGACCCAGGGCAACTGTTACCCGGAACAGCCAGAGCCCAACCGTCAATCACGTCTCACCTGCGGTTGACATTCCCTTCCCCCCAGCTCAGGGGCTTGGGTCCTTCTGGGCGGGACTGGAACCAGGAGAGCCTCTTAGCCAAGGCTTGGGGAGGATGAATTGAGACATGGGAAAAGAGGCGGCCTGCAGCAGCAGGTGGGGAGTTAGCAGGGAGTAACCAGTCTGGGACAATTGCCTAGAATAAACACTGTTGTCTGCCACAAGCTTTTCTGTGCCAGCCGGGGCCCGCTGAGCTGACCGTGCTTAAAGGGCCAGTTGCCGAGCTAACAGAAGCAAGCTGAGATCTGTCCTGGGGGAGCTGATGGTGGCAGTGAACCTAAAGGCATGAGCTCGTGGGAGCAGGAGTCAGGGGATGGGAAGTAAGTCCAAAGGCAGAGCATCCTGCCCCCCAAGGAAGGCTGGGAGTCAGGCTCGGTGACAGACCGTTCTGACCCAAGGCTGGCTGCCTGCTGTCATCTGGGATTGTTCAGTTGAAAAAAATGAGACCGAACCAGAAACAGAGCAGCCTCTCTCGATGTTTCGGGCTGAGTCTGCCTTTCACCCACTGCTCTCTCACGCCCAGGAATTCACGTGCTGTTCCATTTCCCCCTGTGGTCCCTCCCAGTTTCCATCCACCTAAGTGCTATCCTTTTCTATCACAGGAAACTTGCATCTTTCTATCCTCATCTTCACTCCTCTGAAACCCAAACTGTGAAGACGAAAGATTTAACCATATTAAAATCCACACTTTACCCTCATTTTACCAGCAGTGATGTAATCCATCTCCTATTTCCTGGGGGAGGGTGCATGGCCTCCTTCTCCATCTCCCTGTGTATCAGGAAACTACTACCTGGATTCAAGGCCGCCTGGACGAGGGAGCTGTGGTTACCTGGAAACTGATCTGCAGTAAATACGCCTCCTGATCTGAGTAGGGATTGTTTGGTCTTCTGGGAAACTGGTTCTACCTCTCTGCCCCCACCTCCGCCTCTGCTCCACCCCGATGGTATTTGAATTCAGGACCGGTCACAAGGATGTCCTGGAGCAAAAGCTTTCAGGACCCCAGTCAGTCAGGTGGAAGTTCATCTGGAGGAAAAAGAGGTGTTCTCTAAGGGAGAACCAAGATCCATTTGTTTTGTAAGAAGAGTGAGGCAGAGAGGAAGGAAGGAAGGAATGGAGGGAGGGAGTGAGAAAGAAAACAAGCAAACGAGCAGGGGTAGTTGGGGTGCTGCAGGATTCTAACTTGTCTGCCTTTTCTTAAGGTGCAACTTTCACCTGAGAGGGAACTAAACAGGGCAGAATAAAACTGTGGGGGCAAGACTAGCTGGGGTGTATGTGTGGTCAACACAGTGGTGTTATATCTCCCTTTGGGGGCTTCCCTGGTGGCTCAGATGGTAAAAATGGCCGGCAATGCAGAAGATCCGGGTTCGATCCCTGGGTCGGGAAGATGCCCTGGAGGAGAGTGTTCTTGCCTGGAGAATCCCATGGACAGAGGGCTTGGTGGGCTACCATCCATGGGGTCACAAAGAGTTGGACTCGACTGAGTGACTAACACTTTCACTTTGTACCTCCTTTGACTTATTTCCCAGCCAAAGACCATTCAGAAAAACCCTTAATGATTTCTTTCAGGAAATGTGTAGCACTTGTTCTGTGTCAGCTTCATCTTTACATTTCTTCAGGGCAAAGGCAGCCTGAATACAAGTTCCTGGCTTCCTTGAAGGCAAAGGCCCGCCTGCCTAACCTAGTGCATTGCATACAAGGCATTAATGAACATTTCTGACTTGACTTTTCCGGGCTCCCTGGGCTCCTCTTGTTTGGTTTCATAGTAGCCTCTGTTATGACATTCCTTGGCAAAGACTCTTAGCCTCCTTGCCATGTCTAATCAGGAAGCTCCTGACAGAAGGGGTAGCGAGGGTCCTCATTAAACCTTTTTGCAGTTTCCCATCTACCAGGGGAGGTACCACCAGCCCAGAGGCCAGCACCCAGACACTCAGGGAGAAGCACCTTCAGGGTTTTTACCATAAGTTCTGGCAGAAGCAGCTTCCCAAAGGACCTACGTGCTGGTTATTGTACTAAAGTTTTGCACTAAAAGGAGGAAACTAAATATGGTGTCTGATGCCCCCAAAGGCTTTTGGAAAAGTTTTCGCTGCCAGAAATGGCTCTTTCCTTAAGGATAGTAGTCAGCCAATCAGAGCTTTCTCTGATGATGTCATACTCTGCCAACAAATTTTATTGGTGGGAAGGCTCTGAGGTGTTGTGAGGGTGTAGAATTTCCACTGCAAGCTCAGGGGAAAATTGTCTGTGGCTTCGTTTAAGGTTCTACAGAATTCCATGGTGCTTATATTTCCAACCAAGCTGAGTTTATACTTGGCACTTGTTTAAAATCTGGGAAATTGAGAAACTTTCCTTTTTCCCTGTTGTCAAAAGTTGCTGATTCCTCAGTGGTTGACTATTTTCCTGTGCATACCTTTAGCAGAGGCCTTGGGACGCTGCTCAGCAGAGAATCAGTCCATGACAGTGGGTAGGGAATGACGTCACCGCAGGTTAGCTTGTAGAAAGGCATCTTCCGGTGAGGACGTTAGTGAGCAGGCTGTATGCATGCATATATTTCCATCTGATGGATTCCCAGGCATGCACGTGCCTTAAGTTTGCTCTGCACAGAGATGCAGAACTGAAAATAGCTCAGAGGTTTTTTTCCCCTCCTTTCCATGTGTCCCCAGCTTCCCCAAGTGAAGCCCCTGCTGTCTGCCTGTCTAGGTTGGAGTTAGCACACCAGCGCCTGTACTGAAGGCTAGTGCTGGTACAATTTACCTCGAGCTGCGGGGGAGTTCCTTGGTTACCTGCATCCACGCGGCTGGGAGCACCCACCCATAACCACACATTAAAAGGATGTCGGGGACTGACTCACAGTCTCTGTTATTTCAAGCAGCAGGCCGTTCCCGCCCCCACCACCTCTCCCTCAGGATAATCGACTCCACCCTCACCTCATCCGGGAAACCTCAGAGGAGCCCCACCTTGCCTCAGCCCTCCCCATCTTCAGTCCGGTCCTCTCTTTCAGCTTTTATCCTTGTCACCCCTCTTCCCAAATATATGACACCTAATTACACTGTCTCAAACTGTGTTAGTCACTCATGAGCGTGCTTACATATTTTAGCTCTTCAAGCTTCTATGTACTAACTATATTTACTTTCCCCCCTGTCACATATTAGAGACAGTGCTGAGCATGGACTTGAATGCCCTGGGAATAAATACTGAAATAGGGACTTCCCTGTGGTCCAGTGGCTATGACTATGTGCTCCCAATGCAGGGGGCCTGGGTTTGATCCCTGGTCAGGGAATTAGATGCTTCAACTAAGAATTCGAATACCACAATGAAGATTGACGATGCCTCATGCTGCAACTAAAACCTGGTGCATGCACACACACACACACACACACACACACACACAAAAAAAAAAACCTGGTGCAGCCAAATAAATAAATAAACTGGGATAATAACACTTGGGTTATTATTATATAGGTATTTTATAAGATTAAATGAGATGATGTATGCTTGACATATCATTGGAGCTTGGTAAATAATAGCTGAATCTGAATCCTAGCATGTAAACTCTTTAGGAATTATATGTGGTGGTTATTTAGTCACTAAGTCATGTCCAACTCGTGACCACATGGACTGCAGCACACCAGGCTCCTCTGTCCATGGGATCCCCCAGACAAGAATACTGGAGTGGGTTGCCATGCCCTTCTCTAGGGTATCTTCCTGACCCAGGGATTGAACCTGGGTCTCTTGCATTGCAGGTGGATTCTTTACTGACTGAGCAACCAGCCATCCCCCAATGCCTAGTTTTTGAGGATAGAGACATTTAATAAATGTCAACTGGCATACCTTGATTTTTATTTATTTATGGTCAAGCCTCATGGCCTCTGGGATCCCCATTTCCCAACCAGGGGTCAAATCCCAGCTCTTAGCAGTGAGTCCTAACCACTGGGCCACCAAGGAATTCTCATACTTTGATTTTTAGGATACCTTTCTAGATCAGACATATTCTGCAAATGGGTAATTTGGGGCACCAAGGAATTACAATGAGAATGAGTTAATACCATTTGATATTTAATCTTCATCCGATGGTCCCCCTAGTTTGGGAGGGGGTAGTCAATTACTTTCAGTGGCATATTCAGGACCAAGACAAGCAAGATTGTAATAAGCACATGGGACACACTTGTCACTACAAAAGACCTTTGTCCAACTACTTACTTCTGACAGTTCTTACTTTCAGCTGACACTCAGCTAATTAATTCCTACAGAGGTGTTAACAGATAAGACATGACTGATAAAACATTTGCTGATAAAGATTTGAGGACCCAGCCTGACTTGCTTTGGTAGACATCCTATCATATCTGCAAAGTGGCTTCTAAAATGTGAATGTGTTTCTTTACAGTCTCAAAGGAAACATTTTACTTGAGGGCTTCCCATGTGGAACTAGTGGTGAAGAACCCACCTACCAACGCAGGAGACAAAAGAGACGTGGGTCGATCCCTGGGTTGGGAAGATCCCCCGAAGAAGGAACAGGCAACCCACCCCAGTATTCCTGCCTGGGAAATCCCATGGACAGAGGAGCCTGGTGGGCTACAGTCCATGGGGTCGCAAACTCTTACCATCCCCAGCTTCTTGCCGGGGTCCCTGTCCAGCCATTGAGATCACCAGCAGGCACTGCTGCCTTCCTGAGGTCAGCCATGTACCCCACCCCCTCCAGAGTGTATGTCTACAATGATGCCTGATCCAGCCTTCAGTTTTCCACGAAGCCCTGGCCCCTTGTTTAGACTGTGGGCTCTTTTTGTGGGCCATGGTGCTGCTGAGTTGGTTTCTGTTGTCTGTCTTACCCGTGCTAAGTTGCTCCAGTCGTGTCTAACTCTGTGCAAGCCCATGGACTGTAGCCTGCCAGGCTCCTCTGTCCATGGGATTCTCCAGGCAAGAATACTGGAGTGGGTTGCCATGCCCTCCTCTGGGGGACCTTCCCATGTCTTACCCTTTAAATAAAACTGATGACAAGCCACAGTCTGCTCTTTATTGAGAGCAAGACCCAAATGGTGGTGCACATTTGAAGCGAGTTGTTCTAGTCTCACTTCCATCCGCACTCCACATTCTTGGCTTTTTATTCTGACATGAATTCCCACCTTTGGCACTGTCTAGCCCTGGCGGTCCTCCTAACTTTTTCCATCCTATTTGGACCAGCTCTCCTCCCCAATTTCTAGCCAGCTCACGCTTCTGCCTGGTATTTCCCTGATTTGGGGGGACAGGTCCACGTTCTACCTCCTACTCCCTCAGAAATCCTCATTCTTTTTCCTGGCAGCCGTGTCCTGTCTCAGTCCTGTCTTTCCTCCCTCCACTAGGGCTACAGCTGAGACTTAACTTGGTGCAGTAAAGAACATAGGAGAGGGAGGAGGACCCCTGTAATCTTGGCCTCATCTTTCCCCAGTTTCCTCCTCTTCCTCACAGCCAAGGCCATTGTTGATCATTTAAAACTCTGTAGCAAGCCTGCAACCATATATTCTGTTGTGTGTCTGTTTTTACATTTTTATTTATTTATTTATTTTGGCCACACCGTGAAGCAAGTGGAGTCAAAGCCACCTTGCCTCCTCCCTCCGGCCCTGCCTTCCCACCCACTCCCACCCACCCACCCTTTCTCTGCATAGTGGAAGTGTGGATTCTTAACCACTGGACTGCCAGGGATATTCCTCTGTGTGTATTTTTAAAAATCAGCTTTAAAGTCTATTGTTTACTTGTCATGCTGTAAACTGGGGGTTTTGGATGAGGAAATGTAGTCACCATATGTGTATGTGGCAGAGACAGTGCTCATGAGAAGCTCCATATGCTCCCCCTGTTTCCCAGCCTCCCTTGCAGGTAGCTGAGGCTTATGAGCACACTCTGGCCAGTAAACTAGAAACTAGACAAGGAAATGTCATTTCGACCTCTCTGTTCCCCTGCATTGACCTTGAGAGCTGCGTGCTGAGATGGCTGCCTGAGCCACAGCTGATGACAGTGGGTCCCCACTGACCCACACTGGCTTTTACATGAATAAGAAATACACCATTGGTGTGTTACGGCACTGAAATTTTAGGGGCTTTTCTGTCTTCACAGCATAGCTTGACATCACTCTGACTCATGCGAGTGTGGAGGTTTATTCCTACCAACACCCAAGAACTGCTTTTTAGATAACTTAAAATGTATATAAATTATCACTGTTGATCATGGAAAATTATAGAATACAAATAAACAAAATGAAAGAAAATTAAAATCATCTATAATCTTATTAGCCAGAGATAAATACTGTTAACATTTTGGTGTCTGTACTTCATGTATTTTTTTTCCAAGTCTATATAAATATATATTTATTTATTATTCTGGAATCTATTTCCTTACTTGACAAAATATCCTGTACATTTCCCCAAAGCAGTAAATATTACTCTATGACACAATCTTTAATCACTGCATAGCATTGCATTATGGCTGTATCATAATTTATACACTCTTGGTGTCTGTATTCCTCTGCCTAAATTTTTTCAGTAATGTCTCTGCTCCTTTTCCACATATTTTATCCTTTACTTCCCCTCCCACTCACAGACTGACTCTTAATCATCTACATTCCTAGAATGCAAATGAGACATTCCAAAAATAAGTAAAGTGGCCATGAAATTCCCAAGGTGATATTTTTGGATGGGGAAGGAAGAAGTAAAGTTTTTCCAATGTACTTATCCTTCTAATTATTATTGTTATTATTAATCTTATTTGCTTGGGAAATTCTAGTTTTTATTCTCTGAGTAGTAATAAATGACATGGAGACGGCAAAGGATATGTCAGGATGGGTAGCAGGAGGAAGCTATATAATTTAGGATTAGGTGTGGCTGCAAGAAACAAAACCACATCAAACTCAAACTAACAGTAGCTTAAACAAGCAGAACTCTATTTCACTCTCATAGAAGAGTTTAGAGGTAGGCACTCTGATATCGTACTCTATGGAGTATCAAAGCCAGACTTCTTCTTGCTTTCCTAAACATTTTCTTCCACTCCCAGTCACCTCACAAAGTTCATATGATTACTTTAACTCCAACCACTACATATACATTCCATCATGAGGAGAGGATATTTTTAAAAAGGAGAAGAAAATGTCACTTTTTTGGGAAATTGAACATATTATGTCTCTTTAGTCATTTGGTCAGAGAAGGCAATGGCACCCCACTCCAGTACTCTTGCCTGGAAAATCCCATGGACGGAGGAGCCTGGTAGGCTGCAGTCCATGGGGTCGCTAAGAGTCGGACACAACTGAGCGACTTCACTTTCACTTTTCACTTTCATGCATTAGAGAAGGAAATGGCAACCCACTCTGGTGTTCTTGCCTGGAGAATCCCAGGGACGGGGGAGCCTGGTGGGCTGCCATCTATGGGGTCGAACAGAGTCGGACACGACTGAAGGGACTTAGCAGCAGCAGTCATTTGGTCACCTGTGGATGCATGAGAGGCTGGGAAATATAGTCTTCATCCTCAGTATTCATGTGCCCAGCTAAAATTCAAGAATGTTAGGGCAAAAAAGTAAAAAAGAATGCTATGGACTTCCCTGGTGGTCCAGTGGTTAAGACAGTGCTTCCACTGCAGGCGGCACAGTGGGGAACTAAGATCCCACAAGCCCCATGGTGCTGGCCAAAAAAATGTTATTGCCATAGAAGAAGGAGAGAGTGGATGTTGGATATTGGTAGACAATCAGATATCTCTGCCATTTGAACCACCAGATGATTAATAAATATCCACGTTTTTCTAAAGTAAATAATTTAATTTAACTGAATGTAACTATGAAACTATTTTAGTCCCTCATGGAGGAGGATCAAACTCAAGGAAAATATAGATTACACTAACAGTCAAATGTAATCAAACTCTCGCTTTGAATGGCTGGGCTAAGTAAATACACATTCAGCACTTTACTCCCTGCAGGATTTCTGAAATCAGCCAGCTTCCTCTGAATGAACAAGTGTTAACAGAAAGAACAACTGATAGCCCTGGGCATCTTCGTTGGCACTTGGTTCCATCCAGACGGAGCTATACAATCCATAATGAGCTGAAGATTCTGAGGCACACCCAGGTCCAATTCTCAAATCCCTCAGGTAGAGACAGGGAGAAGATTAGATGATGTAGAGAGATGAAGAAAGCCAGAGCCTTTGTTCCTGATGCTTTGACTATCTAAACTCTCTTCTCCCTTCTCTACATGAAAAATAGTTGCAGGACTTCTCTGGTGGTCCAGTGGCCAAGACTCTGCACTCCCAATACAGGGGGCCCGGGTTTGATCTCTGGTCTGGGAACTAGATTCCACATGCAACGACTAAGACCAGACACAGCCAAATAAGTAAATATTAAAAAAGAGAGAAATATTACTCTTCTTTCTCATCATTTAAGGTGCCATTCAAATATTTGCTTCTCATGATGCTTTTTCTCTGACTTTAATTTTGGGGTCTATTCACTCATCCATTCAGCAAATACTGAGAAGTCTATCACAAACCAGGATTGGTACTTGGCATAGGGTTGGGAGACTCGCCAGTCAACTAGACAAGTCTGTGCCCTCAAATCAACAGTAATTAGGATGGCTAGTGTAGCATTACCCCCAGTGTGGTGGGTTATCTGTCTAAACAAAGGATAGAGAGCTTCTGGAGAGAGGAAACCTGGAGTTTTAATGAACAAACACTTACAGAGTGCGTACTATGTGTCGGTTACTATTCTGTTTTATGCATATTAAGTATATTGATTCTTTGAAGTCTTATAACAATCCCATGAGTTATAGCCTCATTGTTACTTTGAGTGTGTGTATACTTAGTTGCTCGGTTGTGTCCAACTCTTCTGCTACCCCATAGACTATATTCCGTCAGGCTCCTCTGTCCATAGGATTTCTCAGGCAAGAATACTGGACTGGGTTCTATTTCCTACTCCAGGGGATCTTTCCAACCCAGGGGTCAAAGCATCTCCTGCTTTTCCTGCATTGGCAGGTGGATTCCTCACCACTGAGCCACTTGGGAACCCACTGTTACCTTATTTGATAGATAATGAAACCGCAGCATAGAGAGGTTAAGTGACTTTTCACAAGGTCACAGAACTAGCAAGCGGTGAAGCTAAATAAACACACATTGAGTGCTTTACTGTGAGTTTGGCTCCACTGTGCATGCTTTGCTAATATACCATGTTTTATTATGATTCATGCTACCTGAATTCCTAGTATTTAATAAATGCCTGGAACATAGTAGATATTCAATAAACATATGCTGAATAGAAATGAGCCAGCTGCTTGACTTTAGGCAAGTTATCCTTTCTGAAGTAGAATTTCTACAGAGAAGAAACTGGACTTGGAGATATTCTGGAATTCCAGAACAAAAACTCTGTATTTGTTCCCCATTCATGTAGTAAATAACAGATCTGAAAGAACTCTTAAGGAATCATCGAATGGAGTCCTAGAGTTCAGCCTAATTTCATCTGTAGCAGGTTAGGTGGGAATTCCTATATTGATCACGTTTTTAGGATGTCTTGCATCTAAGGAGTAGATGATTCATAGATTCTATAAACGATGTACTGTACTAGGATAAATGCGGTTTCCCAGGTGGCGCTAGTGGTAAAGAATTTGCCTTCCAATGCAGGAGACGCAAGATATGCAGGTTCAATACCTGGGTTGGGAAGATCCCTTGGTGTAGGAAATGGCAACCCACTCCAGTATCCTTGCCTAGAAAATCCCATGGACAGAGGAGCCTAGTGGGCTACAGTCCATGGGGTCGCAAAGAGTCAGACATGACTGAACAGGCACACACATTCCAGGATAAATAAGATATCTAAAAAGTTCCTTCAGTGGGTGCAAAGGTAAAGCGCTTTTCTCTTGCATGGACAGTTTTGTAAGAGAGTATTTTGGTCACATTTCACTTCAGTTTTAAGCAGCATTGGATTATGTTCTGAACCGCTGTGGACTCGTAACAGATGGAACAATGCTTCTAAGACCTCCAGTCTGTCAATGTGGCTACAAGCAACTCATTATCCCCAGTAGACTGCTCTAAATTACCTTTTTTCAGATTTCACACTGGGCCCCAAAGACCTCAGGATACACTGCCAGACCTTTGACCAAAGCCAGCAAGATCCCCATCCTCTGACCAAATGCCAGCTTCAGTCTCTACAATTTGGCCCGTCTTCTTCCCCCCGCAGTCAGCTGGCCTTCACGTTAGCCTTCCCCACCCAGCTCCTGCTGCCCGGTAATCCCTGAATTGGCAGGACTGCCATCTCTGGTGAGTAATTGTCAGACAGGGGCAGTGCACTGGGCTAAATGTGACTGTAAGGGAGAACATTAGTGGTCATGAACTTCCCTAAAACTCCATCAACAGTTGTATTATTCCTCTGTGGAACAGGGCTGTGTGCCCTTGCACTTGAGGATCTAATGTATTTTCATTATTTGTTTCATTCTGAAAGCCTCTGATGTAATGACTTATCATTTTGCTGAGGCAAGAATTGAACACATGCCCCATGAGTTTAAAAAAAAGTTCAGAGTGGATATAAAGTTCACAGTTAAGTCCTTTTGCCAGTTAGTAAGGTTAGTCAAATGCCTAACATCTTGTCATGGCTCCCTTTGGGCATCTAAGATTTTTAGAAATTTTTTTTTATTCACTTATTTGGCTGCAATGGGTCTTAGATGCAGCATGTGGGATCTAGTTCCCTGAGCAGGGATCGTACCTGGGCCCCCTGCATTGGGAGCACGAAGTCTTAGCCCCTGGACCACCAGGAAAGTCCTTGGGCATCTATGATTTGGTCTCCATTAATTTTCCTGACAACCCAGTGAGTTTCTTTTGACTATTATTCCAATTTTATGCAGGAGAGAATTCTATGTTCTAGTACTAGTCATCCATATAAAAATAGTTGGATGTCTAAGAATGAGTCCTTCCCCCTGAGGTTTATTTTGTGGGCAGGAGGGAAAGGGGTAGCCTGTGGGTATAGAGGTGAGTCCTAGCACACACCATTGTAGGAAGGCTCTGCTCTTGACTCGTGTATGGATTTCATCCCTTCATCTCCAATCTCAACTTTCACTCCTTTCCTCCTTGAATTCTTATAAGTAACACAGTGTTCTGTATGTATGTGTTTTCTATTTACTTATATGGCTTATTGTACGGACATCTCATTTTCCTCCTTAATCTTTTAAATTAAAAAAAATGTATAAATGGAAAGATATCTATTTTTTAATATTTATTTATTCATTTTAGTTTTTGTCTGTAGTGGGTCTTCAGTTCTCTACACAGGCTTTCTCTAGTTACGACGCGCAGGGGCTACTCTTTGCTGAGGTGTGCTCAGGCATCTCATTGCGGTGCCTTCTCTCTTGTTGTGGAGCATGAGCTCTAGGGCGTGTGGGCTCAGTAGTTGCAGCTGCCAGGCTCCAGAGCACAGGCTCAGTAGTTGTGGAGCATGCACTTAGCTGCCTGCCCTGTGGCATGATCCCTCTTTTCAGACCAGGGATCAAACCTGTGACCCCTTTATTGGCAAGTGGATTCTTTACCCCTGAGTCCCCAGGGAAGTTCCTCCTTAATTTTTTTAAATCAACACCTTGTTTTTAATATCCATCCATAGCACTCACTGTATATCTAGTTCAATGCTTCAATCTGCAGCATGCTATTCCATAGGATACATTCTTAGTATTTTAGTTATCCAGTCCCCTTGTTGTGGACACTAGGGGGATTATACATATAAACCATATATATATATATATTCATCTCATATCTATATGTGTAGAAGTGATGTGTCACAGCACACATGTAAACTCCAACTTCACTAAGTACCGACAGATGGTTTTTCCTCCCACCACCAAGGTAGACCATGGCATTATCCATCAAAGTATTATTTGAATTGGTTTTTTGATTTCTTAAGTTTTTGTATGGTTGGACACTTACTTAGAAGTATTACCAAAAGAGAGGTAGGGGGAGCTGGATGAGTTAGGGCCCCCCCTTGGGCCTCTCCCCCAGTGATTTACCTCTCCCATCATCCTGTCTCCCTCAAATACCTAGAACCTACTGGAGGAAATTCCCTCTCTGAAAGTGAAAGTCACTCAATCATGTCTGGCTCTTTGCAACTCCATGGACTATACAGTTTGTACAATTCTCCAGGCCAGAATACTGGAGTGGGTAGCCTTTGCCTTCTTCAGGGGATCTTCCCAACCCAGGGGTTGAATCCAGGTCTTCCACACTACAGGCGGATTCTTTACCAGCTGAGCCACAAGGGAAGCCCTCCCTCTGAATCTTCCCCCCAAACAGCTTTTCTCCTTTTTCTCAGAGTTTTTACCAGTCCTCGACCAAGTGTCTTTCCTGTTTTCTGCTCTCAGAATCCAAATTCTTCCCACTTTGGCAAGATCCAATCCAAGACCTACTTCTACCATGAAGCCTGTCTAATGATTCTCATCTACATGTGTCTCCTCTCATTTTGATTATCTCTCTCTCTCATTTGAGGAGTTTTTAAATACTTAATGTAACTGTTTTATGTTCCAAAAAGAAAGATCAGGCAAATGAAATATGTCATATCTGGTCAGCCTCGTCACTGGTTTCTTTCTTTCTTTTTTAAATTTGTATTTAATTATTTGGCCACCCCACACAGCACATGAAACTTCCCCAACCAGGGATCAAACCTGTGCCCTTTGCAGTAACAATGCAGTCTTAACCACTAGGACACAAGGCAAGCCCATCACTGGTTTCTTTAGTTCATTTGACTTGCACTCTCCCAGCACCTGTGGGAGAATCAGATATTCTGGGGCAGTCTCACCCACCCCCTCAAGTCAGTCCTCCATAGGATTATAGAAAGATTTCACTAACAGAAAACACCTAGAACAAGCATTACACCTGCAAAGCATGCATGCAGGGGTCTTGCAAAATTCCTCTCACTGGTTACACGTGTCTTTATTGACTCAGAGTTTGTGGAGTTAAAAATGTGAGGTAAGTTCCAGATGCATCTGTGGAACTCTCTGCTGAGCTTCGGCCTGGCCCCTGTGGTGCTGTCATCACTGATCTTTCAACAACCACCTGCTCATTTCCTGAGCAAACACGGTTCCTGCAGAAAATGATCTCTATCTCTTTCCTATCATCCACCCACCAAAATCAAATGAATTGGGAAACACACCCTTTCCCACCGCTGATACATGATACTGTTTTCCATTCTCAGTTTTCCCATAAAACAGTTTGTAACAAAAATTGCCTGTTCCTAAACTAAAATTGACTTTCTTCTTTCTTACAGTCAAAATGTTGACATTATTCAGGATGGCATGAATCTAGCTTATAAAAGTACATTTTTCAAACTGTTTGGCAGCTGGAGTTTTATACGACAGTTGTTGTTGTTCAGTGGCTAAGTCCTGTCCAACTCTTTGTGACTCCACGGACTGCAGCACACCAGACTTCCCTGTCCTTCACTGTCTCCCAGAGCTTGTTCAAACTCATGTCCATTGAGTCGGTGATGCCATCCAACTATCTCATCCTCTGTTGCCCCTTTCCCCTCCTGCCTTCAATCTTTCCCAGCATCAGGGTCTTTTCCAGTGAGTTGGCTTTTTCATCCGGTGTTCAAAGTATCGAACCGGGGTCTCCTGCATTGCAGGAGCTTCTTTACCATTTGAGCCACCAGGGAAACCCAAGTGACAGTTATTGCCATTCAGATAAAAGCCCAAGTTACTGCCTAAGACGTCCCATGATGTTCTTTAAACAGAAATAACTCAGCAGGTACTCACCAAGGCCCCTTGTCCTTTCTTTGTGTTCCTCCTAGACTGTGGTCATGATGCCTGGCGAAGAGAGTGCCACCTGGGTAACACGAAGATGTGACTGAACAGAAAGATAAAAGGAAGCTGGGTCTCTGATGATGTCATGCAGTTACCATACCCACCTTGGACTCAGTTCCTCTAGGTGCTTTGCAATGTAAGAAATAAAAACAAAACATTATCTAATTTGCTCAACCACTGGTTTGCGGGTGTTATCTATTACACGCTGTCAGACTCAAATCCTGATTGTCATTTGTCTCTGACAAACCTCTTCTCTTGAACAATCTTGCACTGGATCCAAGGCAGCTTGGTAGGAAAACAAATCTGATTTTTCTTACAGAGAGCCCAAAGGTTCTCCAGGTCAGACCTCCTAGTGCCCACTTATCACGATGTGCGCTCTGCCTCTCTCTCACCTTATGAACCTTCTGTAGCTGATATGGGATATCACGCAGTGGCTCAGACATATTGGTAACTCTTCCTTGCTGGTCGAGAACTCCCCCAAGGATAAAGGCTGAAAATGCAATTCTTGCTTTGCTAAGTTTTTTGCTATGAGGGTATGAACGTGCGGCCTGCTTCTGTCCAGGGAGGTTCAGAAGGGAAAGTCACTGGGACACTTCTCTAAAAAAAGGGACCCGTGAAGAACAAATATCCCTTCCTCTTCACTGGAAGCATTGCTGAGAAATGCTGAGTCATCTTGTGTTCAGCAACACGTGAGGAGAACAAAAGTCCTGGATGGGAAGGCTTTGGTCCCAGACATGCCTCCAATGTCTGGGACACCGATTCTGGGTATAAGAATGCCTTTGAACATTTGGCTTTTGTTTATTCCACTTTTGAGTATATTCTGTTACTGGTACTTGAAAGAACTCTAAATGATATAGCAGTGTCAGAATAGGACTGGCTGCCATCTTCAGAATTTCTAGGTCTGTTTATTTTTTTAAAAAACTTCTTTTTTTATATGGGAGTATAGCCAATTAAAATGTTGTGATAGTTTCCGGTAGACAGCAAAGAGATTCAGCCATACGTATACACGTATCCATTCTCCCCTGAGCGCTAGATCTGTTTCTTTAAGTTCCTCGTTTCCTTTGCCATGTAGATACCTGAACAGCCTGTGTTGCTGGTCATCAAACAAGCCCAAGCATGTCTGAATCTGCAAGGAGTGTAGTTCAGGCATTATGCTTGGACTCTACAATGTAATTCCTATTCTAATTTTTGACTTTTTTCGTATTATAAGTTTTAATATAATCACCACCTTGTGGTATGTTACTTTAAAAACAGTAAAAGAATTTGAATGCTTGATAAAAAAAAGTCCTTACAAGGGAAACAGGATTGCTAGTAAATATCAGAATTATATATAAAAAATCTGCAAATAGGAATTAAAATATGTGGAGTCAAACTTTTATTACCTAATTGAAATGTTTGAAAATATTCTGCAGGTTTTTTTTTTATACCAACAATGAATAGCCTTCAAGCAAGATACCAAAGAGTAAATATTTTATTTGCTACGAATAAGTATTGTCTTATTTCTATGGGTACATCCTAATATACTAATATTTGCAGATGAGATATTTGCTCCTAGTTAATCTGGTGGTATTAATTTATGTTTTAAATCAGGTAGGGACTGGGGCTTCCCTGGTGGTTCAGTGGTGAAGACTCCATGCTCCCAATGCAGGGGGCCTGGGTTCAATACCTGGTCAGGGAACTAGATCCCACATGCCACAACTAAGGGTTCGCATGCCACAACCAAAGATCCCACATGCTGCAACTAAGACCAGGAGTAGCCAAATAAATAAATACATTTTTTAAAAAAAATCAAGTAGGGTCTGCAGGAAAGATAGGCTAAATATTTAATATTTCCATCCAAATCCTCAAAATACATATAAATCTTAACTGGTTCTTCGGTCTGCTTTCCCACAGTGGCAGAAGGGCTGTCTAGATGGTCAGTGCTAAACCAAGTTAGGGCAGGTCTATTCACCTGCATAGAACACTTGAGTGAAAAGTGAGCATTTCAGTCAATCATCTGAATAGCCTCAGACTCAAAGACAAAGCACTGGAATGATAATAAAACTTCTCACAGAGATTTGGGCAAGTCAGTGTTGCAGTCTTTGTTTTCTTCCTGAAGAAGATACCATACGACCAAGAAGAGTGCTCTGACCTGTTATAATTAGGAAAAATAATCCAGTATCTCTGTGGGCTACAACCATACATTGTTACAAAGAATGTTCAGTTTCCTGAATGGCAAAATGGTATTCCAAGAGGAAAGACTGCTGGATAGAGATTGGGAATTCTCTTTTAGATGGGAGTAACGAATTTAGTTGGGCAAAATCCGGGAGATAGTGGGGATAGGGAAGTCTGGCGTGCTGCAGTCCGTGGGATCTCAAAGAGTTGGACACGGCTTAGAGACCAAATAATAACAGCTAATTTAGTAAGGAAATAGTGGGTTAGCCTAGGATTCTGGGTCAGTCAGAAACCAACCCTGACCTAAATAAGATTTAGAATTCTATGTGTAGTGATTACTAGAGGACTTTGACCACTCTTTGATTTTTATTCTACTGGCAAGAATCCCAGGGAGGTGGCGGATGACAGGTGACTCTAACCCAACCCCCGACAGCGACTCTACCAATATTAATCTCTGTTCAAGAGGTGCTGGAGAAAGGAGAGATTTTGTGACTTGAGGGTACTGTGCTTTCCTTGGCAATACTCAGGCCATGGGAGAGCACATGACTGAAGCACTACAGCCATAGAATCAGAGCAGAAAGGATTCAGAAGAGTCCAATCATCTTCATTTCCACAAATGAGAAAGCACATCCAGGAGTGTTATCCGGGCAGCTTCTACATGAAACCTCAGATCGCTTGATTCATGTACTTCCACATTCTTCCAGTACATTATTGGACCAAAAGGCTATTAAGAGAGTAAGTAATGCAGAAAAAATGAGATGCTCCAGGTTCGGATATGAATTTACTCTGAAGAACACTGGAAAATAGAAAGGAATTTGCTACAGGTCTCAAAATCTAGGAAGACTTCACCAAAAATGCCAGAGGATTCCCCAAATAGTCTCAATTTGGGTGTGATGAACTGTAAGGAAGTTGTTCATATCTCCCCATCTTCAGGGTTCTGGCCCATAGTATATAAAAACCAAGGACTGGGCAGCATGGGGGTCAAAGCCTATCATTATTAGGACTTTGGGGATGGCTAGATTGGAAATGGTGGGGCTGGATATAGGGGGAGGGGTTTGCTTAACGGCAGCAGGTCTAAAAGAGACAGAGACAGCTAAGAGCAAACATGTATTGGGCTGGTGTGTGTGTTAGTCACTCAGTCGTGTCTGACTCTTTGTGACCCCATCAACTGTAGCCCAGCAGGCCCCTCTGTCTGTGGGATTCCCCAGGCAAGAATACTGGAGTGGGTTGCCATTTCCTTCTCCATTGGGTTGGTAATGAAGTTCATTTGGGTTTTTCCATAAGATCTTACGGAAAAACTTGAATGAACTTGTTGGCCAATCCAATATGTATTGCCCAAGTTTCAAAGCTGGGACAGTTGGTGAAGATGGATGTCAGAGTCTGTCTAGTTGCACCAAGGTAAGGCACTCCTCCTGTTCATTATATTATTACTTACTATTTTAATAGGTACAGTAACTTGCCTTTCCTTTGTTTTTGCTCTGTTTTTTAAAAATTACTTAAACTCTTATAGACAACCAACAAGGATCTACTGCAGCACAAGGAACTTAACTCAATATTCTGTAATAACTTATATGGGTAAAGAATCTGAAAAAGAATCAAGATATATGTATGTGTGTGGTTTAGTTGCTCAGCTGTGTCCAACTCTTTGTGATCCCATGGACTGTAGCCAGCCAGGCTCCTCTATCCGTGGGATTCTGCAGCCAAGAATACTGGAGTGGGTTGCCATTCCCTTCTCCAGGGGATATTCCCCACCCAGGGATAGAACCCACATCTCCTGCATTGCAGACAGATTCTTTACCATCTGAGCCACCAGGGAAACCCATACACAAGCGCTCACACACATACACACACACATATGTATAACTAAATCACTTTGCTGTACATCTGAAAATAACACAACATTGTAAATCAACTATACTTCAATAAAATTTAAAAAATATATATGTGAAATCTTTAAAAAAAACATTACCTAGTAACTCTTAGGGTTACTCTTTCAATGACATTTAGAATTTTCAGAAAAATCATTCAAATCCTGGAAAAAGACAAAGATGAGCAGGATGTCTTTTTAAGGTCATCTCACTTTAGGACTATAGGGAACTGCTTAGTTCATTGTTTACTATTGATGAAAGGCCCCGGACTTAGTGAATTACTTGCTAAATTCTAGATTTTTATCTGGTAAAGATGCAAATAATTTCTGTCCTATGAAACATATCATCTTTAAGATTTACAGCCTGTTGAGAATTAATCAGGTTTTTTTTAATTGAACTTAGCAACCTTATCTTAACACTTTTGTTAAATTGATTATGTCTACTACATTTTTCAGATACTCTCTGAATCAATCATAACTACTTACTGGCTGCCACATTAATGATCTTCTACATGTATTCATTTTGTATTTGCTGGATAGTTGATATTATGTTTTTGAAAATTATTCTTCAATATAATTTTTTCTCTAGTATTCTTCATAAAATGTCTTGAGATTTTGATTGGAACTCATGTCATTTATAGATTCTTTTGGAGAGAATTTTACACGCTTACAATCCTGAGATTTACTACCCTGGTATTTTTACTTTCCTTACTTTTTCATTTAGATACTACACTTTTTTTTCCCCAGTTTATTCTAGGGTAATTCATTTTCTGTTGTTAAAGGGAGTTTTTTTTCCATTTTTATTTCCTAACAATTTTTAGAATAGAAAAATAGAAAGTGTGTGTGTGTTTATCCATTACCTCCCATCTCACTGAACGCTTATAGTATTTCTTTTTTTCCTTTTAGTCACACAGCTTGGCATGCAGGAGTTGGGGGCGGTGGCCTTAAGTTCCCTGACCAGGGATAGAACCCATAACTCCTGCAGTGGAGGCTCAGAGTCTTAACCACTGGATTCCCAGGAAAATCCCTGAATTCCTATATTATTACAAATAGGTTTTTTTTTTGGGGGGGGGGGTTTGGAGTTTTTCCAGATATACAATGATATGTAATCAAATCGTGATAATTTTGTGCTGCCCCCTTGCCAGTATTTGTAATTCCTCTTTCCATAAAGCATGTTTAGAACACTATTGAATAATAAGTGGAAGAGTGGGCACTCTTGTTTTGCTTAACATTATCATAGTTGGAGGTGCAGTTTACAAAGGCACTGAAGAAAGAGCCTATTTTTAGTAAATTGGCACAAAGAAAAGATCTCCTTTGATAGTGCAATCTTTATTTTCACTTAGTCCTCATTTCCTGTTTAATCATATCTCAAACCTTGACTGCTCCTCTCTATTGAAGATAGGTCTGGCTTTCCTGGTGGCTCAGATGGTAAAGAATCTGCCTGCAATGCAGGACACCTGGGTTCAATCTCTGGGTCAGGAAGATCCCCTGGAGGAGGAAATGGCAACCACTCCAGTATTCTTGCCTGGAGAATCCCATGGACAGAGGAGCCTGGCAGGCTACAGTCCATGGGGTCGCAAAGAGTCAAATATGACTGAGCAGCTAACACACTTTAGGAGCTCTGCTAATGAAAGCTAACATACTAGATTTAATACTATTAGATTAATAAACTCCATATGAGCAACTGTGAGTGAGTGAGTGAGTGAAGTCACTTCAGTTGTGTCTGACTCTTCGAGACCCTATGGACTGTAGCCCACCAGGCTCTTCTGTCCATGGGATTCTCCAGGCAAGAGTACTGGAGTGGGTTCCCATTTTCTTCTCCAGGGGATCTTCCTGACCCAGGGATCGAACTCAGGTTTCCCACACTGCAGGCAGACTCCTTACGCTCTGAGCCACCAAAAAATCCCATAAGCAACTGTGATGCTCTCTCAATTTATCTGGCGTCTCAAAAAAAAAAAAAAAATTGCTGCTTTGGGAGGTAAAAGGTTTTTTCAAGAAAAAGGTCGACCTGCACTTGGAGGAAATGGGAAGAACAGAACGCACCATGCCTGCTGCTGTTTCTACCAGGGTGCCTCATCCAGGTGAAGGGACAGGGCCAAACAAACAGCTTTCCGGCGTCTGCCAAATGGCCCTGGTCACCACTGCGGCCTTGCCAAGGGTAGGGCTCTGCTATAGACTGTGTGGAGTTGAGAGCTGAATACAGATTCCTTTTCTGTGCCTCTGGCCCGTGGAGCAGGCTTGTCTGGCCCAGATTGCACTTGAATAGATGAAAAGAATCTGTTTTCGCCTTGGCCTGGGGCCTGCAGTCGAGACCACAAAGGCTAGCACAGACACACAGGAGTGGAAGGGCAGCTAAGAAATTGGAGAGAGGAAACTTAGGGGATTTTGAGAAGAAATAAACAATCCCTCAAGAACCTTTCCGGCTGATGTAGATTATGAGTTATTCAAATGGCCCCTTTGCTCTCATTTGGAGAAATGAAAACTGCAAAGATACTAGTTACAGCCTCTTGTGGATTCACCAGAATCCAGTCTCCCAATCTTTTAAAGAAAAGCTAGCTAAGAAAAAAGTTACGGGGGAGTTCCCTGGTGGTCCAGTGGCTAACACTCTGCACTCCCAGTGCAGGGGGCCCCAGTTCGAGCCCTGGTCAGGGAGCTAGATCCCACATGCTACAACTAAAACCTCACACAACCAAATAAATAATTTTTTTTTTTTTTAAAAGAGAAAGGTTACAGGCCTAAAGGTGGGACCCTGAAAGATGAGAAACATCGTGAACAAGAAGGATTTCTCCCCCCAAGCTTGATCCCGGAATGCAAAAGTTTAACCAAAATTAGAGAAATGTTGGTTCATGCATGATGAAGAGCTTGGGAAAACTGGCAGTGATTTTTATCAATGTGCTTTGTTTGGTGGGTAATTATGAGAGCCAGTCCCTTTGTTTAAAAAGAACTGTCTTTGGAATAGCTGGGAAAGCAAGTCCTTACTCTCTTCCTATTTTGCTTAGAACCAATGAGATGGGTTTTTTTTACATGGGAGCAATGACTGCCTGACGTTTCTGCCTGGAGGGCTTGGTAGAATACAGTCCCAGGTGTAATCTGGAGGCTCTGCCTGTAGCCCAGACCCGGGATGCAAAAGGAAGTGGGGTCTGCAAGGCCTAGGCTCATGAGGAAGCTCCATCCTTCCAGTTATGAGAATGGTTACTCTTGGCTATTTCCACATGACGGGAAACACTACGTGTTTGGGGATAAAAATATGTAGATGATCAGGACTATCAGAGACCATCAGGTGAGACCTCTTCCATGTTTTTCTCCTCCAATTTATTTCCGCCCTTGCTGCCTATATGCTTGTTCCTGGCCTTTGCTACTGTGTTGTTGTGGTTGTTTAGTCACTCAGTTGTGTGACACTTTGCCCCTCCATGGACTGTAGCCTGCAAGGCTCCTCTGTCCATGAAATTCCTCAGGCAAGAATATTGGTGTTGCCATTTCCTCCTCCAGGAGATCTTTCCAACCCAGGGATTGAACCCAAGTCTCCTGCTTGGCAGGCAGTTTCTTTACCACTGAGCCACTTGGGAAGTCCTTGCTGTTGTGTGGGGTAGTATTTTTGTATGTCAAGTGTGGGAATTACTGTGCTACCACTACCCAGGGAGCATGTTAAAATGCAGACTCCTAGGCCCTACCCCAGAACTATTGAATCAGAATATATGGGAGGGAGGAGGAAGGTGCATCTTTCATGATCTCAAGTTTGAGAAGAACTGGACCTCTGAGGACTCAGAGACATGACTCTAAACCACAGTGTTACGGAGTATTACATGGTCTTAGGCAAATTATTTAACCTGTCTCAGTTCTCTGGGCTGCAAAACAGGACTCACTATACCTACTTGATATTGTTATTGTAAATATTAATGACTATATTTTAAGTCAGTGTACATAGGATAGCATGGGGGCAGAGTTAGTGTTCATTCTGCATCAGAGATTGTATTTGCTCTCATCTGGATAAACCTTGAAGGTCAGAGCCTCCTGAGTGGCTGCAGGTCAACTGGTTTTAAACCTGCCATGTCTGTCCCCCTTCACCCTTTATTACCCAGTCCCCCCACACACTCTGCCTTCATGAGCCAAGAAGAGCCAGCAGATAGAAGCCCTGGTCCCAAGGTCAGGACAGAATTCTTCTTTGCTCTTGAAACTGCTCCCCCTGCCTTGGTCTTCTTGTTTCTCTGTGGCGGCTCTGGTCTCTGGCTTCCGCATCTGCTGCATTGCTCAATGTGGTGGCCTCCTCAGGCTGCCTTGGATGGCTCAGGATTCTCGTCTTTCTGTATCTGCACACTGTCTCTGTTTGGCATTACTCACAATTCTCTGAGGAAGACTCCCTCATCCATTCTCTTTCCTGTGGATCTCCCAGTGGTGTGACTATGTTCTCTATCAGAGGAAGAGAATCTGGACAAACCACACCTTAAGTTCCAATTCTCTGTGAATAGACACAGACCAAACAATAGAAAACAACTGGAGTATTTGTTTAAAAATACTGGCCTCCTGGAGTTACAGCCTTTGGTCCTTACTCCATTTTATGAAAGCCTTTGTATGTTCTTTTAAACTACATCCCACCCTTTTGGACTTTCCTGGTGGCTCAGTTGGTAAAGAAACTGCCTGCAATGCAGGGGACCTGGAGTTTGATCCCTGGGTCGGGAAGATCCCCCAGAAGAGAACATGGCAACCCACTCCAGTATTCTTGCCTGAAGAATCCCATGGATAGAGGAGGTTGGTGAGCTGCAGTCCATGGGATTGTAAGAGTCGGACATGACTGAGTGGCTAAACCATCACCACTCTTCTGCCTTTCAAAGCTGAAACGTAGGTTTGTGCTCTGCCTTTTCAGGAAGGAAGGTGTGCTCGGTAGGGTGTGTGAGAACAATTAAAACAGCACTGTGAGCAAGACAGCTTCCAACCGAAGGAGACGGCTTTTAACTGCTCAAAGCTTGAAATGCCAACTACTTGTGAGTGGGTGGTTATGATTTCTTTCTCTTTTTTCTTATAATTGTAAAGCTTCGGTGACTGGGTACTCTTCCCAAGAGAGCAGTCTAGAAAAGAAACATCTCCTGCAAAGTTGTTCTTCCTTAATGGCTGAGTGAAAATGAAAGCTATATAAAAGGAACCTGAAGTAAGAATGTCTTCATTGAATCTCAAAACATCAAGTGTAAACGGATTCATTCTTATGTCTCTGTAACGGAAGGAGTTGTAAAATATTAGTGTCCTTGGTGTCCAGGTGTGCGATGGAACGAATGGACGCGTTTAGTCATTTCCCCAAGGCTGCTCTGTGTGAACCTCTGGTGGAGGCAGAAGCAATTAGCACTTAAGTACCAGTCAGCCCTGGACATCACTGACCTTCAGTCTCTGGAGAAAGACGCCACTTCTCACGAGAAATAAGTTTTTCTCTGTGTCTCTCTCACATACACACACACACATACACACCCACACAATTGCATGGAAACAAGAAACTTCACTTCTCCTTAGGTTCTGCCTTTTACAGACTAACCGGTATATGCTGATCACATACCTCAGAGACGCACTGATTGGGACACGAGAATAAGCAGAACTATACCATCTCTCAGGCTTCCCTGATGGCTCAGTGGTCAAGATCCTGCCTGCAGTTCAGGAGACCCAGGAGACAAGGTTGAATCCCTGGGTGGAGGAAATGGCAACCCACTCCAGTATTCTTGCCTGGGAAATCCCATGGACAGAGGAGCCTGGCAGGCTGCAGTCCATGGGGGTCCCAAAAAGCCAGACAGGACTGAGCACGCATGCACACACATACCATCTGCGTGGGGATCAGAGTGCACCAGACCAGAATTCTGGAGACCACCAACCACTGTTATACTGCTTAGAAGTGAAATTAGAAGTGAGGTCTCAGGTTAACTCAGTCACGATGCAGTAACGAAGACAGACTGTAAGGTAAATAGATTTATATTTACAGAAAACAACAACAACAAAAAATGTACAATATAAGAAACATGAGAATAAAATTAATGAGTATCTGGATCAAGTATTGAGGGAATAAACCATGACTGAGTATGTTTCCTACAACAAACTAAATTTAGGTAATAATTAGTACCAGATAGCACTAAATGTGTTTCCAACTGCTCAAGGATTTTAGTCAATTAAAAAGTGTTTCAGTTCTACAACCTGAGTGGACTCTGGAACTTTTCTGGTTTGATCAGCCAAAACTTGGGGCTAAGGCGTGAGCCTGGAACCCGACTTCGAGGCCCTTCTCAGGACTTCCTGGGCTTCCCAGGTGGCGCTAGTAGTAAAGAATCTGCCTGCCAATGCAGGAGATGCAAGTGATGCAGGTTGAATCCCTGGGTTGGGAGGATCCCCTGGAGGAGAAAATGGCAACCCCTCCAGGGTTCTTGCTTGAAAAGTTCCATGGGGAGAGGGACCTGGTGGGCTACAGTCCATGGAGCCACATAGAATTGTACACAACTGAGTGGCTGAGAATAAGCACAATCTCAGGGTTTCCCAAACAAAGGTTTAAGTTGGACAGCATTTAGGGGTCATCTCTCCTGAGAGTCTCACTTTTTAACCACACAAAATTCTTAAGCCACCAGCAGGGGCGCTGAGCATGGAATTCTAGGCATCAGCTAGCAGGTGAGGGAAGAACTCACAGGTCCAATAGTAAGAGAACATTAGAGGAAGGATGATTGGGACAGATGATCATACAAAAACGTGGTAGATAAATATTTATCTACATGGAAAGTGAAAAAAATTTGTTAAAGAGAAAAGCAGATTGCATACATTATTTTCAATATGATCTGTTAAAATTTTTATAGAGAGACATGTTTATAAAGATATATAGGAGAAATATACCAAAATCTTAGTAGGGAATATCTCTGAAGTGTAGAATTACAGATTTTCCTATGTGTCTGCCATTTCTAATTTTTAAACAATGAGCTTGTATTGTTTCATCTTTTAAAAAATCTTTTATTTATTTTCAAATATAAGACACTATTCAAAACGTTCCTGAGTAAAAAGGCCATTTCTATTTAAAATAAGCACTAAGGCCCATACTTCCTTTCATCTCCTCAAGTAAGGAGAGATTCAGGGGCAGCTTCATAATTCATCAATCATTCAGGTCTTCATTCACGATCCCGGTGTCGGGTATAGGAATTCAGGCTAAATAAAGCTGTTCTACATCCCAGGTTCCTGCATGGGGAAGGCAGGAAATTTCCATGGTGCCGGGCTAGCAGGCAGAATCTCCGATGGCTGTCAGCTACTGTAGTTCCTTCCATTTCACCCCAGACACATCCAGAAGATATTTTTTGAGGTGGGACATTTCAGGTCACCTCCTTGGGTTCCTCCTTGGCCCCTATTAGGGTGGCCTCTGACCCTTTCAGTTGATTCCCTGACACAGATTCCTAGAAGCATGGTCTGCTCTGTAGCAGTATAAATTTTTGAGAAACAAAGTCACTTTAGCCTGAAGACCAGGTTTCGAGGCTGTGCATCAGTCGACAGCGGTTACGTAACGGTTTGTCTTTGTTCCTCTGGCCATCTGTGACCTCTCCTCTTCTTCCTGCTGACACCATCCCCAACAGAAAAATACAATCTGTTTAGCCTAATGTACCGCCTTCTCTCCTGAGCCTTCGCGGAGAATAATAACAGCAGCTGCATGACTTTTGCTTAATGTAAATACTTTATTTACTTTTGTATTTAATTTATGCATCTGTCCAGTGTTTGCACAGCTGTTTGATGTCTGTGTGCCCACAGATTAGCCTTTGCTGATTTGATCCAGCTTAAACTCTAAGTGCTGAGAAACAGAGGGGGCTCTCAGTGCACTTTACCCAGCCTCCAGCATGATACCATACAGATGAAAACTTAATTAAGAATTCCGGAGGTTGAGACATCTCCTTGAAGGCATCTTTCTTGATAAGAAGAAAGACCAATTTTACCTGATCTGCTCAGACAAAACATGACTGTTGTATCAAGGTGACTCTTGTGGAGTTTTTTCTCTCCCCAAAACTGTACCAAATTATTTGGGGAAGTGTAGGATATGAGATTCAGCCTGGATGCAGGGCTAGTAATTATGGGATGGGTTGGGATAGAAAATTGCTTTTCTTGAGGTTTACTTGTCCATCAAAAAACCAAGAAAGGACTGGGTAGTGTAATGGCAATGGTTTGGTTAACCCATACACTTGGAACTTAGTTTGCATGCCTGTACCTGAATGTGGACTAGTTTTCGATGTTGTCTTGTGGAAAGAGTTGAGGTCAGCTGCACCAGGTATGGTTATTGGAGGCAGGGGTGGGAATGCAAGGGCAAGGACCACCCACCCCTCCCCCTCCCCAGCCCAGTCTTTTCCCCTCTAGTAGGAGAGTGGGAAGAAAAAACAGTGGACAGGGATTTCTGTTTGGATGGGCTCTCTCCTATAATGTAAAGGTATCATTATCCTTCAGTAACATTTTTGTCCAGTTTTATGTGACCTGACCATCAACACCTTTTTTTTTTTTTTTAAAGATAAGGGACTTCCCTGGTGGTCCAGTGACTAAGACTCAGCGCTTCCAATGCCAGGGACCCTGGTCAGGGAAATAGATCCCACATGCCGCAACTAAGGCCCAGTGCAGCCAAATAAATAAAATAAAAAATAAATATTAAAAAAAATAAAAAGAGAGATAATAAAGATCAAGTACAGGTTGAATTTTAGGCAGAATTTGAATCTCTCTGTGCCTCTCTGTGCCTTAATGTAATTAGTGCCTCACACCTGTTGATAAAGCCTTAGACTGTCTATTGAAAGGTGAACCACAAAGAATAGAAAACTGAATTACCTAAAGTATAACTTTCTCAGTGGCTTGACTCTCTCTATCACTGTTGCAGAATTTTGCAACAAAGTATTTTGTTGCCATGAGTAAGATGGTTGCCACTGCTGTTTTGTTAAAAATTCATCAAGAAATAAAGAGAAATACTTTTAAAATTAGATCATGACCCAGGAAAGAAGGAGTGAACTGGTAAGTTTGAGTCTGTTATCAACTTTGTTTGAGACTGGCCTTTTATATCACTCTGAGGAGTAATACTGTTTGTTTTCAGCATGAAACCCATAAGAGAAAAAATTGAGTGGGGAACAGGGGGATAATATTTTGATAGGGTTGTTTTATTGTTTTGTCTGATGCATTATGACCTCTAACCTCCAACATATTTAGGGATCATTCATACTTAAACACAAAATAACTTCCAAAGCCAAGTGCAAATGGATTTTTTTTTTAAACAATAAAATGGCATATTGGATTATGCTTCTCGAGTTGCCCAGGAAACTTGGTGTTGACTGCGGTAAGTTTCAGAAACATAGGTGCATTCTCAGCCAACATGTATTTTGAATATAGCAGAGAAACAGATGGTTTAGACCTTCTGAAATGCATTGAATTCTGGAAACTGGAAGCCAGAAAGGACAAAATCGTGGGAGGGGAATGGCAGGGAGCAGCACCCTGGGAAAGCAGCAGCCCTGGAGTTGAATGACCTTCCTTTGAACCCAAGCTTTCCCAAGTCACTTTCCCATGCGCTTCCTCAACACTGGTTTCAGTTCTTTAGATCTCATGAAAGGCTTGGGGCTGGGGAGCATCACCACACAGCTGACTGGAGTGCTGATTCAGGCAGGGCTGGGAGGGAGGGCTGGAGACGCAGTGTTTACAGTGAAATACTGTGTGTGTGTGTGTGTGACTGTGTGTGTGTGCATATGTGTGTGTTTTCTCATAAGGAGTAGTGACATCTCACCACTGCCACCGCTGCCAATGGGAGATTTAGCTTTCTCCAAGTCACCTCAATTAAACATACATGTTAAATAAAGCAGCATGCTTGAGAGATACAGCTTCAAAAGCTCCTTGAGACCTGATTCCTCGTCTAAACATTTCACTGTCCCTTAAAGATCTCATATAGAGAAATGTTAGAGTTGTCTCTATTCATTCTTTCATGAGCCGCTACAAAATTTTGCTTGCAAAGAAGTGGAATTAATGCTTCTACAAAAGCTTACATTTCAGTGTGGTTCCTTTCACTTCCTGGTCTAAGTTCACATCTTAGAAATGGACACTGTAGAGCTCAGACAGTGGGTGATACACTCATATGACTATCTTGCTTTGCTATCTTAGGACATCTTTTCCGATCATTTTAGAAATGCTGAGTGATTTTCATGGGTCTTATGGGTTCCATCCCTGGTCAGGGAACTAAGATCTCACATGCCACTCATTTCATCTTCATTTCAAAACATTAGACAAAAGGAGTTTGGAAAACATAATAATCCTAGTTAATTTCCAAATTTCCTTTCTTCCAAAGCTTTTTCATAATAATTTAATTTTCCTACTTTTATGATACCACACTAAAGAAGAAATCAAGCAGGGCCATTTTGCAGATGGAAAAAACAGATGTTAATTGACTTATTTAAGGTTGCATGGTGAGACAAGATGAAAAAGGAAAGGGACAACTAGTTCCTTAAGTTTACTACATTTCTTTCCAACATGTTATTTCAGTTGGAAATGGAAAGGCACTTCATATAATTTGCCTTTGATTTTCTGTGTCTTTAATGTTTATGTATTAAAAATCTAATTGCAAGGTTAGACTATGATTTTCCTTTAAAGTCATTAAATTATTCATTAATACATATCCTTCTCTGCTGATTCTTGATATAAACAGATTTTTGGCATAATTTGTTTTGATTTGATTTGCAGTGAATTGCAAATAATATAATTTTTTAATTTGCAATTTTCCCACTTGTAATAAAGACATATCTATAGCAATAAAAAACAACAGAAAATAAGTCAGGATATAGATTCTTTACTCTGGCAATATCATTTATGCATTTATTTGGCAACATGGATACAAAGGTGAATAAACAAATTCCTGCCCTAATGGAATGTTCATTTTGGTGAAAGAGATAAAAAATAATCAATTAAAAAACACAATGATGGAGTGAAGGGGACAGAGAAGATAGAACTATTTATTTTATTTATTAATTTTAAAAAAATTTATTCATTTGGCTGTGCCAGATTTAGTTGCAGCATTCAGGATATTTAGTTGCGGCATGTGAACCCTTAGTTGCAGCATGTGGGATCTAGTTCCCTGACCAGGGATCGAACCCAGACCCCTACATTGGGCGCATGGAGTCTTAGCCACTGGACTGCCAGGGAAGTCCCCAGAACTATTTTAGACAGCAATTGAAAAGGTTAATTTAAAAGTCAGGAGAGGGTGGCCCTCCCTGGTTTAGGGACTAGCTGGAGCAGAGTGAGTGGAGAGGTGAGTGGTGGCTAAAGTGTGTGCTGTGATTAGAAGCACAGACCACAGAAGAGTTTGAGCAAAAATAATCACATCTCATTCATGTTTTAAAAGGAATTATCTGGTTGCTGGGCTGAGACTGTACCATGTTGGAGTAAGGATAGAAGGAGCCAACGCAGGAGACTCAACACATGTGGCTTCAATCCCTGGATCGGGAAGAACCCCTGGAGGAGGAAATGGCAACCTATTCCAGTATGCTTGCCTGGAGAATCCCACGGACAGAGGAGTCTCAGGGGCTTCAGTCCATGGGGTCGCAGAGTCGGCCATGACTGAGCACACATGCTCACACTCATGGCTACCTAAAATAAGGAGACCAGTTAGTCAGCCAGGAGAGAGATTGGAGGAGGCAGAGGCGGGTGTTGGCAGTTAGGGAGGAGGGAAGAGGTTGGATTCAGTGTATGTTCTGAAGGTAGAAGTGGAAGGTCCTGCTAAAATCAATGTGGTGTTTGAGAGAAAGAGTTGTTTTTGTCCTGAGACAGGGCAAACTTGAAGGAAGCAATTTTGGGCTTCGGTTTTAATGCTGAAAGTTAATGAGTTCTGCTTTGGACACATGAAGTTTGAGATATTCAAACACGGGTGTCACTGAGGCAGCTGGACATAGGAGCATGGAGTGCTGGTGAGAGGTCAGGGTTAAAGATATACAACAGTGAATGGAGGTTATTTAAAGGAGAGGGCTGTAGGAGACTGCCCTGGGAGGGGGCAGAAAGAAGAGGAAAGGCACAAGGTCAGAGCCCTGGGGCAAGTCGACATTTAGAATTCTACAAAGGGAGAAGGAACCTTTTGAAAAGACTGAAAAAGAGCTACTATCTGGCTAAACGGTTCAAAAGTAGATATGTAGATAGGTACAGCTGGTGTTAAAGTTCAGAGTCTGAAAAAATCTTTGTGGGAGTTCAGCCTTAAGTTCTAAATTATTGTAACAGAGGCTAATGAAACAAAATATGACCAGGAGAGGACAGAAGATGGCAAGTGTATCATTTTAAGGATTGCCCTGAAGATTTAGCACTACTGACCACTTCCTAAAATGTTGCCTAATAGTAGTTTATTCTTGTAAAGGGTTCAGTGTTGAGAGAGTTTACTTCATGGGCATCCAGATTAGCTGGGAGGATGCTACACGCAGACAACATACCTTTTTTCAAATATCTATTTTGATGTCCCGGAGAAGGAAATGGCAACCCACTCCAGTATTCTTGCCTGGAGAATCCCACGGACAGAGGGGCCTGGTGGGCTGCCATCTATGGGGTCGCACAGAGTCGAACATGACTGAAGCGACTTAGCAGCAGCAGCATTTTGTTGTCCTGTTTAACGGGGACACAATATGGAGCTGGTCCCTTTGGCCAGGAAGAAAATACATTAAAAAAGCAAGGTCAATGGAAGTGCCAAAAAACAAAACAAAAAATAAATAAATAAAAAGGCAATGTCAAGGGTCACTTTGGGAAAATTCTCTCCTAAGCCTGGTTGGCTTATTTTTCTCAACTTATTTTTTCTCAAGCCAGCTGCTGAGCCTTCAATTTGGGGATGAGAATAAGCTCCCTCTCTCCCCCTTGTTCAAATTCCCAGGCTCTTCCTAAAACTCAAGGTTAGGCAAGTAATGCAGTTGTCTCTGTGGCCGCCCTCTGCACTGGCTCAACTTGTCTGCACCATGACGCTGCTTCAGTGCCTGGAGGGGACCGCAGTGCAACAGATCCTAGATGCCAGGAGTGAGCCCAGATGCTACTGTCCGGAAGACGACAGTGCCAAGGCCGAGAAAGGAGGCCAGGCGGAGACCTCCCACAGCTCCAAAGACAGAAAGAATTTGCCATTTCCCCCCACAACCCCCGCCTCTCACCTTGAGAATACTGAATCAAACCAAAATAGATGCAGTTATTGAGCATTTTACATTCAGATAGGCTTATTTTTCTTTAGGGAATGTTGCAATTATTGGAATATATGTCTTGAATCACTAAAGGTATTCTTAGGACAAAGGCAATCGGTTACAAACTCTGAAACATGAAGTTCAGATGGCTGCAGAGTTGCCCAGAAATCACAGCCTTCAGTTTCTCTGCAGGCATAGCAAGAGCAACTACTTATTCATAGGTTCTCTAGATGCTTCTTTCCAAGGAGGGGGAGTGCTGGCTTAGAACCAGAGTAAGGAGCATCAGCAGCCTTGAGCTTGCTCAAACACCCCTGACATCTGGAATACACAGGAGGAATCCATTTGTTCTTTCTCTGAAGTTGATAAAATACCAATGTGGGGAAAGCTACCAAGATGTTTTGAGACTCTAAAATGGAATATCTGTGTCATCCAACATATGCATAGATCCCAGTTCCTGTAGGTATTACTCACCCTCTCTACCAGCTGAACATATACCATTCAATATTTGGCCAGTAGAGCTGAATCCCGGGGTATTATGGCCAAACTCTGGGATGTGAGGGCTTTCCAAAAGAATTTAGAATGTCATGATCTTAGTTGAGAGTAGTCAGGGATATCCTTCAGACCATAAGGAGATCAAATCATTCAATCCTAAAGGAAATCAACCCTGAATACTCATTGGAAGCAATGATGCTGAAGCTGAAGCTCCAACACTTTGGCCACCTGATGCGAAGAGTTCACTCACTGGAAAAACTGAGAGCAGGAGAAGGGGGTGACAGAGGATGAAATGGTTGGATGGTATCACCAACTCAATGGACATGAGTTTGAGCAAACTCTGGGAGACAGCGAAGGACAGGGAAGCCTGGCATGCTGCAGTCCATGAGGTCAAAGAGTCAGACATGACTAAGCGACTGAACAACAACAACAAAGGGATGAGAGCCTTGTGCAAAACTCGTCTCTCATGGTGGCTTGGTTTAATGTTCCATCCTGACCTCTTGACATCAAAGGAGATTTCTCTTTCATGCTCACCAATCACCTAGGAACAACACACGCCATTAAACCCTCTCTGCACACTCATCCCTCTCTAGCAGAGATAGGTCTCTGTGGTCAAAAGGTGAACCCATGAACTCCTGCAGTTTGGAGAAAGTAATTTTTAAACTACGAGCTTGGGTGAAGCTGCAGGTCTCTAGTTTTCTTCACTCACCTGGCTGTTTCTCCAGCACTTAGGAAGTACCCCTTAAGACCTTTACAGATCCTAAGTCTACCTGTTTCAAGTAGATGGCTACCAAACCAGGATGTTGAGTTGTTGTTTAGTTGCTAAGATATGTCTGACTCCACGGACTACACCCTGCTAGGCTCTTCTGTCCATGGGATTTCCCAGGCAAGAATACTGGAGAGTGTTGCCAAGCCCTCCTCCAGGGGATCTTCCCCACCCAGGGATAGAAACCCAGTCTTCTGCATTGGCAGGAAGATTCTTTAATGCTGTGCCTACCAGGATACATTTTTAAAATGTACGTGTCTTTAAATTTTCCCATCCAAGTCTGTGCCTCTATGTGAATCTCATTCCATCCCTTCCCTCCTTCTCTGCTAGAAAACATTCTGAATCTTGGTCCTTAAAGAAACCTTGGTTATACTGAAGCTGGCAGGAGTGAGATTATTGTACATGTTCACTCCCTAATTTCTCTCCAGGATGTGCTGAAATCCTGCTTCACATCTGTGCCCTTGAAATCGTGCTAACTGTGGTCAAGGCCACGTTTTATATTCAGTGACTCCCACTGACATGAGTATATGCTGAGTGGACCCGAATCACTGCAGTGACATTAGACGATGCAGTATTTGGCATGGGTGGATTTGAGTACTGAGATACATTATGTAGGCTAACCCCCTCCCCAACATTCAGATCCCAAAGGAGTCAGAAGGAGTGAATGTTACATATATAAAAGAAAAAGATCAAAACAGAAAAGGTTTTGTCAAGATCTGTTCTGTTACACAGACCGCTCGTTGCAGGTCGAAGTAATGCGCAGCCTTTAGGGGTTGAACAAAAGGAGTAGGAGCGAGAACCAAGGGCAGTGCCATACACACGCAGGGGTTCACGTGTCTCCTGGCCACGGACCTTCCGGGGTTGCTGCTCTTTTACCCTTTCTTGTCCTTCCTCTCCCTTGACAGGTCACTTCCAATCTTCCAGTCCATAACTCTGAATGAAGAAGACAACCAATGGAACTTTTAGGCCCAGATTCCAAATAATAACCGATGCGAGTTGATTTTAGACCAAAACGCGCAAGGGATGGAGAGACAGGGAGCTTCCCGACGTGCGGCAACGCCCCCTCTGCTCCGCGGCGCGGTGACAGCACCCCGGGGTCAGCTGTGAGTGGAGAGGAGCCACTGCCGTAGTCTCGGAGGATGGCTCTTCCCGGCGTCGCTGCTGCTGCGGCAGGGTTTGTGTTTTTGCACCGCAGCACGGTGCAGAAGCCAAGGCGGCAGACCTCGCCCGAACCTCCTAGGGTGCATCCCGGCACCCTTCCCTCGCCCTGCCGACCCCCGGAACCCCCGGGGGAGCGCGAGCAGCCCACCCCTCACCGCCCCCCCGCCGCGCACGTGCGCTCCCGGGACAACAGCAGGCGAGGCCCGGGCGCGCCCCCGCCGCCCTCGGCCACGCGCGCGCTCCGCCCGCCCTCCTCGCGCGTGCTCGTGCCCGGGGGCCGCGGCCGCGCGCCTCTTCTCCCCGCTGCGGGCGTCGCGGGCGCAGGAGGAGGCGGAGCGCGGGAGGCGGAGGCCGGGCCCGGCGGCGGGCTCCAACGGGCGCGCGCCGCGAGCGGGGCGGGGGCGCTGCGGGGGCGGCCCGGAGGCGGCGGGCTAGGGGCTCGAAGCCCAGGACCGCATCCCCAGGGCCGGCTCGGCCGGGGGAGGGCGATCGCGGTGCGGGTCGAAGGGGAGGACGACTCCGAGGCCGCGGCCGGGAGCCCGGCGTCCCCGCCCCCGAGCCTGACGGGGCGGCGCGGCGGGATGAGGCGCTGGCGCTGGGGGCGCCCGGCCGAGCCCCCGCGGCTGCCCCGGGCGGCCAGGCGCTAGGCTCGGCGCGCGGGCGGCGCTCGGCGGCGGCGAGGATCGGGACCAGGACGAGGACGAGGAGGAGGAGGAAGGGGAGGGCGTCGGGCCCGGCGCCCCGCAGGGCAGACACGGAGCGGCGAGCGGGGCGCAGCGACGCCGCGGCGGCGCGGCGGGGCCGCGGGGCTCGGTAAGGCGGGGGCCGCGGGAGGGTCGGGGGCGCCGGTGACGTGGGCAGGCGCCGCAGGGAAGGGCTGCGGGGGCCTGGCTTTCCTTTTCGGGAGAAATTCTTTTTAAAGTAAAGGTTCGGGATCGAATGTTCTTGGAAGGCCATCTCGGGTTTCCCCCTTCCTCCCCCCTCCACCCCCCCAACCCGGCTCCCTCCTCGGCCTCCCGGGGCGGACCGCGATCGGGCCGCAGCCGCCCGCGCCCACCACTTCCCCGCGGCCTCGGCGGACCGGGCCGGGCGGTTCCCGGCCTGCTGCGGCGCTCCGGGCCCGAGGCGCCGGGGCTCCGGGGCGCCCTGGCCGTGCCCGCTCCCCGCCGTGCTCGCTGTCGCGTCCGTGGAGTTTTCCCTCTCATCTTTCTAATTGGCTGAAGTTGCCTCTGCACATTGGACGGTGCTGGTGACTCTAGTGCCTTTTTCCTCCCTTGGTCTCCCCCGCCACCCCATCCCCGTCTTGCCTCTCTCATTTTGGTGACTTGATTAAATATTCATGTTAAAAAATTTCGCAAACAGATAAACAGAAACGGTACAGCGAGAAAGTCAAACCAGATTGCTTAGCTATAGTCTACTTCTAGACCCTTTATAACTCCACCTTCTGTGGCTGAAGCTTAAAGAAGGTGGACGGGAGGAGGAGACCCCAGGAGGATGCTTGGGTTGCAGTTTGATAGTTATCTTTTAGGAAATAAAATTTGGATAATTATAATTTTGATCTGCATGCAGAATTGCAATCTGCTTTTAAACTGCTTGGGGCACTGCATGATGTTACATGGATAGCTGGCAGCTGGGCCACATTGCATTGTTGTCAGCATCTCTTTTATTTTCCATTCTTTCAGAGTTTTACTTGGCACAGATTTAGACCTTTTAAGTCAATCTGAATGGGAGTAACTTCTGATGCATTGGTTGCTTTTGTAAACGTTGTCTATATTTGTATTTCTATTGGAAGAAGAAAAAGCATATGGTGCTAGAGTATTGTGGGTCTTAGCATCCAGAAAATACGCTAGTTTGAATCAGTAATTGAATTTGTTGTAATATTTTTGGGTAGTGATGATTGTGATTCATTAATATATTTTTCTTTATTGGATAAATTGGACTCAACTCGGAATATTGACATTTGATCTTTGTACTTGAGAAATAGAAGCTTTAATTGCTGCTACAACATGACCTCAAAGTTTTTCAAGCACTCACTGATGTGAATTCCTTCTTAATGCTGCTGTTTGTGAAGATGGGATATTATGAAGATGTGATGTCCGTTTTCAGGATTGTCTGGAGTTGGCTTCATTCCTAAAATTTAGTGTGTGGTGATTCTTCATAGAATAAGTCTCTAGAATGGCGTGAGGTTGGAACTATGCTCTAGCCAGTTGTGTTCATACCATCGTCCCTATAGCAGTCCGTAGAATAAAGCAGCACTTTGGACAGAGACCTGTCCAGACCTGGCTGGGGTAGAAGCCCAGTTTACTGTATGGTGATGCACGCTGAGATGGGCGATAGGGTGTAAGTGGGCCACAGAGGAAGTGTTAGTTGGAAGAATCTTCTTTGGTTATGTAACTTTTTGTTTTCTGGGGAGAGACCAAGAAGCAGCCAGGCAGGCTCAACTGTCATTAGAGTCTTTGATGTTGGCTTGAGTTCCAGTAGTTATGTTCCTTTTATTTTCTTTTCCTAACCCCCACATCGTTTTTCAATCACCAGAAGCTATGCTACAGTTGGGCTCAGACTTTAATGGGAATTCATTCATCTCTCTTTCTCTTAATCTCTCTTTATTTTATTTTTTAAAAGATATTTTTGTGAATGTGGACCATTTTTATTTTTATTTTATTTTTTTCCATTTTTAAAGTCTTTATTCAATCTGTGACAGCACTGCTTCTGTTCTGTGTTTTAGTTTTTTGGCCACAAGGCATGTCGGATCTTGGCTCCCTGACCAGGAGTTGAACCAACATCCCCTGCATTGAAAGGCAAAGTCTTAACCACTGGACCACCAGGGAAGTCTTGTCTTAGTCTGTCTTTAGAGTGACTTGTTCAGCAGTGTTTTCCCTTTCTGTGCTGGCCTTAGTGTGTTGTCTGCACAGCATACATAGATTCACTATTGACTGTAAATGCATCTGATGAATGTCAGGATTAGCAGCTGTTTTCTTCAGAAGACTTTGATAGCATAAGGAAAATTGAATGAAATGAACTAAACATTTTCATTGCTTTTAAAGATTATGACTAATAATTCTTGAAAATCTTTAGGGTTTAACCCATTAATGTGAAATTTGATGTCTGTGGAAGTAGTTGAGAGGCAGCAGGGACTTGAAATCAGGTTGTGGTTGCAGTTCTGCCACTTAGTAGCTGTGTGGCTTGGTCCCTGCTTTGGGCAAGTTATGTACATTTCTGAGCCTGTTTTTCTTAGGTGTAAATTGAGATGGGATTTTCCAGGTGGCTCATTGGTAAAGGATCTGCCTGTAATGCAGGAGACATAGGTTTGATCCCTGGATCGGGAAGATCCCCTGGAGAAGGAAATGGCAACCCACTCCAGTATTCTTGCCTGGAAATCCCATGGACAGAGGAGCCTGACGGGCTACAGTCCGTGGGGTCGCAAAAGAGTTGGACACGACTTAGCGACTAAGCAACAACAGCAACAAAATGCGACATTGCAAGGAGGCTTGCATTGTCTTCCTTACAGAGAGGTTAGATGAAAGAAAGGATATGAAAATACTTTGTATTGCTTCTTATATTCATAACCCATTATTGTCATTACCTATAAACTTAGTGTTTAGCTATTTTAAATGTCTTAATACCAGTTTTTAAAAATGCACATAAGGAATGAGAATGTGTTAGTTCTTTTTGAGTTCCAGAATTTTGTGATTCTGTCTCATTCTTAGGAAATCCATATGCTGCTGCTGCTGCTAAGTCACTTCAGTTGTGTCTGACTCTGTGCGACCCCATAGATGGCAGCCCACCAGGCTCCTCTGTCCCTTGGATCCTCCAGACAATACTGGAGTGGGTTGCCATTTCCTTCTCCAGTGCATGAAAGTGAAAAGTGAAAGTGAAGTCGCTCAGTCTTGTCTGACTGCTAGTGACCCCATGGACTGCAGCCTACCAGGCTCCTCCGTCCATGGGATTTTCCAGGCAAGAGTACTGGAGTGGGTTGCCCTTGCCTTCTCTGAATCCATATGTAGTGTCTACAGTTTTAGACTCAGAGTTTTTGATTATTTTGGGACAGATGTTTAGTTTATTGAGACTTTGAGCTTCTGAAAAGTATCAGTTCAGAATATTAAAGGAGATTACAAGTTAAGAGTATGAAAAGAGCTGTTTACTAAAATATATTTGTCTGCATTATTTAGGATAGACATTGACAAAATTCAGTATGTAGGCCAAATCTGGCCTGCAGCTTATATTTTGTATGGCTTATGAACTAAGAATGATTCATTTTCAAATAAAAAGTATTTCATAATGTTCAGGTTACATGAAATTCAGATACTAGTGCTCATAAATAAAATTTTATTGGGATTACAGTCACACTTGTTTATGTAGTGTCTATGGCTGTATTGGCTGTACAACAGCGGAGTTGATTCCTTGCAATGGTGATAGTATGGCCTTCAGGGCTTAAGCAGTTTTATTACCTGACCCTTTATAGAAAAGGTTTGCCAGTCTTTGTTGTTGTTGTTCAGTCGCTAAGTTATGTCCTACTTGTTGGCGACCCATGGACTGTAGCCCCCCAGACTCCTCTGTCCATGGGATTTCCCAGGCAAGAATACTGATACGGTTTGTCATTTCCTTCATCAGGGTATCTTCCCGACCCAGGGATCAAACCTGTGTCTCGTGCATTGGCAAGTGGATTCTTTACCACGGAGCCACTAGAAAGCCCCGTCTTTGCTTTAGGATGTAAAATTTTTTTCTCTGCTTAGCACAAGTGTGGTTTCTTGTCATAGCATTATAGGGATTAGGACCCCTGAAAAGGTACTGATTTTTGCTTTGGAGTCAGACAGACTTGTGTTTGAATGTCAGCTGTGATGTTAGCTTTGATCCTGGACAAACAAATTAACATCTTGGTGTTTCAGGTACCTCCTTTGTAATCAGAGAATATAGAATCTGTCTTAGAAGATTGTAGTGATGATTAAATGAAATGTTACATGTGACGGCTTAATACGATATTGTTGTTCAGTCGCTCAGTTGTGTCCGACTCTTTGCAACCTCACGGACGGCAGCATGCCAGGCTTCCCTGTCCTTCACCATCTCCCGGAGCTTGCTCAAACTCATGTCCATTGAATCGTGATGCCATATACGATATAGGCATATAAATAGTAAAGTTATAGATGATGGTGATCATGAATTCTAGTGTAAACAATACACCTAGAATGTTGTACATCACCTTGCCCCAATATTATAGAGTTGTTCTCCTTAGTGGTATGTTACTTGTTACTGAATTTTTTCCTTTACTGAAACCATTAGTTTAGTTAACAGCTGATAAATGGAATAACTTGAGAAATCTCTCATATGTTGTATTTTTATTAATCCCTTGCTTATTTCGATGATTAAGAATGGGAGGAAAGATAATTCTGCTCTGTTTTTCAAAGATCCTGGTTCTTGATAATTTCTTGGTACTAATATATGTTTGCAAGCTGAATTTAAATACTGGTTCTATTTTGGTTTTGATATTTCCTGTTTTTTGTTTTTTGACAAAGATATTTAGGAAAAGAACATTAAATTAGGCCAGGGTTAGGTGACTTTTTAAAATGTGTGTGACACCCTTTAAGTCTAACTTAGGATTTGTGTTAGCATCTCTGTAATAGCCTCTTCAGAGGCGGAATAATAAAACTTAATATTTTTTCCATAAAGATAGGCCTAGTGTACTTTCTAGAAGCTTCGTTGTTAAGCTGCTTTCTGAAATATTTGGTTTAAGTTATCTTACCGTGGATAAATTGGATGTACTTCCCTGCTTCAAATGCTGGTTTATTTAACATTAATCCCAAAGTCAGAGTGAGCAAATAAACAAAGGCCATTGTTCTGAGTCGAACAGAACAGGGCTGGGGCCAGTGTGGCTCTTGCCATCCTACAAATAGTGCAATTTCATGCCTTGGGTGTTCTTTACAGGCTGAGGGATAATCCCAGGGACACCTTTGGAGGGTGCTGACGTCCCCATGCTGTCTTTGGGGTGTGTGCAGAGGGCCTTTCATCAAACTGCAGAGCCGCAGCCCCTGGAAAACAGCGTTTGCGGCCCCATGGAAACAGTAGAGGCCTAAACAAGACCCTCCGTCTCAAGGAGACAGGATTTTCTTTTGAGGTTAAAGCATGTAAACAACAAAACCAACCAGAGAATTCCAGTTTGAAGAGGTGAAGACTGAGTGGGAATATTCCCCATGGTAGCAAAATGTAAAGATTTGGTAAAATAGATGTTTACAGGTTCATAGTATACCTGAACAAGGGGGCTTCCCTGGTATTTACAGGAGGTATTTTAGGTAGGTAAAATGAAGTGAGAAATGAGGTGTTTGGTTTAATTTCTCATATGCAGTTTATGAGCCAGAATGTTCAGAGTGGAAGTAGAATTCTGATTTTCAGGGAGAGTGCATCCGTTTACTACTTTATTTTATGCCCTGGATCATAGTAGACATTAGTATCGGAGGCTGTGGAGATGGAAAGCACTGAGAAAAGGCACGCGTGGCCCATGCACCCTGGACACGGTGTGATAGGTATACGTTGTCTCTGTTACCAAAGATAGGCACTGCACTCTGGGGAGGAATTCTGAAGTAGACATTCCGTTCCTTTGCCCTTGAAAAAGTATTAATAAAATTTTTATTTTGTGGGGTTCAGCCTTGTCCTGAGCAGGCCATGTGATTGCCCTGTTTTTATCCCGTTGTGTGTAGGATGGGAGTAGTAATTCCTGTTCTCTTTTTATTGGAGAGTTATATGAGAGAAGGACTCTCAAGATGAGTAGGATTTTCAGTGACTTTGAAGAACATATTATGTGAACTTTAGTAATTACCCGGTTTATTAAGGGCAGGCAAAAAAGGTAAGGAAACTTGAACAGAGAAAGGAGATTTGAACTTGAAGTCAGAGGACCTGGGTTCTCATCTTGGCTCTCCTGTAAATAAATCTGTGTCTTTGGACTAGTAAGTCATCTTGCTAAAAAACTCATTTTCTTTATATTTATTGATGAAATGAGGGGTCAAACTAGAGGTCTTTAAGATTCTTTCTTGCTCCAAAATTCCATGATCCTGTGATTTTTTTTTTTTTTTAAAGTAGAGACTATCCTCTTGTACTTCCCCAGTTTCTGTTGACCTTCTACCTGAGGAGAACCTGACAAACAGTGGTCTTCAGGACTTAGTGACAGTCCTGCTCTGGTAGGGTGCAGGAAACCAAATGTCTTTCTCAGTGAACTAAAAAGTATCCATTGAGTGCAAGTGAGGTTTTTTTGTACCAAGCTAAATGCAGTGGAGCCTAGATATGAAAGAAGTTGGCATCGAGTCTCTTCCCTTAGGAAGTGTTCCATTCCATTGGGAGGATAAACTATATAATGAAGAGGAATATTATGAAAGAGTGGACAAGGGACAGGGGGATAATCATCCCTGATCCGGCAGTGGCCATTGAAGGACTTGGGTGTACTGTTGGAGTGGATGCTTTGTGGCCTTGAACATTTGTTAAATGAGCTTTCTAGACTCCCTTCAGCTCTAGAAATTTGGTCACATTCTCCTTGAAAGAGCAGTAGCATCTTTGAATCAGCCTGTTAAGAGACAGAGTCAGCCTGTTAGGTAGGCGACAAATCAAGTGAAAACTGTTCAATCCAGGCCAGATTTTTATACTCATTCTACGTGATTGCTTGATTTACTAGATAGAAGGAAGGGATTACTTTAATTTTCTGGCAATGCATTCAAGGGGCAACAATTCTTCTGAAAAGTCAAGCATGTGAGAAGTGATAGGAGACTCAATGTGTCTCTGCTTCTGGGCAATAACTCTGAGCCCTGGATCTCATTCATTTTCCCCTTCTTAAGGATTTCACTCCTGCCATTATTTTTTCCCTTAAATTATCATTCTCTGCTTCCTGGATCATCTCTTTTAGTATGCAGACGTGCCCTATATTACTTGGAGCAGTGATGATTAATTGTTCACCAGATGCCACTCTCTCCAGCTTCATTTCAGTAATAGGGCCCTCAGGTTTTATCTGGCACATGGATGCCCAGCTGGACTGCATTTCCTAGCCTCCCTCTTACACGTGGATGTGACCGCATGATGAAGTTTAGGTAAATGGATATGACCAGAAGTACTGTGAGTGATTTCTGTGTCAGGGCCTTAGAAAGGAAAAGTGAATTGCTTTCTGCTTGCTCTTGCTTTCTGCTTTCCTCTTGCTCCCTTTCTGCCAGGAGAATATAGTGCTGGTACGTATTAATTCAACCTTGCAGTTGAGAGCAACACTTTAGGGGGAGGTAGATCAGTAAGATGGGTCCTTGGATGATCTTATAGAGCAGAACCACCTGCTACTGTTCATTTTTGGATGTTCACTGTTACTGTTCACTTAACTGGATGGTTAAGTGAGAAAGGAATACAGTGTTGTCTTGTTGGAACCACTAATACCTTACTAGGTATTAGAATAAATCACCTCTGTTAAACCATCCTCTCTCCTCCACCTTATGATTCCCTTCAGCTGTTGCCCAGTTTCTTTGTTCCCTTTTGCAGCAGGAGATATTTGTGTTTGCTGTATCTACTTCCTTACCACTGATTCTCTCTTTAGCCTGATCTATTTGAGCTCTTGTTGCTCCATTCGCTGACATTGCTTTTATTTTTATTTTTTATTTTTTATTTATTTATTTATTTTTTTGCTTTTAATCAAGGCTGCAGTGATCTGTATCTTTCAAAGCCAGAGGTCATGCAACGTCTGTATCTTACTGACCTTTCATCAGCATTTCCCATTGGCCAACTACCTTCTCTGATCTCATAGCTACTCATTCTCTTTGTCTTTTTTTGCCGCTTATCTCTGCCCACCTCCCCCTCTAAAATTTGGAGTGTCCCTGGGCGCTGCTGATTTCATCCATTTTCATGGTTTCAGGTACCGTTTATATGCTGTGGGGGCTCAGATTCCTGTCTCTGGTACTGATTTCTGGAGCTCTAGACTCATCATCTAATGCCATTCCTCTACCTGGATATCTCATGAAGAAGGCAGAACTGTGAATTACTTTCTTTCATTTACTCCTTCCTCCACTTCTCCCATGTATTTACTGTTTCAGGTGAAGCAGCCCCACTGTCTACCCAGTTGTGCAGGCTCTGAGGTCATCCTCCATTTTTTCCTTCTCACCTCGTGTTAATAAGTCCCATCAACTCCACCTTCGGAATATAAACTGGACTTGACTATGGCTCAGTTTTTTCATGGTTAACTCCTAGGCTAGCTGCCTTTGTCCTTTGGAAAATTATCTACAGACTTCCCTGCCTCTATCCTTGCCTTTATCCCCTGTGCTCCGCCTGTGTGTCCCCCACCTTCCTCCCACTCCTATCCCTTGGCTACTCAGGATCTTTTCAATGATTCCGTAGTTTTACCATTTCCACAGTGTCTTATAGTTGAAATCTTACAGTAATACTTTTTTGATTAGCTTCTTTCACTTTGTAATAAATATTTAAATGTCTTCCATGTCTTTTCATGGGTTGATAGCTTATTTCTTTTTCAGTTCAGTTCAGTTGCGCAGTTGTATCCGACTCTTTGCGTCCCCGTGGACTGTAGCACGCCAGGCCTCCCTGTCCATCACCAACTCCCAGAGTTTACTCAGACTCATGCCCATTGGGTTGGTGATGCCATCCAACCATCTCATCCTCTGTTGTTCCCTTCTCCTCCCGCCTTCAGTCTTTCCCAGCATCAGGGTCTTTTCCAGTGAGTCAGCTCTTTGCATCAGGTGGCCAAAGGATTGGAGTTTCAGCTTCAGCATCAGTCCTTCCAATGAATATTCAGGACTGATTTCATTTAGGATGGAGTGATTGGATCTCCTTGCAGTCCAAGGGACTCTCAAGAGTCTTCTCCAGCACCACAGTTCAAAAACATCAGTTCTATGCTCCAGTGGCGCAATCGGTTAGCGCCCGGTACTTATACAAAAACATCAGGTACTTATACAAAAACATCAGTTCTTCGGTGCTCAGCTTTCTTTATAGTCCAACTCTCACATCCATACATGACTACTGGAAAAACCATAGCTTCGACAAGATGGACCTTTGTTGGCAAAGGAATGTCTCTGCTTTTTAACATGCTGTCTAGGTTGGTCATAACTTTTCTTCTAAGGAGCAAGCGTCTTTTAATTTCATGGCTGCAGTCACCATCCACAGTGATTTTGGAGTCCCGCAAAATAAAGTCAGCCACTGTTTCCCCATCTATTTGCCATGAAGTGATGGGACCGGATGCCATGATCTTAGTTTTCTGAATGTTGAGTTTTAAGCCAACTTTTTCATTCTCCTCTTTCACTTTCATCAACAGGCTCTTTCACTTTCATCAAGAGGCTCTTGAGTTCTTTTTTACTTTCTGCCATAAGGGTGGTGTCATCTTCATATCTGAGGTTATTGGTATTTCTCCTGGCAGTCTTGATTCCAGCTTGTGCTTCATCCAGCCCAGCATTTCTCATGATGTACTCTGCATATAAGTTAAATAAGCAGGGTGACAATATACAGCCTTGACGTACTCCTTTCTCTATTTAGAACCAGTCTCTTGTTCCATGTCCAGTTCTAACCATTGCTTCCTGACCTGCATATAGGTTTCTAAAGAGGCAGGTCAGGTGGTCTGGTATTCCCATCTCTTTAAGAATTTTCCAGAGTGCTATTTCTTTTTAGCACTGAGTATATTCCATTGTCTGGGTATACTACAGTTTATCTACTCATCTGCTGAAGGACATCTTGGTTGCTCCAGGTGTTGGCAGTAATGAATGAAACTGCTATAAACATCCATGTTTTTTGTAAACAGGCGTTTTCAGCTCTTTTGGGTAAGTACCAAAGAGGGTGATTCTAGGATAGTATGATAAGCATGATTTTGAATGAGAGTTCCCATTGCCCCACATCCTTGTCGGCACTTGGTGGTATGAGCATTGTGGATTTTGGCCATACTAACAGGTGTATAGTGAGTGGATGATGCTCCTTTTCATCCCTTGACCGAGCTAAGCATGTACCTCTTCAGAGATTTACAATCACTGTTCCTTTTGCTTGGAATGTACTGCCTTCACATCTTCTCGTCTTCTGCTGCCCCAGAGAGGCCTTTGTGCTTACCTGTATACAGGCAGTCTCACGGACTCTGTCTTCTTTATTACCTACCTCACTTTGTTTTCTTCATTTCAGTTTGCATTTATTTGCTTTTATCTTACATTTATAACCCCATTTTCTGAAGGCTGTTTGAGAGGCCTGGGCTCTTTTTAGATATGTCCTGTAACCCCAGAATTTCTGTAGAATACGTAATTCTACAGAGAGGTGTCATCCATTGTGGGGACTGATGACAAGGTTTTCAGTGATAATGATAAATTGCGGGACCCTAGGAGCAGCAGGGAAGGTTCTGACTTCTTGGAGGATGGAAAAGTCTCTGGAGACAAAGCTGCTCTAGTCTTTTAAGTAATTAATATGGTAGAATGGAGGAATTTACTTCAGTTTTTGTGAGGAGGCAAATGACAAGAGTGAGCTGACAGCAGGGACTTTTTAATAGAGAAAGGCTGCTTCAGAGTTTAGCTTTCATTTGCCTTGTGTCTCAAAATACTTGTCTCTGCATATAGAGCTACACGTTCACGTTGAAGTTACATAGGCCTCCTGGTCATATGTGGTCTTTACCTTTTCCCGGTATCAGAGTTCCTTCCACATTATCCTTGGAAGGGCAGCACATACCCTCTGCTTCTGTATTTTCAGTGTCTGACTTGTTACTCAGCTGACAGCCCAGTTCTTTTTAAAAAAAAATTTATGTATTTTTACTGATGTATAATTGATTTACAGTGTTGCGTACAGCAGAGTGACTCAGTTATACGTATATGTGTGCATTCTTTTTCCTATTCTTTTCCATTATGGTTTATCACAGGATACTGAACATAGTTCCCTGTACTATACAGTATGACCTTGTTGTTGCCCAATTCTTTTTATTTTTATTTTTTTAATTAAATTTTTTTTTTTTGGCTGTGCCAGGTGTTAGTTGCAGCATGTGGGATCTAATTCCCTGATCAGGGATCAAACCCTGGGCCGTCTGCATTGGGAATATGGAGTCTTGCCACTTGACTACTCAGGAAGTGCCCCGATCCTTTTTGAAAGGAATTCTTACTGTTTAACATTCCTCATTGTATTAGAGTGGAATGTACCTGCCTTCATTTCCAGCACCACACAGATCTCTTCTGTTTTTCACATGACAGCCTTCATCTGTCACGTGAAAAGTGGCTGGTTCTTTGATCTTCCCAGTAACTTTTTTTCTTCCCAGGCTAAATGTACTTATTTTCTTCAACTGCTCCTCATGTGACTGAGCTCCTTTTGCAGGCCCATCCCCAACATTTCTGGAACTCGGGCACGAATACAAATGGAAGTCCACATGCTGTATGTCTAAACATTTACACATTATTAATCAGGTGAACTGATACAGATGATCCATCGAGTACCTTAATAAAGACAACTTAGTAATGACCTAAATATGGGTCACAGAGGGAATTCTCTGACTCCTGGGGGTTCTATTCAACACCATGGTAAAGGGCAGGTACACTTCTCCCTCCAGGCTCCTTGCATGAGGGACTTTTTGCATGTGCTTAGGTATGGGCTCTTGAAACCGTGCATGCGCATACTGCTTTCAGATAGCAGCTCTTTGATCATCCCTGGGTCCAGGGGATATAAATACTGATGGTGTGGTTGTCTGCTCTTGGGAGGGTCCACTCAGGGAAGAAACCTGAGCAAACCCTAGAAGTAGTCAGGAAATTCTAGGGTCCTGGTAAGAAGCGGGCTGGGGTGTGTGGACTGCAGTTGAGCATACCTTTTAGGTCCTGCGAACAGTTGGCCCCGTGGTCAAGCGGGGTGGTCAGCGGGTACCCCTGGTGCAATGTAGTACTGTTCTGTCCTTGTCAGATTCTGCTCTTGATTCTGTTTCCCAGAGCTGGTTATTGTGGAAAAAGTTAAATCCCCTCTTACAGTGTTCCAAACTAGACATTGCATTTTAATTAGAGCTTCCTAACTGGTGTGCCAGATAAGACTCTGAATGTGTTACAGATAGGGCAGAAACATTTCCTCGTTCCTTGGAGAGGACTGTCAGTGACAGAGAGGCAAACGCTTCTCCTGACCTCTAGTGACTGCCTGCAGCCTGGTTTACTTGCCACGGTGTGCCCTTATCAGTACTGTCGTCCTCTTGTGTGTCCTGAGTGCAGAAGACAGGGAAACCCTGCTCTGGACTGCGTCGCGTGACTCTGCAGGGCTCGCGGCATAAAGCCTTTACACACGGCTTCGAGAGCATTTCTATCATCATCAGCATTTGGTCCGCCTGACAGTGTTGGGAGTGTCAAAGTAGGTTTGTGCCCTTCTTATTAATGAGGATATAGATCCAGGTTAAGTGGCTTAGTGTAGCTACACATTCTCACTCAAGTAGGACAGTTGAAACTAGAACTCTATTCTTCTGACTCTTATTCTGGTATATTCTCTCTACTAACCCAAATTCCTTTTCTTGTACTATTTTTTTTTGGACAGCCTATCACTTCTGATTCATGTAGGGCATGCAGGCAGTTGCATTTTTTAGAGTTTTTCTGTCCCGACTTCTGTTATGTTGTTTCTCTTTATTGTTACTTCTTAACCTAAAGATTCCACTTGACAATCCCTATTAAGTGGTACCATTTTTATCAGATTCAAACAGTTCATCCAGTGTCTTGCAACTTAATTATGTATTATCCATTTTGATGGCTCTCTGCTCTGGATTTGTATCATATTTAGTTGTTACAGTGATGCTTGTCTGAAATGGTCACCCCGAGTTGTTTATAAAAGATTAGATTACATTAAAGCAGGAAAATGTGCAGTACATTTTAGAAATATTTCTTTTCTAAACTAGTTATGATAAAAAAAAAGTTCTGGGATGTAAGTGTAAATTCACTTCTCTTTTCATTTAGTGCCCATTTTTCATTGATCTTTACAAATGTTATTTTATTTAAACCTCAGAAATTTGTGGTCACTTACTCAAATGCTGGATTGATTTAGAATTCAAATCTAGGTCTGTTTAACCTCAAAGTACCTGTGTGTTTTCTTAGCACTAGTCTATGAATAATGAGAAATAATTTCTAAACATTTAACTTTGAGCCTGAGAAAGGGATGTTTCCCAGATTCATATTCTTACATTTGGAATAAGTAATTCTCTGGTCAGTTCAGTTCAGTCGCTCAGTTGTGTCTGACTCTTCACGACCCCGTGGACCACAGCACGCCAAGGCCTCCCTGTCCATCACCAACTGCCGGAATTTACTCAAAACTCATGTCCACTGAGTCGGTGATGCTATCCAACCATCTCATCCTCTATCGTCCCCTTCTCCTCCTGCCCTCAATCTTTCCCAGCATCAGGGTCTTTTCAGATGAGTCAGCTCTTCGCATCAGATGGCCAAAGTATTGGAGTTTCAGCTTCAACATCAGTCCTTCCAATGAATACTCAGGATTGATCTCCTCTAGGATGGACTGGTTGGATCTCCTTGCAGTCCAAGGGACTCTACTCATGCACAGAACAGGCTTCCTCACCAGCCCCCCTCCCCACACCTTATCTGGTATAAATGTCAATAGTTGAGAAACCCTGCCCTAAAGGTTCTAAGTAGTCAGGGTTTTACTTTGAATATGTGTGCTTGTATGTTTAGCCAACCCCATCATGGTGATAGGTCCTCAAATGTATGAGAGAAAACTTGTCATACTCCCCACTTGGGAACAGGTTGTCAATGACATTAGAGCATGATGTTTATTCAATTGTGCTGCTTCTAGAGAATCTGGGATTTAATGCCAAAGGCTTCCTGAGTGATGAAAGGTTAGGCTTTTTATATTTAATGCTTATTTTTATTAGAACTGTTGATGGGCGTAAGAAAATGAAAGTTGCTCATTTGTGTCCGACTCTTTGCGACTCCATGGACTATACAGTCCATGGAATTCTCCAGGCCAGGATGCTGGAGTGGGTAGCCGTTCCCTTCTCCAGGGGATCTTCCCAACCCAGGCAATCGAACCCAGGTCTCCCTCATTGCAGACGGATTCTTTACCAGCTGAGCCACCAAACGTGAAATATATGATACCAACTTGGCAGTTAGGTATTGACTTGCTAACCAACATAACTTCTATGAGGAGTTGTGTTTATTGATTAAAATACAGATTTGAAGGGATGGTTGCTTAGCATTCTAAAATCAGGTTTCTTTTCCCTTATTTTTGCGTTCCAAGGCATGACTGGAACATCATTGCAGCACCTTTCTCAGTTTCTTTACATTAATTTTACCAGACTTGATTTTGTGTTCCTTTATTCTAGATTGCCAAAACTATGTCCTTAAACTGATGTTTCATTGTGTTTACTCTAACTGATCAAGAGCCGTCAGAGGTTCTGTATTCCTACTAATTAAATGCTCTTGTTCCTATATTTACTGAACTCTCTTGCTTCATTTTCAAGGAAAGTCTTTTTTTCTTTTTAAATAATCCTCAATTCACAATTCATTGTCACTGAATGATACATGTCTGTCTTATTAATATTATCAGTAGCTACTATTACTACTAACATTTATTTATTATTGATATGCCAGGCTGTTATAAGCTCCTTATATGTATTATCTGGTTTATCATCATAGTTGCCTCATGAAGTAGTTACTCATACCTTTTTTTTTAATTATGGTAAAATTTATGTAAACATTTACCATCTAAACTCTTTTTAACTGTCCAGTATATTCACTGGATATACATTTTATGTATATTCACGTTGTTGTGAAACATCTCCAGAACATTTTCATCCTGCAAAACTAACAGTCCCTGCCTATTAAAGAACACACTATTTCTGCCTCCTGCAGCCCCTGGTCCCTACTATTTTAAGCATCCTTTCTGTTATTATGAATTTGACTACTTTAGATCCCTCATATCAGTGGAATCATGCACTATTTGTCTTTTAGTGACTGACCTCTTGCACTTAGCATAATGTCCTCAAGGTTCAGCCGTGCTGTAGCATGTGACAAGATCTCCTTTCTTTTTAAGGCTGAATAATATTCCGTTGTATGTATATGTCACATTTTGTTGATTCCTTCATCCTTTGAGGGGCACTTGGGTTGCTTCTGTCTCTTGGCTGTTGTAAATGCTGCTGTGAACATGGATATGCAAGTACTTCTTTGAGATCTTGTTTTCACTTGTTTTGTTTATACACCCAGGAGTAAGATTTCTGGATCATGTTGTTATTTAGTCGTTAAGTCATGTCTGACTCTTTATGACCTCATGGACTGTAGCCCACCAGGCTCCTCTCTTCATGGAATTTTCCAGGCAAGAATACTGGAGTGAGTTGCCATTTCCTTCTCCAGGGGATCTTCTGTATGTGAAGTGGTATCTTATTGTGGTTTTGATTTGCATTTGCTTAGTGATGTAGTGATGCTGAGCATTATTTTCAGAAACCTGTTGTCAGTTTTTGTATCATCTTGGAGAAATATATTCAAGTCCTTTGTCCATTTTTTATTTTTAGTTTTTTGGCCATGTTACATGGCATGTGGGATCTTAGTTCCTCAACCAGGGATCGAACCCATGCTCCCTGCAGTGGAAGTGCAGTGTCTTAACCATGAGACTGCCAGGGAAGTTACTGCCCATTTTTAAAAATAAAGTTTTTTGTAGTTGACTTGGCATTATATATTGCAGAAATTTTCTGAAATATCTGGTAGTTTCAGATATTTTCTTCCATTTTGTGGGTGGCCTTTTCCGTCTGTCCATAGTATCCTTTGATGCACCACAGTGTTTAATTTTGATGAAGAGATGGAAACAAAAAAATGCTTGGTTTTTACTGGCTTTCTATCTTTTAGCATTACTGTCTAACCAAAATAGAGGCCTAAGCTTCAGCATATGGAGAACTGAGTTCATGTAACTGTAGCTGATCTGTTTATAGGCTAACCTCTTGGAAGTTAGGAAGGAGAGGCCTGAAACAGGAGAAAGGGTTTAGGAAATCCTTTAGCTTAGTCTTAGCTAGATTAGTGATATGAAAAATATTATGGTATTCTTAGTGTTTAGGATTAGGGACTTTAGCAGAAGTGGAAAAAAAGAAACTTTGGTTAAATGAGCTGATAAAGGCCCTAGTGGTTTAGAAATATTTCTGTTACTGAAGTTCATGCAACAGGATCTGGAATAACTTTCCTGTTACTTTAGACCCTCTTCCTTTGTGTAGGCCTGTTCAGAGCCACCCCGTCCTCCATTTCAACAGTATATCTGTATTCCTGTGATCTCTGTTATATGCATTTGTTCTTTTTGCTTCTTTCAGCTGTATTCCTTTCCACTGTATGCTTATTAAACTTTTCAAAAAAAAGTGAGATAGGACCCATTTGCTTTGAGGACTGTGGTGTTTAGCATACTCTTGGGGGCTCAGTAAAATTTCAGAAGTATGTTCAGGCTTCTAGATTATTTGCCTTCAGTAGAAACAGTTACAGAAAGTTTTCTTGGTGGAGGAAACTGTCTCTTATCTTGGTACTGGCAAAGTCCTTCCTGCATCATGCTTCAGTTGATGTGTTCATTTAGTTCTCAGCTCTGCTGCTGAAAAACTTTTCTTAAAAAGAAATTTTTTTTTTCTTTAAAGTTGTTCATGTAATTCCCATTTTAATTACTTACTGGTTAATTTTTTTGGTAATTATTTTTTTGATTAGTCAGCTATAATAGTATAAGAATAGATTTTGGAGGTTGCTGTTAGCACATAAAAGTAGTAGGAATTTATTTAAACATTGTTTTAAAAGGACAGTTTTAACAATTAAATGTTTAATGCTTAAAAAGTTGTCCAGGTATATGCATAAAGGTAAAATTACCTGTAGTCTAAATTGTAATACTATATTTATATTATTTTTCCTAACATGTATTGTTTAGACTCTTCTCTTGTAAAATAATATTTTTTAACTTTGAGATTTCTTATTTAGATATATTTGTTATCACATTTTAAGAAAGAACTTGTAGACTTGTAACTCTGTATAAAAGCCCATAATAAATTTCTGTACTTTTTACCATGTGGGTATGGTTTAAAGTAGAGAAAGGCAAGAGGGATGAGCAAAATCCTGAAAAACGAAGGTCTTTAACAAAAGCTTTCCTAAATCCTGTCACAGGAAGTATGATAATTATGACAAGAAATCATAAGACCATTAGTGTCAGTGATGTCCTTTGTGTTTGGCTAGATCAACATTCATTTGCCCCCAGGTAAATAAATTATTTTATTTCACAAAAGAGATTTAATAATATACGGCTGAAGTGTAAATGAAATACTATGGCCCTTCAGTTGAGTAATGCATATGCAAGCCACAGATGTAAAAGTTCAGTCAGTTTCGTTGTTGCAGCCTGTGTCATTGAAGAAAGGGGGACAAAAGTTTGTTTGTAACGACCATGGAACTGAGTACAAAGACGCCAGTGACCTCTGACCCTCTGAGACTGTGCATCTGAACAAGGAATTGTTTGAGGATGGGAAAAGCTGCCCGTAGACTTGGGGTGTGCTTTTCCCTTGCTTTCTGTGGGATTGTTGAATGACCTGACTCCAGAAAAACAAAAAAGCAAAACCCCCAAAACAAAAAGCTTAATTGGAAGAACTTCTTATTAGTCTCAGAGGAATCTCATGTCCACACAGCCGAATCTAATTAGATATTCCTTTCCCAAAGTGATAGGCTCTATAAGGATGTTGTCCCCACTTACAAAAGCTGCCGTGTGAATTGCTGCCGTTCTGTGTGCCTACCGGGCTGGTTTCCTCCTCTGCAGTTCTTGTTATCTTCTTTGTAAAAGCGATCCTCTAGCTCTCCTGGTTGAGAAGTCCTTCTGGATCTGGACCACACTAATACCTTAGCTTTCTTTTCACATTGTTTAAATGCCGGGCATTATTCAGACACCGAAACTCATAAATATTTGTCAAATGAATGAGTGGGTTAATACATCCACAGGAAAAATTTTGTTTTTTTGTGTGAGAAGGTAGGAATGATGGCATTTGCAGTAGTGTTTTTTTTTTTTTTTCCTTTCTCCCATGGTGGTCAATAAAAATTTTGTAATATCTCTGAATATGAGAATACGATAAATGCAGCATCTCTTTTGCAGATATAGAGTAGCTCAGCCTTTGAGTTACCTGTCTTGGTTGCACTAGCCAGTGTTCAGACTGGGCTCTGATTATAAGATTTTTCTTCAGATCTGTTGTCCTTGGAAAGACTGAGGGATCAAGACTAGTATTACCATTTTGATGAAAAGCTGGCTCTGGCTTATGCTGTTGCCTAGTTCTTGTGGTTGTTCATTCGTTAATTTGTATCCAACTCTTTGTGACCCCATGGACTGCAGCAAGCCAGATTCCCCTGTCCTTCACCATCTCTTGGGGTTTGCTCAGATTCATGTCCATTGTCAGTGATGCTGTCTAACCATCTCATCCTCTTTTGCCCCTTTCTCCTTTTGCCTTCAATCTTTCCCAGCATCAGGATTTTTTCCACTGATTCGGCTGTTCGCATCAGATGGCCAACGTATTGGAGCTTCAGCTTCAGCATCAGTCCTTCCAGTGAATATTCAGGGTTGATTTCCTTTTGGATTAACTGGTTTGATCTCCTTGTAGTCCAAGACACTTATTGTATTGTGAGGAAAAGTTTGTATTCTGATAACTATATTTCAGCAGAAAAGTGCCATGTTACTTGACTTTCTGAGATGGCAGATGCTAAGTTAATTTGGAAGAATGATAAATAATGCTTTAGGTCAGGCTGAGAATTCATTGTTCATTCTGAAAAAATTTGTCGGGAAATATTCTCTTTAGAATTTAAGTTCTTTTTTTTTTTTTTTTTGAGGGGGCATTCATTATTAACTTAGTACGTCTAAGAACTGAGTATTTTAGAAAACTTTATTCAGCTTTTTGGTAACTTCCTGTTTAAAAGATTAAAGTTAAAAAAAAAAGATTAAAGTTGAAGTATGAAAGGAAAGCAGTCTAGGCATTGATCTTTAGCTGCTAGCTGAAGAAACTGTGGCTGTGCCTGACCTTTTAATGTTATAGAGCTGGAGCTTGTACATTTCTTCCTGAGAGGAGTAGTATGAAAAATGCTTTGGAAAAATAGCTGCCAGAGTTCTACCACAGAAAATTGTCTCTAGTGCCATGAGCCACAAACTTGTAAATTGCTAGATTAAAAAAATATATTCAGCATTAGTAAGAGCATCAAGTACTCATCATAGCTATGGCAGAAGTTCCTAATTTGTCGGATACCCATTTCCCTGTATCTTCTTTCTAACAGAACTTAAAGTTTTCCTAGAAGCAGAAGTGTGCCTAGCTAAAAAACCCCATACATTTCTTAGCCTCCTTTCCAGCCAGAGCAGCCATGTAACATAGTCCTGGTCAGTGAGGTGCAGGCAGAAATTTCTGGATGAAGATCTTTTGAAAGGCCTTTTACCTGTTTTTTTTTCCCTCCTGTGTAGAAATTAGACACGATGCCTAGGGCTAGACCAGTATTCTGGAGGCCTTCAGAGGAAAGCCAGGAGATTTACAGATATCTTCCCCTATATATCCCTGAGTTGCCAAACCAGCGTCAGCACATGCCTCTCTGAACTTCCATTTGATGAGAAGAGTAAACCCCTGTCTTCCTTAAACCACTGTAATTTGGGCTTCCTGTTACATGCATCAGAACATTATTCCTGGCTGATAACAATTATTTGTATGCCTGTTATGATCTACTTTCTGGAGATGTGGAATCTTCTGATTATAATTCAACAAGAGATTTTATCTGACTTGAAATCCAGAAGACCCTGAGAGTTTTGGAATTCTTTCTGTCTTTAGACTTGATTGGATGAGCTGGATATCCAGCTGGATAGATATTGGTTACCAAGGAGGTTTGAGGAAATGCATGGAAATATTCAAAAATAGTCTAGCATCTCCCACTATCACTTCATCCTCTCTTGCATTTAAGTCCTGGCTTCATCTGACCACATAATTTGTGTTGAAACTACTGGTGCTCCCTCTGAATGGAGAGGGTTTCAGATAGTTATAGCACGGTTAGGAATCTGACTGATGACCTCATCTCCCTCCTTGCCAGGGTTAACTATGGAGGCTATTTTCCGTTTTTTAAAAAAACTTATTCAGGTGTAATGTACTTACGGAAGAAGTGCTCAGATCATACCTGTACAACTTTTTGACTTTTCACATACAGCTTTATGTATTTTTCACAAACTGAACCTGTCTGTGTAACCGGCATCTTGATCAAGAAAGAAAGAAGTCCTGCTATGGCCCTTAGGATTATCAGTATCCTTCTAACAGCATCGAGTAGTTTTTGCCTGTATTTGTGTTATTTACACATGGACGCATATAGGATGTACTCTTTCGTGTTTGGCTTCTTTTTGCTCAGCATTTCTGTGAGATTAGTCTATATTGTTGTATATAATTATAGGTCATTCTCATTGCAGTGTGGCATTCCATTGTGTGACTGTATCCCAACTTATTTATCTCATCAACTGTTGGTGGGCCTTTGGAGTGTGTCCAGTTTTGACTCCATTTATGAATACTTCTGCTAAGAATATTCTTTTGTTAAACTTAATGGAAGTATTCTGTTGGGTATGTACTTTGAATGAAATTGCTGGATTGTAGAGTGTCAGTGCTTGAGAGCATTAGCTCCTCTGCATTCTACCAATACTTGATTTGTCTTTGTTTTTAGCCGGGTCATTCTGGTGGGTGTGTGTATTTTGTGAAGTGCCTGGTTGTCTTTTGCCCATTTTTTTTTTTCTTTTGCCCATTTTTCTACTGAGTTGTATGTCTTTTCTTATTGTTTGTGGGATACCCTTTTATATTCTGGATACTAGTCCTTTGCCAGATATTTATATTGTGAATATCTTTTTCTATTCTGTGATTTGCTCTTTCACTCTTTACTTGTTTTTTGAGAAATGGGTCTTTATATAATCCAATTGATCAGATTTTCCTTTGTGTTTAGTGCTTTTTGGATAATGTTAAAAAATATCTGCCTGCTCCAACATCACAAAGATGATGATCTGTATTTTGTTCTATAAAAGCTTTAGTGTGTTACCTCTCATATATAGATCTTCCCTCCACCTATGAATAGGATTGCTTTTTGTCTAGATGTGAGGGAGGGGGTAACAAAACATTTTTTCCGAATAGTTATGTAGTGGAGTCAGCACCATTTGTTTAAAATGTTATCCATTCCCCACTATACTGCAGTGTTAGGTTTCTCATAAATCAGTTAACCAAATATCTGTGGCTTGTTTCTGGACACGATTCTATTCTGTTCCATTAGTCAGTTTTTCTCCTCTTGTACAAACAGCATGCTGTTTTAATTATTACAGCTTTATAATAGGTTTTGTTAACTGTTAGTGTTAAGTTCTTTACCATCTTTGTTCTTCCTTGAGATGGCCTTAGCTAACTGGGGGTTGTCAACTGAGTATGTGGAGTTAATATTCATTCTGTATGCCTTCTGACCTCGACTGTACAGATCCTCAACCTGCTGAGTGAAGTACTGGCTTAATCCACTTAGCTGTCAAGTGAATCCAGTTAGGACCTCTAACCTCTTCGTGGATTTTCAGATCTATTGAGTAAACAGAAAATAATTTCTTGGTACACATATAAATTTAAACTCAGTGCTCACTTTTAGCAGAAATCACTGCTGTGTGCAGTAATCAAATATTTAGTTCAAATGTGTATATTTAATTGCACTGATGCTTAATTTTCTCATTTGTAAGTAATCAGCTGTTTTGTTTATTATGACCAGCACTGTAAATGCTGTGTTTGGGATTTTTTGAAGCAAAAAGATGAAACAGGCATAGTAAAATAAAAATAAGACAATTCCGTCTGGAAGACTCAGTCATCTGTGCGTGACATTTAAAGGCAGTGATCTTTGTAAGTCACAGTGTGATATTGTCAGTTGGGAAAAATTTCTCAGAATCTTGCCTTCTTTCCCCTTCCATTTCATGCTGTATCAGTTGGGGGAAATCCCAAGTTTTTAAAGTAAAGTAATAGTTATTTTTCTTCAAAATCAATCATTCCTAACTTATTTTCTTTGGGGGCTGGGGAATAGGAAGGAGTCAGGGAAGTAGGAGGCCTTCTGGTGACAGTGACTGCATTCCAGATTCCAATAGCACATGTCATCATATGTGATATGTTACAGTTGACCCTTGAACAGTGCAGGTATAAGTTGTGGATTCACTTACATGTGGATATTTTTTAGTAGTAAATACTGCAGTACTGCATGATCTGTATATTGGTTGAATGTATGGATGTAGGGGGTACGTATAAATTATATGCTGATTAACCCTTGCATTGTTCAAGCATCAGCTATATTTAAAATTGAGACTATCTTGGGAAATTGAAAATATATGAATTATTATAATACCTTGGGGGAATTTTTTTCTCGTTTTTAAAATGGGACCAAGTGATCAGAGATCTGTATACATGTGTGCTGCATGAACTTTTAATTTTTATCTCAGTTAATAGTGAGTTGCAAGGGTTCATGTTTGATTCAGAAATTGGAACTGACTGTGAATTAGGTACATAAGGGTCCAACCCCGCCTGTTGGCTTTTAATTACAAATAAGGAACATACCATTTCATTGATAATATAATTAAGCTTAAGAGTAAAATGTCGCATAATTATATGCCCTGTGAGTTAGAATAACCAACCCAGATTTGCTCTGATCCCTGGCAGCAGCCCATGCGTACAGCCATGTAGTAGGCAGTTCTCCTGTGTTAGTGGGTCTGGTACAGATTTCTGCCTAGAAATCTCAGTGGCAGCATTTTTTGAGCAGGTATTTACTGCGTGCATATTGATTTTCAAATACTTTGTAAGTTCTGGCAGTACAAAGTTGAGCAGAATGAGTGCCTTTCCTGCCATCACAGAACTTTCCAACTAGAGTTGTATGCCTCAGGGTTGTAACTTGGTATCTTTGCCTACTGGTAACAAGAAATTACTTTTCTCCAACTTTATTGAGATATAATTGACAAATAGTATTGTATAAGTTTTATGTGATGATTTGATGCACATATATATTGCAAGATATCTTTACCACATAAGGTTAGTTAACACATCCTTCACCTCTCAAAATTACATTTTTTTTTGTTATGGTGACAGTATCTAAGATCTACTGTCTTAACAATGTTCAGCTGTTTTGTTGTTGTTGTTGTTGTTCAGTTGCTAAGTTGTGTCCGACTCTTTGTGACCCCATCAACTGCAGCACGCTAGGCTTCCCTGTCCATCACCAACTCCTGGAGCTTGCTCAAACTCTTGTCCGTTGAGGCGGTGATGCCATCCAAGCATCTCATCCTCTGTCGCCCACTTTTCCTCCTGCCCTCACTCTTTCCCAGTGTCAGGTCTTTTCCATTGAGTTGGTTTGTTGCATCAGGTGGCCAAAGTATTGGAGCTTCAGCTTTAGCATCAATCCTTCCAATGACCAGGACTGATTTCCTTTAGGATTGACTGGTTTGATCTCCTTGCTGTCTAAGGGACTCTCAAGCGTCTTCTCCAGTACCACCATTCTAAAGCATCAATTCTTCAGTGCTCAACTCTCACATCCATACATGACTACTGGCAAAATCATAGTTTTGACTATATGCAGCTTTGCTGGCAAAGTGATGTCTCTGCTTTTTCATATGCAGTCTAGGTTTGTCATAGCTTTTCTTCTAAGGAGCAAACTATACAGTACAGTACTGTTGTCTGGAGTCGCCATGCTGGATAGGCCAGAACTCACCTTGAAACTGAAGTTTGACAGCATCCTAAAAATGCACAGGTACCATCTACTAAATAGCTGACCACTGTTGCCTCTTAACCAGTTTGGTGACAGATATAGGCCGGTGGAGTTTGTTGTTTTCCTCCATTGATAATCAGAGATTAACTTCCCAGATGGCTCTGTGTTAAGAATCCGCCTGCTAATGCAGGAGACACAGGTTCGATCCCAGGTTTGGCAAGATACCCTGGAGGAGGAAATGGTAACCCACTCCAGTATTATTGCCTGGAAAATCCCGTGGACAGAGGAGCCTGGCAGTCTTCAGTCTGTGGGGTCGCAAAGAGTTGGACACGACTTAGCAGCTGAACAGGAGCATGAGCGTGAGACATGACTACAGTTGCAAGTAACACTGTTAAACCGGAAGTAGACCAATTAGTGTCAGTGATGGTGAAGGAGTCAGAGGAGATAAAAGTAGACTGTAGTTGTAAAGTTAATGTTGGTTCGGAGTTGGTTCTAAACTATAAATTATCTCCCTTTTCTGTGCTGGTGATAATACAGGGGTAAAGCACGTAAATACACCGGTATGTTTGAGATAAATGTCCTTTGTTCTTGTCTTTAACCTTCTGTAATTTTTGCTCTATTTCTTCGATCATATTTTAGTTCACATGGAATTCATATATTGTTGATATATTTCATTTAGTAAGTTTCTTTCAAATATAATTTTAAAGTATAGTTGTATTTAACCATTGAACTTAAGCAAATTAGATGTTAGATGTTTCCTGTGTTTTCATGAATGAATTTACAGGTATTCATAGATCTACTTATTTTTAAAAGTTTAATCTTTTCTGCCACCTTTTTTTTTTTTTTTAACTTCCAGAGGCTCATATTATTCTTAGTGAAACTGTTTGAATATTTTGTGATGTAGGCTGGTGGAAAAATGATTCATTCAGCAGCATTGTATTCTACAGTCAGGGTTATTGGAGCATATCATATTTTATTACAGGAGAGATGCCTGAGAAGAGGAGAGTCTATAAACTAGATAAAAGGAACAGTGTCTGTTAACTTCATTATCTTATCACCATCACCTGTTACTTAGTGGTGCCTCATCAAGATAGGATCCATTTACCTTCTTATCTACTGTTTTAGAATCCTCTTAACCAATATCTAAGAAGTCACAACTTGCTGGTTTAAATTATAAGGTATTTTCTGCATCTAAGCCAAATTCGAAGATGAATTTTAGCATTCAGTATAATTTTTAAACATCTATTCCTTGAATAAACAATTCTTTAAAAGGCAAAAGTAATGGAATAGAATTCATATACTGCTATGGGTGTGTTAAATGGTATGATTTTTCTGTGGGGCAATTTTTTTTTTTCCTCCTGTGGGGCAATTTAGGAATATGTATTAAGAGCCTTGAAATGTTACCCTTGACCTGGTAATTCCACTTTGAGGATCTTAAAGATTTAACCAAAGATACTCATTGGAGTATTATATCTAATGGTGAAAATTTGGTAAATCATTATGTTCAACAAAAAATAGTTATGATATATTTGTATAGAAGAATCTTACTTAGCCATTATAAAGATTATTACTTAAGACTAACAGAAAGTCATGATATAAAAATGAAAAAGGTATGAAGAACTCTATAAGAAATTGAGCTCAATCTAACAAAAGCTAGCAGTTAAAAGCATGAGTCAGACCTGTATATTACAGACCTGGAAAGATCATCAACTCACATAAAATGCAGAAAAGCAAGGTGTAGAATAATATACATATACAGAAAAGTGAGGTTCTTATGAAAATACAGCAAATGGATCATGTTTATATTTGTATATAAGCGTATACAGACATAGAAAAAAGTCTCTTTGGTAAAACTATTAATAATGACTGGAACTAGAGGTAAGAAAAGGCTTTTACTTTGACTCCTCCTTGAATTTTAATAATAAGAGTGTATCCATATGTTAATTTGTAATTAATGTTAAAAAGAAACCCAAATTTTCTGTTTTATGAAGAAAAAAGTTCTCTGAAATCTGAGCAGTGGTTGTCTCTGGAACGTAGGAGCTCAGATAGTTCTTAATTTTCTTTGTATTTTTCTGTTTCCCAGAATTTTGGCAATGAACAGGAATTATTTTTATAATCTGAAAAAGCAGTAAAGTGTTTTAAAAAGCTGAGATTACAGGTAGTAGCGTGGTCTGGACTAAGGATTGCTGTGATTCAGATCGCAGTTGTACCATTCTAGAGCCTCATGACCTTGGGGCTGGGGCTTGGGGGAGCTGCTTTACTTTTCTCACAGGATTTTTTTTGAAGATTAAATTAGGTGTGACATATGTAGGTTAGTTTTTATGTGTCTGCCACGCATTTGCTGCTCGATAAATGTTAACTTCCTTCTTGTTTTTCTCATTCATGATATAATAAACTCTTCAAAACAGATGGAAACTACTGTAAAAGTATTAACCAAAACACACATGTATTCAATAATTAGACAGTTGAAGAGCTTATGGTGTGATAGTTTCAGAAATAACCCTGCTACAGGATAGAAAGTGAGAATATTCATTAGAGGAAAACAAAGAGCTGTGGTATTTCACTTCTGATGACAGGGAGAGGCGGGTATGAGTCCTCATTTTTCTGTATGAATCAACTGTTAGTCAGCACTAATTTGTTTTCTAAGTATGGTTTAAAAAATTCTGCACAGGTTCAACTTGAAGAGTGTTTAATAGATACATTGCTGTTTTTATTCAGCATAGCTATCAATATTAAGAAATAAAATGAGGGCTTCAGGACAATCAGTCTTGTATTAGTAAATCAATATGAAAAATGAGATACCTTAATTTCAGGGACATAAGACAATTAGGGGAAATAGATATCAATATGAAATTCTCAAAGCAGTTAACAACTCTATTCTTTCTGCACGTTTGTTAGATGAACAATAGAAAATACAGGCATTTGCTTTTCCCTGTTTTGCAGAGGAGGTATCACAAGCTTAGGGCTTCCCCAGTAGCTCAGCAGTGAAGAATCTGTCTGCACTGCAGGGGACACAGGTTCAGTCCCTGGGTGGGGAAGATTCCCTGGAGGAGGGCATGGTGGCCCACTCTGGTATTCTTGCCTGGAGAATCCCATGGACAGAGGAAGGAGCCTGGCGGGCTACAGTCCATAGGGTTGACTGAAGTGACTGAGCATACACATCACAAGTTTATAAAGAGGAAGATTGATGTTAGCAAGTGAGGGCAAAGTAGGATGTCATACTAGACGCATAGAACTTAAGAAGCACCAGCATTGCTGTGTCTGGTATTGCTTTGTCTGATGTTTTCATACAAGGAAACAATTTAAAAAAACACTAATTCAAAAAGATATGCACCCTAGTGTTTTTAACAGCATTATGTATATCAGCCAAGATATGGAAACAACCCAAGTGTCCATCAGCAGATGAATGGATAAAGAAGCCTGGTGTGTATATACTCAGCCACAAAGAAGAATGAAACTATTGCCATTTGCAACAACTGAGATGGACCTAGAGAGTATTATACTTAGTGAAATATTTATAAATCAGGCGAGAAAGACAAATACTATATGCTCTCACTCATGTTTGGAATCTAAAACATGAAACAGTCCGATGTATATAATAAAACAGACTCCCAGCTATAGGAATCAAACTATAGTGGTTACCAGTGGGGAGAGGGAAAAGAGGAGAGGCAAGATAGGCATATGGGATTAAGAGGTCCAGACTACTGTGTATAAAATAGGTGAGTCACAAGGCTGTGTTGTACAGTGCAGGGTTATATAGCCATTATTTTATAATAATTTTAGATGGAGTATAATCTATAAAAATATTGAATCAAGATGGTGTACACCTGAAGCTGATATAATATTTTAAATCAACTATACTTCAAATGGGCTTCAGCCTGCTGATGCAGGGGACGCGTTGGCAAAGGAAGATCCCCTGGAGAAGGAAATGGCAACCCACTCCAGTGTTCTTGCCTGGAAAATCCCATGAACAGAGGAGCCTGGCAGGCTACAGTCCATGGGGTTGCAAAGAGTCGGACATGACTGAGAGACTGAACATACACACACACACACACACACACACACACACACTTCAATACAAAAAGAAACTTTTTTTTAGGTCTAAGAGGTTTGGATAGATATCAGGTGTTTCTTTTATTTCATTCGTTTCCTTATTTAATCGTTTTTCTCTAAAGGATGAAATTTGGTATCATGTATAGCTGGCTGTGTTTCTGCTTACAGTCTTTCTCTTGCATTGCAACCCTTCAGGAATGCTGCATATTGAAAAACAGTTTGGGATAGATTTTCCTGTGGTAGAGAGTGAGTATACTTTGGGAAACCACTCTGCTCTGTGACTCTGAGTCAGCACAGGGCCTCGGCTGAGGGCCCGCACTCATGGCTTGGCGTGAGCACCTCTGTTCTTGAATGTCTACTAGTAATAAAAATGTCAGTATCAATGCCAATTCAATGTGTGAAATCCTTTAGAATCGAGTCCTCTGAGTTCGTTTCCACTCTGATACACATATTTTCCTTTATTCTGTACAAATTTTTTAAAAAAAGCTAAAAAAAAATTCTTGAAATTTACTATCCTTTCGTACCTATGTCCACTTTACTTTGTAGATTTCATCAGTGGTCAGTGTTCTTTTGTGTCTCAATAGTGTGTTTATGTTTTTAACCTTGTAGTTGTTTTAACTCATAGGTTTCCTAGGACACTTTGTGCTGTTTTAAATGAATTTTAGAATGGGTTCTCTTTTGACTCTGTCCCTTAGTTTAATGGAATCCTGTTACTTTCCTTACCTAATTTAGTGTGTTGTCCTGGCCCTACAGCATTTGCTGGAAGAGCTAATCTGAGAGGCACTGTGTTACCCTCTTGTCTAGGTTTGCTGAATGACTGTGAGAGGCAGTGCCCCCAGGCTCCAGGGGGGCAGAGGCCTCTCTCCCCACTGTGTACTGTGTCTTGCACAACAGCGGGGACATTAGGCACACAGGACATCATGAGGGTGTATCTAAGCTCAGATAGAGCAGAAGAAACCTTGGGGTTAAAGGTAACTACAGGCTGAGTCATCAGCATATCGTTGAGGGTGTGGAGCGCAAGAAAAGGCGGAAAGGGAAGAATCCGCCAGGTTTTTATAAGTATAAGGTTTTTCTAAGTGTAGAAATGAGTGTTAGAGATAACAGTATTTCTGAAGACTTACATTCCAAGCACTCTGCTGTCATTTATATAAGTAGTATCTTATTTAATCTGTAGAGAGTACTGTGGACAAGAAAAGTTGCCATCTTTTGATAATGGTCTTTTTAAAGATGGATGAAAAATTGCTGAATCATGCTGTTTATATATTGTGAAACAAAGTCTTTTTCTTTCTTTAGTGTAGAATTAGAAGATGAAATTAACTGATTTTTTAAGATACACTTCTTTGAAGGCATAATAATAAAATTTGGTACACTTTTCTTGTGGAGTAAATGTTGTCAAAATAGTTGTATTTTTCTCCTCTTTTGACATGTACTGTTTCTGAGGACTCTTTAAAATCCTGGAAAAAAGTCTTAGAGGTTACTTTGAAGTCATCAACAGGAAGGGTGAATGCATGAGAAGATAAACCTATGAATGAATTTAATTAATCAGTTTAAAATGACTGCTGGCAACTTGACTCATATCCAGCTTTGAATGATGAATAGAAGAACTAGGTCTGCACATCATTTACACTGTCAGTGTACAAACACCCTTGGTCTTTAACCATGGGTTGTTTACGTGGGAGTGTGATAATTTTCTATTCTGAGAATTGTGGAAAAAGCAGTTTATTGCTATTTTTAATCTATAATGTACATTAACCATTTGTTGTATTCAGAGTGCTGCTGGGTCTGTAGGGAATGACTGATAAGATTTTAACCCAGGCTTCTCTGGTGGTCCAGTGGTTAAGAATCTGCTTGCCAATGCTGGAAACATGGGTTTGATCTCTGTACTGAGAAGATACTACATGCTGCAGGGCAACTAAGCCCGTGCGCCACAGTTATTGAAACTGTGCTCTGGAGTTTGGGAGCTGCAACTTCTGAGCCCACCCACGTGCCACAACTGCTGAAGCCCGAGCACCCTAGAGCCCATGCTCTACAGGAGAAGTCACCCCAATGAGAAGCTCATGCACCACAACTAGAGAAAGTCCCTGCCGCAACGAAGACCCAGCACAGCCAAAAACAAATTTAAAAAGGAAAAAAAAATGGGTGAGGACTTAACACACACATACAAAGAATTAACCCTCAATTATTTGCAGTAGAGTATTTGCAGTAGAGTGTGATAGACCTGAGTGAAGGGAGAAAGGAGGCCACAAGAGGGGAAGATGTTCCCTTTGAGCTGAAAACAAAGTCAGCCACCACAAGTTTCAAATGGAACACTGATGTTGTGACACATATCTTCTCTTAAAAGACCTGTTTTAATAGCACGGTAGATAGTAGAGATGAGTTTGGGAGGAGAGCAAGCTGAAGATCCTTTAAGTCTCATCCCAGTGTTATGACTGATCACCCTGGGAATTAGTTTGAAATGCCTTCAGAGCCAGGGGTTTGAATTAGAAATTGCTAGAATGGATCAGGCCAAGGGTTTAATATCAGTATTTGATTGCCACTAGTGACCTCCAGTTAAAAACAGTTCTGCTGCTGAGGGACAGCATGATTTCCATCTCTGATAGGACCCGAAGGGTTATGTATTGCCCGTTTCTTTGTGCAGTGATTTATAGCTTTGTCTCAGTTTTCCCCAGAACCTTTTGGGTTTATTTTATATCTCTGTTAATTGCACTTTGAGGCATTGGTTTTCATAACTTTCTTTCATACTATAGGAAATAAAACCTCTGCCTTTTTCTTATTTATCCTAGTCATCATCAAAGAATCCTACCAGTTTAATGGTTTTGGATTTGATGATCTCACGTTTGTACTAGTCATGCCTTCATAGATTGTTTTATTGTAACCATTCCCTTTTCTAACTGAAGAATTATTTTTGGATTTCCTTTATTTGATTATACCTTAGTTGAGCTTCTTTGACCTTTCATTAGTTCTGTCATGTTTGAGTGTTTCTCTGTGTGAAATTTAAACACTTCAAGTTGGAAACAGTACTCAAACTGACTTGAGAGCGACCCCTTTTTAAATCAGTTTCTGATTCCTGAACCAACTCATCCAAGCTCGAGTTGACTTTGATGTTTAAAGAACTGTGATCCTTTCAAAGGCAGAGATTGTATTTTATTGATTTGTGACCAGAGACTACTATCATACCTGGTCTGGGCTGTCAATAAAGGTGTGTTGAATAAGTGAATGGAGTATTGTCAAAGGTTTAATGACTAAGTGGGCTAAATCATTTATGACAGCAGCAATAATAGCAATAGTTAGAACCGGACATGGAACAACAGTTAGACCCAGACTTGAAACAACAGGCTGGTTCAAAATTGGGAAAGGAGTACATCAAGGCTGTATATTGTCACCCTGCTTATTTAACTTAATATGCAGAATGCATCATGTGAAATGCTGAACTGGATGAAGCACAAGCTGGAATCAAGATTCCCAGGAGAAATATCAACAACCTTAGGTATGCAGATGACACCACCCTTATGGCAAAAAGCAGAGGAACTAAAGAGTTCTTGATGAAGGTGAAAGAGGAGAGTGAAAAAGCTGGCTTAAAACTCCACATTCAAAAAATGAAGATCATGGCATCTGGTCCAATTACTTCATGGCAAATAGATGGGGAAACAGTGGAAACAGCGACAGACTTTATCTTCTTGGGCTCCAAAACCACTGCAGATGGTGACTACAGCCATGAGATTAAAGATGCCTGCTCCTTGGAAGAAAAGCTATGACCAACTTAGACAGCATATTAAAAAGCAGAGACATTACTTTGCCAACAAAGGTCCATCTAATCAAAGCTATGGTTTTTCCAGTAGTCATTTATTGATGTGAGAGTTGGACCATAAAGAAGTCTGAGTACCAAAGAATTGATGCTTTTGAACTGTGGTGTTGGAAAAGACTCTTGAGAGTCCCTTGGACTGCAAGGAGATCAAACCAGTCAATCCTAAAGGAAATCAACCCTGAATATTCATTGGAAGGACTGATGGTGAAGCTCCAATACTATGGCCATCTGATGTGAAGAACCAACTCAGTAGGAAAGACTCTCATGCTGGGAAGGATTGAAGGCAGGAGGAGAAGGGGACGATAGAGGACGAGATGGTTGGATGGCATCAGTGACTCAATGGGCATGAATTTGAGCATGCTGTGGGAGATGGTGAAAGACAGGGAAACCTGGCGTGCTATAGTCCATGAGGTTGCAAAGAGTAGGACATGACTGAGCGACTGAACCACAATAATAGCAATAACTACCCCAAAACACAGGTCCTAACCCTAAAGAGAACTGAAAGACAGGAGAAGAAATTTGTATGAATAGTGTAGAATTATAGTTGCCTGAAAAACTACAAAATGCTGTGGGGTCTCCAAGAAGGAAAAAAATGATTTTAAAGAAAATTGTATGTGTATGTCTTGCAAGTTTTGGGGGGAAAATTTCCTGAAGAGGGAGTGGCATTTGAGTTGGATTTTAGAGTGATGGTTTGGTTTGAACAGATTGAAGCTGGTTTGATGGATTAATGTGAGAACAGACATAGGTGGAATAGTAGAGAACATATTTGGAAAATGGCCAGTAGTCAGTGTTGGCAGTAATGTGGAGAATGAAGAGGATTAACTGGAGATGATGTTAAGGCTAATATGCTAAGGAGTTTGAACTCTTATCTTGTAGGTCTTGAAAAACGTTTGAAGGTATTTTATTTGAGCAGGAACTGATATCCGTTTGTGTTTTAGGAAAGTCCTAGGTGGACTAAGGGATAGTTACTGGTAGTTTTGAGAGTGAACTCTGGCGCCCTTAGTATGGGACACCTCCTAGCTCTGTCACTTGTGGTAATCTGATCAATCCCAAGTTTACTCATCTGCAAAGTGGTGGTAATGATAGTACTTAGAGAGCTGTTGTGATGAATAAATGACATTATGCAGTGGAGTACTTGTTACAGGTCTTAACACAGAGTAAATGCTCCCCCGCAAATGTTTGCTGCAGAAGAAAATGACAATTTTGGAAAAGGACAGAAACTAGAGGTAGAAAGAACACACCGGAAATAGGAAAACCAGTCTGTACTAACAAGGTATGCTGTATGCTAGGGCTTTTTAAAATTGTGGAGATAACATTTTGTTGCACTACTGAAAAGCCTTAATTGTGCTTCGTTAGGTGTGTGTGTGCTCAGTTGCTTAGTCATGTCCTCCTCTTTTGAGACCCCACGGACTGCAGCCCGCCAACCTCCTCTGTCCACAGAAGTTTAGAGGCAAGAATATTAGAGTGGGTTGCTGTTTGCTACTCCAGCAGATCTTCTCCAACCCAGGTGGCACAGTGGTAAAGATACGTGTGTGCATGTGTTTACCATAAGTTCTCTGAAAGGGCAGTTGGTTATATTAAATCTTTTCTGTCTTTTGTATCACAGTGACCTTAAGCCTGCATGTACACACCTGTTAGTGACTTGTAGATATGTGGCAGTGGTGGAACAGGAGAAGCAAGCCTGGCTGCCTGGCAAGTCATTGATTGAAGAATGACCATCTCTGGATTTTTCACTTAGTGCTTCTTCACTGTGCAGCTTTTTTTCCCTACTGGGTCACGAGAAAGAAGAGGGTAGAAAAGAAAGGACACGAAAGGACAAAGGCACCATTTACTTGGGTTAATTGTTAGGAGTTATTCCTGAGAGGGTACGAAAGTTAGAAGGAAGACTCCTTTAACATAGGTGCACTGTGTCCTCTAAGGGACTATGAATAATTCCATGATTGCTTGGCTTTAAGATGGAGATTCAGGGCGAATTGACTTTACCCAAGCTGATGGGAAAAGTTAGGAGTAGTCAGAATGGTGATTGAAAAAATTGAAAATTACCCCACATCATTAAAATCCTTGGGATCAGATGTGACTCCGCTTTTTCTCCATCTCATGCCTGCTATGTCAGCAAACTCAGCAGAGTTGAGTTGTCCCTACCCACAGCATAGATCTATCTTGACTTGGGGCATTTCTCACTCCCTCTGTTGCTCCGACTCTAGCACAAAACCACCCTTACCTCCTTAACAAGACCAAGGCAACAGCCGTAAACTGTTCTCCTTATTTGATTTCTGTCCTGCTTGGGACTAGTCTTTGTATAGCAACTGGATTAGTCCACTTCAGTATAAGCAAGGCCATATTCCTCTTTCACAAAATCTCCTAGTAGATTTCTATTTCAAGGGTTCTCAGTATCACTACATCGTGGGAGCCCTGCAAGGTCTAGCCCTATTTCTGGAGGCTTTTCTCCTGTCATTCCACTCACATAGCCACCAAGCTGCTCTTGCCCCAGGGTCTTTGCACTTGTGGGTCCCCCTGCCCAGATGGTCTTTCCACAGGTACCCGCATAATTCACTCCATTTTTTTCAGGTGTCTGTTCACAGGCCACCTCCTCACAGAGGCTTTTCTGGTTTCCGCCTGTAAAGCAGGCATTCTCTGTTCCCTTTAACAGGCTTAAGTCTTCCCCACTAGGACGTAGACTCTAAGAGAGCAGGGATTTTGTTTTCTGGAGTATTCCCGCCAGCTAAGACTTAATAAATGGCCAGTAAATATTTGTTTAATGGATGAATGATTTATAAGCAAAGGGGATTTATATTTCTTTAAATCTGAAATTTACTGTTTTCATCAATATTTATTGACAGCTATGTACTGGAGCAGGCAAAATGAAAATATGAAATATTTAAGAAGAGGAACAACTAGGGAACCACAGGATTATATTATGATATCCAAGAAGCTTTTGCTTAAGGTCACACTTGGTGGTATAAAGGATATATTCTTTAGAAGTTTCTTTCCCTCTAGCTGTAAATTATCTTTCTTATAACATCGTCTATGCTAAACTTGAGGGCTGACAAAAATTATTTGATTCTTACAAGTTATTTAGGAGTTTACTGATTTTGTAACTCTGGTTAATAGCATGCTGTCCAATCTTGTATGGTTCTTTTTAAAAATGTAATTTTTTAGGGCTTATAGTATCTAGAAGTTTTCAATCTTAAAGTGAATTTGAGCTCTAGACCAAGTTTTGACAAAGGTTCAAACTCTTAGTACCAAATGTCAGAGAATGATACTGAGTATAAATGGCTAAGTGAAAAACAAATGTTGCAAACACCAGAATGCTCTTTGGAATCATTGGGAAAACCAGCATGCTGTAGTGCATAAAACTATTGTAAGTCATACTTAAATCTGATTTCTTTCTTAACCAGTATTGTGATTTTGCACCTTTTTTTTTTTAACCTTTCTTGAGTCTGTTTATCTAATGAGTAAAATGAGTATAAAATTACCTAGCTACTGTACAGGGTTGATGTATGAATTAAGTAAGAAGATATTTGTATCATATAGTTTGTATATAACAAATGGTAGATAATATTGTATATCAAATTAATAGTATACACATGGATGGCTGTGAGTGCGTATATTTTTGTATCATGATAGTTGTAATATATTATTTTTAATTTTCCAAAGGTATCTGACAGTATTAACCAGCATATTTTAAATCCATCCAGTTATCTTGAAATCCAGTCAATTTGTTTTACCTTTTTTGTTATAAAAGGAAGATGTATTTTGAATTAATGGGTTATTTGAAATAGTATTAGAAGTTATTAATTTGAGAAAGTGACATAATTTCTGCTTTTAGAGGTTAAAACAGTTTTAGGATCTATATTTTTGAAGCTCTGTTACTGCATTTTAAAATTACACTGTGAATGTGCTTGATCATCTTGTTGACGTTAGTGTAGGACCAGCTCACGGTGTGGCTCAGTAAAATAAAATTGCATGTGGAGGTAGCAGATTAAAAATTACATATTTCAAGTAGCAGATTCTAACTTCATTAATCTTTTTATGCTTCTGTAGGCTTTTTATGGTATAGTTTTATTCCTTAGTTGTTTCCAGCTCTCAGGTGAGATAACTGGCTTCATTCTATGAAATACAGATTTTAATGAACCAATAGGCAACAATAAGAAAAACATTATTTCTCCCGAGTCCTCTGAATATGAATTAAGAAGGCAATAAGATGCACATAATAGGCTCATAAAAACAGTGCTGCAATAATGACTGATTAAAAAATCCAGTTGTATACAATTTATTTGTGGTATTTCTTATGGCACTCTTCTGGTCATTGCCTATAGAATACACTTTACTTAGAAACGTCCTCCTACTCTTCATACCCTACTCCTGTCTCCTTTCTAGCTGTGTGGAGAGGTGTAAAAATACATGGTTAAGTAGAGTCAGTGGGTGAGAAAATGCAGTAGACACTCGGGAAGTAGGGCAGTTAACTTGAAAGTTGCCTTAGGATAAGCTGAATGTGCTGTGCAGAAATTCTGCAAATTGTCATTAAGATTTGTGCAGATGTAAATGCAAATACTGGGTCCCTCTGATTGTTGGCTCTTTCAGATACTGTACACCGGGGTACACTGCAGGAGGCTGCTGCAACAGAAGTACTGTTTGAAATGTAGTCTTGTGCAGAAATACAGAGAACTGGAGAGCAGGGCAGGGCGGAAAGTCCAGCAGGGAGTAGCCAGTGTTTACTTAGAGGAAGTCATTTGACGAAATGGGGCTAAAAGAAACCCCGATTTCAAGCTACTTACTTTCTCTCTGTGAAATGATTTATCATTCCTGTATTTGATGTCTACATAGACAAATATAAAGGAGGTCAGTCACCAGTGGTCACCTATGCTACGAAGCAACTTACACGTTGTATGTGAATGTCAGCGGTTCTTCACCAGACAGTGGCATGAAAAGGTCAGGCCCAAATGTGTCATCTTTAAAGGAACCTCAGGTAGTAAACACGGAACCTTGTCTAGTATAGCAAGTCAGCAAAAGGTGACTTTATTTTTTCAGTGTTTGCCTTAATACCTGCTGAATATTACAGGCACGTGTGGTAGTTACTCAGCCGTGTCTGACTCTTTGTGACCCCATGGACTGTAGTCCGCCGGATTCCTCTGTCAGTGGAGTTCTCCAAGCAAGAATACTGGAGTGGGTTGCCATTCCCTTCTTCAGGGGATCTTCCTGACCCAGGGATCGAACCCGGGTCTTCTGCATTGCAGCCATATTCTTTACCATCTGATTCAACAGGCAAAACTGTCAAGTAAATAAATATGTCATCATCATTTAGTGGTAATTCCAACTTAGTGAGAACTGATGTCCAAAATCAGGAGTATTCTGGAATACACTAGACATTTTAGTTCATCTGTTATCTTAACTGCTTTCAAATTAAATGCAAATTTCTGGGGGAAAAATAGGGATCTTGTAAATAGCACCCTATTTTATTATTTGTTTACAGTTTTACTAAACTGGAAAAAAACCAGCTGATGGTAGGTTAGTAAACTACACTCTGTCAAGGTACAGCTGATGTCACATATGAGTTAAGTAGCTCTAAATGTCTTTGAAATTTCACATTTCTCTTAAAAATTCACATGACTTTTATAATGCCCACATCATAATATATTTAAATTTACATAAATATAATAATATTTGAAATTAACCTCCTCCAAAAAGATGTGCCATTTTAACTTTTTGTATTCCTTGACATTTTGTTGTAGTACTTCCATTTTGAAAAGTAATGTGAAGATGATAGGTTTTTGATATAATTATCTGGTTTGAAATTTACTAGTTTGAAACGTCCCACACGAGGAAGTATAGTCAACATTTCACTTCTGGCGTCTGTGGTGGGGTGTGCAAAGCCAGTTACAGGTCATTTTAGCTAAAAATACTGTCCAACACTAAAACCCCACAATTCTTCTTCCCCCCGCCACAATTCTTATCTAAAAGTAAATAGGGCCATTTTTTTAAGTTTCTAGTTAAAAAGGTAAACTGTCTTACTAGTAATTCAAAAGATGGACATGGATTGATGCTGGTGGTTGGTACAATTTTGGTAGTATCAATAATATGAATCTTTTTCAAGCAGAAGAAAACATAAAGGAAAAATAAACCAATCTTATTTTTGTGTAGGTAACATTTAGCATTCAAAACATGAAAAGTGTCGTTAAAAAAGCTTCAAATAAGATCTGTCAGAACCAGTGAACAGTGCACTCTTTGTGAGCGCTATCCCTGTCTTCCAGACTGAGTGTGCACAATTATGATGAGAAGAATAGCTCCCTGGAGTACTTTCTCTTAGAAAAAGTTTCAGTGCTCTTTGGAATGTATTTATTTTTTATTATAGTCTTCTTTTATTATTTTAAATTTTGGAATTTACTTTTTGAATAATAAATACATTCAGATGTTCAGTGTTCAAAATAGAAGACTTTATAATATTCACGCCTTGTGTCTCCTAGAGATATTTTAAGCATTTCCAAGTATGAGTATGTATGTATTTTTCTTCTCCTTCATTTAAGCTGAGATTGTAGCCCACTATATATTTTGTTCTGTACCATTTTGTAAAACAATTCTGTATCATCATGTTGTGTCTCCCTCCTGGTTCTTTTTTCAGGACTGTCTGGTAATTTCTTGAATGGCTGTATCCCATTTTTGTAACCAGTGCCTTTTGTTTTTCTTTCAGATTGTTGCTTTACTGTCTTGATTCCAGAAATATTTTAGTGTTGAAAATTATTTGTTTCACACTTTCAGGCAGAAACATTGCAGAGTTATGAAAAGAATAAAGAATGTTGGGAGCTGGGTGAGGAAGGATAGTCTTTAGCCAGTTTTTGATTGTTAGAGGTGAAGAGTTCGTGTAACGACTTTTGTTTTTTCTATTTAAAATCAATTTCTTAATCTGCTTTCATACATGTCTGCACATAAATGATAGCATTTTATGGAAAGGGCTTAAAAAAAAAAAAAACTTGAACAGTCCTGGGCAATATTTAGGCATGCACTGGGAGAACCATGTGTCATAGAGCCAGAGATTTGGTTTGTTTTTAAAATAGTTATTTACCTGGCTGTACCAGGTCTTAGTTGCTTAGGGGAGATCTTCCATCTTCCTTGTGGCATGTTGCAGCATGTGGGATCTAGTTCCTCGACCAGGGATTGAACCCAGGCCTCCTGCATTGGGAGTGTGGAGTCTTAGTCACTGGACCACCAGGGAGGTCCTGAGATCTGGGTTTTTATTCCCATTGAATTGGGAATGTGGGCAAGCCCGGAATTCTGAACTGACTATACCTTTTAAACTTTACTTCCTTTATATTGTTTTGTAATAATAATAATAATAATAATAATAATAAAAAACCCCTAGTTGTCAACAACACAAGAGATGACTGTACACTTGGACATCACCAAATAATACCCAAATCAGGTTGATTATATTCATTGCTGCCAAAGATGGAGAAACTCTATACAGTCAGCAAAAACAAGACCTGGAGCTGACTGGGGCTCAGATCACCAGCTCCTTATTGCAAAGTTCAGACTTAAATTGAAGAAAGTATGGAAAACCACTAGGCCATTCAGGTGTGACCTAAATCAAATCCCTTATGGTTATACATCAGAGGTGATGAATAGATTGAAGGCATTAGATCTAGTAGACAGAGTGCCTGAAGAACTATGGACAGAAGTTCATAACACTGTATGGAAGCAGTGGCTAAAACCATCCCAAAGGAAAAGAAGTGTAAGAAGGCAAACTAGTTGTCTGAGGAGATTTTACAGACAGCCGAGGAAAGAAGAGAAGCAAAAAGCAAAGGAGAAAGGGAAAGGCATACTCAACTGAATGCAGAGTTCCAGGGAATAGCAAGGAGAGACATGGAGGCCTTCTTAAATGAACAATGCAAAGAAGTAGAGGGAAACAATAGAATGGGAAAAACTAGAGATCGCTTCAAGAAAATTGGAGATATCAAGGGAACATTTCATGCAAGGATGGGTATGATAAAGGACACAAATGGTAAGGACCTAACAGAAGCAGAAGAGATTAAGAAGAGGTGGCAAGAATACACAGAAGAACTATGCAAAAAAAGTCTTAATGACCTGGATAAACATGATGGTGTGGTCACTCACCTGGAGCCAGACATCCTGGAGTGTGAAGTTAAGTGGGCCTTAGGAAGCATTACTGTGAATAAAGCTAGTGGAGGTGATGGAATTCCAGCTGAGCTATTTCAAATCCTAAAAGATGATGCTGTGAAAGTGCTGCACTCAATGTGCCTGCAAATTTGGAAAACTCAGCAGTGGCCACAGGACTGAAAAAGGTCAGTTTTCATTCCTATCCCAAAGAAGGGGAGTGCCAAAGAATGTTCAAATTACCATACAGTTGCACTTATTTCACATGCTAGTAAGGTTATGCTCAAAATCCTTCAAGCTAGGCTCCAATAGTATGTGAACTGAGAAATTCCATAAGTACAAGCTGGATTTAGAAAAGGCACAGGAACCAGAAATTGAATTGCCAACATATGTTGGATCATGGAGAAGGCAAGGGAATTCCAGAAAAACATCTCCTTTTGCTTCATTGACTATGCTAAAGCCTTTGACTGTGTGGTGGTTGGTGGTCTAGTCCCTAAGTCATGCCTGACTCTTGTGATCCCATGGGCTATAGCCCGCCAGGCTCCCCTTTCTCTCGCCTGGGATTCTCCAGGCAAGAATACTGGAGTGGGTTGCCATTTCCTTCTCCAGGGGATCTTCTTGACCTAGGAACTGAACCCGGGTCTCCTGCATTGCAGGCAGATTCTTTACCAACTGAGCTACAAGGGAAGCTCCTTTGTGTGGATCACAACAAACTGTGGAAAGTTCTTAAAGAGATAGGAATACCAGACCACCTTACCTCTCTCTTGAGGAACCTATATGCAGGTCAAGAAGCAACAGTTAGAACCTTACATGGAACAAGGGACTGGTTCCAAATTGGGAAAGGAGTACAACAAGGCTGTATTTTGCCACCCTGTTTATTTGACTTATAGGCAGAGTACATCATGCAAAATGCCAGGCTGGATGAATTACAAGCTGGAATCAAGATTACTGGGTGAAATATCAAAACTCTCAGATTTGCAGATGATACTACTCTAATGGCAGAAAGTGAAGAGGAACTAAAGAGCTTCTTGACGAAGAAGAAAGAGGAGAGTGAAAAAGCTGGCTTGAAACTCAGCATTCAAAAAACTGAAATCATGGCATCAAGTTCCATCACTTCATGGCAAATAGAAGGGGAAAAATTGGAAGCAGTGACAGATTTTATTTTCTTGGGCTCCAAAATCGCTGACAATGGTTAATGCAGCCATGAAATTAAAAGATGCTTGCCCCTTGGAAGAAAAGCTGTGACAAAGCTAGACAGTGTATTAAAAAATAGAGACATCACTTTGCAACCAAGGCCCTTATAGTCAAAGCTATGATTTTTCTAGTAGTTATTTACGGATGTGAGACGTGGACCATAAAGAAGGCTGAGCGCCAAAGAATTGATGCTTTTGAATTGTAGTTCTGGAGAAGGCTCTTGAGAGTCTCTTGGACTGTAAGGAGATCAAACCAATCAGTCCAAAAGGAAATCATCCCTGAATATTCATTGGAAGGACTGATGCTGAAGCTGAAGTTCCAGTATTCTGACCACCTGATGTGAAGAGCTGACTCATTGGAAGAGACCCTGATGCAGGGAAAGATTGAAGGCTGGAGGAGAAAGTGGAACAGAGGATGAGATGGTTAGATAGAATCATCAACTCAATGAATGAATGAATGAATTTGAGGAAGCTCCGGGAGATACTGAAGGACAGGGAAGCGATGGCGTTCTGCAGTCCTTGGGGTCGAAAAGTGTCAGACGTGACTAAGGGACTGAGCAACAACAACAAAGTCTTGAAACTCAGCATTCAAAAAACTGAAATCATGGCATCAAGTTCCATCGCTTCAAAGTCGTCAACAGTCTAGGCAGTGCTTCCTATGTTCATTTTCTTGTTTCTTTTTAATATAGTCTTACTGCATCTACATATTCCTAAAAATATTTTTTTAAAAGCTAGTTTTAAATTTTGTAAAAAATTATGCTTTGTCTAATTTCTATAATTTCTTCCACTTAATATTGCCTTGCTAAAATTCATCTATATTATTATTTTCACTAAGATTTATTTACTTTATAATATGTATATATTTCATTTTATGATTCTGACTACAATTTATTGATCCAGTTTTCTGTTTGTGGACATTGGGTTGTTTCCCAGATTTTGTTATTATAAACAGAGCTTCTAAGAGTATTTTTGTACTTGTTTTTATTTGTACTGTACAGGAGTTTCTCTCAGGTATAGAAAGTAGGTAGGTATGTACCTAGGAAATTAGGAAATTCTTAGGTGTATATCTAGGAAATTAGTTGCTAGGCATATGTGAATATTCTTCTTCAGGAAATAATGTCAGACTGTTTACCAAAGTGCTTGTACTTCTTTCAGCAACTAAATTCTTTCTTCTCTGTTGTGCATACCAGTCGGGTTCTAGTTAAGAAAATACAAGATAATTTCAGAATTAGTGCAGTGTTATGCGAAGGATAGTGTTGGGAGCTGGGTGCTGGATGGTCTTTAGCCAGTTTCTAATTGTTAGGAGCAGAGTGATGGCTGGTGATGAGGAGTGTTTGTTTTAGTTATGGAAGGCCTGGGGAGGCGGTCATTTGAGGTGAGACTTGGATGAAGGGACAGCTCAGTCAAAAATCAGGGACTTCATGAGTAGAGAGGGCAGAGGTGTTTGGGAAGAAATGAACAGGGTCTGTAGCAGGTGCAAAAAAGCCGTTCTCTTTGGACGGCAGTGGACCAGGAGGGAAGTGAGAGGAGTACTTGAGCATGACAGGGCAGTGATGAGCCTTTAGAAATTTAAATAGGTGAGTGATTTGAGCTTCTTTAGATTTTGAAAATAGTACTCTCACTACCAGCTTGGCCATGAATACCAGACCATGGTGCTTCCCCAGTGGCTCAGTGGTAGCGGCTCAGTGGTCAAGAAGCTGCCTGCAGTTCAGGAGCCGCAGGGGATGTGGGTGTGATTCCTGGGTTGGGAAGATGCCCTGAAGGAGGGCATGGCAACCTACTCACTCCAGTCCTCTTGGCTGGAGAATTCCATGGACAGAAGAGCCTGGTGGCCACAGTCCATAGGGTCGCAAAGAGTTGTACATGACTGAAGCGACTTAGCATGTACGCACCAGACCATGATGTGTAGAAATGGAAAACGGGAGATGGATTAGAAGCAATGGCTAGTCCAGTTGAAAGATGATGATGGCTTAGACTAAGGTAGCAGTGCAGAGGAGAGAGATAGTGAAATTCAGGATATGTCTGGTAGGTAAAAAGTGAAAGTTGCTCAATCGTGTCTGACTCTTTGAAACCCCATGGACTATGCAGTCCATGGAATTCTCCAGGCCAGAATACTGGAGTCGGTAGCCTTTCCCTTTTCCAGGGGATCTTCCCAACCCAGGAATCGAACTCAGGTCTCCCGCGTTGCAGTGGATTCTTTACCAAGGTAAAGAGCTACAAGGGAAGTATTTGCTGATAAGTTCGTTTTGGATTTTTAGGGAGATACAAGCTTTTAATTTCTAAAGCATGCTGTTTAATGGTGAAAAAAAAGAAGAAAAAAAAGAAAAGAAAAAAACCCAGTGTGTTGTTAACGTGGGTCTTTCCTGGTGGCTCAGCAGTAAAGAATCTGTCTTCAAGGAAGGAGAAGTGGATTCAATCCCTAGATTGGGAAGATCCCCTGGAGAAGGAAATGGCAACCCACTCCAGTATTCTTGCTTGGGAAATCCCACAGACGGAGGAGCCTGGCGGGTTGCAGTCCATGGGGTCACAGAGAGTCAGACATGACTTAATGACTAAACAACAAATGTTATTAATGTGACCAGAATTCCAGCAGAAAGCCGCAGTCTTATTTGCTGGAGGTGTAAAATGACAGAGCGTGGGGTCACCAAAGGGATAGTACCTGTCAGAATTTCTGCAGAATCCAGTTACTTTTGCTTCTGTGAAATCAGAATACGATGCAGCAGATTGATAAAACTGATGTTCGGTTTAAACACATTTTTTAATGTAGCCTTCACATTTTAACTAGGTTAGTTTTTGTAAATCACATCGTGTTTTACTTATGTTCAGAAGGTCTATAGTTGCTTGTGACTGGAGACTCTGTACTCCAATAATATCACTTATTCCTGGTTCTCTTCTTTATATTGCCACCGCCCAGGGGTGGTTTTCTCCTATCTGAAGACCATGTTCAGTGGTACTTTTTACTCACATATGTGCATTTGTGTGTGTGGTGTCCTACCAGTCCTTTAGTTCTAGCAGATAACAGCAAAAATGATTCAGACCTAGTTTCACCACAGATGATGGAAGTTTCATTATACACATGAAGTTTCACCACAGATAATGGAAGTTTCACATCTACGCGTATAGCATCTGAGGATAGGGGCTCAAGCAGGAACTTGGGAAGGAGCACAGGAAATGTGGCCTGAGATTCTAGAGAAAGTAAAGCTCTGGCAGGAGCTATGTTAGATAGCTGGTTGAATTGGTGGGGAGATGTTTGGAAAAGTGAGTTGTAATGGTGTCTGGCGGCTGCTGTCACAAATGACCACAAACCCAGTGTCTTAAAGCCGCAGAAATCTATTCTCTCAGGGTTCTAGAGGGCAGTAGTCTGAAATTGAGGTGGCCGCAGGGCCCCACTCCCTCCAAACGTTGTTGGATCCTTGAGCTCTTCTGCTGTCTTTCTTTGGGTATTGATTTGGTTCTAGAAGGCAGTAGAAATTACTGGGTGATCGCATTGAACATTTGGTGTCTTGGTTCTCTGCTGTGCCAGGGTGGGTTGGTTTTGCCTTAGTCCAAGAGCACCCTTTCAATCCTGGGGCATATAGCCTTTATTCTTAAGGAAAGTGCCTCAGTGTGAAGCCTGAGGTTTTTGCCTGGCAGCTTTTAGGCTTAGTTCAAATTCTGTTTCCCCTGGCATGGCAGCAGCTGAGATGCCTTCTCAGCCTCTTTCAGCCTGCCAGCTATTGAGTCTTTCTTACATATGTGAGTTAACGAGTCAGCCATGAATTTGTGACCTTGTTTTTAGACTTTAGGTCTCCTGTAGCCCTCTCTTTTCTGGAATTTCCACCTTCAAAGGTACTATCCCTTTGGTGACCCCACGCTCTGTCATTTGACACCTCCAGCAAATAAGACTGCGGCTTTCTGCTGGAATTCTGGTCACTCCCACACCATGAGAACTGGGATGTACTCCCCAGAGGAAAAGCTTAGCGATGTGGAGCTCACCCACCAGTGTGGTTGTTTTAAGTGGTTTAGTCTCTGATAGTTTTGCTGGCGTTCGGTTACGGTTGCAGGTTGGGTTAACATGGGAAGCAAGCAGGGAGTGGTGTGAAGGAAGTTGATTAGTGTATGACTGGTATTGACATTTGAGGAAGAAGGGAAGGAAGAGATAGGTGGGTGGAGAGAGAAGGTGAACTATGATGCATTTCTAGAAGGGCCACAGCTGACTCTGAAGGGGGTTCTGAAATGGGTTGGTCCTTCACGGCTTTTATCTGTTAATTAGATGTTCTTATGTCTTTTCAAGTACTTGTCTTATATTTTGTTCACAAATAGTTTTTAACTGTTGGAGATAGACAACTTGGTGGAAAAATGTAAGCAAAACCAGGATTTCCCTAGGTTTTAAAATGGAAAGTTACGTATCTTTGATTTTCTGGTAGTGAATCGTGCTTATGTTTGGCGGTGAAGACACTCCAGGTGATTTGCATTTAATCTGAAAGACTTGGTTGTTAGTGTATTTAATTTAACAACAAAAAGAATGCTTCTCGACTGAGCTTTCATCTGTAGTCAGAAAATACAGTTGTTTGCTACATGTGTAATAGCTCTCTAAAATAAGGCAGGATTTCTTAACACAAAACAAGGACATCAACACAACAGTAAATATTTGTACAGGGGCCATAAAATATGTGCTATATAACCATGAAAAATTATTTTATATATTGAATACTATATGAAGTTTTAGGCTCTTGTTTGATAGATTTTCATATATATATATATATATATATATATGTTTTTTAGATTTTTATATTTTAAATGTTAGCCAATCATTGAATTGAGTTGATACATAGTTTATGATACCGTTTCTGTTGAAATCAATTAGTCCAAAGATGTTTCTTATTTTAAAAAAAGTTTTACTGTCAGTTCTCTAACTTGAGAAATATTACTAATGAGAAATTTCATTTAAAAAGCATATTATACTTTAATTTTGATTTAGCCTGGGGAAAACAAAAATGCCTAAACAATTTTTTGCTTTTCTGTCATTTCCCAACAAAAATCCTTTACCTTAAGATGTTTTGTACCAAATTAAAAAAAGAAATGAAGCAAATTGAACAGACTAGTAAATATATTGTGGAATATATACATTTGCATCATTCATCATTGGTTTTACTTGTGTCCTTACCATAAACTTAAATGATAGAGATTAGGGAGAGCAAAGACGAAAGCTCCTTGACTGTTGTCCAGGCTCTAAAAGAATTACTTTTTTCAGTAGCATCTGCAGCATTTCCTCAAAGATATTGTATATTTGGGGGAAAAAAATCAAGTAGTTTCTTTTTAAGTAAGTTTTGAAAAATAACCTAGATTGGCCAGGCAGTGTAACATTCGTTAAACTCAAGGTTCATGTTCTCAGCCTGTGTTACCATAATCATTTCTTTTACAAGAGTGCCACCTGACGTTCCAGTTCTTCAGTAGCAGCTAACTGTATGTTCATTTAGCAGCTTAGACATCAGTTTATTGCTTACTGTCTATCTGGCCACATTAGTGGCCATGTATATGCACATGAGTGCATATACGTGCATCTCATTATGCATTTAAGGTGATAATTTTTGGTACTATTTAAGGTGATAAGTAAAATCCTTAAGTAACTCACTTTTAAAAATTGACTGATTTTAAGCGATTCAGTTATTTTATACGATTCTTTTCCTGTGTCCCCAAACCTTGCCAAACCTCTCTGTAGCTTACCTTTTGTGCTCTAGCAGTCTCTACAGACTTCTAGTCCTCAGTTTGGTCTCTGAGTCAGATCAAATAAAGACAGCTGTGCAAGAGGGGTGTTCCATGGGGTCACCAGATAGGTCCCTATATTGAGAATTCCTTGGGAATAAAGCTTTGAAACATCTCCAAACTTACGGTGTCTGCCTGGCTGCTGGTTTTCATGGGTTGTAGGTTGCTGGTTTTCAAGGCTACCATGGAAACTGCGGGGCAGGGGTGGAATAAGGTCAGGTTAAAACACCACAAAACTCACTCTTCCTACTGAGATTCAGTCTTTATTGAAAAAAGAAATAATGTGCTCTGGATTGCTGCAAGCCTTTGGTTAATATTCAGAATTTTTTAAAAATTGAGAAGAGGATTTTCAGAGGTTCTTTCTTCACCATTTTTCACTGATACAACTCTCTTGGCTGGTACTCAAACCTCAATAAATGTGACTTCCTTTCTTTGACTCACATTGGTTTGAATTACTGAGGTTTTAATATGTAATCATTCTTTGTAGAGCTTTTGCAATCTGAATGCAGGGACTAGAGCTTTTTACAATTTGAATCTCTTGGCACATCTTCTAGTATAATTCTGAGAATCCTACAGTGATGATAGGGTAAGGATGGTGTGGTCCCTGGTACACTGGCATTGACATCTATTGTCTTTACATTTTTTTTTTTCCAGATATAAAATTTCAGTTAGTATATAATAGTGCAGTCAGTTCATCTGTTTTCTTGGTTTGCATTTTATTGCTTCACTGTCAGTGTGCCTTTGAGCTCTTCATATTCAAAATGAAGGCCAGTAAATGGAGTTGGGGCTTCCCTGGTGCTACAGTGGTAAAGAATCTGCCTGCCAGTGCAGGAGATTGGGGTTCGATCCTTGGGTTGGGAAGATGCCCTGGAGAAGGAAATGGCAACCCACTCCAGTATTCTTGCCTGGTGAATCCCACAGACAGAGGAGCCAGATGGGCTATAGTCTGTGGGGTCGCAAAAGAGTCAGACACGACTTTGTGACTAAAGAACAAGAAGTGAAGTTGGCGTCTTTTTATTTCTACGCAGAAATTTCTGGTGTTGGCCGTTTTTATACGTTGAGACAGTGCCAGAATGTGATTTGGTTTAAGTGGCATATGTGGGCACATTTCCAACTGATTCTTTCTTTGCCTGAAACTTTGTTTCTGGTGAACATGGTAGACATTATTAGACTTAGTTGTTTAACTTTCTTTGTGGAATCCTGGCATATGGAAACCTGCTTTTAGAGAGTTGAATTTACCTTTCATTTTGTCGGCTTTTGCTTCCTTAGCTGTTTTTTAAATAAATTTTTGATATTTAAGTTTATATTTAAATGAAATCTTTACTTCAGATTTTTAAAAAGTCAATAAAAAGCCTGAATTCATAAAAGTAAGCAGGTATCTTTTTCATTTTTGTTTCCTAAACTTTGCCAAGGTTACATTTAAAAATACCATCACTTCTGATTTTCGTGTTACCTGTTACTGGTGTTACTCAGCCTTCCACCTTTTCTCTCCCTGTAATGTGAATATCTACTAATTATGTCCTTCCTATGTGTGGCATTCAGTCATGGGTCGGCTGTCAGCTTGGGCCGAAGAAAGATGTGAAAAAAAACTGAAAATAAACACTCTTCTATTCTACTGATACCACAGACTAATAGCTAAACTTAAAGAGTTGGCTAATGAGAAATTTTCTAGCATTTTAAACATTTCTAAGTGAGTTAGAGGTGAAAAGTGAAAGTCGCTCAGTCATGTCTGATTCTTCGAGACCCCATGGACTATACAGTCCATGGAATTCTCCAGGCCAGAATAACTGGAGTGGGTAGCCTTTCCCTTCTCTAAAGAATCTTCCCAACCCAGGATTGAACCCAAGTCTCCCAAATTGTAGGTGGATTCTTTACCGGCTGAGCCACAAGGGAAGCCCAAGAATGCTGGAGTGGGTAGCCTATCCCTTTCTCCAGCGGATCTTCCGGACCCAGGGATTGAACTGGGGTCTCCTGCATTGCAGGTGGAATCTTTACCAACTGAGCTATCAGGGAAGCCCTGATAGAGGTAGAGTAGCTAAAATTCAATAATACGTTAGGTCTGTCCTGTTCAAAAAGTAGCCGCTAGCCATTTGTGATTATTGGGCCCTTGGGCTATGATTGTTCTGAACTGATACATGTGCTTAAGTGAAAGATTTACATGGGATTTCAAGGACTTAGTATGAAAAAGAAATGTAAAATAGATAACTGATTTTAAAATATTGAATACATGTTGAACTGATAATGACTTGGATGTATTAGAGTAAATAAAATATATTATGAAAAATTGAGTTCACCTGTTTTAAAAAGTTTTATTATCAGGCTATTAAGAGATTATATATATATATTATATACATATATAATATATATATATATGTCACTTGCATTGTTTTTATAGAGGAAGTCATCATTGCACTAGACTCTTGCCAATGGATGTGTCTGAAACATCAGTGTAGTCAGTTTCTAGAAGTTACTTTTTCATTTTTATTTTCTGTATTACACTTTCCACCTGAATAGAATGTACAGCATCATCTGTGTCAGTGGATTTTAAACATGACCTTACTTGGGAATCACCTAGGAGACTTTTAATATGTACTGATGCCTCACCTTATCCTTAGAGAGTTTGATTTAATTGATGGGTCTTAGGCTTTGGTATGTATGAAAAAGCTCCTCAGATAATGCTAACATATTGTTAGGTTTGAGAACTACTGTACCATTTGGTTCAATTTTATTTGTTAAATAGTTGTAGAAATGAATAGATATAACTTGGAGCAAATATAGATTTTGATATTAGACAGGGTTGAAATCAGATCACATTATTTTTTCCTCTTTTGTGCATCTAAAGTTTGAACAAACTCCAGGAGATAGTGAGGGACAGGGAAGCCCGGTGTGCTGCAGCCCACGGGGTTGCGAAGAGTTGGTCACAACTGAGCGACTGAACAACAACATCAGATTACCATAAATTGGTGAAGGGACTTTGAGATCTGATTCAATTAAGAAGACATTATCTTGGCTACCTAGATGGGCCCACAGTAATCACAGGGGTCCTTAAAAGAGAGAAGTAGAGAATCATTGTGAGTAACAGAAGTGAAGACAGGAGCAAAAGGTTGGAGTGATGTGTGGAAGGGGCTGTGTGCATACAAGTGGCCTCTAGAAGCTTTAAAAGGCGAGAAATAGAGTCTCTTCTCCTCCTAGAGGACCAGTCCTGCTGACACTTTGACTTTAGCCCAGCGAGACTGATTTTCTCCTGAAATTTAAGATAATACATTTGTGTTGTGTTATGCTGCTTAGCTTGGGGTGATTTATTTCAACAGCATTTGGAAATGAATTCAAAGATCAAAGCAAAAAGGAATACATACAGAAAGCATTGCGTGCTAGGGTGTGTTCTAAGCAGTTTGCATATACGAGCTCATTTAGTTTACACCATAACCTTTTGAAACAGGAACCACTGTTAAACTAAGGCACTGAAAAGTTATGTAACATTTTCAGGACAGATAGATAGATCTATATAGAGAGATTAAAGAAATGTTTTGTTTTAGAAAACAAGGGAATAACCCATCTGTTATGGTTCATTTGGAAATGAACATAGGTACAGAAATATTTAAAGAAACATTGAGTTTGCTCAGCTCTGATGAAACAAATATGAGAAATTTAATGAATTGATTTTTTTAGGAAAGTTGTAACAACCAAGCTTTACTTAGAAGAGAGAGAAGATGGAAGCAGAGTAATTACCATAGAAGAAATAGAAAAACTTGTTAAAGAGAAACCCTCCCTTCTCATATTCTAATCTAACAGATTTAGATGATACTGGAGGGGAAATCTGCCGTACTTTTATGAAATGGATAATACCAATGCAGTGTAAACTGGTAGAATAGAAAACAGGGTTGCAAAAGTTTTACATAATGCTGGCAAAACTTGGCAGAGATTGTACATTGGAAGCTTGATCAGTCTCACAAATGAATATCAGTATAAAATTGCCATAAATAAAAAAAAATTGCCATAAATAAATATTAGCAGAATCAAAGCTCATTAAAGAATAATACACCATGGTCAGATGTGATTATTTACTGACCTCATGAATGCAAAGACAGTTCCTTTTGTAAATCACCACATAAATAAATGAAAAGTCTGATTTCATCACTTCTGTAAATTTTGAAAAGCTATCTCACGAAAAGTGGAATGCAACTTAGCAACTGAACAACAACAAGAGGCATTGATGGTTATTTGCTTAAAACGATATCATCTGTGTGTGTGTCTGTGTGTCTGTGTGTGTGTAATGTGTTTCTGTTTCCAAAGCTGCATCATGATTACTGGGCCAACACTGGAAACGTTATCATTAACCAGAATAAAACGGTGATAATCAGTGACAAGAGGACTTCGAGAGGACAAGTTGCTCAAGTCGAATCTTGAAGGATGAGTCATTGTTTACACAGCAGATGAGTGAAAGTCTGTTCAAAGGAGAGGGGCTAAATAGTACATAGTCACGGCAATGTGAAAAAAAATGGTGAGTTCAGGGGAGGAATTTTCAGAAAAAAAGAAGAGATGACTGAGTGGAGCTCGTGAAGGGAGGTAGTCATCCCTCTGTGTCCTCAGGCTCAGCACCTAAGGATACAACCAAATACAGATGGAAAATATTCAAGAAAAAAAATTCCAGGAGTTGCAAAAAGTCAAAGTTGGATTTGCTGCAGCTATTTACATAGCATTTACATTGTATTTACAACTATCTACGTAGCATTTTGTTGTATTAGGTATTGCAAGTAATCTAGAGATGATTTAAAGTAAATGGGTTATACTTGTTACATGCAGACTCTATTCCGTTTTATCAAGGGACTTGAGCATCCTCAGAATTTGGTATCCAGGGGAGGTCCTGGAACCAGTCCCTCAGGGATACAGAGGGATTACCAAATTTTTAAAAATCCTTTCATTGTGGCTTTTAAAATCAGTATATAGTGTTGTGCTCAGTTGCTCAGTCATGTCTGACTCTTTGCCACCCCATGAACTGTAGCCTGCCAGGCTCCTCTGTCCATGGGATTCTCCAGGCAAGAACACTGGAGTGGGTTGCCATTTCCTTCTCCATATAGTGTTGATAAGAGGAACTAATTGGACTTAATGCAAGTTTCCATTGTTCTTAGGAGCTTTAAGAATAGATTGTTTGGAAACTTTGCTTGCTTGCTTCATTATCTGTGAGCTTCACTTAATCCATGGGTTAGTTCTGAAGTCAGTGAATAAGGTGAAATGAAGGCCTAGGTGAAAGTATGCTTGACAACCCTTTAAATTTACTATGAAGAATGAAATGAAAGCAAATTGTTTCCACTAAATCCATTGTAGTTTTTTCCCAGCAATGAAGCAGGTTTGCTTTTTTTAAAAATACATAGTGAACAATATTGAAGTCAGATTTTTTAGAAGCTCTGTTACAATAAAAATGCATGTCTTTACTTGGAATCAAACCCAGTTGAATAGATATTGTTGAGTTAGCATAAATTAATCACGTGAAACTGTGCCACTCTCTAGCTGTTGTACTTGGAGGTTGTAGTAGATGCTTGTTTTCTTTTCTCTGTCTCCCTCTTCCTCCTCCTCCTCCTCTACCTCCTCTTCCTCTCCCTCATTCTCTTTTTGCAGTAGCCCTTGATTTTGCTTTGGGAATCCTTTCTTCCCCTGATCTTGGTTCCTTCGGGACCAGGCAGAATTCCACCTTTCTGTTGCAGCAATGAACGTGAAGTCCATGACTCAGACCCAGGCCAGTCAACCGAGTGTACCCTCTTTTGGACAAAGTGATTTGTTTAGAAGTGGGTAGGGAATCTAAGATGACCCAATTAAATGGACTCTGTCGTGGCTACCAGAGGAGCAGGTGGTGGGGGACTGTGGCCCCCTGTGGGTTAGGCCTGTAGCTTGTGCGTTACGTGACGTGGTGGGAAGAGGCTGGTCAAAAGTTAGATGGAAGTGGTAACAGCACTTGTGTCCTAGGGAGTGGTGTGCGGGCCCTGTATTCCCAGGGGCGTGGTTCAGCTGGGTGCAGCCTTCTGTATTCACGTAGTGCCTGGCTGACAGTCTAAGGCCTTGCTTGTTTCAGTGAAGTTGTGCTGGAAAACGGCCATGCCCATTCATTTACTCTTGTCTGTGGCCCCTTTCCTTTGATAGAGGCAGAGTTGTATAGTTGTGACAGAGACCATATGGTTTACAAAGCTAAAATATTTATTATCTGGCCCTTTACAGATAGAATTTGGTGACTCTTAACCTAGTGCTTCTGACATGAAATTTTGCATAAGCAGATGCAAAATTCGTGCTAGTTGTAAATTGTTCCTTAATATATCAATCACTGTGGAACACATTTGCCTTTTCGAAGCAAGTGTTAATAGTTGAAATGTTTGTACGTGAAACCTAAGACTGTAGCCAACATCTGGGGAGACATCTTCCTGAAGCAGTTAGAACCCTTGAATGCTTTCATACCTTAAGTGAGAGCACTCTTTGGGTATTTTCAGTCATTATGATCCATATGATCTTTTATGTTTAATCTGGTTTGAGTTGCATTTTCTACTCCTTTTAATAGAATTTTTTAGAAAAAAAATTTTTTTTAGACTAGTTTTAGATTTTCCAAAATGTTGCAGATAGTATAGAGTTCCTATTTATCTCATATCCAATTTCCCCTTTTGTTAACATCTTACATTAAAATGGCACTTTTGTCACATGTAGTGAACCAAAATTTACACACAGTTATTATCTAAGGTTCATATTTTATTTGAATTTTGGTTTCTACTTAATGTTTTTTTTTTTCTATTCCAGGATACCATAAACCTTTAGTCATCATTTCTCCTTGGGCTCTTCTTGCTTGGGACAGTTCTTAAACTTTGCGTATTTTCAGTGCCTGTAGGTTATTTTGTAGAATGTCCTCAGTTTGAGTTTGTCTGACTTTTTCCTCATGCTTATACCAGGGTTATGGGTTCTTTGGGGGGAGTACTACTACAGTTCTTGTTTAAAACCGGCTTTTCAGGCAACAATCATGGACATGAGAAGATAAATATGAATTATTGTTCTTCCCTGCAAGATTTTTACACTTTTTATTTTTAAAAAATTATTTAAAACTTACCTACCTTCTACCTGCAAAACCAGAGTGTAGTCTCTTTCCTTGTCTTGTCCTGCCCTCATTTAATGCCTCATTTATCTTTCCTATAGCATCTTCATGTAAGGTTTGTCATGTTGGGCTATTAAAATATTTGAAACAAATCTTTTTTTAAATGGCTTATATAGGCTTATAAAAATGTTGCACTATTAAATTGTTATCTGAAACATGAAAGTTTAATTCAAGATAAAGAAACCTGTCCCATTTTCAGGAGTTTTGCTGTAATATCTGTATTTCCATGATGCAGAATTCTTCATGCAGCTGAGCTAGGCATACTGTTTTTGGCATGTCCTACAGTACGTTACTTAATGTGGATTACTGGGTGCTCTGATGTCTCAGACTCTCACATCCATCACTTTTCTCCATTACTGTTCCCTGCTGCCAATTGCAGGAAATTTCAGTACATTATTACATTCTGTCATTTGCCTTTGGCAAGTAGTTCTGACAAATGGAAGATTAAAATTTAGCTGCTATAGGTTTAAACCACATCCTTTGTGTTAGATAAAAATACCTCCTGGCATATTTTCTTGGTTTAACTGAAGCAGTCATTTTGTCCATTTTCAATGAAATGGGAGTTTCATTGAGCTTCACAGCGTGGTGTGCCTTGGGGACATCTCTTGATTACCCCTTATCTCAATTTACATCATTTAAATTTCAAATAGCAGCACTTCCAAAGTGAGTCAGAACGTTCAAGGCTTAGATCAATGAAAACTCATTGATTCCTTATACTATATTTTATTTGAAATGTACTGTTATGAAATATGAGCCTTTGATGTGGTTTGGAGAATAGATAAGATACACATACACACACGTATTTTGGGGACAACTCAGTAAAGGCCAGATTAAAGTATAATTTGAGATTCAAATCAATCATGTTTGGTAGCCCAGATAAGGTTTCTTTCTGTGTAAAGTGAGCAGTATTTTAGCCCCCACACTAAAACTTTGTTGCTTTCCTGTGAGTATCCTTGATCACAAATGTTTTTGTTCAGTTGCTAAGTCATGACCAACTCTTTGGTGACCCCATGGACTGTAGCCCGCCAGTCTCCTCTGTCCATGGGATTTCCCAAGCAAGAATACTGGAGTGGGTTGCCATTTCCTTTTCCAGATCTTCCCTGTCCAGGGATCGAACCTTCATCTCCTGCACTGGCGAGCGGATCCTTTACCGCTGAGCCGCATGGGAAGCCCTGGGTCACGAATATTCAAGTACAGTTGCTTAAGTACATAACCTGCCTCGAAGTTTCCTAGAACATTGGGTGTAAGATACTTTGCTTTAATTGCCATCTGGAATGTTTCCGGTTGTGCTGCCTTATGCCCAGTAGTAGCTGTTAGGTGCCACCCACTGTGGTAGATTCATAAAGCATTTAAATAAGAAATATTGTTTAACACACCAGAAATGGTGTGAATTCTGTCGAGGCTTATTAAGCAGCATGGTTAGTAATGATTAGTATTGGTATAGCCTTAATGAGAATCATCTGAGTTCAGTTCAGTTGTTCAGTCTGATTCTTTGCGACCCCATGGACTGCAGCACGCCAGGCTTCCCTGTCCATCACCAAATCCCGGAGCTTGCTCAGACTCACATCCATCGAGTCGATGAGGCCATCCAACCATCTCATCCTCTGTCATCCCCTTCTCCTCCTGCTTTCAGTCTTTCCCAGCATCAGGGTCTTTTCCAATGAGTGAACTCTTTGCATCAGGTGACCAAAGTATTGGAGCTTCAGCATCAGTCCTTCCAATGAATATTCTGGACTGATTTCCTTTAGGATTGACTAGTTTGATCTCCTTACAGTCCAAGGGACTCTCAAGACTCTTGTCTAACACCACAGTTCAAAGCATCATTTCTTTGGCACTCAGCTTTCTTCACAGTCCAACTCTCACATCCATACATGACTACTGGAAAAACCATAGCTTTGACTAGACGGACCTTTGTTGGCGAAGTAATGTCTCCGCTTTTTAATATGCTGTCAAGGTTGGTCATAGCTTTTCTTCCAAGGAGCAGGTGTCTTTTAATTTCATGACTGCAGTCACCATCTGCAGTGATTTTGGAGCCCCCCCAGAATAAAGTCTGTCAGTGTTTCCATTGTTTCCCCACCTATTTGCCATGAAGTGATTGTCTCAAATAAATCAAAGAACTCCAAAATTAATAAGGCCAAAGAAGATGATGTGCTTTCTTCTTTCAGGTTGTCAGAATTCTGAGCCAAGAAGTGACAACTTCCTCCTTGTCATATATTACAGACACCACGCTTTTCCTTCCATTTCCCCACATTGAGAGATGGTAACTAGTTAGAGGGTATAGTTGACAGTTATGTTAGTATCTCATTCATTCAAGCCTCTTATTAACCACTTACATCTTGTGAACAGCCCTTCCATATTTAAATTGATAAATTCTGAGTTATAGGATTAAAAAGTGATTTTTATACTCTTCATTTAAGAATGCTGATTCGTTCATTTGGATTATTGATCATTTCAGACAGTAAAAGCAAATCATTTTGGGAGCTTAATTTTTGTTCTTGTTGCTTTCCTATGTGACCACCTGATTATTATACAGCTGGGCAGTCAGATAAATAGAATCAGCTGAAGAACTTCAAGTGCAGATTCTAGAATCAGGGCTCTAGAAATCCAGTAGGTCATATGGGGGGTGGGGAGACCTGTCTTTTTTAAGCTACTCATCTTGTTCTGATGCCCAGTGGTGTATGTTCGTGTAGTTCTCTTACATACTCTCTGAGGAGTACTGCTTTTGGCTTCTGCAGAGGGCCCTGAGATGTGTAGGGAATGAAATACTGTTCTGTTGTCTTGGGTGTCCAGTAGTTCTGATGGTATCATCTTTATTTCATAGTAAAATTCAGAATGGCTGAAATGGAGTATGTAGTAAATATTGATACTGGTTTTAAAACATTTTTTATTCACTTGTTTTTGCAGTAATGTGATATATGCATTTTTGAAAAAATCTTGTGATGTTACAAACCTTGTACTGAAAATAAAAGGTCTGGTAAAAAGTAGGGTTGCACAAATCACTCAAAAGCTATACCGCTTTCTACCCAGAGCACTAATAAAAGCAATAACAATTCTAATAACAGGTCAGTTTAAAAGATACGTCAAATCGTGAGTCAGTGAAGAAGTAATGCAGTAAATGTAGGATTTTACCTTTAAAGAAGGGTGATGGATGCTTGATAGCACGAGTGGCAGAATGAGGGGCTGAGAGTGCTGAATCATAGACACAGAGGAAATGTGCATCAAACAGAGGAAGCACTGTGCAAAAGGCCCGGGACTCAGGATGGGGCCAAACTGAGCCCGCAGCACAGTGGCCAGAGTGGGCATCACGTACAGTTCGCCAACCCCCTGAATTTTGCCACCACACTCCCCCGGGTAGTGAACTTGGTGTTAAACTGGACATACCTGGCTGAAGACATAATACGTGGGAAAAATTGTTACATACAGTCTGAGTCATAGTGACACATTGCCCTACTTACCAACCTCATGTGAGCTAATTCACGTTACAGAAACCTGTTGGAGCAGGAAGATCATACTTGATGCCCGTTTTGGGGCAGACCTCGCGGTTAAGTGTGTGAGTTCAGGCTCCTTCTGCCCTTGTGTTCCTTAGGTAGATCACTCTCCCTCTTTATGCCTGTTTCTTTTGTATTTTTAAAAGTATTTTGAAAGTGTTTCTGTAAGTGCTATGGGAAAGCAGAAAGAAGAATGCTTGGACTGGGAAATAATTTGAAAATTTCCTTCACAATGAACCTAAGAGGTTAGTGCCACTTACAAATTGTGTGACTTTTGGGAAAGCCTCAGTTTCCTCATGTGTAATTCAGGGACAATGTTTTGATCACAGCATGTGACTAGAATTAGTACGAGATGCTATGTGAAAATTTACCATCCAGTTTTAAGGTAGAAGAAGGAAACATGCATTTCTGAAGTTAAGTTTCCTAGGTAACTTCAGAGTAGACGACCTTCAGATTACTTCTAACTTCAAAAGTACTGGGATTTCTGAAGTTTGTATAAGTTGCTAGTATTTATTTTCAGTTCCTGTCACAAATGTTTCTCTGACCCTTCACTCTTTTCAGCTGTAAGTAGCCACTGGCCAAATTTTTCTTTACTATCATGTTATAGACATTTGCAGCAGATACTCATTCAGGTGAATGTTCTTAATTTCGAGAAAATAGCCTAAGAAAAAACACCAACAACAGCATAAGAATTCCCCCGGTATCAGTTTACAACCTGTGTCTACGCAATTGCGCCTTCTGTCACTTTGGCATCATTTGCTGAATGTTTCGAAGAAGGGTCTTAGTACCCTGACTGATACGCCCAGTTTTTCTAGTTGAATATTTTCATCTATTTCAGGTTAATCTTTAAGAAGTTAAGACATTTACTTTTTGCTCTCCTCCTTTTTGCCCTCATATTGCCCTAGCTGATCAGAGACTTCATTTCATCCAGCTCTTCCTCCCCATCCCTCCTGTAAAATATTTTTTTTTTTTTGCACTGCTGATTTCAAGTAAATTAAGTTCTAATTAAAATAATTTTCACCTTAAGGTTTGAATGCTCAACAAGCTTGACACTCTAAAAGATAATTTGCTTTTCAGATGGTTGTTCATCAAAATAAATCTCTAAGTAGGTTATGGGTCATTGTTCCTAATGAGTGTGTGCAGATCCTTGAACTGTTTTGGGGCAGAGAAAAGGACTGAGGATCTCTGTTTTAAAGCCGCACTTGCAAAAATAGCCTCAGTTTTTTCCTTGGAAAACAATGCTGTACATGACCATAGTGTCTTGTTTGTTTATTCCCAGTGTTGCACCTGTGTTTATTATTAAGCTATTTTATGTTAGACTATGCAGTTATTGAGATTATAATGAATTCAATTCTCAGTGCTTTTTCTTAGAAGTTTATGGTTTTCTAAAATCTGTTATTTTAAATGTAAAATTCCTACCCTTCACTTAGTTTAGTTTCTTTTACTGAAGTGTTATTCACTTTGAAATATGTCAGAGTGCTTTGAAAATAGTAAATCACTTTAGTGATATAAGATGATATTTTTGTTTTGTTGATATGGTATCGTCTTTGTATTTTATGTTTGAACAGGACAGAATGGGTGATAATCACTGGCGTGTTATTGGATGCTGGCAGAAAAATCAGTGCATCCTGAATTGTCTTTTCCATTTGTTCACTTAAGGGTGCCTTGTTAGTTTGTGGATATGCTTGCTATTTGTAGAATCTTTCACTGTTTTGATAGTTCTTTGACTTGGAGATTCTGAAACACTGGCCAAATTGTTAAGTGTTTTCTTGTGCGGAAAGGGGGTAGAGAGGAGATCGTCTAGTTCTCCTTGGCAAATCTATGTTACTTGATGCTAACATGTTGGCTTTCCAAGCTCATGAAGATTTATTAATGTCTATTCCTCTGTATTATCATGAGTCCATATTTTTTCAGATATGCAGCCTTATAGATATTTCTTTGATCTCTTGATTCCTACTAATCAATTAATATCAATTGTTTAAGAGCTGGTGAACTAGGCTTGATATACTAGAATGTGATAGTCCTGCATTTCACCAATTTTAACGTAATTGGTAATTTATTCCAGAATATCAGTTGTTCCTTTTTCATGCTCACATAGGAGTGATTTTAATGTTTCTGTCCTTTTAAGAATATTTTATAGTTCACACAGCTTTTATGCTGCCTTCTAAAATAGTAGGAACTAATTAGTGGCAGACATCTTGGTATTAGTCATAGGCTGTTCAGATGTGTGCAGGAATTGCCATTGTCCCTAGCAGGTTGTGTAGGAGGGACGTGGAATGTCATAGTTGATAGCAGAGATTGCGAGAGCCCTTCTAGGTTAGAAGTTAAACAACACTTGAAGCTTTTTAATGTGCTGTACCTTGGAGAGCTACCCTACTATGCCTGGTGAAGTCATGCAAGAGTATATTATCTATGGCACTTTGCTTACTTTTGTCTTAGCATTTTCTATCATTTTACCCCTTTGATGTTTATTTGATTACTGTTTATTTTAGAAGGCTGGTAGATAAGGCAGAAAACATGAGACTAAAGCAGTCAATATAGCCTTTAGGAATTAATGTCTGTAAAGGAAATAAGAACTCAAGGAACTGGTAGAACAACTCTACTGGGAGAGAATCGGCAAGGCCTGGAATGCTAGAGATCATACAGGACCTGATTTCTTCAACAGATATGTAACAACAAAGGAGGAGAGGAAAGCCTTAAATCTCAATATTATTTACTAAAGTATTAGCTAAAATATCATGTGTGGACTTCCTGATTCAAACAAACCGTGTTAAAAAAACAAAGGTTTGTGCACTGACTGGGTATTTGTGATATTTCTTCAAGTGAGATAATGATATTTTAGTAATTTTAAAGGAGCCCTTATGAAAATTTTGTTTCCTCTTCTAAGGAGTTTAGCATTTTTTACTAGATCCTAAACCTCAATTCATGAAACATTTTTAATTATACCTTCCATTTTTAAAGCATCTTTTATTTACAAATGTTGTGTTCCATGGGTACTTTATGTATACTGTTTCATCTAATCACTTTGATTGCAGTATGATTGGGCACGTTTATTCTGTTCATATGAGGAAATTGAGCTTCAGAGATCTTAAGTAAATTGCCCATATTCATACAGGTAATAAGTGGCACCAAAGGAATTTGAGTTATCTGGTCTTCATTAAATTAAAAAAAAACCAACATTATTTCTAAAATGGAAACCATAGACTCAAAATCAGTACTGTTGTTTTCAGTTGCTTTGTGTGTTTCACTTTAGTGCTACTTGTAATAGTGAAATGGTTGCTTAACGAATTGTGTATCAATTCACCAAGTAAACATCAAGTTAGTTCGGTTTCTGCTTATCACAGCAAAGGCATAGTGATATAACTTGAAGGTTGTGAATTGACACTTAAAGACAGCTTTATTATTTTGCAAATACTGCTTGAGACAGCATAAAATGTAGTTTTTATCATTATATCTTTTCATTATATTCATTGATATCTATGATATGTTGAGATGGAAACTTAGCCTTCAGCTATTCAAGAGAAGAAACTAGAGTAGATCTTTAAATTCATGAAGTTAATTTACTTAAAACTAAAAACTGAAATAGCTAATACATTTTTATATTAAAAATTAAACATTGTGGATAAATTTAAAGATGAAAGTAAGAATTGCCCACAGTCTTTTGTTGTGTAGATTACCAAGCTCTTTTTCTATATGTGTTTGTATTGAAAATATGATTTTTCTTACAATGGAATCACATTAAAATTTTTTTTTTATAGTTACTGATTCCAAACAAATACAGTGGTTACAGCATTGGAGGAGTCTAGTTAGATAGCCTGTCATGTTGAAGTATTTTTCTTCAACCAGTATTATTTATATGAGATGATTCTAGAATATGTAATAATCGATGGTAGGTAGTGATTCAGATTTTATTTTTTTGGGCTCCAAAATCACTGCACATGGTGATTGCAGCCATGAAATTAAAAGACGCTTATTCCTTGGATGGAAAGTTATGACCAACCTAGATAGCATATTAAAAAGTAGAGACATTACTTTGCCAACAAAGGTCCATCTAGTCAAGGCTATGGTTTTTCCAGTAGTCATGTATGGATGTGAGAGTTGGACTGTGAAGAAAGCTGAGCGCTGAAAAATTGATGCTTTTGAATTGTGGTGTTGGAGAAGACTCTTGAGAGTCCCTGGGACTGCAAGGAGATCCAACCAGTCCATCCTAAAGGAAATCAGTCCCGGGTGTTCATTGGAAGGACTGATGCTGAAGCTGAAACTCCCAATACTTTGGCCACCTCAGGGGAAGAGTTGGCTCCTTGGAAAAGACCCTGATGCTGGGAGGGATTGGGGGCAGGAGGAGAAGGGGATGACAGAGGATGAGATGGCTGGATGGCATCATTGACTCGATGGACATGGGTTTGGGTGGACTCCAGGAGTTGGTGATGGACAGGGAGGCCTGGTGTGCTGCAATTCATGGGGTCGCAAAGAGTCAGACACGACTGAGCAACTGAACTGAACTAAACTGAGTGATTCAGTGAAAGCATAGCCTGAGATTATATTTATTGAAAGTAATTTTCTACATTGATAATGAACATTTTATATATGTATATATTTAAAACTTGAATACCAGAAAGTATGCCTTTAATCTTTGCTTATTTGGATAAAGATGTAGGAACTTAATTTAAAATGATAGACCATTTCACTTGAGTTTTGAGAGAGCTTTTCATATACTTGTGAAATTTCCACCTAATATCACTTATTAAGAAGATTGAAAGTATCATGCTGAATTGACTTAAGATCTAATTTTATATGCACTTACTTTGTAATGCATGAGGGGATAATATGAGCTTTTAGTTCTGATTTTTGATTTTGCATTCTTCACATTCAGAAAAGGGATTCAGGTAATTAGAAAACAACCTCTTAATTTAGTTGAGTTTGGTTTCCTTTTACTTACTAAATTACTGCTCTCTTTTAAATAATGGTAAAAATTACAGACTTAAGCCAAATGTTTGAAGATTGAGATATCTTACTCTTCAGTGTTTGTATAGTCACAGTGATGAAAACATTTTTATGGCTTCAGTGATGATGATGAAAATGATGGCTGTCATTTCTGGGGGGGGGGGTCTTATCTATACTGTGCAATATGATAGTTTTATTACATACATTATTTTTAATCCATACATTAACCTTACAGGGTTGTCATTACTCTTTTAGAGATCTCCAAACTGAGACTCAATTTAAGTTACTCTCCCCAAACCACAGGATTTGTGAACAACATGGTTGAGATATGAGTCTATGTCTGACTTCAAAATATTGATACTTCCAGTTCTATTTTTTTTTTTACTTCCAGTTCTATTGAAAACTGTTTTTTCCTTCTAGGTTTTATAGTCAACTTTTTCAAATAAAACTCTTTTTTTTTTTCATGAATATATTTTTGTGATGACATATTCAGATAGCCATTTTTTGGGGAAATTTCATTTAGTTCTTTTGAACAGTTCAGAGTTAGCGCTCTCTCTAAATATGTGTTTCTAATAAGCAAATCTTCTCTATCATGAAATGTTCCATTTCCTAGCCAAGTAGACAAAGCTTATCTACAGAATGCTTCACAGATATGACTCTACAATAGATATACCACATGGCTCTTCAGAAAATTATGTATTCTAAATGTGAAGTGTCTGACTGTAGTGAATACATATGTATCAAATAATTGTATTAGAAAAATTGAACAAGAATCCTTCTAAGATATTTTCAGTGACCGAAGATTTTCCTGTAATGTAAAAAGTGCCATATATAATGTTCAAATGTCATCCATTATCAACCATTCTTCTACTATGTATTCATTCTACATTTTAATGGATTTATATCTTTAAATTGTTTTTCTCTTGGAAAAAAAATGCATTATACTTTGGTATTCTTTTTTTTTTTTTTTTTTACTTTGGTATTCTTAAACTGTTGCTAAGAATGCTTTTCCCGTTCCTGTAGGAATGGGAACTTCTCTTTCCCTCAACTTCTTTGCCTGTTGGTCAGTAGAAGATGAAGAATCAGCTGGTTCTAAACTACTGATGGTGACTTTTGGGATTTAGGTCAGGGACTTGTGCTCTGAAAAGCTTGCAGTGGGAGTGGAGTCTGGTCAGATTTTAAACCAATCAGGAAAAAGGGTTAAATCCCCGCTATGGTCTGTAAGAACGGCCCTCTCAACCTGTGGTGGCCATGGGTCCCACTCTGCTTGCTTTCTTTCCTGCCTCTATCTTTGATTTTTGCTAGATATTCCTAAGCTACCAAAGAAGACAACAGAGAAGAACGACCACATGTTGATCTGAATTTAAGCCCTTTTTTTTTAAAAAGCTTTTGACAGCATAGTCAGAACTGTGAGAACAAGTCTTGAATGACTGCTTGGTGCGAAAGTCAGCTTGGGAGGAGAGGAGGCTCTCCCTGCAGCAGGGGTGCGGGGTGGAGAGGTGGGCGTCTGATGTGACAGCAGGGCTGGAAGATGAGGCTTCCTGATGCCAGACTGCCCATGGTGTTCGGTGCGCAAATTCCGCTTACAGTGTCTTTTTTCATGTTTGAAAGTGCTTGAGGAAGGGAGGTAAATGAACCATGAAAGTGAAAGAGTAAAATAAATGATTAGAAGGAAAGATAAATAGGATCTATGAAAGCACATGATTTTTTGCCAAATTGCCCTGCACGGAGGTTATACCAGTGTATATTCCCACCAACAGTGTATATTCATTTTCCTACATCTTCTTCCTAACAGCTTGTTAAAACTTTAAAACATCTTTGCCTGATAGACTAAAAAGGGATCTTATTGTGTTTTTCTTTTTCATTTTTATTGAGTGAAGTAAATAAGTTTTATTATGTTTTTATGATTCTTTCATGTCTTTCTGTTATTATTCTGCTTATGCTTTTTGCCTGTTTATCTTTTGGGTTGTTGGATTTTAAAGATTTGTAGGCACCTTTTATATATATATTAAAGAAATTAACCCATTGTGATAGGTTCCAAATATTTTTACTTAATTAATTACATTTGACTTCATTCATAATTAAAGACTTTTTTTGGTTAGGAAAGATTTTTAAATTTGTATGCAGTAAAATTTATCAGTCTTTTGTGGTTTTAAGGCTTCTTAAAGTTATATTTTGAAAGGACTTCCTCACAGTGAAGTGATCAAAAGATTTCCCAGATTTTCTCTTTTGGTTTTATCTTTACATTTAAATCTTTGATCCATTGGGAATTAATTTCAGTGGGTGAAATGAGGAAGGGGTTAAATTTAATTCCATCTCCTCACTATTTCTTTGGAATGACTAACGTGGTCAGTAGATTAAAACTATATAGTTTTTGGAGCAACAAAATTAAAATAGTAGCACGTAGTATAAGTTATAGTTTCGTGGAAAGGAAAGGTACCTTATAAACAAAGTCAGCTGCATGGTTCATTTCCTTTATTTTCCAATATGAAAATTCAAGGGTATCCCAGTAGATGCCTTTTAAACTTTTATCTGGTCAGATTTAGTGCAAAACCAGGCTTGTTAGTAAAAGGCAGATACCCGTACCAGGTTGGTACCAGGTTGGTACCAGCATAGCTGTTTTTTAAGTAACAGTTGTGCTGGTTTTGGAGATGCTGTACTTTTCACTCATTTCCCAGCGAGTCATTTTACTGCTCCTCTAAGCATCTTTATTTTAAGTTATGTGTAAAAATGTTGCATGCTTCTGTTTCTGTAATTGTCAGCACCTTTCTATTTATGACACTTTTTTTTTTTCCTTTAAAAAGCCATGGACAGGCCCGGCTGTTGTGTCCCACTTTGGATACCTGAGCAAAGGTGTATATGGAAGTTATTATTGAAGGGAAGGAAAGATGGGTGTTATATTAGAAGGCATGAAGATGGTCAAGTCCCTAGACCTTACTTATCTTCTCTGTATATTGTGGTCCTCTTTAACTCTGAGATACGTAACTGTGCCTCTCATTGTGCTGGGTCCAGAGCCCTTTCTAATTTTATGTTTACCTTTCTTAAGTCAGAGATAGAACTTCTAAGTTTAATTAGGTCACATTTGTTTTTTTGTTGTTTGTTTTGTTTCCATTACTCTAGAAGGTGAATTTAAAAAGATATCAGAAAGTGTTCCATGTTTTCCTCTAAAGGTTTTATAGTGTCCAGTCTTACATTTAGGTCCTTAATCCATTTTGAGCTTATTTTTGTATACTGTGTTAGAGAATGTTTTACCAGCAACACTTATTGAAGAGACTGTCTTTTCTCCATTGTATGTACTTATCTCCTTTATGGAGGAAACCTATATGTCTCTGATATTCTTGTTTCCTCCTCTTATGGAGGAAATCATAAACAAATGAAAAGACAACTTACAGAATGGGAGAAAATATTTGCAAATGATGCAACTGACAAGGGATTAATTTATAAAATACACAAGTAGCTCATACAGCTCAATATTAAAAAAAAACACAACCCAATCAAAAAATGGGCAGAAGACCTAACTAGATATTTCTGCAAAGAAGACATGTAGATGGCCAACAGCCAAGTGAAAAAATGCCTGACATCACTAATTAATTATTAGAGAAATGCAAATCAAAACTATAATGAGGTAGGTATCACTTTACTTTGATCAGAATGGCCATCATCAAAAAGTCTACAAATAATAAATGCTGGAGAGGGTGTGGAGAAAAAGGAATTCTCTTGCCTGGTTGGTGGGATTGTAAATTGGTACAGCTACTATGGAGAACAGTCTGGAAGTTCCTTAAAAGACTGCAAGTAGAGTTTCCATATGATCCTGTAGTGCCACTCCTGGGCATATATCTGGAGAAAACTATAATTAAAAAAGATACATGCACTGCATTGTTCATAGCACTATTTACAATAGCCAAGACATGGAAGCAATTGGAATGTCCATTGACTGATGAATGGATAAAGAAGATGTGGTACATATATATAATGGAATATTACTCAGCTTAAGTTAAAAGAAGTAATGCCATTTGCAGCAATGTGGATGGACCTAGAGATGATCATACTGAGTGAAGGAAGTCAGACAGAGACAAATGTCATATGGTATTGCTAATATCTAAAAAAAGAAATACAAGTGGACTTATTTACAAAATTGAAGTAGACCCACAGACTTAGAAAAAAAATTTATAGTTACCAAAGGAGAAAAACAGGGGGGGAGGGATAAATTAGGAGGTTGAGATTAACATATACACCCTACTATATAAAATAGATAACCAACACCTACTGTATAGCACAGGGAACTATTCTCAATAATTTTGTAATAGCCTATAAGGAAAAAGAGTTTGCAAAAGAATACACAGACACACACAGTCACACACATATGTATAACTGAATCACTGTGCTATGCACCTGAAACTAACAGGACATTGTAAATCAGCTGTATTTCAATTTAAGGGGAACATGAATGACTTTGTATCCTACTGTTGTGTGAAAATTGTATAAATTTTAATTATGTTGAATTGGTTCACAGTGCTTTTCAGGTCTACTATATCTAATAAAAATTAAATAATAAAGTCAGGTAGAAAAAGGATATAGATAAGAAAAGTCTGAATCTTGAAAATTGCTAATTTTAACTTAATAGCTAGAAATCTTGAGAAGAGAGAAATAATTATTAAATGACTAGGAACTGGTGAAAACTCCCCTGCATTTGGGTCGTGTGTTTGGCTATGTAGGTCAGGCAGCCTACAGCAGTGGGAGGGTCCGGTGTCCCAGGTGTTGCAGTCTGACACATTGAGGGTGCTTCGCGGGACTTCCTGTCTTTGCCTCAGCTGTAATTAACCTTGCACGTAATAGCCTGTGGCCCGGCATGATCACGTTATTACTGGCGCCCCGGCCGCATACCTGTGTGTACATCAGTAGAGCTGAACAGCCTGGACACTGCTCTGCTTTTGCCCATGCCTTGAGGTTTAAACTTCGAAGACACACGATGGAGACCGAAAGTGAGGGTAGCACATCGGGAGATGACAGTGTTTTTTGGTTGGATTCGGAAGTTATAACCCAGGAGACTGGCAGTGAAGAGGGAGAAGGGGAAGAGCATTGCAGGTAAATACGGAATTCACAGTCCGTTCTTTCTGTCTGTCTCACCTTTGTCCCTCTCTCCACCTCCCTCACCTGTGCTCCCCAACCCTCCCATCCTTTTTCTTTTAACCTCCTTTCAGTAAGGTTTCTTTTCTCTGGGGGAAGATTTGGAGCTGAGAGGACGGGTTTCTAGTTGGGTATATAGCATTCTTCATTCCACAACTTGCCCTGAGCTTGTAAAAGGCATTTTAAATGACTCGTTAGAACACCAGGAGGAGAAGGTGTTAGACAGGTTTTGTAGTAGCATTTCAGGAATTTCAGGTAGAGACTCATAATGAACTATTACCCCTTCCTGTATCTGATTTGCACCTAACAGAAGTGACTTGGATCTGAATCTAAGAGATTTTTCTTCCTCTTTTTCCTTGGAATATGTTCCTCTGTGTGTGTGTGTGTGTGTGTGTGTGTGTGTGTGTGTGTGTGTGTGTGTGTGTGTGTGTGTGTGTGTGTGTGTGTGTGTGTGTGTGTGTGTGTGTGTGTCTGCAACTGTGGCTGCTTTTGTTCCCTTATTCTTATGTACGAAACATTTTGATTATGTGCAGATTAATTATTTCATGGATCAAAGCCTCTGACCTTATATTTCACTTACCTTATAGCTCTCCTTCTCCCACCTGCCCCAGCAAATCTCTCTTGGTATGATCTCTAATTGTATCTTCATAAATGAAGTGTTTGGGAAGGCCACCTGATTAAGCAACTCTCCAAGTTCAGTGCATTAGTGAAGAAAGAGGTCTCACCCTCCTTGTACACACAGTACCATTTGTGTATTAATTTTGTTGTGCTGTTATAAATTTTAGGAGGCCTTATTCTGGCTTTTCTTTTTCAACAGGTGTAGCAAATTAATTCTTTTGGAGATACTAAAAAAAAAAAAAAACCTCGAAGAAGTTTGTACTACATATTATCACTGCCACCCACATGGGCAATTAAAACACCTTTTACAGTTTTATCTATGGATAGTTGGGTAGGAGACCGGATCATTATTTTCATCAGATCTTGTCTTTAGTGTTTGAAAAAGAGTCTTTCCTTTCTCAGTGGATTTCTTTATTCACAGATTTGACTTTTAAAGTCTAGGTTGAATGACAGACGAGATTGACTACTGGGGCTTCCCTAGTGGCTCATTCTGTAAAGAGTTTGCCTGTGATGCGGGAGACCTGGGTTCTGACCCTGGGTAGATCCTCTGGAGAAGGGAGTGGCTACCCACTTCAGTATTCTAGCCTGGAGAATTCCATGGACAGAGGAGCCTGGGGGGCTACAATCCATGAGGTTGCCAAGAGTCGGACATGACTGAACAATGCCTAACACTTCACATATATCACATTGAATGTTAGGAATTCTTGATAACCACTGATTAACAAATTGAGTGTGGGTTAAAATGAATAGGAAGTATGTTTTAAATTTTAAAGAATAATTCACAGTGTTCGAAGTATGAAAGTATGAAAATGAACATTTCATTAGCATGTGAAATTCTTTCTTGTGTCAACTTTCTCATTCTCTCTATGGTTTTTATTTTAGCCTTTCTCACTGGCCTCAGCTGCTTCTCTCCCAAGGTGTGCTCACGTTTCACATCGCATATTCCATAGTTTTAAATGTGATCTGTGTGTCATGAACAGTCAGTGGGAATAAGGTATTTATTGTGTGAGAACTGTTTGGCCTAGTGTTAAAGTCGTGGAAGTTATTTTGGCCTGTTTGTCAAAGGAGGAGACAGTCTGGTCTTTGTTGTGATGGACTGGGTTCCAGGATCCTCCATTTACTTGCGAGGCAACAGGAGGCAGTCTGGGGTTTTCTTTTGACAGTTCATCTGTGTAGGCCTGAGTTTTTCTTCTCCTGAGGACCATGGGACCACATTTTCATTCCCGAGAAACTGAGTTAGGTGGTGCATTGTTTTAGGAAACCCTGACACTGTAGGGCATTTGTCCTGTTGACAATATTCTTTCATATCTGATTGTCATCATGACTCTCCCAAACCAAGTATGTCTTTGAGATTTGATCTTATTTTATTTATAAGGGTGACAGAGATCAAGGCAAGGCCATGTTTCATGTAGTGTTTCTCACCTATTCAGCAGTCAGACATGAGGAAATGCGCAGCAGAGTGCTTGCATAGTGTTCACCCTGATGTTCCAGCTGAGATGCCTTGCAGAAAAAAATGTGTGTGGGTGTTGAAGGTGAGGGTTGGATACTGGGAGTTGTAGCTGTAACCTTGAGAAAAGCAATGGTAAACTCAGTGTTGTGTGTGACAGTTGTTTTTGTAAAATCAGTTTAATAGTTAAAAAATACAGAAATGTTTTACCTGTTTCTTTAAAATCTGTGCTGATATACATTAACTAAAATGTTGTTAATGATTACAGTCTAATTTCCATGCATGCACACACTCAGAAAAAGGGCAAAAGATTGTGTACTCTTCTTTTTCTCTGAATAACTTATGAATTAGATTTAAAATTCATTCTTTTTTTTTTTTTTTACATTTTTTAAAAACTTTAAAAATTTTGTTTTGGGGTATAGCCAATTAACAAGTAGGTATTGTTATTTCCCATTTTCCAGATGAGGAAACTGTAGCTCAGACAGCCACATAAACCATATTGTCAGTATGTGTAGATAAGTGTAACTAATGTTGAAAGTAAAAGACTTCAGTTTGATAAAAAAAATTTTTTATATCTGCTGCTAAATGTTATTTTCTAGTAAATAACAACCTTTAAGAAGCTACAGCTTATTTCTCAGTTCTGAAATTCCTTCTTTGAGGAATTTTTGAGCACTGGTGATACATCAGTTACGTAGCCAACATAAAAGTGAAATAGTGCATGCAACAATGTGACCTTTTAAAGATATGACCTGGAGGACACCTGGGAATTATTACTGACTTACCATCATGAGAGGGTCTAGATTTTTGGCATTTGAGGGCAGAAAGGTTTATCATATGACCTTGATTAGTGTTCTCTAGTATCACATTATTGTATATACAAAGCCTAGTATGTATGACAAACAATGACATAGAGTTTGAAATATTTACTGAGATGATATGTGTGTATAATTAAACCACATTTTTAGAACTTGTGTACCTTTAAAAATCAGAGTCTACAGATGCCCAGATCTCAATCAAATCTTCACTTTTATCTCCATTCTAAGACAGTTGTTTTTAAGAAGAGAAGCTTCTGACTCTAGTTAAGCTAGATAATTTGGCGTACATATTTTAACTTTTTTTGAAATGTGTTTGTTGGTTTATAGCATCATAAAGATAATAATAAATGGTTCATGCATTTGATTGGTTGGTTAGTTGGTTGCTTTATTCATTCTCTGCCTTATTTGAAATGAGGTAAAAGTTAGAAGATTTTGAATTAAAAGATTTTGCAGCAGTCCAAATAGGTAACAAGGAATATGTTAGTTCTTTTAGATCTTTCAGATCTAGATCTTCTTTCAGATCTAGATCTTCTTTCAGATCTAGGATGGCTATTTTTTTTTTTTTTTTTTTATTATTTTATTTTTTAGGGTGGCTATTTTAATGGCTAAATTCCTCTGGAAACTCACAGTTCTTTGCTTTTAATATGCTTACTGTTCTTTTGTCTTCTGTAGAAATTTCTCATTTTAGGAATCCCAGGATAGAGAGGTAGCAATAACAGCTTATCATTGACATATATATCAGTATCACACCCAGACCTATTTTAAACTCTGTGACTTTTCATAGTCATCACACCCTTAATAATCTGTTATGTACAATACCCACCCCCCAAAATGTGCATTTTGCAAAAAAACCAAAAAAGATATTTCTATTACTCTGTAACTTTGGATATGTGATCTGGAGTATAATTTACTCCCTGAAATATTCTTTCAATATGAACTATAACTTTCACCCAAAGTCATCTCATCAGTGTCACATAAAGAGTATATTTAATGGTAATCAGACTGATATGAACATCGCTTAATCTCAGAAAATTTTGTTCAGTGTTGGAGTCTAGTCATTAGGCTGTCCTTTTTAATGGGTGAAATGAGTCTGTCTTAACCATGAAGCATGCTAGTACAAGACTTTCTTGGTATTTCCCTAATTAAACTCTTTGGGATGGAATCCAGGGTTAGCCTTTCTTACATCTGTCTGTATGAGTTTGTTTGTTTTTTTTTTAATATACAAGAAGGGCCTGAAAGCACAGAAAATTATAAACCTATATCAGAGTTCCTGATTATTAAGTTGTGTATTTAAAGTTAAAAATTTTAAATCTTGTTTCTCCTTAAGTTTTGGATTCACCTTAAGCATTAAGCCCCCGCAAATAGTCAATTGCACGTTCAAACTTAGTAACTAAAATTCCTTGAAACACTTAAAGCTCTGTTTATAAATGTAGTGCAGTCAGTATCCTTTAAAAATACATATAAAGTGACAAACCTGGGAAGACTGCAATCAGAACAAGGAAAGCCGTTCTAGATAGTTAATTTTAGAAGTTGCCTGTTACACTTTTACTTTCCATTAGTGATTAGCTTCCTTTCCACGCGCTCATATTTTCAAATCAGTTTCTTTCACTCCCATGTGCTGTTTCCCCTCATCTTAGCTCTGTCTTTTCTTCCGTTTCCCTTCCTTTTAAGATAAGGTCTTTAGAGTGCTTCTCTTAGTCCCCTAATCCCCGATGAGTCTTTTATCGCCATTTTGCCCCTGTTTACCTGGTGGCTCAGGTAATCCTTCCTCCTGCAATGCAGGCAAAGCAGGTTCAATCCCTGGGCCGGGAAGATCCGCTGAAGAAGGATATGGCAACCCACTCCAGTATTCCTGCCTGGGAAATCCCATGGACAGAGCAGCCTGTTGGGCTATAGTCCACAGGGTCGCGAAGAGTTAGACATGACTTAGCGACGATACAACAAATTCTGTCCCCACTCCCAAGCCCAGTGTTTTACTGAAATGATTTTTACTATGTTTTGCCATTCAGTCAGATTTAGTTATATGTGTCATTGTTTCCTCTCCTTTTTAATCATATTCCATCTTAATGTGTCTGTTCTGGTCCATTTGTTACTTAGTTGATATTTTCTTGAATCTTTTGTTCAGATAAGTTCTATGAGTGATGTACTCTGATTTCTTCCATATACTCACTGCTATTTTTTTTTTTTTTTCTTTTCCTTGGTAGGTAACTTATTCTTTCTGAATGCTTGTAAAATTTTCTTTTTATCCTTAGTTATGTGTATTTTGTCATTAAATCTTCAATTGGACCTCAGTGACTTTCAGTCTGTAGACTTAAGTCTTCATATTAGGAAAGATTTTTAGAATTTTATTATTAATTTAATGATTACCTCTTTTATCAGTAATAATTTTCTCCTCATGGAATCTGTTTATTGCGTATTTGATCTCCTTAGTGTTTCTTTCATGATGTATCTGTCATTGTTGTTTTTCAGTCGCTAAGTCATGTCTGTTTGTGACCCCATGGACTGAAGCAGGCCAGGCTTCCCTGTCCTTCACTATCTCCCTGAGTTTGCTCAAACTCATGTCCATTGAGTTGGTGATGCCACCCAACCATCTCATCCTCTGTTGCCCCCTTCTCCTCCTGCCTTCCATCTTTCCCAGCATCAGGGTCTTTTCCAATGAGTCAGCTCTTTGCATCAGGTGACCAAATTTATCTTCACATTTTGATTTTATGATTTGAGGTATTTCTTATACTTCTTCTTTAGGCCATTAATTTCATCTTTTTCTTTAATCTTTCAGATTCATTTTGAGTGGAGAAGTAATTTTTAAGTGTTCTTGTTCTTATGTATCACTGACTTAATATTTATATAATAATGAATTTAGGTTATTGTCTTTCTGCTTTAACTTTGCAGCCTGTGCGCTAAGTATGCATGTTCCGTTTGTTCTGACTAAAAGAATAATATTTATATAATAATGAATTTAGGTTATTGTCTTTCTGCTTTAACTTTGCAGCCTGTGCGCTAAGTATGCATGTTCTGTTTGTTCTGACTAAAAGAATTGTAGCTTTTTACTGCTCAGGTCAATATCGCCTTTCTCTGTCTCCCCACCCCCACTTCGGATTTTCTCCAGTGGTCCCATGATGCTATATAGCTTCTGCCTTTCTTTTCTTAGGTGAACACACCCTTGTTAATAGCCCTAGTCCCTCTAATTGATTGTTAAATTTATTTACAGAGTAATTTTCCAGTTTTTATTAATTCCTTGGGGGCAAGTACCTCTTTTGTTGTGGGGAGAAGTGGGAGTATAGCCTCCTTGAACCTCTGTTATTCTCCACTGGTTTACCAGTCAGTGTGATCCCATTTGCTTCTTTGTCTTCCAGAAGTTGAAGATTTCTGGCCTGCTGATCCCACCCAGTATTAATCTTTTAAGGATTTATTTTCCTTTTATTTGGCTTACTGCCTTTTCAGAGACTTAGAGAAGGAAAGCTCTATTTCTCAACGTATATGCAGTCTTGAATGGGAAGTTCACTGGTAGCTTTTTTCACAGCTTTCGAGGGAGAGCTTCTGAGGGGAGCATTCAGTGAGGCAGGATCTTGGTGTCTGCCACCCAGTCCAGTGGGTCTCCGAAGGTGAGAATTGCTTGTTTCAGGGTCCTCTTCAGGCTGGGAGGTGGGATCTTCCAGTAGAAAGTGGTCCATCACATCTGGAATGCCTGAGATGTGTTAATACATTTCAGTTTTCCTGTTTGCAAAACAGGGCTACTAATAGTATACCAAGAGTAACCAGTTAGAAGACATTGGGAGAAGAGGTGCCATTTTTAAGAGCAACAACAAAGATGAAATGCTCAGAAATAAACTTACTAAGGAACTCTAAGATCTATGTGAAGAAAATTTAAAATATTGCTGAAGGACATAGAAGTTTGGAACAAAAGAAAAGATATATACCTTGTTCATAACAAAATAGTCAATATCATAAAGATGTTAGTTTATTATAAAGTTAATGTGATAATAACAATGCTTTTTTAAAAACCTAGGTGAATTGGTTTTGAAATAAATTGACCTTGACTAAATAATTGAGTCAAGAAGCTTTGGGGAGAAGAACAAAGCAAGGCTAGGAAGAGGATTAGTGCAACCAGATATTATGTTATGAAGTCTCAGTGATTAAAACCTTGTGGTACTGGTATGAACAGAGGGCATAAGGGGGTGAAATGGGAAGCCTAGAAATTTACCCTAATATATAGGAAGATATGGTAAAGTTGGCTTCTCCAAAGCCAACGGGAACATTATGTACTATTCATTGAATTCTTTGGGGGGAAAACTGAATATGCATCTGTGAAAAATAAGGAAAATTGGAGACCTGCCTCATACCAAGGATGATTTCCAAATGATTGAAGAAGGTACAATGTATTAAATGAAACCACGAAAAATTCAAAAGAAAATATGGGAAAGCTTAAAAAAAATAGGTTTTGGATCAGGGATGGCATTTTGAAATGACTTAAAATGTAAAACTCAGGGTTGTGGAATTCAGCTACATAAAATATAAAACATCTGCATTATAGAAAACAAAATAAGCAAGGACAAATGACAGCCTGTTAAAAATACTTGGAATTCATATTACAAATGAAGAACTAATGTCTTTAAAGAACTTAAAAAGAGATAAGAAAAAGACCAAAAATCCAACAGAAAAATGGGCTACTTTATAAAAGGAATTTTTTTTCATCATTGAGTGTTTGCCTTTCATATATACTTGAACATATCTTGAAATGACATCTTATAAACTTGTAGTATAGTTTGTAATAGTGAAAGATTGGAAATAATTGAAGAATTCACTAGTAATGGATGAGTTAAATTATGGAATATCTATGATATTCCACAGTGGAATATTGCACAGTTGTAAAAATAGCAGAGAAGCTGTTTATAAACTGATATGGAAAGTCCTTCAGAAAATATTAGAAAACTACACAACAGTGTGAAACATGATACTTTTTATGTAAAAAGTATTGGCAGTTCATGGGGTTGTGAAGAGTTGAGCACAACTTGGCTACTGAACAACATGGGCTTCCCTGGTGACTCAGTAAATAATCTCCCTGCAATGTGGGAGACCATGGTTTGATCCCTGGGTCGGGAAGATTCCCTGGAGAAGGGAATGGCTACCCATTCCAGTGTTCTGGGGTCTTCCCTGGGGGCTCACATGGTGAAGAATCTGCCTGCAATGCGTGAGACCCAGGTGTAAAGAGTAGGGTGGAGGTGAAGGAATAAAGTCATTCTCCTATTTTTTACACAAAGAGTAGCATATTTATACATTGCTTTTATACTTTGCTTTTTGTGGATATAGTCTTTAAGAAAAATATATATTCTTTATGAAAAATTACATATACGAATATATATATTCATAAAGTCTGAAAGAACATATAAAGTGGGGAATTTAATGGGCAGACTGGAGACAGGGAAGAGAGGAAGATTTTTTGCTATATACCTATTGATACTTTTTTAGATTTTTGCATGATAAAATTGTACGTACTAAGAATTTTATCAGGCATTTTCATTTGGAAATCACCAAAACTCTGCCTTCAGTAAACCTCTGTTCCATTTTCACCACCAACATAGCTAACCCTGTTAGTGTTAGAAGTTCAGTTTCTTTATTTTCTGGGAATTCTGGGAATATTAGATTTATGTAAGCACTTAATAGACCATATAAACCAGATGGAACAGAGCTTTAATATTTTAAGGGGCTTTACAATCTAATATATTAATATGCTCTGAAGGTAGGAAAGTATAACTCCCTATGATGACAGATACTAACTTTTATCACTTACAGACACATAGCCACCTTGTAGCTTCAGTTTTACAACTTAAACAGAACACCAAACTGACCACTTCAGGTGCACCTCAGAGATGTTCTTCTCTTGAGTAGAATTTAAATACGTTCTTTCACAAGCAGACATAAATAGACTAAAACCAGAAATAAACAGAAACAAAGGCTGTGGGGAATGAAAGAGAAAAGCAGAGTTGTATTGCTGCTTGGAATTTACTCCAGAGATCAAGAAAAGATATGCTTGTGAGTAAGCAGCCCCTAAGGTCACTTCTCAAGCAATATGTTTCTTAGACTTCTCTTGGAACTTTTACACTATCAAGTATAGTTTTTTATGTTATGAACAAGAATCTCAAAAAATATAAAATGAGTGTGTGTCAGAATCAAATAATTTTTTAATGAGGGAAAAAGCAAGTTGGTAAAGCTTGTTCCCACAATTTAAAGAAAGTGATGTTCTCTCTTTTTCCCTTGGATTGGAAATATCCAGGTCTGGACGTATCCTTTGGATTGTAGTCATTGGAAGGCTTTCTTAGAAATGGGAGTTCTTATCACAGTCTTTCATGTTTTGGTCTCTAGGAAGATGAAGTCCTCAGTACATTCTGAAGAGGATGATTTTGTTCCAGAACTTCACAGAAACGTTCACCCTCGAGAGCGGCCTGACTGGGAGGAAACACTTAGTGCAATGGTAAATCAGTTCTATGCATGTGTGTATGTATATTTTACTTACATAAAGAAAAGGAACAGAGGAAGCATTACTCACAAAAATAAAATTTTTTGCTGTTGCTTTACTCATTTATTCAGGAAATACCTGTTGAGCAAATAATCTATTCAAGGCACTATTCTAGACTCTCGGGCAGAGCTGTGAATAAAACACACACATTTCCTGCCTTTATGGAGCTTGTATTTTAATGAGGTAGGAGAAGTAGCAAATAATTAAATGTATAGTATGTCATGTGGTGGTACATGCCATTGTTGAAATAATGCAGAGTGGTGGGGTCGCAGAGTGGTGGAACGCAGTTTGAAGAAGGGTTGCTTGCTATATAGGATGGCAAGATGGTCTCTAGGGGAAGTTAAGATTGGAGCAGACACCTGAGGGGTGTGAGGGAGTGTGTTTACCTGGGAATAGATCATTTTAGGCAGTGGAAGAACAAGTTAAAGGCTGTGGCATAGAATTAAAAAGCAAGTTGGAAGAAACATGAGTAGGATGTGGCCGAAACTGAACTGGGAAAAGATGAGATCACAGAAGTGGTTTCTTGTAGTCCATTATGTGAGGACTTTGGTTTTTTATGCTGAATAAGCTGGGAAAACGTTGAATGATTTTTAGCCAAGAAGTGACATGATCTGGCTTAAAATTTTATAGGAAATCTCTCACTGCTGTGAGTAAGCTAAAGGAGGCACAAGAGGAGGAGATACACAAGAGAGGCACAAGAGGAGGCACAGTTGGAAGATTGTTATAATAGATGGACAATGATGGTAGCTTGAACCAGGATGGTAGATGTAAAAAATGGCTAAACTCTGGATTTACCAATAGTTCCACAGATAAAGCCAACTTTTTTTTTTTTTAAGCTAAGGAATGAATATAGAGAATGAGATAGAGATGTCAAGGATGACTTCAAGTTTTTTGACTCATCAACCTGAAGAATGGAGTTTACATTCACTGAAATACTGGAAAAGCAGTTTTTGTTTGTTAATAGTTAGGTGGAAAAATCCTTTGCAGTGTAGTTTTTCCCCATAAGTTTGAGTTATCCATTTAATCTTTTATAACTTTTTGTAATTCATATCCATCAATAAGAACAATGAAATTTGTTTTGTGGAGAATAACATTTTACTTAATTAAAGTTAAAAGTTAGTGATTCTTACCCAAATTGAAGACAAATGTTCATTTGTCATTGTAGGTTTGTGATAAAATTTTACATATTTTATTTTTGAAAATGCCTTTTCACTCAGCGACTTCAGTTTATTAGCATATGATTTTACTTGAGCATATTCATTGTTTATAAGGCATTTATAGAATTCTGTTAGTTTCTTCTCTTGATATTTTCCTTTTAGCATAATGTTCCATTGCAAATTTCTACTCTAAGAGATGTGAAATAGTCTAGTCAAGACAAACAGGCCCCACACACCTCCCTATTGAATCAAGTAATCCCTGGAGGTCCCAGCATGCCATTGAAAGGCTATTCAATAAATTCTTTTGTCCATGTAAAAATCTTTCACAGTTTTCTTCTGTATTTTGATAAACTACATTGAGTTTATTGGATGGGAAGAAAGGTGATATTTGTTGTGTGGTAGTTCATTTACTCTGTATTAAAATGTCATATGCTGTATACATGGGAAGTGACTGAGTTCTGTTTCCTGGAGTTCCCATTGGTTTGTCTATGGAAATTACCGTTTGTATCATATGTTTTTAGCATCTTTTATTTTACATTGGTACTCTAATTTTTTTATGTGTAAACTTCTTGAAGACAAGTGCTATAATTCTATGTTTTCTTTAAAAATGATTATACTCAATAAATAGTACATTACAGGGTTGCAAAAAGTATACAGTGAATGATGAAAGGATATAAATGAGATTTGAACTGCTATTTTACTACACTTTCTCTAGAAAGTTATACTAATTTTAATGAGGAAGTAAGAGTAAAGAAAGTTGGGAACCTTTTTCTCTTTCAATAATAGTCTGTATTAAATATTATGTTGAGAATAAAGTTTATTATTAAGAGAAACCCTTATAAATGTTTCTCCAAAACAATTTCATGTATTTAATGTTTTAGTAGCTTTAGAAATAAACGTGTGTAAGTGTAGAACTTTTATTGATTTGTGTTGTGTGGCCAGAATATTAGTTTTTTAATGCATATCTAAAAGAAAATCAGAGATTTCTGAATTAAGAATTTTAAAAATTTTGTAAATAATCATTTTTAAATTGAGATAAAATTGTTATATTATAAATTAGTTTCAGGTATACAATATAATGTTTCTGTATATGTGTATATTGTGAAATGTTCACCAAAAGTCTAGTTAACATCCATTACCAATACATAGCTGCAGATTTTTTTTCTTGTGATGAGAACTTTTAAGATTTACTCGTTTAGCAACTTTCAAATACACGATACTGTAAATTTTGTATATTTACTATAGTAACCACACTGTACTTTATATACCAGGACTTACTTATTTAAATGGCTGAAATTTGGACTCTTTGACTACCTGAATCCATTTTGCTTACCTACCTTTATAGCCACCAATCTGTTCTCTGTATCTTTGGTTCAATTAAATTAATCATATTTTTAAAGCTTCCACATACAAGTGAGATCATATGGTATTAGTCTTTCTCTTTTTCACTTATTTCACTTAGCATAATGCCCTCAAGGTCCATTTATGTTGTTGTAAATGGTGAGATTTCTTTCTTTTTTTATGGCTGAATAATATTCCTTTGTTGTATATATACCACATTTTCTTTATCCATTCATCAATCAGTGAATACTTAGGTTGCTTCCATTTTTTGGCTAATGTGAATAATTCTGCAATGAACAAAGGGGTACAGATACTTTTTAAAATTAGGATGTTCGTTTTCTTAAGATAAATACCCAGAAATGGAATTGCCGAATTATATGGTAGTTCCAGTTTTCATTTTTTGTTGAACCTCCATAATGTTTTCTGAAGTGTCTGCACCAGTTTGCATTTATTCTACAAGTGCACAAAGGTACTGTTTTCTCTTTTCTCCACATTCTTGCTGATGACTGTTTTTTATCTTTTTGATAGTAACTGTTCTAACGGGTATGAAGTGATAACCTGTTGTGGTTTTGATTTGCATTTCCCTGATGGTTAATGATGTTGAGTGCCCTTCCATGTACGTGTTAGCTGTTTGTAAGTCTTCTCTGGAAAAATGTCTATTCAGAGCCTGTGTCCATTTTTTTTAATTGGATTTTTTTTTTTTTTTTGCTATTAAGTGAGTTCTTTCATATTTTGAATATTAATCTCTTAACAGATACATGATTTGTAAAAATTTTCTCCCATTTTATAGGTTACCTTTTCATTTGGTTGATGGTTTCCTTTACTGTGCAGAAGCTTTTTGGTTTGATGTAGTCTCACTTGTTTATTTTTGTTTCTCTTGCTTTTGCTTTTGTCAAATGCAAAAAATCGTCTCCAGGACTGATGTCAGGGAGCATGCTACTATGTCTTTTCCTAGGAGTTTAATGGCTTCACATATTATGTTCAAGTCTTTAATCCTTTTGGGTTAGTTTTTATGTGTGTTATAAGATAGTGGTTCAGTTTTGTTCTTTTGCATGTGACTGTTCAGTTTTCCTGACACCATTTGTGAAGACACTGTCCTTTTCCCATTGTATACTCTTGATTTCTTTGTTGTATTTTATTGGCAGTATACAAGTGGATTGATTTCTGGGCTTTTTATATTTTTCCATTCGTCTATGTGTCTGTTTTTATGTCAGTATCATACTGTTTTGACTACTGTAGCTTTATAATATAGTTTGAAATCAGGAAGCATGATGCTTCCAGCTTTGTCCTACTTTCTCAAGGTTACTTTGATTCTTCCATGTCTTTTGTGGTTCCATACAAATTTTAAAACTTTTATTTTTGTGAAAAATGCCTTTGGAATGTTGGTAAGGATTGCAGTGGATCTAAAGATTGCTTTGAATAGAGTAAGCATTTTAGCAGTATTAACTCTCCCAATCTATGAGCATTTTTCTTTTGTTTGTATCTTTTTTACTTTTTTTCACCCATGTCTTACAGTTTTCAGTGTTCACGTCTTTTACCTCCTTGGTTAAGTAAATTCCTGGGTATTCTTTTTATTCAATTTATTGAATCTCAGTTGTAAATGAAATTGTTTTAATTTCTCTGTTAGTTCACCATTAGTTTATAGAAATGGAACTGATTTTTGTATAGTGATTTTTGCATCATGAAGCTTTACCAAATTTATTAGTTCTAACAGTTGTGTGTGTGTGTGTAGTCTTTAGGATTTTCTTTATATAATAATATCATGTCATCTGTAAATAGTGATTGTAAAACTATCACTTTCCAGTTTGGTTGCCTTTTGTTTCTTTTCCTTGCCCAATTGCTCTGGCTAGTACTTCCAGTATTGTGTTGAATAGATGTGGCAAGATGAGCATTGTTGTCATTTTCCTGATCTTAGGGGAAAAGTTTTTAACTTTTCATTGTTGAGTATGATGTTATTTGTGGCTGTGTCAGATACAGCCTTTATTATGTTGAGATATATTTCCTCTGTACTTGGCTTTGTTGAGAGGTTTTTTTTTTTAATATTATAAATGGATGTTGAATTTTGTCACATGTTTTTTTGTCCATCTATTGAGATATCAAATGATCTTTTTATTCTTCATTTTGTTAATATCATGTATCATGCTGATTGATTTGCAGATGTTGGACCAGGCTTGTATCCCTGGATTAAATCCCACTTGATCAAGGTTGTGTGATCCTTTTGATGTATTGTTAAATTTGCTTTGCTAATTTTGTTTGCTAAATTTGCTTTAGCAATTTTAAAATTGCTAAATTTGTTGAGGCTTTTTGTATCAATGTTCACCAGAGATATTGGCCTGTAATTTTCTTTTCTTGTTGCATCCTTGTTTCACTTTGGTATCAGTGTAACTCTGTACTTTTAAAATGAGTTTGGAAGAGTTTCCTCCTCTTTTATTTTCTGGTAGAATTCACTGGTTAAACCACCTGGTTCTGGACTTTTGTTGATTGGGAACCTTCAGTTACTGATTTAATCACCTTAGTGGTGATTGATCTGTAGTACATAAGTCATTTTTAAGTCAAAAGAGGAGTAGTAATAAACCCTAAAAGAGGCCTCTGTCTTTTTGTGATTTATGGCTTATGATTTATTTATTACTCTTCATAAATTTGTAGCTAAAACTTAAAGTTTTTAAAGAAATCTCTTAAAAAACTATAGAATTTTTCTAAATTACTGATTGAAATACTTATTTGCAGTTATTTAACAGTGAAATCATTTAGTAAATAAATATTAGGATCTTAAAAAAATAAGATCAAAAACTTGAAAAGAGAGACTTTCACCAGTTTTGAATATTTTAACTTAAATCGTCATTTAAGTTAAATTCATTTAATTTAAATTCTTAGTGTTTTTCCATTCACTTTATTTTTAGTATTGATCATTGCAAAATTCTCAAAATGGAGCCTGTTAATTCTTGAAATTTTTTGTTAGGAACAATTTCTCACTTCAGTTTCCTTTTCTGCTTTAAAGTTAATGTGTTCAAGGCTCAGGGCTAAAAGCAGGTCATGTTGTAGCAAATGAACTTATTATTGATAAAATAAAATCAATGGTCTTAGTTGAAAATGCTCACACACATGCTAACAGCCAGAGTCAAGAAAATTAAAACCAGTTATAAATTTTGAACTTTCAAAATACAAAAAAATTAAAAAGGAAGACAAAAGGATGCTCAGTGTTGTCAGCTTTGCTTGTGCTCAGCCACATTCTGTCCCCTTCCTCTGCCTTTTCTCCCTCTCTCAGCCCTCTCCCGGATTCTCACCCCCCAACCATTTCTCTCTGTCTCTCTAACACACACACATACATACACGCAGAAATTCACACTTGCATACTGCAGTCACACTCACTCACTCCTCAAGGGTTGACTCTCTTCCGATCTCTCTCCTTCCTACCTGCTGACTGTTGGCGCTCACAGTGCCTGTACTTTATCTCTGTGTTAATTTCTTGCCGGATCTTTACTGTTCCTGCAGGTTCACTGTCATCTTTGTACAGATGACTGCCACATCCGTAACTCTAACCTGGTAAGAATTCATTTCCCACTAGCAGGTCCTGTAGGAACCACAAACTACAGATCTTCACGAAATCCCATCTTTGCTCTCCCTGAAGTGAGTTACTTCTTTTTAACTTTAACAGGTTACATTAGTAACACTGACTATTCCAGTCCCCCCAAGTTCAGAATCTTGCATTTGTTATACATGGTTTCATTTCATTTTTCTTAAAAGCAGGACCTTGATCATTTTGCTCCAGTCACACTGGCCTCCTTGCTTTTTCTCAAATACCCCGAGCATGCCCCTCCTTCTGGGCCTTGCATTTGTATTTGCTGCACCTGGGAGGTGCTCTTCCTCAGGGTCTGCACAGCTTGCCCGTGCTCTGCCTTCAGATCCCCTTCACGTGTCGCGCTTCAGGCTGCCTTGACTTGCCCCTCCAGTGAAGTCCCAGCCCTGTCCTCCTCTCTCTCTCTTACACTGTTTGAATTTTCTCTGTGGTACTTGCAAATACTGAGTATTTATGATTATTACCTTTCTTTTTCATTAGGGTGTAAGCCCGTTGAGTATGAGGACTTTATCACTGTTGTTTACTGTTTTAGCATCTGTGACCAGCATAGTAAATTATAAGTAAATAATTTTTGAATGAATGAAATTGTCATTCTCTGGACAGATTGAGCTATCTGTTTCTCCTTGAAAAATATCCTGAATTTTCCTACTTCTTTATATCCTTTCTCAGATATTAAAATGAATTCTTGTCACTTTTCTTTTCTCCTTTTTCTTTTTTTCCCATTTCTCTCTTTTTTTTAAACAAAAGTGAGACCATTGGTACATTTTTCTTAGACTTTTCCATTTTTGGCGTTTCCCCTTTCTACTACCTCCTTTGTCTTAATTGATGTATAATTGACTTACAGTATTCTGTTGGTTTCAGGTGTTCAACACAGTGATTTGATATCTTTATACATTATAAAATGAACCCCAGGATAAATCTCATTAACACCTGTCACCATGCAGAGTCACTGACTGTAGTCAGCCATGCTGTCTATTACATCCTCATGACTAACTTAATTTTGTAGCTGGAAGTTTGTACCCCTTCATCCACTTCACTTGTCTCATGCATGCGACCACCCTCCTCTTCTCTGGTGACTGCCAGCATGTGCTCTCTATGAATCTACCTCTGCTTTGTTGTGTTCATTTATTTTGTTTTTTTGATTCTACATATAAGAGAACAGTTGTCTTTGACTTATTTCACTTAGCACTTTGAGGGCAAAGTTCCTTCATGTTGTTGAAATGGCAGGATTTCATTCTTAAATTTATGGATGAGTAATACTCCTCTTTGTGTGTGATTGTATGTGGGTGGGTGTTTGTTCGTGTGTGTTCTGGGTTAGGGAACATAGACAGGATAAAACATTGCCAATTCTTATTTTTTCAAGTTTTCAGTATCAAATTATGTTTTCCTGAAATGGATGCACTTTAATCTGTGTGGTTTAACTGGTTCAGACTGTGGAGAAACAAATACTTTCCTTATTACAGATGACATTTTTTTTTTGTTTTTTTCCCCAGATTGTATTTTCTTTTTAACCAGTGAGGATTTCTTTTATGGCTTATATTTAACTTGTGGTATACTCTCCAACCTTATGTGTGAAGTCGCTCAGTTGTATCCGACTCTTTGCGACCCCATGGACTGTAGCCTACCAGGCTCCTCTGTCCATGGGATTCTCCAGGCAAGAATACTGGAGTGGGTTACCATTTCCTTCTCCAGGGGATCTTCCTGACCCAGGGATCAAATCCAGGTCTCCCGCATTGGAGGCAGGCGCTTAAACCTCTGAGCCACCAGGGAAGTCCTCTCCAACCTTAGAGGAAGTCAGTTTATTGCTGGAGATAGATGCATAGGGAATTTAATTGTAAATGGTGGGTGCTTTTCTGAACATGGTATGTTCATTAAGTGGTATGTTCCATAGCCTCTGTTGTCTCTTTAATTTTCTGTTAATGAATGGCACTATTTGTGTGACATTGATATAAATTCTGTTTTGGAAGCATAAATAAGTGATGATTATAACATGGATAAACTGGGAAAATTGTATTTTCCAAGAATGAATGTTACTTAATGAGTATTTCCTAAAGGAGAAATTTCTTAACTTTTGATTGAGAGTGACAGAATAAAATGGTTCAAGCTAGGTACTTTCAATAGAAATATAAGAAAATCTTTTATATCAAAAAATAATATGTAGGTGAAAATGTTAGTTTATCAGACAATTGAGGAATAGTGCTATATTTTCCTTGTAATTTTGTTTACTGATTCTTAAAAGAATTAATGATACCACTTTTTATGCCTGGTACATTTCTGGACTATGGGAAAATATTGCTGGACAAAACATACATGGTTATAGGTATTCTTAAAAGAATTAATGATACCACTTTTTATGCCTGGTACATTTCTGGACTATGGGAAAATATTGCTGGACAAAACATACATGGTTATAGGTATGTTTGAACTGTTGATTCAGTGATTGATTGAATCAGCATGTTGAACTGTTGGTTCAAAAATATTTTCTTAAATCCGCTCATACTTCTTGAACCATTGGTTCTTCTGCCTAATTATTACCGTTTTGTCCTTTTAGGCAGAGTCTTCCTGTCAGGCCCATTTAGATAGCCTGTGACTTTACCTCTGTGTCATGTTTCTGCCTGTGTCTAGCAGTTGTGGTTGCAGAGGTGTGTGTCCCTCGTATGTCTCCCTCTGTGGATCATAGACCTGGCAGGCTTCCTTATTTTCTCCTTGGATGTGTGTTAGGGACAATGGCCTATCTAGCACAGAAAGCCTGTTTGCAAAAGACAGTTAATGTTTTAGCTTTCATTCTGCCAAATAAAGTCATCACCATTTACCAACCTGGGCCAGTGCATTCTTTTTTTTGAAAACTCCTTTATATTTAAATTTTGAGTCAATTTATGAATAATTTACAGAACAAATGTTGTAAGTCCATTATGTTAGAAATTTTAATGTGAATTTAAGCATAGCAGTGACATAACTCTTTATGTCAAGTGAATTTTGATGCACAGATATCATAGAAGTTGAAAGAATGTCCAGGTTGTTGCAAAATTTGATATAATGAAGTCCTTTCAGTTGAATGACTGACTAAAGTACCATATTTTCTTTTTGTCCTTAAAAATTTATTAGTTACTCATATTTTTTTAACAGATGGATATAATCACCAGTCTGAGATGTCATATTAATATATGTGGTCAATTTCACCTGCGTTACTAGAATCTCACGTGCTGCCTGCTGTTTATTTACATCCAACATTTGATGCGTCTAATCATAGTAAAAAATCTTTGTCAGTTTTCTCTTTTCTGTTATGGATGAAAAGTGGAAAATATGGAATTCTTACATATATTCAATGAAAAAAAAATGCCAAAATCAGCAAGCTTTTAAAGTATTTTTTTTTTCTACTGAGGTATAATTGATTTATAATGTTATATGAATTTCAGGTGTACCACATAAAATACCTTCTTTAAAGATGATGCAACAATTTGGGCAACATAACATAAAAACTAGATAATGATTTATTTCACTACTGTGTCAACATCGTAGGTCATTGGTTGACAAATTCAACTTACTGGCTGCCTGTTTTTGCAAGTAAATTTTTTTTTAGCATGAATCTATATTAAGTCATTTACACATGGCTGCTTCTGTGTTGTAAAATAGTTGAGCTATGGGAGAGACAGTGTGGTCTATAAACTTAAAATATTTACCATCTGACCCTTTAAGAGAAAGTTTGCCAACTCCTTTTCTCGGTCGGTGTTTCCTTTATTTTCATTTTTTTTTAAAGCTGTATTTTTAAAATTTTAGACTTTTCTAGTGTGGTAGGATTAAGAATGATGAGAGGCACTGATGAAGTAATACCTAGGAGTTTGAAGGAACTCTGACTCAAGATAGAGGAAAAATAATACTGAGATCCTATATTAGATTTATGAAAAGGTTCAATAAATCCATAATGTAATTGCAAGATGGAATGAGTTCTATTTCATTACTAAAGAGTATAATAACATTTTTTCCCTTTGGAAGACCTGTAGGACAGAATAAGAAGACTCTGTGAACAATTGATGATGAAACATCAACCCTTATAAATAAACTAAGGAACTTTAACTGTTGTTAAGTATAGCAAGTTTAACCATACTAAGGACAAAAACCTCAGACAAAATGGGTCCAGTTGTTCCTGATGGTGTTTATATATCCAGTGTTAATTCTTGTAAGTTCATACATTGTTACCTCATATTTTTCAAAAGTCGTGGATTTTAACATTTAATCTGTCTTGGCTAGTTTTTTTTTTTTAATAAGAAACATTTTAAAAAGTTGAGATGATGTTATGAATCTCCTCCCTTTTTTATTTTATTGAGATATAAACTTGAAGTATAACACTATATTAGTTTCAGGTACACAGTAGTATGATTTGATATTTGTATACACTGAAAGATCACAACAATAAGTCTGATTCACATCTGTAACCATACATAGTTAACAAATCTTTTTTTCTTTTTTTTTTCCTGTGATGAGTACTTTTAAGATCTACTCTCTTAGCAATTTTCAGGTGTCCAAGACAGTGTTATTAATTATAGTTACTGTGCTGTACATTAAGTTCCCATGACTTATTTGTTTTATTGCTGGAAGTTTGTATCTTTTGACTTCTTCACCTTTTTCACCTGCTCTCTCCCCATTCCCACTTCTGGCAGCCACCAGTCTATTCTCTGGATCTATGAGCTTGGTTTTATTTTGTATTGATTTGATTTTAGATTCCACATGTAGATGAGACCATACAGTATTTGTCTTTTTCTGACTTAATTTGACTTAACATAATGCCCTCAAGGTCCATCTATGTTATTGCAAATGGCAAGATTTTGTTCTTTTTAAAGGTTAAGTAGTAGTCTATTGTGTGTATTTATCTTCTTTGGGAATCTCCTCTTAACTCATTTTAAATGCTCAATCCACATTATTCTCCTCTACTGCATTATTTGACACTGGCTATAGCAGTTTTTTTGTTGTTGTTGTTACAAGTCATAGTTTGTATAGCATAAGTTTGTTTTTTTAAGATAGATATTTGGTTTTGCTGTTTGCTTTCTCTGGAGTGTGAAGAATCTTTTGATTTTCCAGTTTCTGTTGTTAAAATGATGCAGCTGAATGTATCACTAAAATTAAAAAGTCACTAAGAAAACTGGCAGACTAAGGGTAGTTTGGAGGTATTACATAGATGTGTCAGGCGAGTGTATGCTCCTCGGTTCTTTGTCTCGTCACAACAAAGATTTGGAGTGATGGACGTTAAAGCCCCTCGGCGGGTCACAGCTCTCGGAGGACAGACCGTGTTACAGCTCTTAAATAAATCACTGTTACAGCTCAGTGTTACAGCTCTATTTATTTAGATGATAGCAGGAAAATCCATCTTCGAGGTGCGAGGGCACTTCGATCCAAAGACGGGAAGAGAAGAGCACCCCATCGTGTGGGGGAGAGAGAGAGAGAGCGAAGAGGGCTTTGGCTCCTCTTTTTATATGTTTTTTTGGTTCCCCCGGGCCTGTCCTATGCAAATTGGGCTTAGGCAGGAACGTTGTTTGTTTTACCTGAGGTTCTCACTCCGGTCCTCGTACCTTCCTTTGTTCTATTTTCCCGGGCTTTCCCTTCCAGGTCTTTTAGCCACCGCCATTTTGGACTCCTTTTCCCTGTTCTAACTACCTAACAAATGGAACTTCCAAATATTAGTGTGAAAAATGTATGTTGTGATCTCCTAATTATGTTCACATTATCACTTAAATTTTTGTTAATCATCATAACCAGGGTTGTTTTGTTCCAACAGCTTTGGGGGGAGAATTTAGTTTGTGCTGAGGCACATAATACAATCATTGATTTCAAAATGTGATTATAAGAGAATGAAAATTCTTAGTTTGACAGAAAATTTTTCCTTTTACAGTAAGGTTAAATATTTTTAGGTAACTATTTTTCCTTGTTCTTAGCAATTAAGAGTCAAGTAAGTTATAATTTTAAGAGATTATTAAATAAGTATGTATTTCTTTTGGTATGGAGTTAGCAGGACCATTAAAATGAGCTGTAATCTGCTTTTTAAAATATATTCATAATAAAGGGACGGTCATAAATCTTTTGTCTTTGTTTTTTTAAGGCCAGAGGAGCAGATGTTCCAGAAATTCCTGGAGACCTTAGTCTTAAGACATGTGGCAGTACAGCCAGTATGAAGGTTAAACATGTGAAAAAGTAAGTATAATATTACAGTGAGTTTTAAGTGAGTTCCAATAAATGAAAATCGTTCTTTGGTTCTCCTAAAACTTTTATCCAGATTTCTTACTAAATGAGCTCTTACTGTCCATACGTTGAATAATACTGTTATGACTCAGCTGTTAGCAGAACAAGTCTGAAGATTACATGCCTAAAAATATACTTTAATTTTGTTCTTGGAATAACTTTCATGTCATTTTCTGTTAGGTTGCATTTGTTCAATAGTAACAATCCAAGTATATCTTTTTTGGTACCTTTAATACATGCTCTCAGTCATTTCGAAAAGTCAGTTTTGGTATTTTGAGTTAGGATATCGCTGTTTCTCAGCTCTGCATTTGAGAAAGCCTGACGTGGATGCCAGTGTTTGACTCTGGAGTGAAGTATCTGAGGGTATCCATTTCAGTTTTAGATAGAAAAAGCATCTTTTCACCTGGTAAAGGGTTAGATAGCTATGTTTTTATCCTAAGTGGAGGAAAGACAAGGATAAAATTTTCATTCTGCATCCAGACCCACCAATCCAGGACTGATGGGCTGTGACAACATTCACAGGTAAATGCTGGTTTTGTGTTTTGTGGTGGGAATGCTGCTTCTGCTTAGAGCAGGCTGTTCACAGTCTCCATGACATTTATTGAAAGCATAGTTTTTCTAGGGCCATTGACATGGGTCAAGATCAGGAGAGTACTGTAGCGATGCTTTTTATTTTATTTTTTTGTTTTGGTTTTGACCTGTGCACTGAATGTAATTTCCATTTGATTCTCTGTGTTTCTGAAAAGGTTTGAGTGGATATATGTGCTCATGCGCATGTGCTTATTAAATCGTTTTGCTTGTTGCATGAGCTCTTAAACCTGTTTTATTTCCTCCTCAGACTTAGTAATTTTGACTGTTTCAGGATCTTGTATCTCACGTATTTCTTGTACTTCAGGTTACCCTTCACTAAAGGTCACTTTCCGAAGATGGCTGAATGTGCACATTTCCATTATGAGAACGTTGAGTTTGGCAGCATACAGGTATATTTGAGATATTTCCTACATACTAAAGTGAGGCGTATTTTTGTCTTAACTGTATATCTCATAGGTGACACCTGGAAGTAGTTTTTCCTATTGATGTCTTGTTGGTTGATGTGAAAATTTCTATTATTTTCTATTGACCAATATTTGACATGTGATGACTGCTATTTCAAGTAATATTTCAAGAAACAGTATAATCCAATCAGTATAAATTTCAGAATTTCTATCAGATTCCTAGACTGTTCTGCAGCATGAACTGTTTTAGTTGTTACCTGACTCCTGTGTTGAGTCATAGTGGTGATGGATTAATCAGAGTCAGGATGAAGTTAGAGTAGGATTAGGGAGAGAAGTGCTAATGGAATTTGTTTTCAATGTTTTTCTTATTGTGAAGTATATTATGTGTAGCCATGTATATAAAACACATACATTTATACATATATAGTATATACATATTTATGTACATTTTAAAGTCCAGGTTAAGAGAGAAATTTCTTGCGTCCCTCTTGTTATTGCATTTGCCTTCCCTACCCCAGAGGTTACTTATACCATTACTTTTGTAGTATTTATTATCTTATATCTTTTAAATAGTTTTACTGTCTATATGCATTCCTAATCAATATGATATTTAGCTTTACTTATTCTTGAGCTTTTACATAATTGGAATTATTCTAATTTGTTCAGCAAATATTTACTGAGCAAGTGCTATGTATGAGGCACTGTTTTAGGTGCTTTGGCTGTGCTAGTGAACAACAGCAACCAAAATCAAAGGCCCATTCTTAAACAGCATAGAAGATGTCCAGGAACATAAGAGCTATTATAAAAAGAGTAGAGCAGGGTAAGAAGGGTCAGGGGTCACTGGGGTTGGGTGGGTAGCCCACCCATCAAACCAGGGTGGGCTTCCTTATTGAATGTATTCTTTCTTCTTTCATTTAACATTGTGAAATCTATTCCTGTGGATGTATATAGATATAGTTCAGTTTGTTCAGAGCTGTGTATTAGTTCATAGTGTGCATATGTCACAGGTAATTTACCAATTCTTTCATTTGTCTGAAATTTGGGTCATTGTCAGTTTTCGGCTCTAAGTTAAACAGCATCTCAGTGAACTTTGTTTTACGTGAAACCTGATGTACAAATGCCAAACTACTTTTTAAAGTGGTTTACAAATGTATACTTCCATAAACAGTAAACAGTAGTTGTCCCACATTCTTCCCACATTCTTGGTTGTTTGATACTTGTTAATTTTTACCAATCTGATGGGGAAGTAGTTCTCTCTCACTGCATTTTAATTAGCAGTCTCCTAATTTCTGATCCAGTTGCTCATCTTTTCAAATGTTTATTGGACATTTGAGAGTCCTAGTTTTTTAAACTCTAGATCAGCCTTTTGCTTGTTCTGTTTTATAGATTTGCTTATATTTTTCTTATTCAGTCACGGAAATGCTTTACATATTTTGGATGTTAGTCTTTTCATGTTGCATCTAGTCCTTTGTTGTTTTTGTATGTGAACTGAAAATACTTTCTCTCACACTGTGGCCTGTTTTTTTTTTTTTTTTTAACTTTATTCTGCTTTTAGTATGCAGATTATTTTATTCTTTATTTTATGTAATTGTATATTTGTATAAATCTTCCAATTTGTGGTTTCCCTGTCATATTTCAGATATCTTCCCTACTCTGAAGTTATGAAGATATTGTCCAAATTTTTTTTCCTAAAGGCTTCATAGTTTTGACTTTAACATTCAAGTTACTTGTAATGGTTATATATGAACTTTGTTTATATATGAGCAAGTTACTTGTAATGGTTATATATGAACTTTGTTACATATGAACAAGTTACTTGTAATGGTTATATATGAACTTTGTTATATATGAACAAGTTACTTGTTATATATGTATAGTGTAAAAGAGGCAATGTTAATAGTTTAGAACCCCTAGTGTGACAACCAGTCAGTGGACATAAACTATAGCACTGGAACTGAGCCCTGATGCCCTTCTCCTGTGCAGAGAACTGTCCCTATAGTCGTATGGGTCATTGGTGAAACAGGATTTCAATATTTTAAAACTGTGGTACCCACCAGCCTTGTAAAAAAGAGTACTACCTTATTTTAAAGTGTGACCAGATATATTAGTCAGAGTTCTGTAGTGAAACAGAACAAAATTGTGTGTGTGTGTGTGAATATGTGTCAGGATTGTGTGTGTGTGAGTATGTGTCAGGATTGTGTGTGTGTGGGAATATGAGGATTATGTGTGTATGAATATGTGTAAGGATTGTGTATGTGTATGAATATGTGTCAGGATTGTGTGTGTGTGAATATGTGTAAGGATTGTGTGTGTGAATATGTGTCAGGATTGTGTGTGTGTGGATATGTGTAAGGATTGTGTGTGTGAATATGTGTCAGGATTGTGTGTGTGTGGATATGTGTCAGGATTGTGTGTGTGTCTGTGAATATGTGTAAGGATTGTGTGTGTGTGTGAATATGTGTCAGAATTGTGTGTGTGTGAATATGTGTAAGGATTGTGTGTGTGTGTGAATATGTGTAAGGATTGTGTGTGTGTGTGTGAATATGTGTAAGGATTGTGTGTGTATGAATATGTGTAAGGATTGTGTGTGTGTGTGAATATGTGTACAGAGAGAGAGAGAGGCTTTAAGGAATTGGCTCATGTGCTTGTAGAGATTTCATGGGTCCAGACTCCCCAGAGCAGCCTAAAGACCAAAGGAAGAGCTGCTTTTGCAGTTTGAGTCTTAGGGTACTCTGCTGTGAGTTCCCCCTACTTCATAGGAGACCAGTCTTCATTTCTCTTCAGACCTACAACTGACTGGAGGGTAACCTTTTCTCCCTCCCCTTCTCCCCTTCCATTATGAAGGGTAATCTTTTTTTTTTTTTTAATGAAGGTAATCTTCTTTACTCAAAGTCTACTGATTTAAATGTTAATGTCATCTCAAAAATAGCAGTAACATTTGGAATAATGTTTGATGAAAAGTTGATACACAAAATTAACTATCACAGTCTACCCCTTTTCAGCTTGGCACTCCTTAAACCACACTTACCACCAAAAAAAACAATAATAAGGTCATATTTCTGTCTAGCATGATTAGCTATTTTTTATACAACTGAAACTACTAACCTTTTTCCTAGAGAAGGATGCAAAGTCCGTGGGTAATGTTTGCTCTTCTTGATGACCCATAACAAAATACAATGATGTAAAGTTAAAAATACTTAAATACCATGATATACATCTTACATCATATAAGGCAATAAGAGGGGGAAGAAAACAAAAGTATTTGCTTTTTGTGCATACATGCCTACATGCATGCACACACATACACAAAAACATATTCATAATAAAATAAGGGGTAAGTACTCGTGTCAAGTATAGTTCTTGGTTCTGTAAATGGTCAGGTTGTAGGTGGTGTTATAGTTGCCTTTATATTCTGTATTTTCTGTATTTATATTCTGCCTACTCATTCTGTATTTTCCTCAGCAAGAACTTCGGCTGATTGTGTTCTTTACCTGGTAAGGTGACCCAAATCTTCGTTCTGGGTCTGGCCATTAATAGTCCTGCATGAACTGGGTTCTTGTTATTTTCCATCGAGTTTATGATCGGGCATGGACCCCTGGGGGCTCCCATGTATTCAGATTACTCTGCGTTACTTCCATCACAGTACAGTTGACCAGTTCCCCCCATAGTGAGTATCAGTCTTACCAGCCAACAGCGTAATTCCCTTCTCTGCTTCTTGATTTAAAGGTGTAAGGAACCCAGAGGAGCTCAACAACAGTCTTAACTTCCAGTTCTGTGTCTTCTAGCGGAAACATTCCTCCCTTTGGAACTAAGACCTCTAGGCCAGCAGAGCATATAGTTGTGATGACAGGAAGCACCGATTTTGCTAGTGAGTCACTAAGAGTAACACTTGAGTGGTACCACTCCCATTTTCCACCCCCTTGATTCCTGGTGCTTCAGTCTGGCTAAAGACATGAATGACTCTGTATCCAATAACAAAGAGAGCTTGGGCCATCCCTGGCTTGAGGGGTCTATAGAGACACCCATTATAGTGCCCTTGGGTACTTGGAATCAAACACTGGTAAGAGACAAGGTTTCTGGACTGACGCACATATGATATCTTTGAACATTTTTGTCAAACCAATGCATATAGTAAATTTTTCATTCCCCTAATGATTAGTAACGTTCATCATCATTTCATATCTTACTGTCATTTGATAATTTGAAATCATCTTTGGAGAAATGTTTAGAAATCCTTTCTGCATTTTTGAATTGAGTTGTTTAGTTTTTTTGGTTGTTGAGTTTTAGAAATTCTTTATATAATAGCCTGTTGTGCTTTTAATTTAAAGTGAGTCTTCTTATAGGCAGCATTATAGTTGGATCATGTATTTTTTTAATCATTGTGTCCATCTTTGTCGTTTGATAGTCAAGTTTAATCTATTTCATCCATAGTAATTACTGATTAGAAAGAATTATTTGTCATTTTGCTATTTGTTTTCTATATATATTATAGATTTCTTGACCTTTATTTCTGTATTAGTCCTGTCTTGCTTTTAGTTAATATTTTGGTAGTGAAATATTTAAATTCCTTTCTCATTTCCTTTTATATCTATCTATAGATATTTTCTTTGTGGTTACCATGGGGATTACATTTAACATCCAAAAGCTATGACACTAATTTTACCAGCTTAACTGAAATGACATACACAAGTTCTGCTCCTTTACAGCTTGATCCTCACACCTTTCAGTTGTTGGTATATAATTACGTCTTTTTACATTGTGTGCTCTAAAACATAAACTAATAATTCTTTTGAATACATTAGTCTCTTAAGTTATGTAGAAAAGAAAATGTAGGGTTACAGACTTAAATTTCCAGTACTCACTTTTAGACATAATTTTGAAAAAGTATTAGTTTCTTAAGTCATGTAGAAAACAAAAACTGATTATAGAGTGTTACACAGTCCCAGCTTTTATGGTTGCCCATGTGTTTACCTTTACTGAGGTCTGTCTTTGTATGTTTTGTAATTCTTATCAAGTGTCCTTTCGTTGCAACCTGCAGGACTCCCTTGAGAATTTCTTGCAAAATATGCCTGATGTTAGTGAACTTCTTCAGCTTTGGTTTATTTGGGAATGTCTTATTTTATGTCTCACTTTTGATGGGTGGTTTGCTGGATATAGTATTCTTGGCTGACAATTTTATTCTTTTAGAAATTTGAATTTGTTGGCCCACTGCCTTTTGGCTTCCAAAGTTTCTGATAAGAAATCTAATAATCTCATTGAAGATTCCTCGTATGTGACTAGTTGCTTCTCACTTGCAACTTTTAAGATTCTCTTACTGTATTTGGCTTTTGGAAGTTTGGTTATTATATGTCTTGTGTGGGTTTCTCGAAGTTCATCTTACTTGGAGTTTGTTGGGATTCTTGGCTATTTATGTTTATATCATCAATCAAGTTTTGTAAGTTTTCAGCGAGTATTCAGATATTCTCTCTACCCTTTGTCTGTCTCATTCTGAGACTCCCACAAGTCCCTTAGACTCGATTCACTTTTCTTCACCCTTTTTTCCCCCTATGCCTCAAAATCAGTAATTTCCATTGAGCAAACCTTATCTTCAGGTTTACTGATTCATTTTCTAATTACTCACATTTGCACTTAAGTCTCTACTGTGAAATATTCACTGTAGTTATTGTGCTTTCAGGTGCAGAATTTCATTTTTGAAACTTCTCTTTGTTGGTATTTCCATTTTGTTCATATATCATTTTCTTTACTTTTTCCACATTGTCCTTTGGTTTTGGAGAGCATTTTTAAGGCGGTTGGCATAAAGTGTTTTCCTAGTAGATCCACTATCTTTTTTTTTGCAGATTGTTTCTGTTGATTATTTTTTTTTTTGCTTTGAACTAGCCGTAGCTTCTGTTTCTTTGTGTACCTTGTGTTTTTTTTTGTTGATTTGGACATTTGAATCTTAAAAGTAGCAAGAAAGAAGCAGCTAGTCACATACCAACCAGTCCATCCTAAAGGAAGTCAGTCCTGAATATTCATTAGAAGGACTGATACTGAAGGTGAAGCTCCAGTACTTTGGCCACCTGATGCGAAGAACTGACTCATTTGAAAAGATCCTGATGCTGGGAAAGACTGAAGGCAGGAGAAGGGGATGACAGGAGATAAGATGGTTGGATGGCATCACCGACTCAATGGACATGAGTTTGAGTAAACTCCGGGAGTTGGTGATGGACAGGGAAACCTGGCGTGCTGCAGTCCATGGGGTCGCAAAGTGACTAAGTGACTGAACTGAACTGAGTCACATGCAAGTAGTAACGTGGCAACTCTGGAAATCTGATTTTCCCTTTTCCCTAAGGTTCTCTGTTTTTGTTTATTATTATTTTTTAAAACTTGTTGGCTCACTGTGTGCCAAGGACTAGCCTGATGTTTAAACTTAAGGTCTCCTCAGGTATTTCCTGAGTCTTCACTTCCCTATGGACCTGTGTGTGGTCACTTCCTAATTTCCCCTATATATGCAATTGCTTTAGAATGTCCTAGTCTATGTCTGGCTTCCCAAAATGGGAAAAGAAAAATTAAGAAGAAGAAGGGGCACTGGCCTTTAAAATTCTGTGGAAGTGACTTCAACCAGTGGGGGGAGGGGGTTTACAATATGGGGGTGAACAACAATGACTGTCTGCCTGTTGGCACCTCTGCTCTCTGGAGCAGCAGTTTTCAGAGCGTGGATCCTTCTCATTTGTGGGATGGGGCCCTTCTGCCCACCGTGGTTCTCACAAGCTGCCTGCAGGCTGCTCCTTTAGTGTATGTGGCATGTGCTGTGGAGTTGTGCTGGGCAGCTGCTGCTCTGCTAAGAGCTAGATGGACCATGATTCACCACAGTTTATCCTCCAAGCCTTCCCCTGGAAGTCCCAAGCCTTCAGTGGACTCCAGAGTTACAGAATAACTGTATCAGATTCGCCAGAATCTGGGAAATTCCTGGTGCTTCCTACTCCACCATCTTCCCAGAATCCTCCTTCTCAGAGTCCTTACTTTTTAACATGGGATTGACAGTATGTTCTGAGGAGAAAGTAAGTGGGTAAACTTAGTAAAATGTGTCTGGAAGAGGTGATTAACCTCAGACTTGGCACCTCTGGTTTATCCTAACAGGTATTCATCATGACTGACTCAGTTGTTGTCTATTAATATGTCCCAGTGGTGGGACATTCTGCAGTAGCATACCTTCTTCTTTTTTTTTTTTTTCAAATTCTGATGTGTTAAATTTCTCTTAGACTTACAGATTTCTTGTTTTCGCATTAATAGCTCTTTCTCTTCCTCAGATAGTGAGAATTTGTAGTTGCAATAGGCCATTGTATCCTAGAAAATGTCACTGTCCCCTAAATATTTAAAATCTGATAGTATTATATTTAACTTTAAGGCTTTGATTTATAAAATGAACATAATTATTCTTAATCCCATATGTTATAAGTTCTGATTCTCAATTTTATTTAGATGGAAAGACAAAATTGCTTATAAAATAATTTAGATGTAAAGATTAATTTGGACCAGTAGTGTCATTGGATCATAAATAAGGCTGAGCACTGAAGAATTGATGCTTTCAAACTATGGTGTTGAAGAAGACTCTTGAGAGTCCCTTGGACAGCAAGGAGATAAACCAGTCAGTCCTAAAGGAAATCAGCCCTGAATATTCATTGGAAGGACTGATGCTAAAGCTGAAGCTCCAGTACTTTGGCCACCAGATGCAAGGAGCTGACTCATTGGAAAAGACCCTGATGCTGGGAAAGATTGAGGGCAGGAGGAGAAAGGGACGACAGAGGATGAGATGCTTGGATGGCATCATCGATTCAACAGACATGAGCTTGAACAAACTCCGGGAGATGGTGAAGGACAGGGAAGTCTGGCGTGCTGCAGTCCACGGGGTTGCAGAGTCAGACACGACTGAGTGACTGAACAGCAACAACAATTGCTTTAGATTGCACGGCTATGCTCAAATCCTGCTTCAGCTCAATTATAGCAGACCTTAGGGCTTCCCTGATAGCTCAGTTGGTAAAGAATCCGCCTGTAATGCAGGAGACCCCAATTTGATTCCTGGGTCGGAAGATCCCCAGGAGAAGGGATAGGCTACCCACTCCAGTATTCTTGGGCTTCCCTTGTGGCTCAGCTGGTAAAGAATCCGCCTGCAATATGGGAGACTTGGGTTCTATCCTTGGGCTGGGAAGATCCCCTGGAGAAGAGAAAGGACTACCCACTCCAGTATTCTGGCCTGGAGAATTCCATGGACTGTATAGTCCCTGGCATCGCAAGGAGTCTGACACGACTGAGCAACTTTCACTTTAGCCTATCTCTGACTTTCCAGTTCAAGAATCAGTTCACTGTCTTCAGTTGTAATGTGTGGTAGAAGATGGCATCGTCCTACTGAGGAGTACAAGGATACTGGTGTGGGGTTGAATGGGTGTGGCACTCACTGTGGCATACAGTCTTGACCTCAGTGGAGACTATTATGCTTGGTCTTGTTTCCCTTAATTCTGGAAAGGAAGTATGGTTCCTGGATACTCTGGAATAACTAGATGACAGCTAATGTTCCTTCTAGCTAAGATGAACTGTGAGCTCTGACTTAAACGAGCTGGGATGTGAGCAAGTGAAGAAGTAAAAGGATGTAGTGACATCGGCAGAAGAGGCTGTACCACGTCATGTTCTTAGTTTAGTTCGCTTTCATATGGAGCAGGAAGAGGCTGTCTTTAAAAATTAGAATCATTACTCTAGTCATAGAAATAGGTTGCTGAAACATCTGTATTCCTGGAACACACCCTTCTTCCAGGCTATATGTTTTAAAAATAAGTTCCCTTTTTTACTCAATCAGGTTTTTATGATTTTTATATCTGTGTTCATTAATGATGTTGGTCTGTATATTGTACTTGTTCACGAACCTGAGTTAGAGAACTTCACTGCCCCATGACCTTTTAAAAATAAATGTCTTAAGATAATTTGTAGAAATGGAAATTACCTATTCTTTGAAAATTTAGAATTTTTCTGTTTGGTTCCCAGGAGGCTTAATCTGTACCATGTCAGTTTGTTGATATAATTTGATTATTGGTCTAGTCTAGATTATTGGTCTGGTTTTGCTTATTGGTTTCTTTTTAGGTCTAGTCAGTGTCTCCGTAGGTCAGTTTTTATCTTCTATATTTTCTTAGAAAAGTGTCCATTTAATGTAGATCTTCATATTTGCAGGTGTAAGTTGTTGTGTACAGATATTCTTAACGCTTGGTCTTACCAGGAAACCAACTTGGAATTTTACTCATCAACTTGAGACTTTTTGTCTTCTCCCTCCCTTCATTTCTCTCTCCTTATTATTAACTTAAATCCTAAGCAAACTTTTTTCCTTAGATAAATAAAATTTTATAGAACTCTTGATACTTCATTTGTCTTTGGCCATTGTTTTTTAATAAGTGCATTTGAGTTTGGACATTTTTCTCCCTAAGTAAACTACAGAATCTGACATTTAAGTTTCAAATTTTGTTTAGAGAAATTGAAACCTGAGAAAACAAGATAAACAATACTTACTAGAAAGAGCTGATTATTTATTAACTAAAACCGCATGTCATTTTAAATTCTGTAAATTTATTATCTTTATTGCACTTCTCTTTGTGGATCAAGTCCTTTGTCCAAAAAAGAAAGATTTATTCGCATTCACAAGCTGTTTTCAGTAAGCAGGAAAAGCATCTCTTACCACGTGTAGCTAGTTTATTCAGCTTTACCGCTGTTGCTGTATTAGTCTCTGCTGGGCTTGGTGTGACAGCGCCATCTAGTGTGTGGTTTACGTTCTCTTCTCATTCACGTATCTGAAAGTGTTAGTCACTCTGTCCTGTCTTGATTCTTTGTGACCCCCCAGACTGCAACCTGCCAGGCACCTCTGCCCATAAAATTCTGAACCTGTGAATTAATGTTTCTTTTTATTCAGTTTCACATAAAACATTACGTTAAATTAACCCAAATGCAAGAGCTCAGATTTTGACTCAAATACAGCACAGAAGAAGTATGAATGTAATACTTGTCTCCTGAGGGTTCTCTGCTAAAGCTGCTATGCACGGGACTCAGAAATGCTACTGTGGTCATTCTTAAGATGTAGCTCCATTTTCAGATAGAATTAAACCTATAGCTTAGAGTATTGAAATTATGATGTATTTCTAAGGTTTATGGTTTAAAAATAAAGGAAACCAGAGAAAATACATCATTGTATTTTACCCTATAGAATAGTAACATTGAAGATCATATATATGGATTCCACATTTTCAGTTTCAGTATGTCAGTATCAGCTCAGTCGCTCAGTTGTGTCTGACTCTTTGTGACCCCATGGAGTGTAGCACGCCAAGCTTCACTGTCCATCACCATCTCCCAGAGCTTGCTCAAACTCATGTCCATTTGAGTTGGTGATGCCATCCAACCATCTCATCCTCTGTCGGCCCTTTCTCCTCCTGCCTTCAGTCTTTCCCAGCATCACGGTCTTTTCTAAAGAGTCAGTTCTTCGCATTAGGTGGCCAAAAGATTGGAGCTTAAGATTCAGCATCAGTCCTTCCAATGAATATTCAAGGCTGATTTCCTTTAGGATGGACTGGTTTGATCTCCTTGCAGTCCCAAGGGACTCTGAATTCAGAGTCTTCTCCAGCATCACAGTTCAAAAGCATCAGTTCTTCAGTGCTCAGCTACACTGATCTAATATTTAACAGTTTCAGTACAGTTTCAGTAGACTATTTTCGAAACAGATTGAGTTTTCTTCCTGTTAAGAATTCCTCTAAATTTAGCCATTGAAGTTTATAGAAACGTGTACCAGCAACAAGTTTCGGTACCTATCTGTGAGACTTTCAGACATGGATAAAAATGAAGTAAATCAATGAAATGCTTATTTCCCCATCTTCTTAATACTACTTTCAATTTCAAGGTTAGCTTGTAGATGTTTCCAGTTAAAAATTATCATATTTAGAAGTTTATATTATTTGTATGTAACCATTTGAAACAAAGGACGTGATAATTTTACTATTCCTATCCCTACCAGAAAGTCTTCTCCCTCAAACCAAAACATATAAATTTCAACCCCACTTTTCTGCATATCCTGTTATGCCTGGAAATCTTTGTCATTTGAGGGAAAGATTTGAAATGAAGAGTTGACATAGTGAGTTATCAGTGCTGCCATCAACCACGTCCTGGATTTCAACTGTATCTCATTTGAGATTGTCCAGTTTAGAAGTTAGGTGTGTAAAACTGGTTGATATATAGAAGTCACGTTACACATGCAGTTCACTTCCAGGAGTTGGACTGAATATGCTTACAAAAGTAATATTGTTAAGTCTGAAACTGTGAAGGGTCTGAGATGTTTCTCTATTTAGAGGCTAACAAGCCAGCTTGTCAGGGTTAATCTCTCTCTCTCTCTGTAACAGAAAAGTGAGGTCTCTGCATCAGAAATCAGACCTTTTATAACCTCGTAGTGTAACTCGTGTTGGTTCTGTTTGCCTCAGTTCTCCATGAGGTGAGGCAACGGGAGCCAGATGTATACCACATGTGGACAGTGGGTTTTTGTATCACAAGAGACAGACTCTGAAATTTTGAAACTTGGAGTTTCCATCTGATAGCTGGTACTTCTGTCCATTTGCCTTTCTGGAGGTGGAGGGAGGGACTCCGCTCTGGAAAATAAATGCGTCCTCTCTAGGAGAAGAAGCAAAGATGTCTGTTTTACGAACAGCTGGCCTTGAGAAGAGAGAAGACTTTCTCCAGAGGCTCTGGCATTCGGGATTCCCATTCAGTCTTTCTTTAACCTCAGTGCTGAAGCCTGTTTGTTCAACGTGTTCTGACCATATAGAAATGTGAAAATACTCGTGAAGCTTTGTTTCCCGACAAGTGTATATTCTGGAGTGGGCACCTACAAGATGAGACTGTGATTCTGCTGTTCTGTCATTTAATCTTATTTCCATTTATTCTTCATGGTGGAGACCTCTTGTTGAGCTGAGGATGGTTCTGGTGTTTAAGGATTAGCAAACCAGTTCCTTCTTCTGATACTCCCCTGAGGAAACAATGTTTTTTCCCCATTCTGGAAGGAAAAATTGACTATTAATTTTATTAAGATGCATGTAGTTCTCTAGCGTTCTCCTAAGAAATTTGAATTACAATTTTGTCTCATTGATTTTAACCTTATGTTCTGAAATTAGAACTTGCTTCACTTATTACCTACCTAAGAAGTAATATAGAGTTACATGTCAAATATAGAGTTATTCTTCCACTTGGTGTTCTCAAGTCAGTAGTTTTGAAGACGTATTTTCAGTGTTGACTATTAGGATGTTGATCGTAGGTGTGAGCAGACCACATGCAACAGAAATTATTTTTCATGTTTACATGTCTACTACAGTCTACGGAGGTGAGGAAAACTGTTTACAAACTCCACAGGTATGTCATAGTGAAACTGCAGCCATAATAGCATTATAAAAGATGAATAAAAAGAAAAGAACTCTTTCTTTGCTCGATTTGCAATCTGTTGATTAAACTTTGATGAATGGTTTTTATGTGGGTGGGGTGATATATTTTTATACAGCTTTACGCTGATTTCCGTTCTCCATGCAGAGAAAGGACTTTTTGAACAGTTGAAGGCTTGCTGAATAGAGTTGTATTTTTAAAGATCCTAACAACACTAATTTCAGCTTGGTTTCCATGGTGATAGAAAAGTGAATATAGGAAAAATAACTCCAAAAATAGATTTGTAAGAAATCCAGAAGATGGGACTTGAAAGTTCTGTTTTCTTTTTCTTATAGGCAAAGGATTGAGATTAAGTCAAAGGAAGTAAAAATAAATCATTATGTTCCTGTCATAAGTTTCTATAGGTAGCCTCATCTTTCATGGTGTGTATACTCTAGGTATATGTGCTTCACGTAGTGTATAAAACATCCTGGTGTTCAGACTTGTGTAGAGGAAGTCTTAATAACGACAATTCATTCAGAATGGTTTTACTGAATGCCTTGTCTGTGGCAGGTACTCTGTGAGTGCCACTGACGAAGTAGATAAGAGAGTCTTTCCTCGGGAAGTAAGCAATATACCAATAAAAGTAGTAAGATTGTTGGAGTTTTTATAGGGATTCAGAGGCAGGAGAGGTTATTTCCTGTGGCATTCAAGGAAGGCTTTGTTGAAGACTGAACAGGTTTTGGATATGCACAGATAGACGTGAAGACCAGGAAGACATTTAGACCAGGAAAAATACCACAGACCAAGGTCCCTGGAAGGAAAAGGGATGGACGGGTTAGAATGATGGTGGAAAAACAGGGCTTAGAAAATAATCTGGAGAAATGCCATCCTTCAAGGCTCATCTAAGGTGTTTGGACTTTGGTTTTAAATTAGTTTCTTGGTAGGGACTGACAAAGTATTGAGGAATTTTGAGAAGAAGGTGCCGTGAGCCGTGTGTAGTAGGAAGTGGAAAGAAATCAGTTAGAAAACGGCTCTACTTATTCGTCTAGTCTGTTAGTCTGGATCAGATGCAGGGAGGCCCAGAGCTGGGGAAGCAGCAGTGGGGAGTGGGGAAGAAGGAGCAGGGTTGTGAGACAAGTGTTGGGGGATAGGAGAGAATAATGAATTAAAAGTGTAGGTTAGATCTTGACCTGGGAATATGAAAAGAAAGGATGTGTGCAGAGGAGGAGGTGATAGAGGAATCTAGGGTAATTACGTTGGTCAGCTGGGGGAGTAGTTATGTTACTTTGGGAATTCAAGAGGAAGAAGAGACTATACAGGCAAAGAGAATGTATTCAGTTTTGAAAATAAGTGTTGTATTCCAGTGAGACTATCTGCTTATTCAACCATTCATCAGAGAATTACTGATCCCCACTTAAATTCCAGGTACTTTTCAAGATACTAGGGTAGGTAAACACTCATCTCATTTTTTTCATTATATATTCTATTTTTAAAAATCTGTCCATGTATATTGTAAATATTTTACTCCCATTTTGACTCATCTTTCACTTGGTTTGTTGTATCGCATTGTGATAACTATAAAAACTTGGATAGATAGTTGCTAATACCTGTTTTTGTGAAGGGGTCTAAAGTTGGTGTTCTCCTGTTCGTTCGTCTTCCTAATATCACTCCTCAGATAATCTCCTTATGTCTTTTTCCTTCTGAAATTCCGATAATGTATTGTTTTGGTCCTCTTTATGATGTCCTACAAGTCCCTTAGGTACTTTTCATTTTCCTTAACTCTTTTTTTCTTTCTCTTCTTTGGACTGTATATCTGTGTGTGGTGGGGGGTGGTGGGGAGTGGGGCACCACGCTGAGTGACTTGCAGAATCTTCATTCCCTAACCAGGGATTGCAGCTGGGCCCTTGACAATGAGAGTGTGGAGTCCTAACCACTGGAGCCACAAGGGAATTCCCTGAACTGGATATTTTTATTTACCCTTTCTTTAAGTAACCTGATTCTTCTTCCTGCCCAAATCTGCTGTTGTTCTCTTTTGGTGAAGTTTTCATTTTAGGTGGTGATTTTGTCATCCCCCAAATCTGTGTTTGGTTCCCTTTTTTTTTCTTTCTTTTCATTGATATGCTCATTTTTTTCATACATTGTTTTCCTGCTTTCCTTTAGTTCTTTGTAGTTTCTTTAAGCTCTTTGAGTGTGTCTTGTATCGTTTATTTAAAATCTACAAACTTGGGACTTCCTTGGAAGTCCAGTGGTTAGGACTTTGCACTTCCACTGCAAGGAGCACGGGCTCCAGAAGGGTTTTGTTAGGGAATTCCTTGAATGCCAGGAGCTAAAAATAAAAAGTGAAACAAACAGAAATCTACTTCTCCAGTCTTTGCACATTTCCTTTGTGTTGAGTGTCCATTCAACACTTAACCAAGCTGCTCCTATCTCTGCCTTAGCTAAGGATGAAGTAGAGGTTAAAGCTCAGGATCTTCGTGTGTCTTTGGTGTGCATGTGTCTCACCCTGAACAGATTCATGAGTTTCTGCTGTTTCTAGAGTAGTGAGAAAGCTGGTTCTCACCCTCACAAGAGAGTTTTTGCTTGTTTTTTTCATGTTTCTGTGAAGGTACTGGAGTTTGTAGCTGCCCACTGCACCCTCTTGTTGCTGCTATTTGACTGTCCTGTTTCGCTTTCCCCCATCTCCTTGCCTTAATTTGGAAATTTGCTCTCTCCTTCTGTCTTCTTCCTTCCTCCTGTTTCTGTTTTGCTTAGGAAGGTTGATGTTGCTTCTATTCATAATTCTGTTACAGGTATTGACACTTAAAATTTTTTACCTCTCTATTGTTTGAAAGCTGAAGAGGGTTTTTCTGTCCTTTTAGTGGTTATCATTAAAAATTTACCTTGAGACAAGTGCTCGGGCCTGGTGCACTGGGAAGACCCAGAGGAATCGGGTGGAGAGGAAGGTGGGAGGGGGGATCGGGATGGGGAATACGTGTAAATCTATGGCTGATTCATATCAATGTATGACAAAACCCACTGAAATGTTGTGAAGTAATTAGCCTCCAACTAATAAAAAAATTAAAAAATAAAATAAAAATAAAAAAGGGATTTTCCCAGGCTTCCTACCCCCCCAAAAAAAAATAAAATAAAAAATAAAAAAAATAAAAATTTACCTTGAACACCTAATTTTTAGTCTAAAGTTTATCAATTTCTTTACTCTTCTTTCAAGCAGTACCAGATAGAATGATTTAAGCGGAATTACTCTTGTCTTCCATGGTTGTGTTGTTTAGGATTTATAGTTTCATCTCTTTATCTCTTATAATTAATCACCATTTTTGTTACATATTAAGATTTGTTTTGATGTAATACTTATTTGCTAAATTCTTTGCTCAGTATTTCTGCTTTTTACCTTATTTATTTATCCTGGAATTCTTTTTCATCTTTAAGGACACATTTTAGAAGTCTATTGAAGATGTATTGATGGGAATTAATTGTTTTTATTCATCAAAAAATGCTTTTTTTCCCCTCTTTTTCTTGTATGTTTAGGTTTGAGTAAAACAGGCTCATTTGTTTTCTTTTCTCAGAACTGTTAAGTTAGTATCAAACTTCTGCTCTCTGTTACTGTTGAGAATTTAGGTGTTGTATGTTTACTTACATATTTACCCTTTCTGATGTTGCTTATCCCCTTCTGAAGTTCTGGATTTTTGTGTGGTACTATTTCCCTTCAATCTGAGGAAGTTGTATTAGCTTTTATTGTTGCACTAATCTCTTAGAGACAGATTCTCTCAGCTGTTGTCATTTGTAAATGTGTTTATATTCCTAAAATTGCTAAAGCTTATTGTCATGGGATACAGAATTGGCAGTCTTTTTCTTTCAGCACTTTAAAGTTGTTTCTGTTTGTTTTCTCGGCTCTCTTACTTCTGGTGAGAATTCACCTGTCATTTATTTATTTCCCCTTTAAGTTTTATGGGTTTTTTTGGTCTGCTTTCAAGATTCTTGTCTTTATTTCATTGTTCAAAAGTGTGATTATGATATGCCTTGTTGTGACTTTTGAAATTGATCCTACTTGAGGTTCACTGTTTCTTGAATTTGTTAGTTGATATCATTTACCAGTTTTAGAAAGTTCTCGTCTTTTGTCTAGACAGCAGATACTTCTGTGCCCCATTCGAATCCCTTTTCCTTCTGGTACGCCAGTTGTACATGTTGCTTGTCTCAGAGATCTCAAGTGTACTGTTATTGATGGATTGATCATTCTTTTTTTCCTCTCTGTCTCAGCTTGGATACATTCTGTTGATCCATTTTCAAGTTCAATAATTTTTTCATCTACTGTGTTCAGTTTGCTATTAATATCTGACATCATAGTTTTTATTTGAAGCCTTTTATTTTGAATATATTTGTAGATTAGTCTCTTCTAGAATTCTGTGTATTCTTATTTTCTTACATAGTATCTTTTCAAACTAAATTTTAGAATTTCTACCATAATTAATTTAAGTTCTTTTTACTATTTCAATATCTGGGGCATTTCTGTGTCTGTCCCTTAGGTTATTTCCTCTGTTGACCATGGATAAAAATTTCCTGCTTCCATGTATATTTTGTAATTTTTTAATGCCAAATATGTTATATAAGAGATAGTAGTGACTAAAATCAATAATTTTTGCCTCCAGGAATGAACTTATCCCTTCTTCTTCCATTCTGTTAGGTTGTTGTATTAGATTGTGTTAGTCATGTTTGAAGTGGGCAGAGTCAAGCTGATCTGTGGTTGATATTGACCTTGTGGTGGTGATGTGGTGTTCAGTCATTCAGTTGTGTCCGACTCTTTGTGACACCATGGATTGCAGCCCGCCATGCTTCTGTGTCCATGGGATTTCCCAGGCAATAATACTGGAGTGGGTTGGCATTTCCTCCTCCAGGGGATCTTCCCAATGCAGGGATCGAACGTGAGTCTCCTGCATCTCCTGCATTGGCAGGCGCGTTCTTTACCGCTGAGCCACCTGGGAAGCCTGATATAGACCTGGCCTTTGGCAACTTTACTTTGCTTTTGTTTATCGTTACTTCTAGGTATTCTGAGTATAAGTTCAGGAGATTTTTGTTTGTTTAAGCAGGGAAGATGGAAAATTGTTGAGGTCTGTTTGAGCTCTGCTGTGAAGCCAGCCGTTCTCTGAACTGAGGGAGAGCAGCCCCTCTGGTTGCTAGCTCCCTTTGCCCTCCAGCTCTTTCTGGCTCCCCTTGCCCTCATTCTAGTGTGGAGCTGCCTGATGCTCTTCATGCAGCGTTGCCCCAGTGGGGTTTCTCTCAGCTTTTCTATGCCCCTCTGGTCTCTACTTATTAAATGTTCCGGGGGCCTCAGCTTTCTTGCCCTCTCCATCTCCAGTGCTCAGCTGTCTTATGCTTGGGGAGGCTCTGCACACGTCACACACAGGTTCATCTCTCTCAGTTCTCCCGCTCTCTCCCACTGGCCCCAGCTTTGGTGTGTTGATCTACTTGTTGATACCTGAACACCTGTGGGAGTCACTTGCTGAGTGCCCAGGTCTGACTGTCTGCCGCACAGTGGTCTTTGGAATTTTAGTGCCTCACTCCAGTCCACAGGCAGTCACCTGAGGTTTGGCTGGTTTCTCCCTGCCCTGTCTAAGGCAGGTTCCTTATCCTCCAGCATCCTTGCCAGGCATCCAAGCACATCCATAGGAATCTCTTCTATCTCAGGAAAGTCTTGTCGTCACTGTTTGCAACTTAGCTTGTGTAGGTTTCTTTTCAATTTTTAAGGAACTCATTTTGGAGTTAATCTGGCTAGTTTTGGCTAGTGTGAGAATGATTGTTATCTTCCAGATTTCTTCTACTTAATTCCAGGAGGTTGGTTTTTTTTTTTTTTTTTTTTTAATACTTTCAATGATATTCCTTTCAAAAGTAGAAAATATATTCTCGTCAACTTTATTTTCTTATAATATTAACTGTAATGATAGGTAATGATTGCTAAGTGTTTACTGAGTGCCAAGCACCTTGGTGAACACTTTAAATGCATTATCTCATTTGCACAGACTTGAGAATGGGTGTTATTATATCATTCCCATTTTCCAGATGTGAGATTAAGTAGGTAGGTCAACATTATGTAACCAGTTAGTGGCACTTTTGAACTCACGGTTGTCTATATCTGGAGCTGAGTTTGCAAATTCACATCCCTAGATGGAACAGATGTGTGAGTGAATGAGTGAAGTGAGTACAGTGTAAAAAAATAACAAAGCAAGTAGCATGATGAGTGGTAATTAACATTCCACCTAGATATCAACAGAAAATAAATCAGTAATTGCTTCTGTGACAAAGTCTCTGGGAGAATACAGGCCTCATTCAAAGGGATGGTCACTTCTCAGCTCCAGCCAGTTGTTGCCCATGTGAGAATATGGGTCCAGTAGTTCAGAGGTTCAGATTTTTCAATAGGAGCCAGAAATTTGTATTTTTTCATATGAAATCATTCAGTTTCTAAATGCTAGCTGTGGTTCAAATAAGAATAAAATAAAATCCAGTGTGCAGACCTACATGGTGAGTCTGAAATAAAACATGTCTGCAGGCAGCCTGTTCCCTGGGCAGCCAGTATGCAGTCCCTGTAATGGACCCTTTGCTCTCTGAGACCACTGGTCATACTGTCTTTTGGGGCCTACTTGAACTTCCTTTCGTATTTGTGCTATACATCAAGGACATGAAAGCCTGCTATAGAATGAATGTATTATTTTATTTTTTACTGCTGTTCTGCAATTGTGCTAGTGTAGATGCATGCCACAAAGACAATTTTTAGGATCATTTTTATTTATTTTTTTTTTTTAGGTTGTATTTTATATTGGAGTATGGTTGATTTACATCTTATGTTAGCTTCAGGCGTACAGCAAAATGATTCTGTTATGCATATTCATGTAGCTATTCTTTTTCAAGTAGAAACATTTTTTTAAAAATCCTGACTTCTTCATTTTATCTATCTGCTTTAAGCAATAAAGTTCTAATATAAGGCATATGTTACATTAAATTGATGTGAGGGCCCAAATATTACTGAATGCTGATTATATTCTTGCTCATTAATCATGACTTTCTTTCCCTCTCTTTTACCCTTTCTGCTCAACATAGCTTTCACTTTCAGAAGAACAGAATGAAGTAACAAAAAATGGCTGTGAATCTAAAGAGCTGGTCTACCTCGTGCACATTGCTTGTCAGGTAATTTTGTGGGTGGTTCTCCATTTCACATAAAATTTAATAGGAATTAAATGTAAATGAATAACATTGAATGAATAAATGAATAAATATGAACAAATAACATGGATGATGGTAACAGAGGTATTTTATTTTATTCTTTCTTCCAGTCATATTGGCATTTCTGCATGTACTCAGAGTTGATCAATAGAGTCCATTAAATAGATATTTATTTTACAAACTTGAAAAGTCTTTTAAATTTTCTTGTAAAGGAAACATATCCTTTATTGATGATGAGATTAAATGGTTCAGCTACTGCTTGCATATTACAATTAAGAGACCAGACCAAATAGTGCCTGCCTCAGATGCACATTTTTCTAACCAAGACTTTAAGTTCCACTGTGGTGTAACAGTAGGATGTGTACATGTTTTAGAAGTGTGCTCTTTCTTAACTCTCAGTGTTAGAACTTTTTTGAGGCTTATTAGTGTGACTTGCTCTTAATGAGATTTCAAATATGTCACTTGTGGCATTGATTATTTCCTCCATCAAGTAAGCAGTTCCTTGATTTATTCTTTGTTCATTGAGCCTTCTTGCCTGTCTTTGAATTAGTCATTGTAAAGTAAATGTTTTCGAGGAAACCTTTCTTATGTACAAACTTTTCAGTTTCCTTTGACAGAGAGTAAGGTAAGGAATTTACATGTTTTGTTCCAAAAAAGTATTATTCATGTACCTGAAGTTAAAAATTAAATAATCTGGAAAATGGCTATTTCATATGGGAAATACTAAGTTCCTAGTCTTGATGTGACTTTAAGGGCAAACCTTTCAGAATTAAGTGCTTTTATTTGTAGATGAGAGAATATGAGGTTAGAAATTGAACTTAGCTTATATATGTATCTTCTAAGTTATGTACTGTTTATACATGTTTTATTATATGTCATCTTGGTTCCTCTGAGGAAGTGGGCAGCTCTGAATCCGTGTTTCATGTCATATTTCATAAAAATGCTTTTACTTAGTGAGTTAATCTTTACATGAAAATATCCAGTGCTTTTATGATGAACCATTAACAGGTGATTAGAAAGTATTTCTTCGTTATCTAGAGTACATGATTGGCATGTCAGTCATGAACTTATTATCCCATCAAAAATCTAAATCTTTTAGTGCCTTCTCTTCTTAGCAGTGATTTCCATTTGTTCCGACAGTGCAAATATTTTTATTCTTTCTCATAAGCAAAACATGTCAAAAATACCCATGCTGTCTGTAAAACATGACCTTCAAAAGGTAAGCGTGGCATTTTGGTACCATACATTAGAATGGGTAATCGTTACTTGATTATGCCTCCATGAAGTAGTGACCTAGATAGTTAGGCTTTTTCCTGGTTGTAAGTATCTTGTCAAGCTGCTTAAAAAATTTCAGACTGCTTGTTATGTTTTTACTACATCAAGGTAGTAATTTACTGCATTGTAATAATGCTGTCGTGTTTCTCCTCTGCCTCCTCACTGGAAGTAATTGTTGATACTTTCTCATTGCTTGCCTTCTGTATTCTTGCCATATATGTCATCCATAAACCATAATAGACCAAAGTCATTTTTTATAGCCAAGATAGACTCAAAACCAAACCTTCTAATTTTGCAAATGAGGAAATTGAGGCCCAAATTATGAAAGTTGCTTTCCTAAGCTATATGAAATCTTAGCTGGAGCTCCTAAGGACTTCAGTTTCCTGATTGCTAGCTTTTCTTACATCTCCTGGGAATTTGCAATATACAACAGATTTTAGAAATTGTATTATCTTCAAATGAGATATGATCACCTCTATTCCTTGTAATCTATTCATCATAGAAGCTAATTGCATATTTCATATCTTTGCTAATTTCTAATTTTTAATAATGTGCACTTGAAATTTATTTTTATTTAACCAAAATTCTTGGTCCTTCCTTTTTAACACACTTTCTTCCCCAGTTCTTTTTTCTAAGAAAGTGTCCAGTTAAACAACTGTGATCATTTCCCTTTCTGTAGGCTGTGGTACTAATTCTTCAGGTATTAAGGTTACATTTGAATCTTGTAAGGTGTCTTTGCCTCTGCCTCTTAAAGCTTTAATTTCTTTTTAAATTGTGAACCCAGAAATGTAAACCATGTGTTCCATACTGCATAGATCCAAATTCAGTAGGCATTTTTTGATCTCTTATATGTCTGGTACACAAATACTATGGCATACAGAGTATCATTTAATTTTAAAACAGCTCTATGAGGCAAATGGTCTGGTTTCCATCTTACAGATGATGAATGTAAGACTAAAGAATGTCAGTAACTTCCCCAGGGTCATGAAATTAAAGACCAGGATTTGAACCTCAGTCTTGTGGTTTTGTTCTGTTTTTCCATTATAATTCTAGTTTTATTTATACTTAGTTGGCCACTCTGAAGTCTGCAGGCATAGTTTGATGTTATTAAAGAATTAGAGAAATACACCAACTCTAATAATCTAGTTTCTTTGCTTGACTTCAGTGGACAGGACCTGGATAGCATTCATATATGTAAAGATGTATCTTTTGTCTACCTTCCTCTATAAAACTTTAAGTGGAAGCCTCTGAAAGTCTAGGTTGACTGGCTGCAACCCTAGGCCAACAGGCTGTATGTGTTAGTCACTCAGTTGTGTCCAACTCTTTGTGATCCTATGGACTGTAGCCCACTAGGCTCCTCTGTCCATGGGGATTCTCCAGGAAAGAATACTGGAGTGGGTCGCCATTCCTCCTCCAAGGCATCTTCCCAATCTAGGGATCAAACCCTGGTCTCCTGTATTACAGGCAGATTCTTTACCATCTGAGGCACCAGGGAAGCCCAATAGACTGTATAATCTGGGCAATAAAAAGGGGACAACATAAGATGAGATGGTTGGATGGTATCACTGACTCGATGGACATGAATTTGAGCAAGCTCCGGGAGTTGGTGATGGACAGGGAAGCCTGGCGTGCAGTAGTCCATGGGGTCACAAAGAGTCGGACACAACTGAGCTACTGAACTGAACGGATAAAAATATTTCCTAGCTGGTATACTGGGCCAAAAGCAGTTGGAGCAGATACCTGTCACTCAGATCTCATTCAGCCATATCCGTGTATCTCAGCTGAACGTTAACCATGGACAAAGCGACTTTCTCAAATGCCTTGGAGACAGGTCTGCATGATGCCCTGACTGAGCTCTCAATGCCCTCCCTCTCCTACTGATCATTATTTAGAATAAGTTGTCTTGACCAGTATAGCCATATGCCTTACGTGTTCCTTCCTTCATGTCTTAATTCTTTTCTCCAAGGAAACAGACTTGGGGGTGGAGGTAGGGGAATGTTACATGGAACAAACAGATGAAGAAACACAGTGTGAATGAAGAAACACTCTTCTGAGTTTGTATCATGATATTGATCTGAGTGGGAACACTTTCTTTTCTGCAAAGCATACTAATTTTTCCTCTGTGTATTCCTTGCTTTTCAGGAAATATGTATTTAGTTTGAAATCAATGAAAATTAATAAAAATCCTAGGATATTCAAGAACAGGTCAAGGTAGATAAGGAAAATGGAAAAACCTTTAATGTCTCAACTATTGAAACTTCAATAATTAGAAAAAAACAAAATTAGATAAACCTTGACACTAATTACACTGAGCCCCATTACACAGAATAAAGCAGTGTATTATCAGTGGTAGGGAATCTTAAAAGCATTTTGTATTCTATTATTTTATTCACTAGCAGATAAGCAGATATCAGTTTTTAAGTGTCAACTTGAAAATAACTCATTTAAACCTAGCTATTGTAAGAATTTATTCCGATATGTGCCCTAATGAAAATTGTGTCTGATCTTTCCCCCTCTAAGCGTAGTTTTATTAGTTTAAGAAAAATTGTTTCTTAATATTTTATTATCCCATAGTAAGCTTTAGAGTAGTTGAAATGAATGGTTCTTATTGAAGTTGGATTTTATGAACTACCTTTGTATTTTAACCAGAATTCATCAATGTATAATAACTCATTTTTCCTGAAGTGTTTTGTAAGTATTTACAATACCACGAAGCCTTTTTTAATGTCCCAGTTGATGGAATAAACAGTTGCTTGTAGGGGAATGCTTTTCTGCCTCAAAATATCTCCTGTACTCTGATGCTTGAAATTCCACCATCAGCAGTGCATTCCTCAGTATTAAGTATCTCCTCCACTTGGTCCATTTAGCATATGCTGTTACTAAGGGGATGGAATTGATTATTAATGTTTGAAGAGCACCTGTATATGGACACAGTGTATAAGCAGATGGCAAACTTCTTATTTAAGTGTGAAAACTTTTTTTTATTAAATTTAGGTGTTAACTATTCCCATTATGTGCTTGGTCACTCAGTCATTTCCAACTCTTTGCAACCCCATGTACTGTAGCCTGCCAGGCTCCTCTGTCCACAGGGATTCTCTAGGCAAGAATAGTGGAGTGGGTTGCCATGTCCTCCTCCAGGGGATCTTCCCAACCCAGGGATCAAACCCAGGTTTCCCGCATTGCAGGTGGATTCTTTACCATCTGAGCCACCAGGGAAGCCCGTTCCCATTGTATAGAAGAATAAACTGTCACTCGTAGGTGTCAAGTAACTTGTGTAAAGTCCCCTGTTCAGGATAAGGTCAACCTGAGATTTAAATCAGGTCTTTCTTTTTACTGAACTTCATCATGCATACAGTTAATTCATAGTATTAATTCTGTTGCATGATAAACTTTCTCATGATTAAGGGTCTTCAAAGGTCATGGGTGAAGACTGTTCTCAGAAAGAACTGCAAATATATATTATAGATTTGTTTAAAGGTTCATATAGTTAAAGCTATGACTTTTCCATTAGTCATGTACGAATGTGAGAGTTGGACCTTAAAGAAGGCTGAGCGCTGAAGAATTGATGCTTTTGAACTGTGGTGCTGGAGAAGACTCCTGAGAGTCTCTTGGATAGCAAGGAGATCAAACCAATCAATCCTAAAGGAAATTAACCCGGAGTATTCATTGAAATGACTGATGCTGAAGCTCTAATACTTTGATGTGAAGAGCCAACTCATTGGGAAAAATCCTGATGCTGGGAAAGACTGAGGGCAAGAGAAGGGGACAACAGAGGATGAGATGGTTGGATGACATCACTGACTCAATGGACATGAGTTTAGCAAACTCTAGGACATCATGGAGGACAGGGAAGCCTGGCGAGCTGCAGTTCACGGGGTCACAAAGGGTCGGACATGACATGGTGACCATACGGCAGCAACAACTCATTGCCCCTCTGTTATTACCAAGCTATAGTCAAGCTGCTGTCCCTTGTTGGGCCATTGTGATAGCAACTGCCAGAGTGAGGTAAAATGCAAATTTAAACATGTTACTCTCTTGGTTAAAACTCTGCCATAGATTTCCACTGAGTTTAAAACTAAACCCAAACTACTCACCAAGGCCTGTGAGGGCCCTGCAGGATCTGGACCTTGCCTGCTTTCTACATCATGGGACAGTCTTCTCACTCCTGGGCTTTGGTCTCACTAGTTTTCAGTCAGTTTAAGACCCTGAGTTTTTTCCTCAACAAGGTGTTACCTTTGGTCAGCCTGTAAGTCCATTCACACATGCACGTGCATGTCTGGTGCCTGCGCAGTTCTCAGGAGGCCGTTTAGACGTCACCTTCACAGAAGGGCTTTCCCTCACCACCTTGACCGGAGTAGGGTCTTGCTTATTTCTTCATAGCACAGAATTGTCATTATTTTATTTTTGTATTTATTAACTTAAGGGCTTCCCAGGTGGCTCATTGGTAAAGAATCTGTCTGCCAAGCAGGAGATGCAGGTTGGATCCCTGCGTTGGGAAGATCTCCTGGTAAAGGAAATGGCTACCCACTCCAGTATTCTTGCCTGGAAAATCCTGTGGACAGAGGGGCCTGGAGGACTATAGTTCATGAGATAGCAAAGAGTTGGACATAACTTAGCGACTAAACAACATGACAGTTTATTAACTTAAAAGTAGGATTTTTTTTTCCTTCTCATTTGAAATACATTCTAAGAAGTCAGAGGTTTAATGGTCCTTTCTCTGTTGCATTTAATACTCCAGGGCTTGGTACTATGTAGATGTTCAGTAAATATCTGGTGAATGAATGAGAGAAAGGAAAATTTTGTCTTAGGAATTTGATCTTGTATACACTGGGATTTTTCTTTTTTCTCATCCTTGTTAAGAATTATTATTCTTTATTATCTTTGTTGATTTTTGTTATCCTTGGAGAACAATACTTACTGATACATTATTCAGGTTAGAAATTAGCTGCAAATTAAAATTTAGACATGTATAATGAATTTTTTTGTTTTGTTCTTTATAATAAATAATTGAATTTCTGGAATATTCTGATCATTTACTTTATTCAGCTTATTTGGAAATGGCATGATTAAGGTTGTTTTTACATATAAAATTTAAAGTTCTTCTCCCATATTCACTAAAAAGATAGGTATTTTGCTGTTTTTATAATTTTACTCAGTGACTTTAAAGCAACTTTAGAGGATTTGAAAATTATGTTTAAGCTTTTAATTTCCTGTGTGTAAATCTGTATTAAAGAGCAGACATTTTAATTGCACGGAACGGTTCTTAAAAGTTGAAAGAAATCGGTTTATTGATGTATGAGGAAAGCAATTTTGAAATCCAGTCCTCAGTCTTTACCTTTTGAGTCTCTGAGTCTCTGAAGGCTCTTGCCTTTATGTGGTTGCTTGGTATTTATTTCTTTGAGCAAGAGTCTCTAGAGAGAAGAGAACATGATTACTTTTTATAAATTTAATAAACTTGATTTTTTTTAAGGCTAATTTTAGGTTCACAGCAAAATTGAGTGGAAAATACAAGGTACCCATGTATCCCTTGTCCTTGTACATGCACCTCCTTCTCCACTGTGGACATCCTCCCACTAATGTGGTACATTATTACAACAGATGAGCCTCCACTGACATACCATTGTCATAGGGGTTCACTCATGGCATGGTGTTGTTCATTCTCTGGGTTTGGGTAAATTTAAAATGTGTATCCACCATTATAGTATGCAGAATAGTTTCACTAGCCTTTGAATTCTCTGTGCTCTACCTAGTCATCTCTCACTGCTCCCTAGCCCCTGGCAACCACCAATTTTTTAAAAAAAAATTGTCTCTGTAGTTTTGTATTTTCTATGGTGTCCTATGGTTGGAATCATATAATATATAGCCTTTCCAGGATGGTGACTTTCACAAAGTTCCATGTCTTTCCGTGGCTTGATACTTACCTCATTTTAGTGCTGAGTCATAGTCCATTATCTGGATGTACCAAAGTTTATTTATCAATTCACCAGCTAATGGACGTGTCAGTTGCATCCAGGCTTTGGCAATTTTTAGTAAAGCTGCTGTAAACCTTTGTGTGCAGGTTTGTGTGTGGACATAACTTCAACTCATTTGGGTAAACACCATGAAGTGCAATTGCTGGATCCTATGGTAAAGCAGAGTATGAGTAATTTTGTAAGAAAGTGTAAAGTCTATGAAAGAAGCCATACCATTTTGCATTCCTACCAGCAAGAAAGGAAATTCCTGTTATACAACAGGAATGTATATAACATCATTTGGTGTTATCAGTATTCTGGATTTTTGCTACTCTGTTAGGTGTGTCCAGTGTTCTTGCCTGGAGAATCCCAGGGATGGGGGAGCCTGGTGGGCTGCCATCTGTGGGGTCGCACAGAGTCGGACACGACTGAAGTGACTTAGCAGCCGCAGCAGCGTTAGGTGTATAGTGATATCTTCTTCTTTATATTTGCCTTGCCCTGATGACATATGATGTGGAGTGTCTTTTCATATACTTATTTGCCATCTATATATCTTTCTGGTAAGGTGTCCATTTTTAAATCAGTTTTTTGTTTTCTTATTGTTGAATTTTAAGAGTTCTTTGTATATTTTGCTTAATGATCCCTTGATAAGGGGGATAATATTGATAATAGTATGTTTTTTGCCAGTATTTTCTCCCACGTCTGTGGCTTTTCTTTTCATTCTCTTGACAGGGCAGAAAATTTTAATTTCAGTGAAGTCAAGCTTATCAATTCTTTTTTTCATGGATTTTACATTTGCTCTTATAGCTAAAGAAAGGCATCACCAAACCCAAGGTCGTCTGTATTTTCTCCTATGCTCTATTCTATGAGTTTTATGGTTTTGTGTCTTAATGAGGTCTTTTTAAATTAGGTTTTGTGAAAGGTGTAAGGTCTGTGTCTAGATTTATTTTTTTGTCTGTGGGTGTTCAGTTGTTCCAGCATCACTTGTTGAAAATTTAAAACAAAACAAAACTGTCTTTTCTCCATTGTTTTGCCTTTGCTTTTTTTTTTTTTTTTTATCAAACATCAGTTGACTGTATTTAAGTGAGTCTGTGTCTGGGCTTTCTATTCTATTTCATTTATGTATATGTCTATTCCTTTGCCAGTACCATATTGTTTTGATTATTGTAACTTTATGGTAAGCCTTGAAGTTACATACATCAGTCCTCCAACTTTCTTCAATATTGTGTTAGCTATTCTGGGTCTTTTGCCACTCCATAAATACCTTAGGATCAGTTGGTCAATATACAGAAAAATAACTTGTGGGGATTTTTTCTGGGGAAGCATTATGAATCTATAGATCAAGCTGGGAAGAATTAACATCTTGGCAATACTGAGTCTTCCTGTCCGTGAACATGGTACATCTCTCCACGTTTAGTCCTTTGACTTCTTTCACCAGAGTTTTATAGGTTTCCTCGTGTAGATCTTCTGTATATTTTGTTAGATTTATACCTGACTATTTCATTTTGGGGGCGGTTATGTAAATGGTCCTGTGTTTTTAATTTCAGATTCCAGCCGTTTATTGCCTGATATATAGGAAAGCAGTTGATTTTTGTTTATTAACCTTCTATCGTGCTATTTGCTATACTCACTTACTAGTTCTAGAATTTTTTTTGTGGTTTTTTTGTGTTTCCTACCTAGACGATCATGTCATGTGTGTATAAACACAGTTTTATTTCTTCCTTCCCAATCTGTATATCTTTTACTTCCTTTCCTTGTCTTATTGCACTAGCTAGGAATTTCATACAGTTTCAAAAGCAGTGATGAGAGAGGATCTCCTTGCCTTGTTCCTAATCTTAGTTGGAAGGCTTCAAACTTCTCACCAAAAATCAGTTCCATTTCTATGAACTATAATAACAGACTACTAGAAAGAGAAATTAAGAAAGCAATTCCACAATTGGATCAAGAATAATAAAATACCTAGGAATAAATTTAACCTAGGAGGTAAAAGATCTATTGTTTTGTAATAACCTATAGTGGAAAATAGTCTGAAAAAATAACATATATAGTATAACTGAATCACTTTGCTGTACTGAAACTAACGCAATACTGTAAATCAACTATATTTCAATTTTAAAAAGCCCAGAGCTTTGAAATAAAAAGTCACCATCTGTTTAATCTCTTTGATAGAAATATACATATGTTAAAATAATTTTGGTAATTTTCTGATATTTGAAGGGTTGCATAATTTTTGAAATATATGTGTGAAAGAAAAAATATTTGTAACTATGCAATAAGTTGTTTTTCTTTTTCTCTGCCTTATTGTTCATTTTTATTTATTTCTTATTTTTGCCATCCCAAAGGAACAAGTATTTAACCCACTGTTGTGACTCAGAAGTGCTTTGGGTAGATGGCAACTATAGAAGTGAGAAAACAAAGGAGCTTACTTGAGCAAAGAGTAAAAGAAGGACTTTGCATAGCAGAAGAACAGCACTTAAAAATCATGTAGGCAAGAAAAGGAACATTTTACAAATGGAATAAATGCAAGTAATTGAACATAACTGAAAGCAAAGAAAGAGCATGGAGGAGTAGTGAGTGGGATCACACTGCAGATTTAAACAGGCCCAGATGATGCAAGTTCTCATATGTGCAAGTATGTTTGGATTTGATTGATCAGTGGTTTCCAAATCAGGCTGATCATCAGATTAACGATCCCATTCCAGAGTTACTGAACTAACATTTCTTAGAATTGGGACCCAGGGACTGTTCTTTAAATTTTCTTCCACATCTGTTCTCTTATTTCATTCTAACAACCCCCTCTGAAAGAGGGAGGTGGTATTGCTCTCTGTGTAATGGAGGATTGCAGTCCAAAGTAGGATTAGGCATATTTATCCTGTTAGTTATGGGCAATACCTGTGTTTAGAATTCAGCCTCTCGCCTGTGAAGTGGTACCTTCTGCTTCTGCCGCATCTGGCAGAGGCAAATGGAAAAGAACTACATTAGAGATTTTTCTTCATTTCTGAGATGGTTGCTTTTTCTCCCAGTTCCTCCAAATTCTTATGCGACTAAAGCCCCCACATAAAAATTAAATTGTCAAACCAAATCGTGTGTAGTAGAGACCAGTTCATCACTACTGCCCACGGGAGCTTTTGAAGGCCTTCTGGCAGTGTGACCTGACAAGCTCTGTAGTTCTTATTAGGGGAGGGGAGTGGAGGAGGAGACCAGAGGCAGGGAGGTCAGAAGTGTTGTGGGTCCTCACCAAAACTCAGGCTATGAAGTGATGGATTCGAGAGAAAATTAGAAGACAGTATGTGATAAATATGTTCTGTGACTAAATTTTCATATCTAATGAGCTTCAGAGCTTAGGCAAGGAAAGGAAGAAAGACCGAAAAGTGGGGAGATACAGGGGGTTCTAGATATGATAAGCACCCCGAAGGCTTGCAGATGAGATTTTAGCGGTGTTGATTGTCAGTGCATTGCTAATGTCGGTCACAGAAAATGTTCATGGTAACTGATCAGTAACACAATTTTATTTTTCTTTAATTTTTAGTAGTATTCTTCTACACAAAATCATTTAATGGTTCTTTCTGTGGGTTTAAGATCACATGCTATCTTCCGTCTACCAGTTATTATTCCCAGGGAGAACCAGTGGGCTTGACCAGTCGTAAGAAGAGGTTTAGTGGACAGTTGTAGCTCATTTTCCATTATTAATGCTTTACTGTTGTACAACTCATTAGAGGGTTTCAGAGTTTAACTGTTTACTGTCAAATTAATTAGTAAATATAAAATCTCATGAATAACCTATCATTATGGAATAAAGCCTGGTACATGACCACTCCCAATAGAGACAAATTATAGTGGTCTTTTTTTTCTTACTCGTAGGGCAAAAGTTGGATTGTTAAAAGAAGTTATGAAGATTTTCGGGTACTTGATAAACATCTTCATCTGTGTATTTATGACCGACGATTCTCCCAGCTATCAGAGCTTCCCCGTTCTGATGCTCTGAAGGACAGTCCAGAGGTGAGCGTTTAGTACTTTGCAGAAGTAATCACTATTATGTAAATCAGCAGAAAAGTTTTGCTAGTATACTAAGTAAAAGCTTATTTTGAGGACTCAGGAAGATTTGTGAGATTATTTATTTCTTAAAATAGTAGAAAAATTAGTAATATTTTAGGATATTTAAAATAGGTTTGTTGTATAATTTTATGAAAAGAAACTCATATCTTAATATACAAGTAGGTGATATATGTGAGCAGATCATTTTTCAAAGAGAATATAAACTATAGAAGCAAAAATATGGAAAAATATTGACCTCACTAGTAATCAAAGACATTCATATTCAAACGATGCTGTTTATTCAGTTTATGATGGCAGGCTGTGTCCATGCACTTATTTCCATGCCTGTCAAAATTTTCTAGTAAAAGTATAAGAGAGTTTTTTTTTTTTTTTTTAAATTTAGGAGGAAGGAGATTATTTTATAACATTAGAAAATGAATATAACCATCAGGGAGTCCAAAATTGTGAGGAATCTTAGAGAGTGGACAGGATAAGATTTATGGGGGTAAGATAATACAGTTTGAGCAACTTCTGCAGGAGGACTGCAGAGGGACAGGTAAACTAGAAATCTTCAGTGTAAAAACTGGAATAAATGAAGTAACGGAAGAGCCAGCAGAGGGCTTTCAGAAGCGTGACTACCATCCTGAGAGAAAGCAAGTCAGTCACATTCATGGAATAAGGATAGAGTTTATAAAAATAAAATGATTAGAGCTCTTAGAAATGAACATATGGTCATTTAAGTTAATTTTAATAATAACAAGCATTAACAGCCGGACGACATGCAAAATGGACTTAGACGAAGAGAGAATTAGTGAGCAGGAAGGGCAAACTCTGTAAGAACGCAGCCCCAAGGGGATAAAAAGTTGTGAGAGAACAGTCGAGAGTCCCAGAGAGCAGATCCAGAAGCTCCTGCAAGTTCCTGCTGCTTTATAGGAGTTGTTATAGGAGGAGAGAGTGGATGGAAGTGGCTAAAAACATAATGGTGGTGGTGGTTTAGTCACTAAGTTGTGTTCGACTCTTGCGACCCCATGAACTGTAGCCTGCCAGGCTCCTCTGTCCATGGGATTTTCCAGGCATTAATAGTGGAGTGGGTTGCCATTTGGTTCTCCAAAAGCATAATGTTTCCCTAAATTAAAAGAGCCTGTTTTCAGATTAAATCAGTCCATTAAGTGTTAAATATAATAACAGCTAGAAACATTATAAAATTTCAAAATGCCAGAAGCAGAGAGGAAACTCAAAAAGCCTCCAGAGAGCAAAAACGAGATTTTTCTCAAAGGGACAAGGAATGTATTGGCATTAGACTGCTTAGCAGCCACAATGGATGCTTGAGAATAGTGCAAGTCCCGAGGGGAAAACCCTTCCAAATCTGTAATTAATTCCTGGGCAATTACATAGTGGAGGCAAAGTAGAGGCTCCAGTCATGCAAAAACTGCCACTGTGGCAAAGCCTCAGGAATGTCCTGAAACCACAGTTTCTGTCGTATGATAGAAAACCTGGAAAAAAAAAAAAAAAGAAAACCTGGACGTCTCTCTGCCTCCATTTCCCTTCTCTGTCTGTTGGTTTTTCTTTCTCAGACTGTCTCAGAACATGACCGCTCCCAACAGGTACCGGGTTCTTATCTCTTTGTAAAAGAGCAGCCAAACGGAGCTGAAATTAGGAGTTCCTGATTCCTGCAGCAACTCCTGTTAGGCTACGGTTGGGTCCCATGCCTGGACCATCAGCTGACTTGAGGTGGAGGATCACGCGTGAACTGTCCTGCCACGGCTGGGTGGGCGAAGACTGCAGCAGGCCTTGGAGAAAGTTTCAGAGTAGTGGGGAGAAGCTGGGAAGGAACGTAATTATGTCTGTGCTGTCATTTTACATTTTCAGTACAAAAATAGAAAGGGAAGGCAACCAAATTAGAAGCTATATGACCCCTGATGATGAGGGGCCGGAGTGAAAGGGAATTATGCAACAAATAGGAAATTATGTTAAGTGCCCGTAGTGTCAGTTCATGGAGTTGTGAAGCCTCTATGAAGAACCTCTGTGACTATGAAAATGCCTGAAAATCTGCAGATTTTTTCCTCCCAGAAACAACCAGTTTACACCAGTTTCTTTAGCAGTGAGAAGCTGTTACCACTGAATCTTCTCTTTTTCTTTAGTCGGTCACTCAGATGCTTATGGCTTACCTGTCCCGCCTTTCAGCTATTGCTGGGAACAAGATCAACTGTGGACCTGCCCTTACTTGGATGGAGGTATTAATCTAGTTCACTCTTTATTAGAGTTAATTACCTATGAAAGAAATCCCATGTGAATTTTGATAGCTATTGAGTTTCAGGAATCGAATAAGTGGGGCTTATTCATGTTTTCTGGAAGATAGAGATGGTACATTAAATATTTTTATCTCAAGTCTTTTTTGATAATCCAGGAAGCTAGTTTTAATATTATTTTATGAATCAGAATGACACCTGTTGTTTTGGTATTCAATATATTAATGTTTATACATTTAGCAAGGTGTGTGTGTGTGTGTATATATATACATATTTAATTGACTTAGTAATGAAAATAGTTTTTAGTCATTTAAATTAAATTAAATCCTTTTAAAGGATCTGATTTAAGAATGTTTTGAGTGATACAGTATCCAGTCAGTATGTTAGATTTTTTTCTTTAATTTGCATAGGTAAAGTTACTTTATTTTCTAAGTGAAAATTGGGAAGATGATGAAAAGTAGAAAGAATATAGAACTTAGAGCCAGTACAACTTGCATTGAGATCTTGTTTCTTCATTATTGGCTGTGTGATCTGGGACAAATTATTTAATCTTCTGTAATTTACGTAAATCTCTTTGGCTTTAGCATCTTCATTGTTAGGTATTGATAATGATGATAAGTATCTTTTAAAGTTGTGAAGATTCAATTATATATATAATATATGTACAATACAATGACTGGTATATAGTAAGTAGTCAGTAAGTGGGTTTTTTTTTTTTCTTTTAAGATTCTTTGGGTTATAGTTTTTCTAAATCGAGTTGAGTTATATAGATACACCAAGAAACTTGCAAGTCCCATGTCTTTAACCATCTCATAGTATATTTTCTTTGTTCTAGATTGATAATAAGGGAAATCACCTTCTAGTTCATGAAGAATCCTCTATTAACACTCCTGCTGTTGGTGCTGCCCATGTTATCAAGAGGTACACTGCTCGGGCCCCAGATGAATTGACCTTAGAGGTAAGTGACCAAAGATACTCTGTGTTAGCTCAGTCTGTGCTGCCTTTCTAGCCTCATCTTTGTGTCAGTCATTTACTTAACAAAAAGCACCAGGTGTTTCTGCCCATTATTGTCTTTCAGCCTGGCATGCCATCTATTTTTATTTTAATGACTATACTCATTCTTAAAAATTCAGCTTAAATGTCCCCCATTTCTTCTAGGAAGTCTCCCTGATTTTCTTCCTTCTACTCCAAGAAATACATACTCCACTTCTCCCCCCACCCCACCCCCACCCCCGCCCCTCTGCCCCACTAACTCCTGCCCAGAGCCTGCACTGAATGTCATTCTGAGCTGTTCTCAAGGCTTATCTCTGAGAGTCACTTATTACATTCAATCAAAGTTGTTCTCCTCTTTGTCTCTATGAGCTTCTTGAAAGCCAGATCTTCTTGTCTTTTGTCTTTTTTTTTTTGGCACCTAAAAACAATACCCAGTGATACTTTTTCTTTTTGTTCATAGATTGAGGTAAAGACCAAATGAAAAGTGAAATGAACATTTCTTGCTATCAGATACAAAAAAAGGGGATTTAAGTTTCTTCTGTTAATACTGGCTGATGAGAGATCAAAAGAAAATGCTGGCAATTATTCAATTTAAGAGAAAAAAAGTGTACGTTTTTACAGTACAGAATTCAAATAGTTCTCAACTAAATTTTTAGCTCTATACACAAAGAATCCTTGATCTTGAAAGATACCGTGTCTGTTAGCAAATATGGTTTTGTGAAGAGGATGTTCATGACTGGAAAAATTAGTCATGAATATACCACAAAAATTCGTGAAGCAATATTGTGTACACTAGCAACATTGTTCTGCAGTGCCTAACTGGTTTATCACAGAGATCATCACTTATTTTGATTGAAGATTACAACTTCCTTTAAGTATATTATTAAAAACTATTTTTGCTATTTTTATACTTAGGATTTTGTAAAAGTTTGTATAAACTCATTAGTTTGTCTTTTAGGGTGAACAAAGTCAGCTGTTCAATAGGAATGTTATATTGAACCGCCTTTTGAAAGAAATGTAGCTGTCATTCAATTTTACATGTACTAAGAATAACCCAGTAATTGTAGACATCTTAGAGCGTTCCTATGTAATGAAATAAGATACGTGAATTGCTCAGCCCAGTGCCTGGCACATGGCAAGCAGCTCACTGAGTGTATTAATAGAAGCTGTTGTTGTTCTAAATATGGTAATTTAAAATTTCCTTTTATAAGTGAATCTGATCACCTTTAGTAGCAGCAGTAATAGTTTTTTAACTCTGTGATGATGCCTAGTGTTAAAAAATCTCACACTGTCAATCAGGCTTTCTGAAGTTACTACACATGTTACTTGGACCACAGTCTTCGTGCTGCTTAACTTTTTGTAAACCTCTCCTTAACAAATGGTTAAGATTATTAAATTCTTTACAGAAAGAAATATTAATGTCTTTCTAGAAATAATGAGCCAGAGAATAAGATACAGTTCAGATTTAAAGTTTAACAGTTTAGATTTACATTCTAGGCAGACGATTGCTTTACAATTTGATTAAAAACATTTCACTTAACATGTTTTCTCCTAGGTGGGAGACATTGTTTCTGTTATTGACATGCCCCCCAAAGTGTTAAGTACATGGTGGAGAGGCAAGCATGGATTTCAGGTAGGCAACAAAGAATTCGGTGTGAAAAATTCAAAGAACATGTTCTCTTTTGGTAGTAGTTCTGTTTACAGTGGTGTGCTGGCAGTGGACTTTGTTATCAGAAATTTTGTCTGCAGTGGTAAAAAAAAAAAAAAATGTAGATGACGTTAGACTTGGGTTTCCTTTTCTAGTTACTGCTGTGGAAGAAGATCTCCTCTTCTGTCCCACACGGTGGAATAGTTGAAGTGTGAGGAGAGCCACCTGCCTGCTGACCTCTTTTAGATTATCGGGCCTGTAACTGTGGCTCACTTTTCATAGTGGTTTAAAATCATGAATCACATATGTTTTCCCTCTAGTTAAGTCAGCTTGATCAGTGTCTTTTAATGCATTATAACTGTTAATGTAAACAGTGTGTTAATAGCTGAATAACAGCAGAATCTAAGGCTGTCTCTTTCTTTTTCCTTATATGCCTAAGTAATTTGAGACCTGACAACAGCATCTCTTAGATGTCACTAATTTCCACAGGATAGAAAAGTTTCCTTTTAGCTTTTAAAACTATCACTAGAAGAACATCTAAAAATGCTTTAAAATTGCATCCTTAGTATATAACTCGTGGGTTTTAGTTGCCTATTTATAACAATGTTCCTAAAATGCTGGGTAGATTAAATGCTCATGCTGTACAGTTGGAAATGTTAATGGCTGTTATATAAATACAGCTTTATATGCATATAAAAACTATTAGATTTCTATAAAATGTGTTTTATGAAAAAAAATCATACAGTTTAAAACAGGACAGCATGGTGGCTAAAAACATGGGTTCTGGTGCTATATCTCTTGGGTTTTAATCTTGTGTTATTTTCAGCAAGTTGCTTTACTTTTCTGTACTTCAGTTTCCCCATTTGTAAAATGGGGATTGTAGGATTGCTGTTAATCTCTTAAGATTATCGAGAAGATTAAATGTGTGAGGATAAAATATGTAAAGTACCTAGAGCAGACTTGGTGCATATTTCTCACTCAATAAATGTTGATTTTTAAATGTACATAATTCAAATAAAACTTGATTTGATTTACACCTCAATTTGTTATAAAGCATTCATAACAATTTAATTTGTTAACACCAAATTAACACTAAATTGATTAACCTTATATCTTTGTTACCCACAAATTTTCTCACGTGTATTAATTGTAGTTCTACTTTAGCTGTGCTGATTTCTTAATTGCTATTAATAATTGGTGCTTCTGATTAAATATAAAACTAAATGGAAAGCTGGTCTTAACCAGCTTTTTATTAAGGGATCTTATTAAGGGATAAGGGATCCCTTATCTTATTAAGGGATCAATTCTTCACGTTCATGGAAATGAGCTATAAATGGTAGGGACCCAACAGGATGAAAAAGTAAATTTGGCTTTTAAATGATAGTTGTGTTTCAGTCTTGCTATTACTTCCTCTCTCAACAGCCTTAGACCGGTCACTTGCTTTCTTTGGACTACAGTAGCAGGAGACGAGGGGCTGGGCTTGGCCCTGGGGTAGCTTGAACAGTGGTCTTCCTGGGAATCAAGGCCATTTGGAGCTGCCCACTCTCAGGAGAGAGGGTGGAGGGGAGCAGAGATGTGGGCTGTTGCTTCTCAGGCTGTGGGCCGGCCTTGCGGTGTGCTGCTCTGACCCTGGAGGAGAGTGTTCTGGAGATGTGTTGTCAGTATGTGGGCCCCGTGTCTCCACCGCAGGTCTGCCTTGCTCGATGTGTTTCTGATGTGTTATGTGGGCTCCCCTGTTTTCCCCTCAGTCACAGGGGTTGTTGTCTCTGGCCAGCTGTCGGGACATGACAGAGTGCAGGTGGCATGCGGAACCTTTCCCTTCAGTCCAGCGAGCTGATGCTGTGCAGTTGCTAGCTTGTGACTTTGTTTTATTTTTTATTATTATTTTCAAAATAATTAATAGATTCTTATCATTTAGTACAAATTTACAGAATAATTGACCAGATAATACACCAAGTTTCATATATTATCTATCCCACACACATAGTTTCTCCTGTTAACATATTGCTTTATGTTTTATAATTCACTGAATGGAATTAGCAAAATGCTGATCTTTATTAACCACAAGCTGATGAGCAGAGTTTACCTACAGCGCAGTGTAACCACTGTTTCTGGGAGTGGTCCGAGGAACACCAGGTCCAGAATCACATGGATAAGAGTACAAAGTGTTAGTGTCACATCCTCCACCACAGTGATGGAAACAGTGTTGGGGTTTGCTTTTTGTTACATTTAATGAACCAATATTTGCACATGATTATTAACTATAATCCATATTTTCATTAAGACTCACTCTTTGTGATGTCTGTAGTTCTGTGGGTTTTCACAAATGCATAATGACATGGATCATTCATACAAAGTGATTTCCCAGTCCTTGAAATGTTCTGTGCTCTCACCTGTCCATCTTCTCTCCTCCTGATCTCTGACAAGCACTGATTACTATCTCCATAGATTTGCCTTTTCCAAAGCATTGTATAATTGGAATCATATGGTATAATATGGAGCCTTTTCAAGCTGGCTTTCAAGCTGCACTTAAGGTTCCTCCAGATCGTTCCATGATTTGATAGTTCCTTTGTTATCATTCATTTATCATTCATGGTTATGAATGTGCCATAATTTTGTTTTTCCATCCACTTATTAAAATGCATCTTGGTTGCTTCTAGTTTGGGGCATTTATGAATAATATTGCTGTATATATCCACATGCAGATTTTTGTGTGGATATGTTTTCAGCTCCTTCAGGTAAATACCATGGAGTACACTTGCTGTGTTGTATGGTAAGATCATGCTTAGGTTTGTAAGAAACCACCAAACTGTCTTTTAAAGTGGTTCTGCCATTTTGCCTTCCCACCAGCAACAGTGGTGATGCTGCTCTGCATTCTCATCTACATTTGATGGTTCTCAGTTGGTTTGTTTGTTCTCAATCATTCTAATAGGCGTGTGATGGCATTTATTACATTGTTGTCAGAATTTGCAAATAAAGTCAGTCCAAGGAATGGCATTTACTGATACAGATAAGGGTGTTGTACTGCTGTCTTCATTTCTCTATTACTAATAACTCCTTCTACTCTCTCTTCACCTCTGATTCTCAAACTTTATTTGGTGAGCTTATGATGTGTTGCATAGGGAACATGTCAAAACATAAAATCCTGTGACATAAACCCTCAGGTTCTGTCTCAGTGATTGTGGGATAGGATTAAGATACATTCTTATCCATGTGATTCTGGCCCCGGTGTTCCTTAGACCACTCTGCTGGAAGCAGTGCTTACTCTGAGCTGTAGGTAAATCAGTCAATCAGCTGGTGGTTGATAAAGGTCAACATTCTGCCAAGTTCTAGTCTGTATGTTGTTTTAACCTAGACCATAATTTAGCTGTGGGAACAGAAGGATTAGTTCATCCATGTTTCTAAATTATACTGTGACTGTGTTTCTTTTCTTAAACTTCTAGGAGTAGGAAGTGTGAAATTATATTAACTATAGTAATTTGAAATGCTGAAATCTTTTTTTTTTACTTGTCTTCTAAAGAGTATATTGAGCCTTTTACCTTTGTTTTCTGAAGAGTTTCATCATGTAATGTATATTTCAGAAAGAAAAAAAAACCTCATTTTCTTTCTTGTTAAAAATACATGGCCTTTTTGTGTCTGCTGGTGGACTGTGGTTGGAAATGTGAGGTGAGGTGCCTGGAAGGTCTTTTTTTTCCTTATATAACAGGCATGTTACAAATGTAAAGTGTTAATGTCTGAGGATTATTTGTTTATGCCGTGTTTCTCAGAATTTTATCTGGGAGCCGTAAGTATCAGAATGACCTGAGAAACATATTAAAACCAGATAAAACTGATCTCTGGAGATGGGGGACAGAAATCTGAATTTTATCATGTTCCTCAGATGATTATTAAGTACAAAATGTGAGAACCACTGACTCAGCCTCCCTGTGTTTATCCTGTGCAGGTAGAGAAAGAATTAAAACTCTGCTTAGTGAGTGTTCTCCTTTTACCCCAGAAAAGCTCCCAAGACATATTTGGGATGCAGTCAGCCTAATGGATAAAATACCACTTAGAGTGTGACAGAATCCTATTCAGTCATGTTCTCTTGGTTCTCCGCAAGATGGTCAAGGGTCACTGGATTTATTTTCATAGTTACCCCAGCCTGTCGTGTGAGGGTTTCCATGCACGAATGGCAGACAAGCAGCTCTTCAGCAATAAGCATTCCCTTACCTCAGGAGTTTAACGTGGTTCCAGAAAGCTTACTTTCAGAAAAGCCTTCTTTATCCCACGGGGAAGATGTTTGGAAACCTTGGCTCTTGCAGTAAGTAGTTTAATAGAGGAAGACAGTTCACCCACTTATATTTATATGAAGACCATCATTTTATGTGCAGAATTCAAAGCTGCACCTTTTCATTACTCAAAATTAAGTAGAGCAGAATATTTCCTCTCCAGTTGAGTAATAGGAAAATTACATAATTTTTCATCTGTAGTGTTTACAGGATTTCAGGGGAAGGGAGAGTCAGAGTGTGGTGCTACAAATACAAGGCATTGTAACACTTCTTGGTTCTCTTCTGTGTGCTTCCTGTTAACCTTTAATTCTCACACTAGAAGAAGGTACTTTGATTACCTCTCTTACTGACAAAGAAACTAAAGCAAAAGAGGACTAAACTACTGGCCTGTTATTATTTTGCTGTTTAGTGTCAGGGCTTAGGTAGAAACTTAGGTATTCTGGGCAAAGAACAGATCATAGTAGTAGTGCAGTGAACCAGTAGTGGCTTCTACTTGTCTACATGTGTGAATCATCGATTTCTAAGGTTAAAAAAAATGGCAGAGGATCACCTGGTCCTAAATTGTCACCTTACAATTGAAGAAATCAAAGGAATTTGGGAAGATGGTTTTGGTTCGTAAAGACAGTAAGTCAGTGATACAGCCAGACATGAACTTGGTGAGTTGTGGTTTTGTATTTCTCCCCCTTGGATCACAAAACATATGTAAATTTTCTGAAATTATTTTCTTTGTTTCTTATTGCTGTCTTTATTTTTCTTTCTAGTGCCATTAGCAGCTGCCGTTGACATTTAGAGAGAAACTAGTTTCTAGATAGCCTTTTGTTAATTTATTATAACTTCAAAATAAGTCCTACCAAATGATTCTTAAACATTCAGTTTCTTGGAAATTATTGAAAAAAATGGCTTACAGAAGTAGTTCTTAGCATCATCAAACCATACACCCATTTGTTATGATAAATAATTTCTAAAATCCTTCCTTAGAATTCAGAAATGAAATTTACAAATGACATAACAAGATACAGACACAATTTCAAAAAAGTCAATATAATTTTTCACATATAATATAAAAGAGAAATAAAAGTGAGTTGCATACTTGAAATACACAGTTGTGTATACTAGGGACAACTTCATGGAAGTCTTGTTACTTCAAATGTAGTGCGCAGACCAGTAGCATTAACCTCAATCACAAAACAGAATAAAACTTACTTGTAATAGTATCAAAACTATGAATGACTTAGGGATATATCGGAAGAAAGATACAAAAGATCTGTGTACTGAAAACTACAAAGCATTTCTGAGATAAAGAATATTTTAAAAACAAGAGATATATACCCTATGTATGGGTTGGAAGTCTTTATGTTGTTAAAATATCATCTCTTCTAAAATTAATCCCAGTCAAAATCCCAGCAGGTTTTTTTGTGGAAATCAATACACAGATTTAATAATTCATATGGAAATACAAAGGACCTAGAAAAAAACAGCCAAAACAAATTTGAAAAAGAAGAGCAGAGTCAGAGAACTAACACTAATTGATTTGAAGACTTAACTGTAAAACTGCAGTAACAATAGAATATGGCATTAGGGGAGAGATGGACAAGTAACTCAACAGGACAGAACAGTCAGAAGTAGACCCATACATACGTGGACGCTTGTTTTCAACAGAGGTTCAACATCCATTCAGTGAAAACATGATCTGTTTCACAAATGATGTTGGGACAGTTGGATATCCATATGCCTTCATAAATCCTTTTATTTTTTTCTTGTGCCATCTGCACGTATTAACACAAAATAGGTCATGTACCCAAAATGTATATCTTAAACTAAAAAGCTTCTAAAAGAAAACATAGGAGAAACTTTTGTGACTTTGGATTAGGCAAAGATTTCTTAGATGTGTTATCAGAACAATCATAAGATAATAAATTTCATCAAAATTTAACACTGCTGCTCTTTGAAAGGCGTTATTTATAAGACAATAAAAAGATGCATTACAGACTGGGAAAAAATATTTGCAGTGATTATATCTGATCAAGTACTTGTATCTCCAACATATAAAGAATTCTTAAAATTCAACATGAGGACAGAACTCAATTAAAAAAAATAGCAAATATGGGAACAGTTAACCAAAAACATACATGACAAATAAACCTGTCAAGAGATGCTTAACCACAGTGATTCAGTTCAGTTCAGTTCAGTTGCTCAGTTGTGTTCGACTCTGACCCCATGAATTGTAGCACGCCAGACCTCCCTGTCCATCACCAACTCCCGGAGTTTACTCAGACTCATGACCATCAAGTTGGTGATGTCATCCAGCCATCCCAATCCTCTGTCGTCTCCTTCTCCTCCTGCCCCCAATCCCTCCCAGCATCAGGGTCTTTTCCAATGAGTCAACTCTTCGCATGAGGTGGCCAAAGTATTAGAGTTTCAGCTTCAGCAGTGATTAGAGAAATGCAATTAAAATAACAGTGAGACCTTGCTACATACTTACTGGAACAGCAGGATGTGGAGGAATTGGAACACTGACATAGTTGGGGCAATGTGAGATGCTCCAGCCAATTGGAAAACAGTTTGTCAGTGTTTCAAACATATACCGATGGCAGGATCAAGCCATTCTGCTCCTAGGTGTTTATCCAAGAGAAAAGAAGATCTGCCTTCATACAGAAACTCACAGGTGCCAGTTCATAGCAACCATATACGTAATGGCCCTAAGCTGGAAGCAACCCAGTTATCTCATCAGCAAGAGATCAATGAATAAACGAACAGTGGCATTTACACGATAGAATGTTACTAAGGAATATAAAGGAAGAATTAGTGATAAATACAGCAACATGACGATCCTCAAAATAATTAATGAAAGAAAACCAACAACAAAGTACATTCTGCATGACTCTATTCATATAAAAGTGTAGGAACTGCAAAGTGATGTGTAGTGGTAGAACTTGGTTGCTTGTTGAGCAGGGGCGAGGGCTGCTAGGGAGAGGGAGAAATTACAGAGAGTTACAAGGAAACTCTGGGGGTTGATAAATATGTTCATAATTTTGAATGTGGATACAGTTTTATGGGTGTCAACTTATCAGAATGTACATTTTAAATGTGCACAGCTTGTTTGTCAGCTATACCTCAGTAAAAGTGGGAAAGAACTGCAGAAGCATCTGAGTTAACTTTTCATGTGTCTAATCCTATGACAGTTTCCATCTCTTCTGCCTCTGTGTCTCTTACATCCATATACTCTTCTTTCTTCTTCATGCCAAACTGACTCAGGGGAAAACTACCAGACTGAAAGTTCTCTATCCCTCCTTTAAGCCCATCCCTCAGCCTTGTCTTTTTTTTTTTTTTCTGTTATTTTATTTTTATTAGCTACTCCTCTACCCTTGTGGACGCTGGATGCTCATCTTTTCTTTTCTTTCCCTCCTCTTCCTAGAGTAGAAATTCATTTTGACTCCTGCCAAATATATTGAATTCCTCTCACCTTTCTCAGTCATTTAAATTAGAGCTTTAGAAAATGCCACTTCTGCAGAGAAAACAATACAGGAAACAGGAAAATATAATTCATAGCTCATATTGTTGGAATTCCAGTCACTTTTAACATTGAGCATTTTGAGTTTATTAGAGTTAATTTATATTTGGTAAAATATTGGCTTAAGTATGCACTATGTTTTGTCAGACCTCTTCACTGTGACCCATCCTTCTTGGATGGCCCTGCACGGCATGGTTAATAGCTTCATTGAGTTACGCAAGCCCCTTCGCCATAAGGCTGTGATCCATGAAGTGGCAGAAAATTTAAAATGTTCATTAACTGTAATTTTAGGGTTAGTTATGTGTGTATTTTCAATGGAACACAGTTTCATTTTTTTATGGTTGAAATTTTATAATAAGAAAATAGAATCTATTGCTTTTCTCAAGTACACAGAATTAGCTCTTTTAAGTAAGACAGTTATCTTAACTGTCTTACTTAAGATAACTGTCTTAAGTAAAGAGTTACAGTTAGAAGTGCTTTTGGCTTCAAGAAACAAAAGCAAACAGAAAAGGTATCATTGCTGCAGTTGAGTCAGCAGCTTAATGAAGCTAGGCAGAATTATCTAAGATCCTCTTGGCCTTTCTTTAAGGTTAGATGATTGCGACTGCTGATCCATTCCCAACACCTGGGTACACAGCAGAAAGAAGAGACAGGATAGTCGTAGTAGAGCTTTTCACATGTGCCATGGCTACACCCTGAACGCAAGGAATCTGGAAAACTGAGTATTTAGTTCAGCTAGCATTTAGTAATCGGAGAAGGCAATGGCAACCCACCGCAGTACTCTTGCCTGGAGAATCCCATGGACGGGGGAGCCTGGTAGGCTACAGTCCACGGGGTCGCTAAGAGTCGGATAGGACTGAGCGACTTCACTTTCACTTTTCACTTTCATGCATTGGAGAAAGAAAGAGCAACCCACTCCAGTGTTCTTGCCTGGAGAATCCCAGGGACGGGGGAGCCTGGTGGGCTGCCGTCTATGGGGTCGCACAGAGTCCGACACGACTGACGTGACTTAGCAGCAGCAGAAGCATTTAGTAATATTGCACTTTATACTAAAGGGAGATAGGCGAGCAGGGATGGGAATTAGACGTTGGGTGAACCTCCCATGGACCTACCTCTGCATAATACACAGCAGCTTTCCCCCCATATACCTGGACCTTGAGACATTTAAAAGGTGAAAGTGCAACTAGTATGTACCAGTTTGATATAATTCCTTAAAGAAGATCATTAAGCTTTGTTGAATCTTGTGAAGAAATAATGGCAAGCTATTTTTATTTGCTGACAGATATTTGAGTTTAGAAACTAGACTAGGTGCTTTTACACAGATTATTCAGGTAGCTAATGATGTCCCATTTTTATGAATTAAGAAACAGATATTAAGCAATTTGCTGCAGATCACAGAGCCTAGGAAATGAGTGGTCTTTTCTCTATAGCGAATTGCAGAAGATGTTTATAAATGGAAATGAGTTAGAATTTTATGGAAAGAGTGATATTTGATAGTGAGGAAACTTAAGTACATGCAGGCAAAAGGTAGTAGGTATTACATGTCACATCTATACATTGGAGGAGCCGAAACCCTCTAGGTCTTCTAGTGGCCAACATACTGGAATAATAAAGAACAGATAATGTTGCACAAGTGCTTACTACATTCGTTTTGCTTATACTCATCTGTTTAATCCTCATAACAAACCTTATGAGTTAGGCACAAGATCATTATGTTTAGAGGAAGAAACTGAAACGGAGCCTAAGTTATAAACCCAGCCCAGTAAGTGGCAGGCCTAGAATAGAACCGAGGCCCTCTTAATCCTGGGGCTAGGTGCATGCTCAGTTGCTTAAGTTGTGTCCAACTCCTTGTGACCCCATGGACTGTAACCCACCAGGCTTCTCTGTCCATGAAATTCTCCAGGCAAGAATACTGGAGTGGGTTGCCATGCCCTCCTCCAGGGGATCTTCCTGACCCAGGGATTGAACCCATATCTCCTGCATTGCAGGTGGATTCTTTACCCACTGACCCACCTGGGAAGCCCCAATCCCGGGGCTACACTTAACCATAAGTAATTCCCTTAGAAGTGGTTTGTGTAAGAGAGAATGAGAAGGATTTTTCAAATTGATTCTCATCTGGTTCTAACCAATCTTGGAAGAATTTCTACTTGTTGATTAGTTAAATAGGAAGTTGAGTAAAATATGGTATAGAATTTCACCAATAAAACAGATACTTACAGCATCATTTTAGAAGGCAGTGCATATAGGAACTTTAAGATCCTAAATCAGATCTTTTAAACAAGCTGATAGTTTATTAATAAGCCCTTTCAACTCATGATAACTGGTTACATCTTCATAATTTTAAGAGCTAACATAGAATATCGATCAAGAAATTGAAGTAAGAATGCAGCAAATTAGTATGTGAAATACTCCCACACAGATGAAAATTATACAGCTCAGACCTTCACGATGAGTCAGACTCTTGGAAAGCTGTTCCTTTCTTCCCCAGAGTCTGTCAACAGAGGGATGTACAAAGTGATGTAGTTTTCTTGTTTCAGCTTTAACATCTGCTGCTTGGCAGCCCAATCATATTCCTATCTAAGAAAACATCTATAAATATTGGTAAAAATTTCCTTTTTACTTTTGTTTCCCGGATCTTCATATCTGTATTCATTCTGTTGGCTATGTAGTATCTCTGGGTGATCTGGAGCTCAGTATTTTCCTATCACAGCTCCTTGGGGGTCTTCCTAACACCATGAGCAACTTGCTACCAGGTCAATTTGGTGTGCTTTTTCAAAGCCGAGATTGGTTGTTTTCTTCTCTTGCTTCCCCACTTATCCACACACTTCTGACTCTTTACCAAGAATGAATACCAGAATTTTAAGTGAGCAATTGTTTCGTCAGGTTACTTTAATTTAGTCTTGTCATTTTTCACTGAACCTATGAGAGAATGAAGGAAAAATAAACAAAAAAGTTGCATGTGGTTTAGTGTTGCTTTGAAAAAAAATCATAGAGAAGTCGGTAAATATGAAAGTGGGCAGTAGAGGTGTTCACACAACTGGATTGAAATTTCAGCAAAGTAAACTATTAACAGGTATAAATTATACCTCTTGCCATGCATAGCTTGGTATCAGACTAAATATTTTAATTAGAGTAAAAGAAGTTTGGGAAATTAAAAGCTAAAACTAGAAAAGAAGACAGACTTTTAGGCAAATAAAACACATGCCTCTATATACTCATAGCAACAGCTTGTTTTATTTGTTTGTATAATTGGCATCGTCAGTGATTTAGAGTCTTGGGATAGCAGAATCGCTGGGAGGGGCTGTGGAGCACATTACTGGAATTGAATTGGCAATGCTCACACACTGGTCTGTTCCCTGGTTTAGAATCCTCTCTCTGCTGCCTTTCTTCTTTAGGTGGGACTCTTCCCTGGACACTGTGTTGAGTTAATTAATCAGAAAGTTCCCCAGTCAGTGACCAACTCAGTGCCAAAACCAGGTGAGTACTCTTTCTCATTAGTGTGGTTATTTACCCACTGCTTAAAGATCCAGATTTTCTCTTCCAGTCAGGCACGCAGCTTGCTTAGCTGTTGTGTTCATTGTCATAATATGCATTCTTAATTTTAATGTGGTGTTGATTTTTAGTGTATTCTTTTTTCTCTGTTGATCATTTCACAAAGGTTTACATGCATTCAGAATTTTAGGCAATTTTAAGAACTGTTTGCTCCATTAAGCTTTGTCATTATTTGCTTTTGCAATTATATAGTAGGAATGTGGCTAATTAATGAGCAAAATGATAAAAGAAAATGCTAGGTTTAAGGACCTGACATGAAGATAATATGATTAGCTGAAAATTAATAAATGAAGGGAAAGTATATCTTATCAGTGCCTGTGAACATCCAAACTATTTTAAACAGCATTTCTTATTACTTATATAATATATTTACAGTGCTGCATAAGTGTGTGGAATATTGTACAGATATATAAAGCAGTGTGTTGTAGGGAGTAAAAATAAAAAACAGTGGAAACTTGTTTTTATTGGGGTGACTTAATCTGGATGAATTTTACAGAATACTTCATCAGGAACTTTTTAATGTGATGTAAATTTTTGGAAAGAAAATAAAAACAAAGAATAAAGAATTTAGAAGGAGGAGAAAGTGATCAAATGAATTTCTCCTTCTGCTTTACTCTCCCCTCACCCTGAGATTCTCAGTCTCTTTTCAAGGCATTTTTATCCTCTATTAAATCCTCCTTCTTTGGCCAAGCTTGTTAAGCATAAAACAACACTGTCAGAGAGAACTTACTTATTCATTAGTGGTTGTGATGGCTGTAGTTTTCTTTTCTTTTTGACATGTCGCATCAGTAACTTGGAAAAAAAAACTCCTGTGCCCACTAGCAGACACTGCTTCTCCTCTCCCTCGCCCCAGCCCTAAGCAACTGCTAATCTACTTTCTGTCTCTAGAGTTCTCTGAGCTAGACCTTTCACACAAATGAAATGAATCATACAATATGTAGTCTTGTTGTAACTGGCTTCCTTCACTTAGCATAATGTTTTCAAGGTTCATCCATATATCAGTGCTTTATTCTCTCGTCTGGCTAAATAATAGTGCATTGTATGGTTATACAGTATTTATTTTATCCATTCACTTTGGATTTCCATTTTGGGTTATTTTGAATAATGCAATAATTAGTATACAAGTTTTGGTACATATATATATGTTTTCATTTCTTGATTATGTGTGTAGCAGTAGCATTGCAGGGTCATATGATAACTGTGTTCAACCTTTGGCGGAACCCCCAAACTAGTTTACCTTTGTAAACCAGCTGCACTGTTTTACACTTCCACCAGCAGTGTATATGAGAATTCAAATTGTTCCATTTCCTTGTTACTGTATTTTTGGTTATTGTTGTCTTAGTGGGTATTAAGTGATGCATCTTTATGGTTTTGATATGCATTTCCCTGATGGCTAATAATGTTGAACATCTTTTTATGTGTTTACTTATTACCCATTTGTGTATCTTTGGAGAAATGTTCAGACCTTTGTCTGTTTTTTAATTTGGTTGTCTTTTTACCATTGGGTCATGTTATACATTCCACATACAAGTCCTTTATCAGATAATGTGATTTGCAGACATACATTTCCTCAAATTCTGTGTTTTGTCTTTCATTTTCTTGATGGTATCTGTTGAAGCATAAATATTTTTAAATTTGATGAAGTTCAATTTATTTTTTTCTTTTCTCACTTATGCTTTTGATGTCTTATCTAAGAAGGTGTTGTTTAGCCCAAGGTCAATATTTACTTCTGTATTTTCTTTTAAGAAGTTTATAGTTTTAGATCTTCCTTTTTAGCCTACTACCTATTTTGAGTTAATTTTTGTGTACGGTTTTAAGGTTCAAGTCCATTGGATATCCAGTTATCTGAGCATGATTTGTTGAAAAGGTTATTTCTTCCCTATTTAATTGACTTGACTCCCTTGTAGAAACTCAGTTGACCTTATACGCATTAAGTTATTTCTAGATTTTCAGTTCTGTTCCATTGATCTATATGTCTGTTCTTATTCCACTACCACCCTGTCTTGATTACCATTGCTTCGTAATAAATTTTGCAGTTGGGAGGTCCTCCTACTTTATTCTTTTTCAGGATTGATTTGGTTTTTCCAGGTGCCTTGCAATTCCACATGAATTTTAGAATCATCTTGTTAGTTCTAAAAGAAGATGGTTGGGATTCTGATAGGTATTTATTGAATCTACATATCAATTTGGAAAGTATTACCTTCCGGCCAGTATTTAAGTCTTTCAGTCCTTGAACATGGGGTTTTTTTTCCATTTGATTAGATCCTTCATGTCATTCAACTTCTTGTAGTTTTTTTTTTTTAAGTTCTGCATATCTGTTGTTAAATTTATTTTTATTCTTTTGATGCTTTTGTAAATGGAGTTGTTTTCTTAGTTTCATTTTCTTATCGTTTATTGCAAGTGCATAGAAATACAATTAATTTTGTATCTTAATCTTGTATCCTGAAACTTTGTTGAAATATTTATGAGTTCTGATAGGTTGTTAGCAGATTTCTTGGTGTATTCTATATGTAAGATCATGTCATTTGTGAATAGACATGTTTACTTCTTCCTTTCCAATATGGATGTTTTTTATGTCTTACTCTTGCCCAATTGCCCGGGATGTGCTACAGTGTTGAAGTTTTGAGAACAGGCATCCTTATCTTACTTTTGACCTTTTAGGAGAAGTCGTCTAATTGTTTATTGTTATGTAAAAATTTTTAACTGTGTGGTTTTCGTAGATGCCCTTTGTCAAGTTGACAAAGTACCCTTCAATTCCTAGTTTGTTGAATGATTTTATCACAGAAGGGTGTTGGATTTTGTCAGATACCATTTTCAATGTTATTTTATTTTCGGCTGTGCTGGGTCTTCTCTAGTTGTGGAGAGCAGGAGCTACTCTATTGTGGTGTGTGGGCTTCTTGTTGCGATGGCTTCTCACGTTTTTGCAGCATGGGCTCTGGGCCATGCGGGCTTCAGTAGTTGCGGCTCTCAGGCCCTAGTGCACAGGCTCAATAGCTGTGGCGCATGGGCTTAGTTGCTCCATGGCCTGTGGGATCTTCCCAGACTAGGGATCGAACCCATGTCTCTGGCATTGGCCGGTGGACTCTTCACCACTGAGCCACCAGGGAAGCCCTGTCCGATACTTTTATCCATCTGAGATGATCATGAGTTTTTGTGGTCACTGCTTTAAAGTTACCAAAATTCTATATCAAAAATTTACTGTTATTTCTTGTGTATTATTTTCATGTATTTCTGCTATAATAAACTTAACTTTTATTAATTATAAAGTCTTATCTTTGATCATGTTACCTCAGATATACTGTAAACTGTTTTTAAAAATTAGCTTAATATTGGGGAGGGAAGTGGGTGGGGGGTTCAGGGTGGGGAACACATGTACACCCATGGCTGATTCATGTCAATGTATGGCAAAACCCACTACAATATTGTAAAGTAATTAACCTCCAATTAAAATAAATAAATTTTAAAAAATTAGCTTAATATTGGTATTGTATCAAATGCTTTCTCCCATGTTCTGAATATGAAAGTGAATTTCTAATAGTGATAACCTCAAGCACTTTTAAAACGAGAAAGTTAATCAGTTATTGACATTTCTGGAAAATGGGTTTCTATGAATAGACCTGTATGGCGTTGTTAATTCTAAATTAGTAGTGATGTATAATGACAGCACACCTTCAAAAGCTAATATTTTATCTTTGGTGGGCAACATTTCAGGGCTGGCATAGGGAAATGTGCATTCTTAATACATTTTGAAAAGGATAATGTGAGTTCTATCAGCCTCAGGCTTGTTTCACACTTTAAAACTGTCTTTGCCTTCAGTACAAATAACTTGAATGTTCTATTTATTTTTAACATTGCCATCTGTCACTGTGAGATACCAGGTCTGAAAGATGGAGCTATAGTTTGAGACTGCAACTTAAAGCTCCCTATATTATTGCACAACAAGGGCAATAAGGAACATTTTCCCTTTGGAACTCTTCTTAATGTTTTCAGTATGACCAATTATTTGTGTCTGTAAAAATAAAGTTAATGAATCACCATGTCCTGACCAAGATAGCACGTATCCATGGTACCTTAAAGAAAAGGGCGTGTGTGGGGTTGGGAGGTGGGGAGGAGAGTTAAGAGGAAGAAAGGTAAACGCTTGTTCCAAAGAAACTGGCGTTTGTTCCGTCCCCGCAGGTCCTGCTTTGACAGCTGATGAGGCTGAGGTGAGTGGGAGGAAGAGGAAGGAAGCGCATGAGGACTTCTGTGTGTGTCCCCTGCTTGGCATTTACTGAGCTGTTATTTACTGATGTCTTTCTTCAAGTTTTCAGCCTTCTCAGCTGTTGCCTCCGCAGATGTTTCTTTTGCGTATGTCTCTCCTCCTCCACCCCTTCCACGTGTCACTCACCTCTCTGATGTTGGCTTACCATCCTCTCTCCAGCTCCTGTGCTTTCTGCTGACCTCTTCTCTCTGTGCAGCCTCTCTTAAGCCCAAGAATTCTCCAGTTCTCGTAGCAGGTGTTTTCTTTCTAGGGTCAACATGTGGTCTTCATTAATTTCCATGGTTGAATCCCCCATCTTCCCACCTTCTCCACCTTTTTTCTTCTAGAAAAAAAAGAATGAGGGAGTTTGGGGAGGGAAGGAGTGGGCAGAAGGTGGAGAAAGAGTGAAGAGAAAAGAAGGGCAAAGCTTGCTTTATGGGCATGAGATTCTAAAAATGGAGGGCTAGAGAATTTAGACAAACCTCCTCTCTGAAAACAGAAAATCTGGACAGAAATGTAAAAATATAATATAGTCTCTTTGAAGCATTGGAGAGTTAATAAGGTACTGAACAGTTACTGAGCTAAGATGAAGCAGAAGGAGGAAATCCAGAGAAGTGACCACAGTGTGTGGGGACCTGAGCCCTCAGGGTATCAGTTGATGGAGCAGAGAAAGTCCTGGTGCTCTCAGAACAACACATGAAGTTAAGAGCCCAATAGGGCTGAGTTGTTGATAATGCCCCAAGCTTTAAGTTAGGAGTTATGTTGAAATTGACAACTGATTCTAAATCGATTCTAAAATTTGTATGGAAATGCAGAGCCCAAAATATCTAAGACAAAGTTGAAGAATGAAATAGTGGAAACTTAATATTATAGATATCAAGACTTATTATTAAAGCTTCACTGATTAAGATACTGTGGTTGATACAAGGATAGACAAATAGAATAGTGATAAAGAAGAGAGTCCAGGAACAAACCTGTGTACATGTGTTAATAGATACTTGATTTATGCACTGCAGAGCATTGTGAAAATGACAGTCATTTCAGTAAATGGTGCTGCTGCTGCTGCTAAGTCACGTCAGTCGTGTCCGACTCTGTGTGACCCCATAGATGGTAGCCCACTAGGCTCCCATCCCTGGGACTCTCCAGGCAAGAATACTGGAGTGGATTGCCATTTCCTTCTCCAGTGCATGAAAGTGAAAAGTGAAAGTGAAGTCGCTCAGTCGTACCCGACTCTTAGCGACCCCATGGACTGTAGCCTACCAGGCTCCTCCGTCCATGGGATTTCCCAGGCAAGAGTACTGGAGTGGGTTGCCATTGCCTTCTCCGAAATGGTGCTAGATCTTGAAAATTATAGATCTGTATGTGGAAGGTGAAACAGCAAAACTTTTAGAAGAGAATACAGTGGAGTATCTTCATGGGCTATTTTCATGATCTTGAAGTGAAAAAGTGAAGTGGAGTGAAGTCGCTCAGTCGTGTCCAACGCTTTTCGACCCCATGGACTGTAGCCTGCCAGGCTCCTCCATCCATGGGATTTTCCAGGCAAGAATACTGGAGTGGCTTGCCATTTCCTTCTCCATCGTGATCTTGGGTTATACATAAAGCAGTAATTCTAACTGAAAAGCTTAATTATTAAACTTAAAGTTCAGAAAGTAAATTGTAATATACTATTAAGATAGTGAAAAGGGCAAATCACTAAGTGATAAAGATATTTGCAGCACACTTATCTGACCAAGGTCACATAACCAAAGTATGTAAAGAATCAGAAAAGGAGAGATAAACTGATTTTTTTTTTTAGTTGCATGAAAACTTGAACAACAGATATCAAAATGCTGAATAAGCACACCACAAGTTGTTCCACATCACTAGTCTTTAGGGAAATGCAAATCAAAACTTTATTAGCTCATGAAAACACACTCACCAGAATGCTTAAAATTTAAGAGTAGCAATACCCAAAGTTGGCAAGGGTGTAAATCAACGGGAATTCCCATACACTGCAGGGTAGTGTGATGTGGGACAAGCAGTGTTTGGCACTGCCTGCTAGGTTGTACACATATATACCTTGTGACCCAGCAGCTCCAGTCTTGGGTGTATATGTAGTATGTTCATAGCAACTTTATTCATAATTGTCAAAAAACTACAGAGTATCAAAGGCATATCCACAGTGGGATAGATAAATAACAGTGTGTTCATTCAGTGGATTCCTCCAGTGAAAATGAGTCATGGCTATGTGCAACAACATGGAGGAGTTCCACACAGAAATATTGAGGGAAAGAAGCCTGATTACCTACGACTTACACTGTATAATCCCATATATGTAAGGAGAGAGTTCAAAGTCATGGAGTTCAGCGCTGCTGTGTGGTGATAAAGTTTAGGCAGTGGTACTTCTGAAGAGGGGAGTGAGCAGGTGGGTAGGAAGGAGGATCTGGAAGTGCTGGTAATGCTCTGTCGGTCCAGGTGGTGATTATACAGAGGCATGATGACATGGAGCATCTTTTCCTGTGCTTATTGGAGAAATGTCTATTCAAGTCCTTTGTCGATTTTTAATTGGTCACTTCATGTTTTTTAGATATACCTCCCATCCAGGTAAATCGTCCTTACGGTATTGCTTTAATACACAAAGGTTGAAAATCACATTCTCAAAATAGATGTTATACTTCCGTACTGTGAAGTACTCTGCAGCCCTCAAAAGAATGAAGTAGAAGCATATGTGCTCACCCAGGGTTTTTCCTTCCTGTGATGTGTTGTTAAATGAAAGAGCAAATCACAGAGCAATACAGTCCTGTTGTAAACTCATAGAGGATCAGGAGGATGCATCCGTCACTGGAAAGGCGTGTGAGATTGCAAATATAGCAACAGACATTTCTTTTTTTTTCATTTGCTTCTGTACTATTTAACTCCTTTACACTGATCATATATTACTCTTTATGGACTATAATCTCCCCTTCACTCCACCCAGTCCAAATAGGTAATTTCTAAGGTCTTAATGTAGCCAACCCATAAATAGATATTTTGTGAAAGCAGATTTAATGCAGATGTTTTATTTAGTTTATATACCTATGTGAAAAGCAGGACAGCGAGGTGAGAGCACAGGCTTCAGCCTTGGGTTTTAATCCCTGCGCCATGTTTTACTGTCCCTATGCATGTCATTTGGCTTCTCTGATTTTTAATTTCCTCATCTAGGAAGTGAGCCAAGATTCATTTGAAAATTAGATATAAAGCATTTAAAGCCCCCTGGATACTTAATCACTATCAGCTGTTATTATTTTATCAATTTATGGTTATCTACTATGTTATATCATTTAAATTCAGGAGTGTCTAAAATTAGGTCTACTTAGTTTATGTAGATAACTTATTTAATGTGTTACTCATTGGTATAAATTTACATGTAAATATTTCACAATATACCTGTAACAAACAAATTATAGTTGCTTTCATGGGCCCATGGTGTGGAAGGCAGCTTCTTTGGATGGTCACTTGAATAGAGTTTGCATCATAAATTTTTTTGTTAGCAGACATAGAAGGAGCTGAGGTTTTCATTTTGGGATAAGACAGTGATTAAATGTAATGCTAATGAAATCCTTACATTCATTTAAGAAGTAATTTATAAAGCAACAGCCTGAATTTGTAGAGTAATTTTGAAATTAAAAAGCCCTTGTATTCTTTTAGAAAACTGGTGCTTCAGAATCTTGTTTTTGTTGTTGCTGTTATTTTATTTGCAATTTTGCCTGATGATAGTTTTTTTCCTTTATGTTCATTTGTTTGTTTCTGGATTGTTTGTTTTCTTCCTTTGAGTGTGCAGCACTTTGCTCTTCTGTAACCATGCTTCCTCACATGTCACTTTAGCATGAGGCAACCACTCTATAGCAAGTGAAAAGCTTCCGGTTTTTACTTCACCCCACGTGGAACATTGTATTGAATCTTCTTCCCATTGAACACATGCTTGCTTTATCGCTCTGGAGGCAAATGTCTTAAGAATCAGATATTAAAATCAGTGCCCTAGGAGGCATTGCCGTAAGATTTAAAGGAGTTCCAAAATGCCCAGGTGTTTTTCTCTGCAAACACATGGATACATCAAGATAATACTTTTCTCACTCTCAGGGAAAAACTGAGAATTCAAAACACCACATGTTTGTAGTTGCCTTAGACTTTTCAAATACTGAATTTTTATTAAATTGGACCTTGAATCTCGATACAGCCTTGCAGGATACTAAGTATGCAGAATGTATTTCTGTTCCCCACACACCCCTTTTTAACTAGTAGAGCAACTCAGAAAGACTTCCATGATGCGCCCGAGGTTTCACAGCTGGCCTTGGGAAGTCTTCTGCCCTCTCCTGGTAATCACTGCCCACACTGGCCTTGTACCAGGTGGATTAAACTCATTTGTGATTGTTAAACTCAAAAACCAGAATTTTCCCACCACAGAACACTGAAGAGAGGTAAAGTTTATTGTTTCGTCTCCCAAAACAAATATTTATTTAATATCTTCTGGTTTTATTACAACAAGAGAAAATAAAAATGTATTTCTGTAAATGAACAGAACAATAATTAGGGCAAAAGATGTGTTAAAGGGGAAATGAAGATGAGTGCTTATCAGAACCTACTTCATTTGCTAGTTTTGTTTCAACCATCATTCTTTCTAAGCCTTCTCTAATTAATTAAAAAAATATCTTTCACTGCGCATAAATATCTCCTCACTGCACATAAAACGGACCTCCAGACTGGACTCTGCTGTGTCATTTCCAGCCCCCCTCCTCCTCTGTCCTCTGGTTCTGCTCTTTCCCCTTGTGCTTGCAGGGCTCTGCCCTGCTGTCCTCAGAACAGACCATGTGATCATGCAGCTTTCCCTCTGCTCCTGCTGCCCCTACAGTAGAAATGCCCTCCTTCCCATTCCCCCCGAGTTGACACTTTCCTTGTATTTAGACTCAGGCCACAATCTTCTTGTGCATGAAAGCTCCACTGACCGGCTGTCCCTGGCCCATCTCTCCCTGACCATTATCCCCAGGCCTGCGTCCTGTTTGCCCCCATGTCAGATCTAATAGCAGCTGTTTTCCTTGCTCACTAAGTTGCCATCTCCTCACTGGTGACAAATGTGTCTCATTCATCCTTATTTCCCCCACAGGGTATGTGCACAGCGGATGCACAATTAATGTCTGTGGATTTAGTCTATCTTAATATTTACTACTAAAATAAAACTTTAGAATACAACCTTTATAACGTGTAATCCCTGACTTCAGAAAACCTCAGTGATTTCCCTTTGTACCAGAATTATATACTAAACCTTTAGCCTGAAATTTTAAGATGCTCCATAAAATACTGGAACATTTATGTTTGTAACCTGTTTTTCCCCTTTCTCATCTCTACTCGGCATCAATAATATGTTTGCTTATTCTCTGCTTGGTTGTACTTTGATTTCCCCCACTTCCCTGCCTATGGTCTGTCTTCTGCGTGAGATGACTTTCTCTGTTCTTCACAGAGGCTCCTTGGGCCGCTGCTTCACAAACTTGAATGTACATTCAGTCCACCTGAGAGAGAGAGTTAAAAACTGTAGCTCATGATTCACTAGGGTGGGGCCTGATTTCTGTATGTTTAAGAAGCTCCCAGGTAATTCCATAATACTGGTCCTAAGACTATGTTTTGAATAACAAAGGACTACAGCCTACAGTAGCTGTTCCTTGTGTCACTCATTTGGAAACAGAGTTTAGTAATAAGTTAGCTTATTTTGAATTTTATACTTCACTTTTTGTGTGTCTTTTTTCTTCACCTAGATTTGCTTCTGGATAGATATTCTATTGTATGTTAATTTGCATCTTTTATACATAGCATTTGTTTTAAAGCAGTTGATCAATAATTATGAATAAGAATAATTTCTACTACTAGTATCGAAGATGTTTCCTAAACTCTCATTTAGGCCTTAGCCAGTGTTTGGGGTAGGTGCAATCTAATCCTTGCCATATATAAAGCAACATTTCCACTATTCATTCATTCAGTGATCAAACGTTTACTGAGGGCATGCCGAGTACTAGGGCTAAAATAGTGGACACAACAAAGAAAAATAGTGTCATTTTGCTGTTTGTATTCAAGTTGATGAGAGGGAAAGAAAAAAGGCAAACACATTAAACACACACTAAGGTAGGTAAGTGCTGTGGAGAAAAACGAAGCCTATAAGTGAGGTTACAAAGTACTGGGATGTGGTTCCTGTGGGGCTATAATTTCAGAGGAGGAGGGTGGAGTAGTCAGGGAGGGGTTCATTAGAAAGTAATGTGAAAGTGAAAGTCACTCATTTGTTCTTTGTGACCCCATGGATAGTCCTTGGAATTCTCCAGGCCAGAATACTGGAGCCTTTCCCTTCTCCAGGGGATCTTCCCAACCCAGGAATCAAACCCAGGTCTCCCACATTGCAGGCGGATTCTTTACCAGCTGAGCCACAAGGGGAAGCCCAAGAATAGTGGAGTGGGTAGCCTATCCCTTCTCCAGGGGATCTTCTTGACCAAGGAATTGAACTGGCGTCTCCTGCTTTGCAGGTGGATTCTTTACCAATTGAGCTATCAGGGAAGCCCCATTAGAAGCTAACTTTGGGAGCAAAGACCTGAAGGAGATGAGGAGTAGAGATAAGCACTTACTTGTGGGAAGAGCTTCCCAGAGAGGAAACTGCAAGTGTAAGGACACTGAGCAGCATGTGTCCGGGCTTGTTAAAGACTCAGCAGGAAGGCTGGTTTGACAGGAGCAGTGAGTGAAGATGTGGGTGAGGTCTGGAGGGTGGAAGGGCATCAGATTCTCCTTGGGGCTTGGGTGCCACTGTGTGGATTTGGACTTTCGTTTAAAGCTAGATGGGAAGACGTGAGAAAGTTTTGAGCAGAGAAAATTCTATCATAAAAATTACCCAAATTATTTAAACCCTTGACAGTTTGTCTGTAAATTCTACCAGTTTCATGGTCAGAAACATATCCAGAATCAGATCACATCTTGCTCCTTCGACAACAACCCTCCTGACAGAATGACTAGAAAGTTGCCTTTGCCTTCCCAGGGAATTCTCTTGTTTTCCCCACTAGCCACACAGACCCATCATAGTTCTTCACAGGAGAACCTCCATTTTGTAAAATGCAAGAGGAACATAGCAGGTGACCTCTCCTGTGCCATCAGCAGTCATTGAAAGACAGAGCATGATGTTTGTTCGTGAGCCCATTTTAAACTTTGTATTTTGGAACAATTATAGTCTCAGACGAAGTTACCAAAATAGTTCAGAGAGGCCCCATATCTTCAAAGCCCAACTTCTCCTAGTTGTCACACCTCACATAACTACACTGCACATCCTCAAAACCAGGGAGTGACATTGTCATCATGCAGTGAACCACAGGTTAGACTTGAGTCCACTTTCACCGAGGTTTGCACACACTCATATTCTTACCTGTATTTTTACATGGCAGAAAGTGCAGCCTCTTAGTTTCAGGTGAGGCTTATTTTGTCATTCTGCTGCACTCAGGTGAGCTACCGTCGAATTTACTTATCCCATCTGTGCTCGTATGTTGGGGAGCGTGAGGGGCTCTTGAGTTGCATGGAGTGTCCCCCAGATGGCTTTTCCACAGCAGGGACTCCCCTCCCCCTGCCCCTTTCTTCCCTCTCCCCTGCCTCTTTCTGTTGGGCCCCTGCCCTTGTGTCTTCAGTGCTGAGGAAGGGAGCGGGGAGGAGGGGTGGCTGTGCCTTTTCCACCATGAATAAACTCTTGGGAGCCTCATTTCCTACTCATCAAAATCCATAAGTCCACAGCTGTTCCAGTGGTAAAAAAAACCACATGTTTTGTTCCTGCCATGCCCTGGATTTCTCTGTGGTCTCTCATATTGTGAGATCACATCAATTCATTGTTTTTCTTATTGTGGCCTACCATTTATCAACACTCCTTTGTTCAGAAGTGCAACCAGAGAGGAAAGAATGATAAATACTCCCCAGGCATCTTAAATTCAACAATTCCTACTTGTGTGACCTTGGCTTCCTCATCTAAAGATGGGAATAGTGTTCTAATCAACTTCATAGTGTTGTAATGAAGACTGTCTATACATTATTTAGAATCTTTCTGGCAAATGAAACATCATTTCCTTTACTAGAAACAAGTGTCTGAACATGGATTTATATTGGTATTGGTGAAAAGTCATTTAGAACAGAAAATATTAATTCAATATTAATATTGGAAGATATTTAATATTAATATTAAATTGTTATATTAATTTAATATTATTGGAAGATATTAATTTAATATTAATATTTTAATATCTCGCAATTCACTTAATTTTTCAAATCTAGTCGGGTTAACAGTGCAGTACTGCTATTTAGTATAAATATTGAATCTTTTCTGGCAGTGCATAAAGGAGGAGGTCATAATCAGAAACATTTAATTCTGGATTTTTTTTTGTATTGAAGTATAGTTGATCATATGCAATTCTTATTTTTTAATTCTGAAAAAAACTTTGCAGGTTTTAAAACTTTTCATTTGCATATTAAAAATTTGTGCATTCCAGTCTCAGAATTTTTCGTGCAAAGGCAGTATACATTGATGATTTTTTTGTCTGAGTAGAAAACATTCACCACTCATTATCAGCAAAGATATTCAGAGTTATGTTCTCCCAGCCTGTCGCTGCCAGTTTAATGATTCAGCCTTTTGTAGACAGTACTTCCTGCTAGATCAGTTTTTTTTTTTTTAATTTTAATTGGGTGTAAATACCATCATTTTTATAGGATATACTGTCTCCCATATGGATAGCAAATATAAACAACTGAATAGTCAGTGACTTTTTAAAAGGTTAAAGTCTTAATTAAGTATCAGTTTAGTCCTAGTGTTTTCTGAACAAAAGATATGTACCTGTGTGAAGTGGGTGGGTGGAGTTATCCTGGCAAAGCCTGTTCTGCAAGTTTAGTTGGGCTGGGGCTCTCTGCTGTGTTGGAAAGCAGGACGTGCAAAGAGAGGATTAAGCTCCTGCAGGCAGAGCTCTCCCGTGCACACAAACCACTCTGCTTGACTAAAGACCAGAAACCGGGGCTGAGGAAACTGCTGGGAGCAGAGCTGGAACCTCAGCGTGCTGGGAAGGTCTGACTGGGAGTCACCCCGTGGTGGTGAAGTCTGAGCCGGTGTGATTGTCATTCATTCTGCACGGAATGCAGAGCCACGGTGTCCTGTCGAGCCTCCTGCCAAGTGCAGCCATTTGGAATAATTTTAATTATTGATCCTAAAACCTGTGCCACAGCGAGAGGTAAGGACATCTCAGTCAGTTATTCAAGTGTTTGACAAATATTTCAGAGACTATTTTTTATATTGCATTTGGGCACGTATTTCCTTGGCTGCTTTTAGGTGACTGGCTAATTATTTAACTATCCACAGATGGAATAACTGAGCTTTAACCTTTGGCCTGGTTGTAGAGAGGTGATCATTTTTTGAAGTAGATTTAACTCTGTAGGTATTATCTTACTTTCCTAGGTTCAGGAAATAATTATTTTAAAATTTCAGATCAGCTTATTTCTTAATGCTTTCCAGACCTCAGGTTAATGTACAAAAATTTGCATGTTAAAAGAACATATCTGTTTCATAAGCAGCAAGTATATATCATATTTAAATTTTTTTCCCTACTGGGTACATAGCATCTCAGTTATTGACAAATAGAAAATAAGTAGCACTGATTTACTGTAAAGAATTTGGTAGTCTGTATAGCCTGTTCAAATTAGCACAAGGAAGTAATCCTTTTGCCTTTTTATCTTCAGGTATATTTTTTTTTCCTTGTTGGCATTAGTAAGGATAGGTCTCTGTATCCATGATATATTTGCATTGATTCTTTTTTCCCTCTTGCACAGACTTTCTTACTATCAGGGTAGTACTCCATATTTATATGGCACTTCTTCAGATCTTGGTTATAAATACTTTTCATTAAGATAACATGGAGACCACAGTTTTCTCTGAATCACAGACTAGCCCTGTTAAGAAGTTGACCATTTTTCTTTTCTACTACTGTTTAAATAATACTGATATTTTGACTTTCAAAACCACAAATGGAGAAAGCTCAGAATTCAGAGCTCCTTTTCACGGTCAACTTTTAAAGAAGCACCAGTTGCTCATATGAAAATGGTTTGCAACTGTAACTTCTTTTTTAGCATATTATATAGTAGTATATGATATTCAAGATGAGAGAGCAGAAATCTAAAGTTTCTTAGGTTAAGTTTGCACGTAAGACAGTTATACAGGCAGAAACTACAAAGTGATCCTGTGTTTATTTGCACCTTTCCTTAGTGACCTCAGCCCTGAATTCAGGAGGTAAGACCAGATATGATCAAACCTGGTTTGTAAAGCCGACTCAGGTTCTGGTTAGCCCTGTACCTCGGAGGATTCTGAAAGTGTTCAGAGAAATTGCAGTGGTGAAACGACTCCTGTTTATTGACACATGCAGACTTAAATGGTTGGCATCTGTAATTTCATATCAGCATTGTAGTAACCCTGGGTGATAGATATTGTTATTGCCATTCTCACTGTGTGTTTGAGGGAACTGGACTTAAATAGGTCATTTGCGCAAGACCTTGCATGTGGGAAGTGATTAGAGAGTGGATTCCAGCCCTCAGGTCTGTCTGACTCCAAGGTCCAAGTTCTTATTTCCCAGGACAAAGGCCAGGTCTTCCTGGGCAGGCTTCTAAGGCATCTGCCTTTAAATAGAGTTCTGTCTTCTTCAGTTATGGGATGTTTCTGCTCCAGCTCCTGCAGAAGGAAAGGTCGGGAAGGGAAGGGGGAAGTAGCCCATACAAATGAAACCCACCCCCATCATATCAGTGTTCCACATCAAACTTCATAGCTTAATAAAGTGCACAGGGTTTTTTGACATCAAAGTGAATATGATTACATTGTAATCTAATAAAAAATAATAATTTCAAGAAAAGAATTTTCACACTGTTAAGATTAAGGTTCAATATGTCCATATTCCTAGAACTTCAGCAACATAATTTAAATTAATTTTTATTGGAGTATCGTTGCTTTGCAGTGTTATGTTAGTTTCTACTGTACAGCAAAGAAAATCAGCTATACGTGTGTCCCCCTTTTCTTGGATTTCCTTCCCATTTAGTTTTTTTTATAGTTCTCTTACTTTTGATGTTACTGAATTCCTAAGAATCTGTGCTTATTCCAATCTAATTTATAAGACAGATATATAAATCAGTGTTCTCTTAAAATAGTACTAGTTTTTAAGCTTCATGTCAAATAGTACTAGTTCACCTTGGAAAAATGAGAGCCCAGATTATTTAAAAATCCTCAGCAGAGATGCTTCTACAGTCTTTTTATTATAACCCATTCTAGTATTAGAATCCTTTAGTGTCAGGAATTTATATCCACCTCATGTTTCCTCCCACTCTCCTCTGCTAAAATGCAAATCTTTTTGTTCTGTATTTAGAAATGAAATTAGTCAAGAGTCTTTTATATAATAACTGAGGTGGTAAAGCTACCAAGATAAAAAAAAATGCTTATTTTGTTTTTGTACAGAGTTGAGGAACAAAACCAATCACATTTATTGTTTTAATTTATAATTTAAAATTTAAAAATAAAAGTCAGTACCAGTTTTAGCAAGAAAAATGTAAAATTTATTTATATTACCCTAAAATCACATAAGCTACATTTGAGCCTTCTTTCATGTTTGTTACTAAAATTTCTAAGTCCTCAAAAAGTAAACGTATGATGTAAATAATAAGACTGTCCTAATCATACCCTGATGCCCATTTTCCCAAGGAAACAGTGATTTTTGAAGGTCTTATCATAGCCTGCCCTTCGTGGTTTATCTGTCACTGTTTATGTCCTGCCCTGGGAAGAGCAGCAGTATGAAGTTGCTTTACACCCTGAGAAAGAGATATTTTTATCCAAACACCCAAGGATTTTAGTGGAACACAGACATGCTGTTCCACCTAAGGATTGTGTTGGATATTCTGAAGCAGCAGTTTGTTGCCAGTTTTCTGCTTCTTTTTTTCCTAATGAACTGTTCTTATCTCCTCTGTGTCTGAACAGCTCTTCTCTAAAATTTACTACAGATTTATTTTCTAGATCTATTAGTTTCATCCATTTGCATTCCTGCCTGTCATGCCTTTTGAAATGCCTCCTCCTCTCTGCTCTGAGTAAATGGAGACCTGTCTGACTTACGTAACTGTTAGCAGCTTCCACTCGCTCTGTGTGCCCGCGAGCTCAGTTGCTCGGTTGTGTCCGACTCTTAGTGGTCTTGGGGGCTGTAGCCTGCTAGGCTCCTCTGTCCACGGAGTTCTCCAGGCAAGGATGCTGGAGTGGGCTGCCATTTCCTCCTCCAGGGGATCTTCCTGACCTAGGGATCTCTTGTATCTCCTGCATTGGCAGACAGGTTCTTTACCATGGCGCCACCTGGGAAGCCCCATCAGTAGCTTTCCAGGTTTTCAAACAAGAGCCATTACTGTCAGAGCTATTTTATATTCAGTATTGCATCTACAGGACATTTCTCAAATACCTGGTTTCCTCCTTTGAGGTTGGAATGTACAGATGCCAGAACTCTTCCAGCGGCCACATTCCAGAACCTCATCCTTGCCCTGGGCTGGTCCCCGGTGTTACTCAAGCAGCTGTCACACACATCAGTCTGAGAACTGTGTTTTTTCTCTTACTTCCAAAATTGTTTATGATAGATTGAGCAAAAATGATTCTGTACTTTCTTATTCCATAATAACTTCAACAGTATGTTACAATTTGATACCCAAATTTATCTACATATTTTCTTGGACATCTACTTTGGGATGTGTGGGGGCCAGTGAATCCCAAGGCTGAAATTGTTTTATTCTTGCTTTAAAAACTAGCAGGAAACTCAAAGTAATTCCTAGAGAGACAGTAAATATTTTACATTTTGAATATCAACCTGATAGAATATAAGTTTTCAGAAGTGCAGGATGTATAGAAAATATTCACCTTTTTTCCTCTTACTATAGTGAATTCCTGAAACCTAGTTAAAAAATTAGTCTTTATAAAATATATGGCACTTTTTCTAGTAAAAACAGTATTATAAATGGCCATTGTAGTGCTCACCAGGGACTTGCTAACAGATCAGAGAAACAGTGCATCATATGACATGAGCAACAACTGTTAATGTTTTTAACAATTAAAGATAGTATGCCTGTGCTTCAAGTTCTGGAAATAGTTACAAGCATGCTGTATAAATGATATACGTAAGGACTCCTTATTTCTAAATTTTCATGGAGAAAAATAAAGCACTTTAACTTAAAAAAACTAAACTTGATATATTGTGCTTGAAATAGTAACATTTAACAATGGTCTATTTTAAGTTTTTATAGCAGCCTTTCCCAAGATAATTTGGAAAGCTGAATGTATTTTGTTATATAGCTGTCCAGTGGAATTTTAAATTATGTCCTTTTTTCCCTCCTGATAAGTTTTCCTAAAGCAAAGACATTTCCCACAGACTCTAGCGCTTTCTCTGCTTTTCTAACTGTATACTTTCTCAGAGTGTTTCTTGATTCCTCAAGTATTTCCATTGAAATCTAGAATTCATATACTGTCTAGTTTCACTTCTCATGCTTCGTATTATTAAACTGAGATCTAAACTAGCTAATTACCTTGTCTGAAAGTTTGCAGCAACTTATTGGCCAAATCAGGACTTAAACTACATCGCTGCGTTCCTGGTCCAGTATGCTTCCACTTGCTCTTGCCTGCCCAATAATAGGCGTGTTTGGATGGGCAGCCTTCACTGGACCGTTTTATTATTGAAAATTGAAAGTTTAGTCCCTTAGTTGTGTCCGACTCTTTGCAACCCCATGGACTATAGCCTGCCAGGCTCCTCCATCCACGGGATTGTCCAGGCAAGAGTACTAGAGTGGGTTGCCATTTCCTTCTCCAGAGGATCTTCCCGATCCAGGGATCGAACCTGCGTCTCCCACATTGTAGGCAGACGCTTTACTGTCTAAACCACCGGGGAAGTCCTTGTTTTATTATTAGAAAGACCTGAAAGCTTTCAGTTTCTGAGCTACTGGTTTAGTATGGTCTCTAAATCTTCAAATAGGATTGCTAACATTTTATCCTTGCTGAATATTTTTACCACGTACAAAAGCTATATATGTAGATATAATAGAATAGCACCAAATAAACTAAAGAAAAGGAATTGAATTATGAGCTTAGGTCGAGCTGGATACAGGAAAGATATAGAAAGAAAAGGTATGAAGTATCATTATTCTGATAACCTTATTATATTTATTATTTTGAATGTAATAGGAGATGAATTAGATTTTATTTAGTATACCTCATCTGACAGACAGAAAATTTGAATGATCAGATACTGGTTTGTATTTGAATTTAAATCATTTAGAGTGTAAGGCTAACTGAATTTAAATTAGCTCATATAAAGCACTGAAGCATAGTAGACCCTCAATACATGTTAACTATTCTATAATGTTATGATATTACTCTAATTTCTAAGTTTTCCTTCAGGTTTCATTGGAGATTAGGTTTAGGGTTCAGTTTGTCTTTTTCTTTTTCTTGCCTTTGTAGGACTGGGAACAGGCCAGTGAGACGGCAGGTCTGACAAGACCAGAAGATGTACAGAGATAAAAATAGAGTCAGTGACAGAATTTCTTAGATGCCTCCTTATTTCATCAAATGAAAACCTACTTTGAGTTTGGTTTGCAAGAAACTCTCAGAGGGTGTTTTTTGTAAGACTAAAAAAGATACAACATCAAAATTATTCATGTGTATTTTCAGTCATTTGATTAAAGAAGTTCTTTTATATCATTATATCTCTTTATTTATATTAAAGCTCTTCTATATTATGAAAAAGAAAAGTTAGAAGAGGTTCTATACCTCAGTTACTGGAAAAAGTTTTTTTTTTTTTTAGTTCAGTTTATTTAATATTGGAGTCATATATAGTCTAGCTCATCCAGAATTTTTTCTTTAAAAGTTTGTCAAATTATTACTCTAGTGAATCAGTTTAATTTCCAAGTCCATTTATTTTCAAATAAAAACTTCTTTGGTTTAGTGTAAAATTAATTGATATACTCAAAGCTATAAACTAAGTAAGAATTAGTTCATATTTTTTTCCAACATGAGTGCTGACTTAACTGGTTCAAAAGTTATGTTTCTGAGTTGCCCACAGATCCTTTCAGGACATATGACAGTACATGCTAAAAAATAAGTTGATTTTGACAACTCTTCCCAATATCCCTTTTAATAAATTTGAAAATACTAAGCATAGTTCACCTCAGCTATTTAAGACTGTCACTGGAAAGATATGGCATGTTTCTTTGCTTCTATTTAAGACATCATCAACCTATTAAAATCTTTCTATGTTTAAAATTCTTTATACACTTGTACCCTGTAGAATTCTTTTATGTTTGAGTTTTTTTATTGAAAGGCACTGCTGATATGTTTACAGGATTCCTATGTTTATTACAATTTCTAAGGGAGAATTTTGCCTTGGCTTAAGGCTTTAGTGTTTTATGTTGCCACTTGCCTCTCCAGTCTGGTGTAGTCATTTACATCCCTGCAACAGATACGAGGCAAGCAGAACACAGGAGGTTTATCACCTGAGTATAAAAGCAAAACTTTAAATGTACCTACGGTTGTCCCCAGTGGCTCATTGATAAAGAGTCTGCCTTCAATGCAGGAGATGTGGCAGGAGCCTCAGGTTCAATCCCTGGGTTGGAAAGATCCGCTGGAGAAGGGCATGGCAACCTACTCCAGTATTCTTGCCTGGAGAATCCCATGGACAGAGGAACCTGGTGGGCTATAGTCCATAGGAGTCACAAAGAGTCTGACGTGACTGAAGTGACTTAACACAAGCAGGATTGTTGTCACATTCAAAACTTAAAAGTTAAACAAGGCCAACTAAATGATTATCTTCATAGATACAGAGAATCATTTGATCAAAGTCAATATTTGTTCATTTTATGTATTTTGACAATTAAGAATAGGGAGTTTTAAAAAAATCTGTTTACGGTTTCTATCCAAAAACCCATGAAAATTTTATTCTTAATGGTGAGATATAAGCAGTCTATTTAGATCAAGAACAAGATCATCATTTATTCAAGGTTCAGTAAAATTAGACAAAAAGAAATGGAAAGGAAGAAATAAATCTGTGTTATTTACAGGTGATTGTCTATAAATCCAGAAGGATCTCCTGTCGAATCATTAGAAGTAATAACAGAGTTGAGCACGGTTGCTGAATGAAAGATAAACTAATACAATGACAACAGCAGCACCTAAATTTATTAAGTTTTTTTCTGTTCAGCAGGGAAAAAAAAAAACAAACTTTATATTTAATTGTCACAACAATCCTGTTAGGTATTTACTATTTTTAATGTTTTCATAGAAGAAGAAAATGAAGGTCTGAGAATTGGGTACCTTGTCCACGATCATACAGCTGGAAGCTGCAGAGGCGTGATTGGAACCCTAGTAGTCTGACACACCATGATACGTGTGTTTCTGTATTGTCGTTGTTGTTGTTCAGTCACTCAGTTGTGTCTGCCTCTTTGCAACTCCATGGACTGCAGTATGCCAGGCTTCCCTGTCCTTCGCCATCTCCCGGAGTGTGCTCAAATTCATGTCCATTGAGTTGGTGATGCTATCCAACTATCTCATCCAGTAATCAGTTATTAGATTTTTTGTTTTCTTTTTTGCATTTCCCAGTGGTAAAGAACCCACCTACCAATGCAGGAGACTTAAGAGATGCCTGTTCATCCCCTGGAGAAGGGCATGTCAGAAAGATCGCCTGGAGAAGGGCATGGCAACCCACTCCAGTATTCTTGCCTGGAGAATCCCATGGACAGAAGGAGCCTGGCAAGCTACATACAGTCCATGGAGTTTCAGAGAGTTTGACATGACTGAAGCGACTTAGCATGCACGCACATACACATCATTTACAAGTAGTGTACAAATCATTTACAATAACAATGAAAATCATAAATTTCTAAAGAATGGCTATAGCAAAAATAAGTAAGACCTTTATGGAGAAAGATTAGAATAATTTACTGAAGGGCATAAAAAAATCTTAAATGGAGAGATATGCTGAATTCATGGACAAGAAGACTCAGTATTGAAAATAAGTCATTTTCCTCAAAAATAATCTGTAATTCAATGCAGCTTCGATCAAATTCCCCAAAGTGTTTTTTTCCACCTATAATTAGAGAAGCAGATGCTACAATTTATACGAAAGAGTAAAGGGCTGAAAATATAAAGCCAATTTTGAAGAATAGGAAAAGTGGAGGGGCTCATATTTCCAGGTACCAAGACCTGTAAAATGCTAAAAATCAAGAAAGTGGGGAATTGATGAAATGAGAGACTGATAAAATTGAGAAAACTCAAAACAGACCCCTCATACTATACACATTTTTCATGTAAGAATTAACCTTACAAATCAGTGAAGAAAGGACTGTCCAATAAAAGTGATGAAATGATTGTGTAAAGAAAAAGGTAGTGTGCTTATACGTTGTCCTAAACATACAAAAAAAGCTTAAAATCAGCTTAAAAACCTTTAAAAAGTAAAAAAGTTTAGGAAATAAAAACTTTAAAAGAAATAGGACAGTATGTTTATGACCTCGGATAAGGAAAGATATCTTAAAACATAGAACCATATACAAAGACATGATTAAAAATGTATACAGTACAAGCGGAAGACTGGGAAACATGTTTGTGACAAAAGTAACTGACAGGGGACTCATTTCCAGATTATATAAAGATCTCTTGCCCATCAGTAAGAAAAAGACAGCCAGATAGTAAAATGGGCCAAGAATGTAAACAGTTATTTCACTGATGCGGAAGACAGAATGACCAGTGAACATGGAACAGTGCCCAAGCTTATTAGTAAGCATAGAAATGCACTTTAAAGTGGAATATAATATGTCATACTGATGAGATTAACAAAAATGAAAATGTCTGATAGAACTAAATAGAACAAAGAAATGAAGAGTGAAAAATGTAAGTATGTCCTATGGGAATATTATGTTGGCAAATTGTTCTAGAGAATATTTTAGCAAAGCTGAAATATGGTTGAAAAGTAACATGCTGTACAGTCCAGTCATCCTCCTCAGCGTGAGTGCCAGAGACATTCTCTCAGAATTATGCATCCCACCTCTAACTTTGTCTGCTTGGCCATCTGAACTCATTACAAATCTTAGAACTCGAGGCATATAAGCAAATAAACCTAATGCAGAGCCCCTTATCTGGCACAAATCATCTTCCTTTAATTTCCTGAGAAATTCCTTCAAGCTCAGACTTCTCTCACATCACTCTAGAAGATTCCTAAGACCCAATTCAGAGAACTCTGATTTAAGTGAAATATTATGAGAAAAGAAGATTCCTTAGGATTTGCTGGAGAAATACTGTACTTGTACTGTGGTTAGAAACACCTGGTGCCCGCCTCTCTGTGTCAAGGTTTCCTGAGCCCCTATGAGCTGATTGTCGGTATCATAAAGCTTTACCTTGGAGATACTAAAGTAAATACTGCTAAAACTTTTAACTACTGGAAGGACTGGTTGGGTTGGGTTTGTGTCAAGTCTTGAAAGAAGACTGCAAGTGTGAAATCATGTCTAAATGATATGGAAGAAGATAGCCTTGTGGCACATGCTGCATTTTAACTCTTGGCTAGGGAGTGGTGGCTCAGATGGTAAAGAATCCGCCTGCAGTGCAGGAGACCCAGGTTCCATCCCTGGAGAAGGGCATGGCAACCCACTCCAGTATTCTTGCCTGGAGAATACCATGGACAGGAGCCTGGCAGCCTATAGTCTGTAGGGTCGCAAAGAGTCAAACATGACTGAGCAACTCACACTTTGACATTTACAGGGAATTTGAACAGACCAGACGGTGGTGTGATTTGCTTTTGTTTTGTGTTTTATTTTTTATGCATTTTTTTTTCCCTGTGAAAGTGTCACTGTTATCATTTTCATTTCTCGAATCCAGCATATTTGGTGGACTTGAGCCCTAACACACTCCCCACTGCATTTCAGGTTCCTCTGCTGAAGTGGGTTTATAAGCACTTACCTGTCTAAAGCCAGCCCTGACTGCTCCTTCCTCAGAAGTCTCCTGGTTTCTCTGACAGTAGTCCAAACTCTTGTTCCTATAAAGGGAGTTTTACTGAGTAGTCTGTGGGGCTTCCCTGGTGGCTCAGATGGTAAAAAGCTGCCTGCAGTGTGGGAGACCTGGGTTCAATCCTTGGGTCAGGAAGATCCCCTGGAGAAGGGAGCAGCTACTCACTCCAGTATTCTTGGCTGGAGAATCCCATGGACAGAGGGGCCTGGTGGGCTACAGTCCATGGGGTTGCCAAGATTGGACACAACTGAGCGACTAACACTTTCAGTTTCACTTACTAGTTTAAGAAAATGGTTGGAGGCAGTGCAGTGTCTGAAAGAAAACTTCTTTTAGCCATTTTATTGTCTAAGAAATGGGAAGGAAATATAAAGTGAAGAAAAAATTAAAGTGAAGAGACATGTATATTTGGAAGTGTTTGTTAGATCTTACACAGACCATCTGATTTTTAATCCTGGTTCCATTACCTTAGACGTGTTACTAAGCACTCTGTGCCTGAGTTTCTTCCTCTGAAAAGGGGGTAATAGTAGTCTAGTAGTCTTTTCCTTGTAGGGTCCTGTGAGAAACGAATGGTTAATAAATATAAATGCTTACACAGTTGCTGGCATGCAACTAAGCATAAAATAAATGCCAGCTGCGTCTGTATTATTATTTGTTCAGTATATTGATAATAATATAATCAAATAATAATGCTGGTATTATTATTTATTTGTACGCCTCTGCTCCGTGAGCTCCGACAGCAAGGAGCTGGCCTCACCTGCTCCCTGCCGTACTCTCAGGGCTGAGAACAGTTCCTGAGATGTGGTAGGCACTCACGTGCTTGTTGCTAAATGAATACAAGTTAAAATTCAGTTCCCATCCCTTTGAAACATTCCTGGAAATCCGAGACTAAAAGAATTCTTTCTTATATACATCATATGCAGTTGTCAGAGTCAACAGATATTTTCACCAAATTCACTGTCAAAATACAAATGCCTGCTTTTAACATGTATCTTGGATGTTCTGGCCAATTATTAAAATCTAGAAAAGAAATCAGAAATTATTCCTTCAGAAAAAGAATGGAATTACTGTATTTGCTCTGATACAATTATATATCCATGAACTCTGAAAGGATCAACTAAAATCCTTCTTAAAGTGTTGAGATTTTACAAAATGATCAGATTTGAGCCATACATAAAGAAATCATTTTCTAATGTACCTACCATAAATGAAAATGACTGCTTTCTACAGAAGCAGCAAAAAAAAGTAAAATAACTGACAATATCCCTAACAAATATGTGGAATGTGTCTTTTCATAAAGAAAATTAGAAAACTTTGTTGCAAGATTTAAAACTTTAGAAACATTATGACATGCCCTATTTCCAGGTAGAAATACTGAATATAATAGAAATTAAAATTCTTCCAAATATATAATGTTACATTAATGCAAATTTGCTTGTTTTTATGTGTTCATCTTATAAAAATTATCCTAAAATTTGTTACAAAATGTTCAGAAATGGTTTGATGGCCACACTTTAAGAACAAAGATTCATAATAATCTACTAGAAACTGGGGAGAATAAAACTCATACAAGTTCAGAAACTTTTGATATACTAATATGATATGTGTGACATCTTCTCAGTTACCCCAGTGGGTACAAATGTCTCATTAGCAGATAAGAGATCATATCATTTAATTTTATAGCAAGAATCTCAGATACAAGTGAGGCTGTAATTTGCCCAGAGTGTCACACAGCATGTTAGTGATGGCATCAAAATTATACTGATGATTCTAGGTAAACTGTAAGTGGTTGGTATAGAAAAAATAAATTTCCTCTTTAATCTGTGTACAAGGATGACAACCTTGTCCCAGTTCGCTCAGGACTTTCCTGATTTTAGCACTGAAAATCTCATGTCCCAGGGAACCTCTCAGTTACAGGCAAGCCAGTTACAGTTGATTACCTTTGTACAGTTTATAGAAAAGATGCTTAAGTCTGGAAGTAGTGTTTCCCATAAAATGTAAAGAAAATGTTTAATCTGGTCCAAGTAACCCATCTAGTGGTCCATTTGGACCACAAGTTAATCTCAGTGCACAGAATTCCCACAGAAGGGTTCATCAGTTCATGGGCTTTAGGATTTGGGTTCACTCAAGAAACTAGAGGGGGTTCAGTAAGACCTGTAATCATCTGCGGACCGAGCAGGAGGATTGGGGCCATGTGGCTTAGTCTTCTATCCTGCAGTTAATCGCTGAGCTTACGGTAATTTGTTGTATGTTGACTTCCAGAGTAATTTCCCCTGCAGGATGCACTTCTCAGCAAAAATCATTTTTCTAAGGATTTGTTTGCTTTCAGATCTTTCACTGTTGTCTTTCTAACATATATAAATCAGTGGAAATATCTTACTGTATATAATTTGCTTATCTCTTACTTTGATCTACAAAGGTCTTTAAGGTGATGTATTATGTGATAGATGAATGTCAATAAAGATCTAATGCTTTTTTATGGGTGTGTGTGTCTTGTACTTAACATAGCCATTAGTTTGATAATTGTGTGCTATTTCATAATGGGATTGTCCTCTTTATAAAATGAGGAAGAGGGAATTGTTTCTTTTTTAAGTTTTATTTTCCAGATTATAAATGCCATGAAAATTTCTAACACTAAATAAAATACTTTAGAAATTAATTAGAAATGCAGTTTCTTAAATTTCTACCATGTTAAGTCTTACTTATCATGAAGATCTCTAAAAGCAATATATTAAAGTAAAACTCAAGTCCTAGTTATAATCCTGTAGCATGCTTAGGTAGCATTGGGAAGTTGGCTGGTTTACCATGCTTAACTTGAAAGTCATGAATTATAATACTTCAGTTTGCACACAGTTCCATCAAATAAGACCACAAGCTGGTGAGAAGAACCTGCAAAACCATGCTTTTATTTATAAAGCAACTGTTTCTTCAACTTCCGCTGAAAATTTCCTACAGAATATATGGTCTACTTGTAATAGATTATTTCGTAGTTATTCTGTTGAGATCTGCACTTCATTTCCTCGTGCTACAACTAAGGTATTTTCTCTTATTGTTTTTTAGTATCTAAAAAGCACGGCAAGCTCATTACTTTTTTACGCACATTCATGAAGTCTCGTCCAACAAAACAGAAATTGAAGCAGCGTGGAATCTTGAAAGAAAGAGTGTTTGGCTGTGACCTGGGGGAGCACCTTCTGAATTCTGGTTTTGAAGGTAAATATGAAATTTATAATCTCATAATTTCAGTTTTTGACCTCTCCCTGTTGATCTCCTATAATCAGTTACATACGGCAAGCAGCACCTGTTCCATTTGAGTTCAGCAGCACGTACTGAATGTTCTCAGGTACTCGCCTGACTTCGGGGTAACTGAGAATCACGAGGGGTCTAGGAATGCACTTTGGCATTAGAGATGCTTGTCATCTGTTCAGAAAGGTGAAGACATTCTCACCAAGGGTACAATAGCTCTGCTGGTTTGCATTATTTTCATGTCTTTCCAGATAACTTCCTCACTTTTCCTTCTCACAGTTTATTCTGAAATGTTAATTTCTCTTTTGGAAAAAATTCATAGTTTTGAGATTGTGTATTACCAAGACCAGCTTCCCAACTTTTACAGCTAAAAATTTAAATTCCTTTCTCTATAAATTAAATTCTTATTCAAGAATTCAGTGCTAGGAAGAATGGATGGAGGGGCTGAATGGATAGAAAGAAAGGAAAAATGGAGTTTTTCTTTGATTTTTTAAAAAATAGCACTTTTCTCTGCCATCTCTTTTAGATGCTAGAATATTAAGGAAGTACTTAACTATAATTTTGATAAGTACCAGAAATAGGTGATTTGTGAAATTCTGAATCTTGATGGGCAATACCCATTATATACTTTTTAAGAAGACCACTAGTGAAAGTTAGTGTAAATATCAATAAATATCAAGTTCAAATTAAGGCCTTACTCATTGCCTAAAGAATACCAATATATTTATAGTATGGATTTAATACAAACTATACCATGTTTCTTGCGGGAGAAGACACAATATTACTTTAAATAGGTGTTAGTCCCAAACTAATATCAACTTATGGCAATTACTGAAAATTAAACAGAAAACAGACAGACAAACCAAAAGCCTGAGGATTATTTTTGCAACTAGTCAAAATGCACATGGAATAATAAGCCAATGAGAAGATCACAGAACATTATGGGGAGGGAAATCAGGGATAGGAGACATCTAACTTTGCCACTATTAAAACAATATTCAAAACTAGAATGTTACTGATGTAGAGGATGAGATACGACTGATGAATGATATAACCTGGAATGTTCAGAAGTAGTCGTCGTTCTAGATATGAATCCATGCTGATAAAGTGTTTTTTAAAAACCAGCTCATGGGGAGGAGTTCATTATAAATACATACAGAAACATGAAAGAGCAATTTTGAAAAACTTAATTCTCGCTTTATGACCCTAAAAGTTTCAAATATATGAAAGGGTTAACTATTTTTAACTCATAAAAGTGTTAATACGAAATGATTTTGTTTTGAGATCAAAGAGAAAAAACCATAAATGAAGAGGTGATTCCAAACAAGCAGTTTCCATATAGAATAAGTCCCCTACATACGAAGAAGTTCTATTCTGAGAGCACATTCCTAAGTCGAGTTTGTCTGTTAGTCCAACAAAGTTACGTAGGTATCCAACTAACACAGTCGGCTATGTAGTACTGTCCTGTAATAGGTTTATAGTACTTTTCACACAAGTAATGCATTTAAAAAACAAAAAATAAACCATTTTTAATCTTACAGCACAGTGCCTTGAACAGTACAATACTGCAGTACAATAGCTGGAGCTTCCTAGTGGTACCAGCTACATCATCGCTGCTTTGACGCTTGCTTCCAGACAGCCTGGGCTTGAAATAAAGATGCTACTATACCGCTGCTCTACTGTACTCTACATAGTACTGCACAGTACAGCACGTGAAAACAGAGCCGCTTGTGGAGGGTGCAGGCCCCTGACAATATGCCAGACACATGAACTAACGTGTGTTTGGACATGTGAGTGCATGTTCACATCTTTGAGAGTTCACAACTTGAAGGTTCAAATGTAGGGCACTTACTACAAATGGAAAGGAAAGGTGCCACAGACTGGGAAAGTCCTCTTTTCTTGGGTATGGTGAAATGCTCCTAATATAGTAAACCAAAATATCATTCAGGCTTGTGAGAAAATTAAGCCCCTGGGTAGAAGAATAGAAAAAAGATATAAACATATAATTTTGACAGGGAACTAAATAGTAAGCAAATGCAAAGAAATGCAAATAGTGAACAAGTGAAAAAAAAAAGTGTCTATCTTATTTGCAATCATGGAAATGTATCTAAGCAATTTTGAGACACCGTTTTATATAAGTAAATACTGCTGATATAACAAAGCTGTTTTTCTAAATTATGATATCCAGTGCCATTAAAAACAGCAGAGATTTTTACCAGCAGGTGAAAAATGTTGGTTTCAGGTAGCTCTGGGAATTACTGCCTTTTTGCAAAACATTTTGGCACTCCAGAGCAAGAGACCTTACAGTATTCCTTTCTTGTAGCAATTCTCCCTCAGGGTTATCCTAAGGCTATAATCTAACAAAAATAAAAACGTTCATTAGAGTATTATGTATGAAAGCCAGAAAATGGAATATTCAACTTTTAGGGAAATTGCTGTATAAATTAAGAAGCTATTCAAACTGTAAATTTGAATACGGCATAGAAATTTCAAAGATGCTATATTTTTCTTGCTTTATTGCTCTTTGCAGATACTGTGCTTTTTTAATGAACTGAAGGTATGTGGCCGCCCTGTATTGAGCAAGTCTATTGGTACCATTTTTCCAAGTGTTTGCTCACTTCAGGTCCCTGTGACACACGGTAGTTCACACAGTATTTCAAACTCTTCACCAGCAAAGATTACAACTCACTGCAGGCTCAGATCATAGTTAGCATTTTTTTTTAGCAATAAAGTATTTTTCTAATTAAATGTGTATACATTGTTGTTCAGACATGATGCTGTGGCACGCTTAATAGACTATAGTATGGTATGAACATAATTTATATGCATTGGGAAACCAAAAATTTGCGTGACTTCCTTTATTGTGAAGTTTGCTGTATTCTGATGGTCTGCAACTGAAACTGTAGTGTTTCTGAGGTCTGCCTATGTATAAAGAGTAGGTATGCTTTCTTGTGGGTTGCTGTTGCTATTTAGTCACTAAGTCATGGCTGACACTTGGCGACCCCTTGGACTGTAGCCTGCCAGGCTCCTTTGTCCATGGGATTTCCCAGGCATTGAACCCATGTCTCCTTGGGTCATGAAGATCCCCTGGAGAGGGAAATGGCTGCCCACTCCAGTATTCTTGCCTGGGAAATCCTATGGGAGAGGAGCCTGGTGGGCTACGGTCCATGGGGTCACAAAGAGTCAGAGGTGACCGAGCAGGCATGCACTCAAGAAGGAGTAATCATGGTGTAAACAAATAAATATTAATTCAAAATGACATAGTTCTGTTGGCATCTAGAACCCAGGGATAGCTACTTTTGCTTAGGGGTATATTCAAAGAAAGCTTGCCTAGGAGTGAGAGTTCAGTTGGGTTTTGAACAGCAACCAAGAGTTTTCTATAAGAAGATGGTAGCAGAAGGAGAATCCAGGCAGAGGAAGCTGGCTTCTGGAAATTGATGGACTTAGAGCGTGGCTGGTTTGTTTGGTAAAAGATGAGACTTAACTTGGCCTAGAGTTGTGAAATACGGAAATATGGTAATACTAAAATAAGTGCAAATGGTGAAGGACCTTAAAATCCAGGCAGTGTGTTACCATAGTTAAAGTGTGACTCTGTGCTTGGACAGCTTGAGTTTGATCCTTATTTGTGCCATTTGTTTACTGCTTTTCCTTAGGTGTAAAATTTCATCGTTCTAAGAGATTCAGTTTCCTCTCTGAAAAGGGAGGTAATGATATAATTTCTCTGAAAAGTAAATGAGAGTATCCATTGTAAAACACTTAGTCTGGCACATTTTGCTTGCTCAGTAATATACCTGCTTTCTTATAAAACTATTCAAAGCTAAGGAGTTTATGTTTTAAATATAAGTTACAGGATCTGACAGAATTTAAAAGACAGGATGCAGGAAGTACAACACAAGGCAGGAAAACCGAGGAAAAACCTTTTGTAATTAATATAGAAATGATATACACATTTAAGTGATATGCAGTAGATAAGATTATCTTATTAAAGTATCTTAGTTGTTTCATTCACCTCTCTTTCATCCTTAATAGAGTAGTTTTTTGCAGACCAAATAATGTTCTTTCGAGCTATTCTTTTCATGGATTGTAAATAAAAATGATAAAATGAACATAGTTACTAAAGCCTGTGAATTCATCAATCTGCAGTGCAATATAAATGAAGTTCAGATTTCAATTACTGTAGATTTTTGGTTAGAAAAACATTTTCTCATAAGCTTTGAGTGTTCTGTTCTAGACCATAAGCCCAGAGTAGCTGGCTGTTTGTGTCAGTTGTTCAGAGGTAACCAGAGAGCCTTTCTTTTCTTCCTGCTTTTTGTTGAAGTGCGTTTCATGACCTGTTGATACTATCGAGTCAAAAGTCAGTAATTTTAATATAAAGATAGGCAGGAAATTAAAAGATTCCATTTACTTGAAATTACTTTGACCCTTGCATTACCTTGATGTTTATTGGATATAATTAGAATTACCATTAACTATGAAAAGATAAAAGAAACTTTTAAAGGTGAAAAATTGAAGCACTTAAAGTAGGTAATTATCATGTTGGGATAAACATTGAAGTTTGCATATCCATTTGCTGAGTATGAAATTCAGCTGAGTAGCTGAATCTAGAATGATGTTAGAACTAAACAGTTCACCTTGCTATTTTAATATAATCTCAATGAGTCTATTGCAGAAGATCTTAGAGAAAGTATCCCAAAAGTTAATGAACTCTTCCACTTACCCCAGTGTAACAGCATAGAGCCAATCTTGATTATTCAGGAGCCAGTTATCTAGTTTAGATGTGAAATTAACATAAATATGCCCTTATCATTTTTTGTGGTAGATTAATCTCCACTCCATGTAGTTTTAATTTGCAACTTTCATTTTGCTAAGACATTCTTACTTTTTGTGACTTTGTTTCCATTGAATACTCTCAATTTAATCCATGTCTTCCAAAATTCTCTCTAGTGCCCCAGGTTCTTCAAAGCTGCACAGCGTTCATCGAGAGATATGGCATTGTGGATGGAATATATCGACTCTCTGGCGTTGCCTCCAATATCCAGAGACTACGGTAAAACCCAACATGGCTTTTTCTTTTTTATTCCTACTGTAATTCATTAAAATGAAACAGTTTCAAAATTAAGTCACTTACATTGATAATCACTATTTTCTGTAAGATAGTTTAGATAAAGTAAAAAACAGTATCTATATTGTTCTCTGTGTATGTTTTTGACATTTCTTCATTTGTAGTGTCAGAAACCATGGCCTCTAATCTCAATACTTGTATTTTCTCTGCAATATTTGAAGATTTTTAAAAATTGAATTTGAACCTGTGACAACTATGATAGATGAAAATTTACATTATTATAGAATTATTCTTTAATTAAATTGACAAGAGTGAACCTGTTTATTTATTATTATTTTTAATAAGAATGAAGCTTTTTCTAATCTTCTTTCACCCAGGTTCTGTAGCATGTGCTCAAGTGTGTATGTGTCACATATTCCACGTCCTTTCCCATTACGACCCCCAGAGACAAAATTAGTGGTATCTTTTACACCAATAGAAATTTTAACTTTTTCTTAATCTCTTAGATTCTTGTCTGTTCTTAACATGTTATTATCTTTTATTTTTCACTGTGGTACATGGTAATTGCCATTATTCTGTAAGGATTTTAATATTCTAAATTGACCACAGAGTTGATTTCTATTTTCAGAATACATGTTTGGAAAATACTTAAATTGATTCTGGTACTGAAGACAGTACAGTTTTTGACTTCAGATACATCAAATCTTGTATTCAGATTAATCCTCTAAGTTGACAAGTGGCCTCCTGTCTGTAGATTAATATTAGTCAACCTCCTGGAGAATAAGCTTAATCTGCCTTAGTGTTCTGAGCACAGTTTTTATTTCATTCTTTAATGCTGTGGGTTTTACTTTCCGTGTTGGCAGAGAATTGTTTTATATTGTTTCTGTCTTCCTTATCCCTCTATCATAGCACATTCCTGAACTGTACTTCTTGCATCTGAGGAATTTCTGCACATAGTTTTTCATAGACCAGCTGCCATTCAACTCTAGTTTTCAGAACCTCCAAAATATTGGGCATCTAAACAGTTAGGAATTAGTAGTCCTATGTTTTGATCTGTGTGGTAAGAGCTGCTCTTTCACACAGGTTTCAGAGATATCTGTCCATTTTAATATTAAAACTATGCCCTGAATTTCTACTTAGAAAAACACTTGTCTCATAGTCAGACATTCAATTACTGCTGAATAACTTCTGTGAAATACAGTCATTTGAAGTAAATATTTGCTCACTGAGCTGGAGGTTAATACTTTGGACCTTTTCTTTCTGTTTTAAAGTCATATTTGCTTTTCTTTGGAAAAAAATTAGTTTTGTTGTCTCTCTTCTATCTTTTTAGCCATGAATTTGACTCTGAACATGTTCCCGACCTGACAAAAGAACCCTATGTCCAAGACATCCATTCCGTGGGCTCCCTATGTAAGCTGTACTTCCGAGAGCTCCCCAACCCTCTACTCACCTACCAGCTATATGAGAAATTTTCTGTGAGTACCAGTCACATTTAAGTCAAGTTCTGTTTGCAATTTTGCTGTGGTTTTAAGTTGATTTCCCCATGAAAGAAATAGTTATATGAATAAAAGAGCTCCTTTAAAGAGAAAATATTGATAAAGAACACTTACTGCTAGTTGGTCCACAGTCTTCACTGTTTGCACCTTTTCATCCATTCAGTCTCTGACTTTGAGCCACTAATCTTACGATAACCCTTGGTTATATGTTGGTTATCATAAAGTTTTTAAAACATTGTCTGGTATTAGATTTCAGCATCCACATAGCATGTGAACAAAGTTTACTTCCTTGGTACTACATTGTTTTTCCTCATCGTTCGGTGCCAAAGAGCAAGGTCAATGAATTTCAAAGTGAAACTGAATTGTAAGTGAAGAACTTTCATTTTTACCAACACAGCCTACTAGTTTATTTTGCATTATGATTGTTCCAGGATGCTGTTTCAGCAGCAACAGATGAAGAAAGGCTGATAAAAATTCATGATGTTATCCAGCAACTCCCTCCTCCACACTACAGGTAAACCACGCGCTGTGAAATGCCAGCCAAAAGTAGAAGTCAGTTGTGTGAACATGGGCTCCTGGGGTTTCTAACTGTTTAAGTTTCCTTGGAGTTCTGACTGTTTAAACTTCCATTTTTCCATACATTTGTGTTTATATTTGTCATTATATTCCCAGGGTCTGGGCACCATGCTTGGCATCCAGCAGGCGCCCAGGAGCCCTCTCTTCTGTTGCTACTTTTACAGCCCAGTTTAATTTGTATGTTAACTTGGACTCTTGGAAATAGTTTGGAGGATTTAAGTGTAACTTTCCTCTCCCCCACTGGCACATAACCACACATAGCCCATTTTCTCATCTTCCTAGAATGGTTTTATGAGTGCTTGGTGTTGATTTTCTACATTGCTGTATCTATGTAACTGTTATTTAAAACTACATCTAATAGTATGCATGTGTGCATGCATGCTCAATCACGTCCAACTTTTTTGAGACCCCATGGGCTGTAGCCTACCAGGCTCCTTTATCCTCTGTCCATGGGGTTTCCCAGGTAAAAATATTGGAGTGGGTTGTCATTTCCTCCTCCAGAGGATCTTCCCGACTGAGGGATTGAACCCATGTCTCCTGCACTGGCATGTAGATTCTTTACCGCTGCACCACCAGGGAAGCCAATCTAATAGTATACCAGAATGTTTTCCCCCTTCTGGGGTAACCTTGTTTTTTTCATGGAGTGATGGCCTGTTTGGGGTTTGCTGAGTTCTTGTTATCGCTAGCTTGTCTCCTGACTCTGTCACAGAATGATGGGTATTCTTTCACTTGTGTTTAACCATATCAAGCTACGTTTTAAAAGAAACGTTTCCCCATGAAGACACCCCTTGTGGTGGCTTCAGTCCCGCCACTCGTCCAGAGTGCCTCTCGCTAGGTCTCCTCCACGCAGCGCCGGCTCTTTCCCTCCTCCTGGAACCTCCCTTCATCACTTCCTTCCTGACTTAGACCCCTTCTCCTCTGGACCTCTGCCTGCCACCTTCCCGGGTCCACTCCCTGCTTTCCTAGTGTCCATCTTTGGTAACTGCCTGAGAAAAGGTGTGTGGGAGGTGTATATGTGGAGACTTTGTTATGAAAATGCTCTTATTCTCCTCATACTTTTGACTGACAGTTGGCTATAGAATTTTAGTCTGTCAATAGTATTTTCCCATAATTTTGATGGTATTACACCACTGGTATCTAAGCAAAAATGCTGCAGCAAAGTCTGATACCAGTTAGAGTGCCGCTTTTTTAGTATGACCTATTTTGCGTTGTTTAAATCCTTTCGGATGCTTTTAAATTTAGAACCTACCTAGTGGCTCGTTTCCATGGTGACTCATCTTGGAGCAGGCTCTTTTTCATTCTTTGCTCTGGGCACTCATTGGGCTTTCTCCTTCTGGAAACTTCTGAGAAATTTTCTTGTGTTATTTCCTTGCTGGTTCTCACAGCAGCTTATGGCTCATCCCTTTTCTTTATTCTCTTTCTAGAATTGTTTTTATCTACTGAACTAAACTCTTTTGAGCTTCTTACCTTTTCTTTGTCAGTTTCCACGTATGGATTTCCTCCAGACCGTCTCATGATTAAGAACACTGAATTCTAAGAACTAACTGCCTTCCCTCCCTCTCTTTCTCCTTTCTCTGAATGTTTCTACTTTATGTGTATAATCTCTTCTCTCTGTGAAAATACTACCAGTAATAATGGATTTGGTTTTGTTTTAAATTGTTCTCTCCTTATCACAGTATTTGTTTCTTCCTCATGTGGCGGCTTATCTTCCTTTCCTTCTTGAGTCACTGTCAGGCTCATCTGAATCCTGAAGACTCAAACGTCGACCACAATTTAACTTTCATTGCTGTTTCAAATAATACTCTTAAACTTCTATCTTCCATTTATTGTCTTTAATAGTTTTAATCCCTATAAGGTAAGGACATTTTGAGAGATGTATCGGTAATACCTTGTGTTTATCTAACTTAACTTACATTTAAGCTGATCATTATTTTCCAGGATACTCTGCCCTATTGTTAAATCTCTCTATATATAAAAAAATTGTTTACATGAATCACACTTGAGGATATATAAGATAAACCAGGAATTAGGATTTAGAGTAAGCTTTCTGTTCCAAGAGCTTGTTATTTGCTCAAATAGTCTCCCCATTGGTACCTGCTGGAATTTTTCTTTTAACTCTTTTTAGGCTTGTGAAATCTTGTCATTTTCTTTTATAGAAAAAAAAATTAAATTCTCTCATTAGCTTATCTGCTGCAAATAGAATACCATGACTTCATGATAGCGTTTGTTTGGAAACTGATTTTTGGAGGATTCACTTCACTGATGTCCCTGAAACTAGATGTGTAACAGGCAGGAACAAATATTCCTAAAGATTTCTTTAAAACTAAGGCTGTTTCATTTTCTGAGCGAATCCTATCAAAAACTTTCATTTCTTACTGCATCTGCCTTAGACAATTTTTTCTTGATATTCTGTGAATGTAATTACTATATATAAAATCCATATTACTCTGACAGTTCTGTATAAATAATAATATTTAAACCTTATAGGCAACAGAAAACTTAGATGGGATCTATAGGGTTTCTTTTTCCGTTTTTCCATTGAAAACTTACAGATTAATTAGTGGAGCTTTTCTGCTCTATACTACTACCTGATGTTTCTTTGTGTTAATATGTTGCATTTCATTTTCCAGAACACTGGAGTTCCTAATGAGACACTTGTCTCTTTTAGCTGACTATTGCTCCATCACAAATATGCATGCAAAAAACCTAGCAATCGTTTGGGCTCCAAACCTGCTAAGGTAAGTTACATTTGACTCATAACCTAAAGTAGAAACAATCAAGTAACAGTCTAATTCTTCAGTGTTCTCTTAAGGAGAATTTTTATTTTAAAAATATTTATTTATTTGATTGTGCTGGGTCTTACCTACAGCACGCGGGATCTTTAGTTGTGGCATGCAGACTCTTAGTTGCAGCACGTGGGATCTAGTTTCCTGACCAGGGATTGAACCCAGGCCCTCTGCCTTGGAAGCGCAGAGTCTAAGCCACTGAACCACCAGGGAAGTCCCAAGGATAATTTTTAAAAGTAAAGCTGATCTGTATGAGCGTCTTCTTTAAAACAGGCGGTCGAGGTTTAGCCAAGGCACTGTCAAAGTGTGCTTTCTTCCTGTGGTTCACTTGTAATTTACCTACAAACCGAAAGATAATGCTCTTCAAGACTACTGTTCTGGGGACCCTCTGATGGTAGTGTCGTTTACCCCACAGATCAAAGCAGATAGAATCTGCCTGCTTCAGTGGGACAGCAGCTTTCATGGAAGTGAGGATTCAGTCTGTGGTTGTAGAGTTCATCCTCAACCACGTCGACGTGCTCTTCAGTGGGAAGATAAACGCAGTCATTCAGGAAGGAGCAGGTAGGCCCACATGGACGCTCTTCCCCGCTGGGAACGTGTCCTTAAACCTCCACCCACTTCAGGGAACAGCGTCTCTCATCGCAGTTTAATAAATCTGTCTCCAAAGAGAGCGGCTAATTTATATCTGCTTCCCAACACTCACAATTTAGCAGTTCCGTTATGTGTTTTTAGTGAATACTAAATATTAGACCTACCATGATCTAAGTTCAGGGAGCATAAAAAGTGTATCATGTCACCTATTACTGATGCATGTAAAAGTGTAATATAGGGCCGCAGAAGAAAAACTCCTCCCAAAATTAAAAATGCATGACTGACTCTAGGCCTTGCCTGCAAACCTTTAAGAAAGGAAAATAGTTAAATTGTTAGTTAAATACTTAAGGAATTTTATACTTGTATCTATCACTGTTAATAACATAGTATGTCATTTTCTATTCCTCAGTATAAGGCTCGGTTACTTTTGCCATTTAAAAAATTTAATAAAATTTAAAACAACACAGAAAGGTAGATAGATAGATAGACAGGTAACCAGATTGTTATGCACACACTCACGGATATTTATATTTTTCCGTCATGTCAGAAAGTTTGAGTCTCGTCATTGCTTTTTTTTTTTTTCCCTTTTCAAAGCTTCTCTGTCAAGACCTAAGTCCCTGCTGGTCTCGTCTCCATCTACCAAGCTGCTGACCCTGGAGGAAGCCCAGGCGCGAACACAGGCTCAGGTCAATTCTCCAATTGTGACCGAAAATAAATACATTGAAGTAGGAGAAGGACCTGCTGCACTCCAGGGGAAATTTCATACCATAATTGAGTTCCCACTCGAAAGGTAAAATTCATTTAGTCCTCCTTAAAATTGTGCATTTCATGACTATTTGTTGTTTTCTTTTCTTTTACTTTGGTATTTTAGTATTGATTCTGTCTATATATTGATTCTGTCAGTCCCAGAAAAACCTGTTCATTCGACTGTGGATGTTACTTCACGGGAACTGAAGCGAAGGGTTATCAAAAAGCATCGCATCAGATCTTAAGAGAAACAGAGAATCAGAGCTGGGGAGGATACTGACGGAGTCTGAGAACTACTGCTGTTCACATTCTCAGCATCCTCTCCAGCTCTAACTCTGTTTTTCTCTAAAGAAACGATGAGCACGTGGTTTCTGTCACTTCTTTACTGGTTGTGAGAAGACTAGTGTCTGTAAGTTAATTTTGATCTCAGGTCGCTGCTCTGGCTGCTCCATAAGAATGTCAGGATTTCAGCTCCCTGGGTTGGGTCGTACTCATAGAAGTTCATTTCCGTATGTTAGTATACTTTTCTAAATTCTTTTCACTTCCCTCGACCGAAATGTCCTGACAACAGAAAGTTAGAACATACTCTTTTACTTTGTCATTCTGAGTTTGTCTTCAGCTTCTTGAATTTTTTGCTCTATAATTTCCTCAAAAACCTCTTTATAGTATAGTAGTCAAGAGTGTCGATGCTGGGCGGACCTGGGTCCAAACCTTGACTCCATCATTTACTAGTTTTACAACATTCAACTTCTGCTTCTTACTCCCTCAGCTGTACAATGAGAATAGTACTTAAAAGGATGATAATAGTACCTACCTCAAATCGTTTTATAGAACTTAAACGAGATACCATGTATACCAGTTAGCATAGTGCCTGGCATTCAGTTTATATTAGTTACTTTTCTTAGTGCTTTGCTTCTTTTTTGGCTTAATTCTCTTTACCCACACCTAGAATCATTTTCTTCAACTCTATTTTATTTTTGGAGATTTAATATTTCCTCTTCCTAAATATGTGTTATTCTCACTTATTTCACAGACTGTGAGGTTAGCTCTCAGTATGAAAATCTGGTGAAGTTATCTTTGTGAAACTAGTGACAACTGTTCAAGTCCATGCGCTTAACTTTCATTTCCTGCTTCAGCGCGCAGCTCAGCCGTACTGCGTGGCGCGCTCTGTGGAAGGCGGGTGTCGACCGTGTCCGCCGTGCCTCTGCCGGCTGCTTGCCTCTTTCCATCACGTGTTCACCTTCAGTGAGGAAAGGGAGCCTCTTGGATGTCTTAATGTAGACCATTTCCTCTCTCCTAGGAGGAGGCCTCAAAATAAAATGAAAAAGTCTCCCGTGGGCAGCTGGCGTTCCTTTTTCAACTTGGGGAAATCCTCGTCTGTTTCTAAACGGAAGTTGCAGCGTAATGAGAGTGAGCCCTCCGAGATGAAGGCCATGGCTCTGAAAGGTGAGTGTTCACGCCTTCCCGTCCCTCTGCGCCCAGGAGCGGCCTGCGCGGGGGCTGCACCGCCCGTCCTGTCACACGGCTCTTCTCTTACCAGGACACACACTCAGCATGTTGTTGTCACAGGCGCCAACAGGATGTGTCCTCATTGTGCTGTTACGGGTGAACTGTCCCCTACCAATGCTTTATCCCCAAATACATAGTATATATAAGTGCGTATAAGTTCCGTTTCTTTGGAAACTATACAGATTATATATAGTGTCAGTGTGTTTAAATATTCACAGCTATTTGTAATATAGTTTGTATATGGTTGGTAATAAAAAGTAACTGCTGTGGTATTTAAAGTTGTTAATCTTATGTATTTATAGATTTCTAAGAAATGACGAAATCAGGTTTCGACATGCGTATAAGAGTTTTAAATCTTATAACTAAAGAAGGTGTCTTTTTCCTAGATGATAGGTTGAAATGAGAGTATCTTATGGGATAGATAAATCTATTTCTGTGTTGTTGAAAGTACTGCTATTTTAAAAATCATTTAAATTTACTGCTGTTAACAGGTTCTGAATCTGTTAGTGTTTACTTCTCAGGCAATGCTAGAAATACAGTGTTCGATTAATTTAATTTATCATTCTTTCAGTTTGCAATCATGTACTAAGCATGTGCTAGATATTTTGATAGCAGCCTCTGCAGAAAGAAAGAAAATTAAGACACTGCTCCCAACCTTCATGTCTTACTTGGGACATATGTGTAAGAAAATAAATTTCATGCAGAATCATAGCTATTGAAATTGAGGCTTAAGTGAGGCATTTATGGCAGGAGTGGTCAATTCCTATGGGGAGAGAGGTGGGTGGTCAGGAAATAGAACCTGAGACTTGGGTTTTGAAGGATAAGTAGGGATTCACCTGACCAAGGGACTGAGAAAGATGTTTCGGGAAGTGGTAAGCAGAGTGTGTGTTGGTGTGTGGAGCAGGAAGCATGAAGAACATGCGGGTGGGATGGTACACACAGGGTTCCAGTTCTCAGGGGCCCAGGGTGCTTGTTGGGGGTGTGGTTTTGTCCTGCATTCCTTGGGTGTCACTCAATGGCTGCAGTCTGTAACATGATCAAGTTTGGGTTTAAGAAAGATGACTTTGGCAGCAGTGTGGGGAATGTGCAGGAAGAGGATAAGCCTGGAGTCTGGATGGTAAGTCAGGAGACAGTTATAGCTATGCAGACAGGAAACGAAGAGCATCTGCAATAAGCAGTGGCTGTAGGAGTGGGAAATAGATTTGAGAGGCATTTATGAGGCAGAATCGACAGGGTGGGCAGAAAAATAGTTGTGAAGAATGAGAAAGGTCATTGTCAGGTGTTGATTAATAGTCAGGGAGTTGCTATTATTCCTGAAGGGAGTAGGTTTGGGAACAAAAATGATGTGTTAATTTTGGACGCAGTGAATTGGAGCTGCCCAAAAGGTGATTAGTACTGGGGACCGGGAATTCAATAAAGGGGTTTAATCTGACTAGAAATACAGATTTGAAACTCATCAGCAAACCAAGGGTGAGAACCCTAGGGATATTTTTTTTTATGGCCAAGGGAAAGCCTGCTGGGTGAGAGAAGCAGGTTGGAGGCTGAATCCTGGAGAACAGCAGTGTTTAGAGGGCGGAGGAGGCAGAGCTGTCACGAAGGAGAGTGAGAAGAAATGGTCCCTCGGCAGGGACAGAAGACACGGTGGTTGTTGTGCAGCCGCTAAGTCATATTTGACTCTTAGTGACCCCGTGGATTGCGTGCTGGCGTGGACTGCAGCGCGCCAGGCTTCCCTGTCCTTCCCCATCTCCCAGAGCTTGCTCAAACTCATGTCCATTGAGTCGGTGATACCATCCGACCATCCCATCCTCTGTGATCCCCTTCTCCTCCTGCTCTCAGTCTTTCCCAGCATCAGGGTCTTTTCCAGTGAGTCGGCTCTTCACGTCAGGTGGCCAAAGTACTGGAGCTTCAGCTTTATCATCAGTCCTTCCAGTGAGTATCACGAAGGAAGGTCTTTATAGGGAAATGTCAGCAGCGTTGAGCTCTGCTCAGAGATTGAAAGAGGATGAGGATATTTCACAAATAAATCCAACACTTGTAATTAATTAAACGACCTCTGTTAGTTTCCTAGGGCTACCATAGCCAATTTGTCTCACCATCTGAGACAGACTGGCTAAAAACAACAGGAATTTATTTCCTCACAGTTCTGGAGGCTAAAAACTGAAATCCAGGTGTCAGCAGGGCCATGATTCCTCTGAAGGATCCAGAGAATCCTTCCTGGCCTCTCGCAGCTTTGGGGACACCTGTGTTCCTGGCTGTGGTGGTACCACTCCAGTCTCTGCCTGTGTCTTCACATGGCTTCTCCTCTATCTCTCTGCAGCTTCTCTTAAAAGGATACCAGTCATTGGATTTAGGGCTAACTCTAAATTCAGTATGAGATCATCTCAAGATATACCAGTCTTTAGGAAATATAAAAGCAAGTTTAAAAATTCATCTGTATTCTGAAGTTTATTATTCTTTTAGAAAAGAGATTTTTTCACATAGGAAACCACTTGAGAAGAGTACAACACATTATATAAAATGCAAAATTGAATACAGTTGTAAAAATCTAATCATTCTTGAAAGTTTAAATACATGTATAGAAAAACACTGTCCCCTTTCACTACATATGTAAGAGTGAATAAAACATCACACTGTTTGGTTTTGATTCTTCAGGTGGCAGGGCAGAAGGGACCCTCCGCTCAGCTAAAAGTGAAGAGTCTCTTACTTCTCTCCATGCAGTCGATGGTAAGACTAAAGCATCAGTTGTTTTATTCTAGAATGTATTTCATAAACAGATATATTGCTTAATAAATAGGCTGTAGATTATAATTTCCTGAAAATACTACTGTTGTTGTTTAGTCACTAAGTCATGTCCAACTCGTTGCAACCCCATGGACTGTAGTCCATCAGGCTCCTCTGCCCATGGGCTTTCCCAGGCAAGAATACTGGAGTGGGTTTTCATTTCCTTCTCCAGAGGATCTTCCTGACCCAAGGATCGAACTCATGTGACCTGTATTAGCAGACAGGTTCTTAACCCCTGAGTCACCAGGGAAGCCTCAAAATACTAGTATCTGCTTAGTATTGTCCATTGATGCTTTAATATGGTGGGCTTCCCTGGTGACTCAGAGGTTAAAGCATCTGCCTCCAATGCAGGAGACCTGGGTTCGATCCCTGAGTTGGGAAGATCCCCTGGAGAAGGAAATGGCAACCCACTCCAGTATTCTTGCCTGGAGAATCCCATGGACGGAGGAGCCTGGTAGGCTACAGTCCACGGGGTCGCAAAGAGTCGGACATGACTGGGTACTAGTCCTTAATTTCTTCACTTTTGACATGATTGTGATTCAGTTTACATAAAAGTAGGTAAAGTGTTTTAAGTTAACCATTTATGTTTGTTAATGCCCAGTAAAAGATGGTGTTAAGAGTATTTCTTTATATTTCAAAATGAGAGCACAGTGCTTGTCACAGAGTATAAAATTAAGCAGTATTGATGTTCAGACCAGTGACCTTTTGTCTTGCAAATTTAACGTGACCTTAAGTCTCATATATCACTGGTTAGAGATAGCCCTCATTATCTGAGGATGATTTTCTACCAGGAGAAGGCAACTGAAAGTGAATCTGCTTAAAATGGGGACCAACATGTTATGGTTAATAGTACAAAAAGATCTAATTGCAACTTGGACAAAACTAAAAATGTGGAAAATAACTTTTTAAGTTTCCGTTTAGCGTAAGTCGGGTTACAGTTGCAGTTCTGTACTAACTTCCAGAATGAACAAAGGTTACATCAGTGCTGACCTGGAAGGAGGCAGAACTTCTTTGACAAAACCAGGCAGCAGCAGATAGGACTTCCCCCACATCAAGACTGGATTGTGTGTGAGAATGGGAAGAAGGCTTTGTTGCAGAAATGATCGAGAGCTGCATTGATTTCCTGCAGACTTTTCTTAATCTGTTGGTTTTCAAATTGTGCTCTTCTGAAGTTTCCCAGAGGTGTCCTCATCCCGGTCAACTTTCTCATCCTCATTTAAAACTTCTAACTGCCAGGTCCCTATTGACCCATGGCTCTACTAGGGATTCAACAAATCCCTGCCTTTCATGTCAGTGGGGTGTCTGCCATCGTCCTGATTTTCTGGGATTTTCCATTTCACTGCAGTTGAGAGTGGTTCTGAAAAATAGTGCAGTGGACTGGCTAAGTGCTTGTAGTGAGGTGAAAATAAAATTTGAGTAGGGATTAATTTTATAAGTGGTCAACACATTAGTGGATGTATTTGTGTTAAGACAGTGTCTCTTTATGGTACTTCGTCACTGTGGGTCATCACTGTAACAGAATAATGAGATTGAGATAGAGGACTCTCTTACCAGTTGGATGTTTAGCAATATCATAAAATAAGGTAATATTATTACCACTGTTAAGGCCTCTGCCTGACAAGCTTAAAGCCTGTTCTTGTTGAAGAAAAAAATAAAATTATTTTTAAATATCTGAAAGGGATACATTACTAAATATAAAATCATACTTTACTAAATATAAATACTTTTTTTGAGAAGTTCAATTTTGTAGAAATGCGGGTATGAGGATATTTCCCCACAAAAACAAAAGAATAAAGCAAAAAAAAAAAAAAGCCCTCTTTTTGTTGCCTATCCGAAGTACCATTTAAAGTGAGTAGTTGTACCTCACAAGTCATGTGTGAAGTCAGTGATAAAACAAGACAAAAAGAAATGAAAAATTTGCCCAAAGTCACAAGAGTCCATGTTGCAATTGGTAATAGAATCTAAGAGTTCTGAGTCCTTTTTCCTATGGAAACCATCCAATGCATCCTGCCTCCGATGGTATCGAGTGAGTCTGTTATTGAGTGTTTGCTTTGGGGGTTCCATCTGTGCGCCCCAAGAGATGGTTGTGTTTCCTTACTGTATGTAGTGCATCTCTGCTGTACTAAGTAGTTGACTCATAGGGCACCATGTGTCCTGGGACGTTCATATTCTGACACTGCTACCCATTTTTGCCAGGTGACTCCAAGCTGTTCCGACCCAGAAGACCCAGATCTAGCAGTGATGCCCTGAGCGCCTCTTTTAATGGCGAGATGCTGGGGAACCGCTGCAACTCCTACGACAACCTGCCCCACAACGGAAGCGAGGAGGAAGTCGGGCTGCTGCACATTCCGGCTCTTGTGTCTCCGCACTCAGCTGAGGATGTTGACTTGAGCCCACCAGACATCGGAGTAGCCAGCCTGGATTTTGATCCGATGTCATTTCAGTGCAGTCCTCCTAAGGCCGAATCAGAATGTCTGGAGAGCGGGGCTTCCTTCTTAGACTCCTTGGGCTACTCCAAGGATAAACAGAGTACCTGTAAGAAGGATACGGAAACAGGCGGTAGCCAGTCACAGACTCCAGGAAGCACTGCAAGTTCTGAACCTGTGTCTCCTCTTCAGGAGAAGCTGAGTCCATTCTTCACCCTGGACTTGAGCCCAACTGAAGAGAAAGCATCGAAGCCATCCTCGTTCACCGAAAAGGTCGTCTATGCTTTCTCTCCAAAGATTGGACGGAAGATAAGCAAATCACCCTCTCTGAACATATCCGAGCCCATTTCAGTGACCCTTCCCGCCCGGGTGTCAGAAGTCATCGGCCCCGTTGCAAACACGGCAGCTCAAAATGCACCTTCTGTAGCCTGGAACAAAAGTGGTGAAGAAAGTGATGTCATAAATAGATCCCCCACCCAGGTAGTAAAGAGAAAAGCAAACGAGAGAGAGGCCCAGGAAGGGTGTGAGTGTGAAGCCCAGCCCCCGGACCAGGGGGCTGCCGCAGACGTAGACTCACCAGGGAAGGAGGAGCCTGCCTCAAGCAGTCAGAGTAAGGCTGTACCTTCTGGACAGACTCAGACAGGTACCATTTGTTTTCCTCCATTCTTGCTTTAAGCTAAGCGGGATCTTCCACCAACTGTGCCTTTTAGGAGAGAAATTGACTCCACGGCTAGCCTTTTATCAAAGAGAATGTTTTCTTCTAGGTGGTGCTGATGACTCAAAGCCCTAAATTAAAGTCAGCCAAAACATCCCCCAAAGGGCCAGCTGTCCTACTTCAGGTCTTGATAAAGTGCTCTTGTCCAGTCAGAATTCCTGGATGATTTTTGCACAGCTTCATAGCTCTTGATTCTGATTTCTCTTCTGATAAAATTATCAGTATTATAGCCTTACACGTTAACTAGCCAGCCTACACCATCAAATGTAAAAAAGTATTCTTAATAACATTCTGCAAGCACTTGAAGCTTGTTTGCTAAGCAGTCTTTTCTGAGCCGGATGAGGGACCGGCTCCCCGCCTCGCCCATCTCTGTAGCAACCCAGAGGAGATTGCAGTCTTAAACACTTTCTGGTTTAGTTTTCCTTCTGAACCAGATGTGTTTTCTGCAGTGTTTGCATGTGGGATAGAAGATTGCGGATGGCCATTTTGAAATACGGAAGGCACTTTTTTTTTAGTGATCAAATGGGGGAATGTTTGGCTTTCCATGTAGGATAACACAAGCTACCTTTTCACTTTCTTTTTTCCCAATTTCCCCCCAGGAGCAGACACACATGACCCCCCTCAGGATTCCGTTCCTGTAAGCTCAGTCTCTCTTATCCCACCGCCACCGCCTCCGAAAAATGTGGCACGCCTGCTGGCACTGGCGTTAGCAGAGTCTGCACAGCAGGCCTCCACCCAATCACTGAAGAGGCCAGGCACGTGCCCGGCGGCCTGTGCACACTGCGGGGACGTAGCGGTGGCCGCAGCCGAGGACAGACCGCCTGCTCCCTACTCTAGCGTTACTCTCGAGAAAGCCTATTTCCAAACCGACAGGCCAACAGAGCAGCCCCACCTCCAGAACAAGGGCCCTGGGCACGGTGACCAGCCAGTGCCAGACACAGCAGCTTCCAGGGACTATACCCATTCCAGCGCCACGGACTCCACGGGGCAGTCCCCCCCGGCAGACCTACCAGGCGATCAGCCACATCGAATCTATCTATCTGGGGACCCAGAGAAGGCCAGAGTCACTTCCGTTCCCTTGACAGACTCAAAGTCTGATGATCTCATCACTTTCCCTGAAGACCAGTCTGTGAAGACCAGTGGGCCGACCGTCTCCTTTGTGGAACACGATCAGCTCCATTTCTACAGTGGGGATGAGCCTCCTTCTTACCTTGGTGCAAGCGTGGATAAGCCCCATCACCCTTCAGAACTTGCAGACAGAAGTCCCGCCCCTTCTCATTTGCCTAGGGACAAAATCTGCCCTCCTTCCGGGTCCCCTGAAGAGAACACCAGCACAGTCCCCCTGGCGTACGTGACGCATGCTCCAGCAGCGGCCATAGCGAGCGCCAGCGAAGCCAGCTGGGAGGTGGCGGAACAGCCCAGCGCAGTGGAGTATGTAACCGCCACCCTTCAGCGTGCTCAACGAGCCAGCCGTCCCCTACCCCTACCTCCTTCCCAGAGACCCGCAGAGCAGCCCCTGGTCCTGGGGCAGGTACAGACCACAGCCAGTATAGGACTAACCAATCCCCACAAGGTAAGAAGTGGGGCGGGTCAGTGGCATGCAGTGTTTTTCCAAAGGTGTGCCACTCTCCATCAGGGTGTGCCATTACCTCGAGTGAGATCTGACATCTCTTTTTAAGTCCTATGGCAGATTTCCATGAAACACTTCCTGGTTGAGATTAGGATCCGCCCTTACCTTGATGCTGGCTTTTCTCTGAAAAAGCAGCAGCTTCTCCGTGGCTGTGGTTTAACTATACCCTCTCCTTTTATAAAGAGATTGTGAGTGCACGAGTCCAGCTGGCCCTTGGCTGTCAGAGTTGTGGGGTTTTCCTGGCTCCCTCACTGACTCAGTGTGACTCTGGGCAAGTTGTCCAACCATCTCTGCCAGTTTTTCATGTCTGCATAACCAAAGTGCTATAGTCTCAGGACATGTGGAAGACTTTATGCCTTACCAACTTTCTAGAAATATCAGAGATGACAGTGTCTTAGAACTTTTTGTTTTTTTCAAAAAGCATTAGCTAGCACACTGTTGAATAGTCAAGCACCTGTTTTGATGCGAGAATGTTATATGCAGACTGTGAAGGTTTTTTGTCGTTGCCTTGGACTAAAAGGACTTCATTTTCTAGTCCGCTATGGAAGATGCTATTTCCAGCCATTTGTTTCTCAACGGCAGCGTGTCTGCAGCCTTGCAGTGAGACCCATGTTTGTCCTCTGCTACCACAGACCCACTGGAGGGGGAGGGAGAGGCGGGGGCTGTGTTGAATGCCACCTGGACATGTCCCTTCCTGTCCCTCCCTGGCCTGGGGGCTGAAAACTGCCCACTGCGGGGTGGGTGTCACTTCAGAACACTCTTCAGGTAGAACCAGCACTGCTTGTTTCACAGAGTGTTCTTGGTGTTGAGACTGAGCTGCACAGGTAGACCGGGTATGTGTTTTCAAGCCTAGTGGTCTTTTAAGCAAATCAGATCTGTCATGGTCCACCCCATCTCTTGAAAACCCATCTTAAATGAGAACAGCTCTGCAAAGATAGGCTGGCTGCCTCACCAGGTGGCCACACAGGCCTGCCTTATTTTCCTGACTGTAGGGACAGGTAGGCCTCTGCCCTGTCCAGCACCTCTGCACAGCTTGGGAAATTTCCAGCTGCTGCCCACATGGCCTCAGCTTGTGAGTTATGAATTCAGTAATGTTTGATTCCGTAGAGGGAAGCATAAAAAATCACTCACAGTACTATCATCTTTCAACAGGTTCAAGGAGCAGTTCCGGCTCCAGAGAGGCCATCCGAACTCAGGGGCCTGGGTGACCCTGCACCTGTCCTGGTTGGGGATGGCGGGGCCGCTGCACAGTGCCCAGCCTCCGCTCCAGCTCCCCAGCCCGTCCTTCCTGAAAAGGTGCGGGAAGGCGCCAGGGCGCCTGCGCTGCACCTGCGCGCCGAGTCTGTGCCCACGCACGCCTCCTGTGGCTTCCCCACCCCGGCGCCCCCCGCCAGGACCATGGAGAGCAGACTGGCTGCGGCCCTCCACTCGGGCGGCGCGGACGGGGCGGGCAGCGCCGGGTACCACTCCTTCATTGCCGCTGCCTCTGCGGAAGAGGCCTTGCCTTTGCCCCTCCCCGTCCCACAAGCCAAGCACGCCTCTCTGAAGACTGCTTACTCCACGTTCGCCAGGCCCGACCTCACCACTGAGCCCTTCGGTCCGGAAAACTGTCTGCATTTCAGTATGACCCCAAACTGCCAGTTCCGCCCCCAGAGCGTGCCACCTCATCACGGTAAAGCGGAGCCGCACCCGGTGTACGCGTCCAGGTCGGAGCCACCAGCCTCCATGGGTCCCCGGTACAACACGTACGTGGCCCCCGGGAGAAGCGTGTCTGGACACCACCCGAAGCCGTGCAGCCGGGCCGAGTACGTGTCCTCGCTGAGCTCATCTGTCAGGGGTGGCTGCTACCCCGAAGACATGCCGCCGTACCCCACCATCCGCCGGGTGCAGTCTCTGCACGCGCCTCCGTCCTCCATGATCCGCTCTGTCCCCATCTCCAGGACTGAGGTGCCCCCAGATGAGGAACCCGCCTACTGCCCACGACCCCTGTACCAGTATAAGCCATATCAGTCGTCCCAGGCCCGCTCGGACTACCACGTCACTCAGCTGCAGCCTTACTTCGAGAACGGCCGGGTGCACTACCGGTATAGCCCCTACGCCAGCTCGGCCGGTTCCTACTACAGCCCCGACGGCGCCCTGTGCGACGTGGATGCCTACGGCACGGTGCAGCTGCGGCCCCTGCACCGCCTGCCCGGCCGCGACCTGGCCTTCCTCGCCCCGCGGCTGCAGGGCAAGAGTGTGTACGCGTTAGCCGGGGGGGCGGCCGTGCGCCCCCGGCCCAGCGTGGCCAGCTACTTCCCGGCCAATGACCACAGCGTGGTCCATATGCCCCCGGTGGCCGACGCGAAGCACGCGTACGCCTCGTGGGACCTGGAGGACCTGGAGAAGTACCGCCTGCAGTCCATCCGCAGGGAGAGCCGCGCGCGGCAGAAGGCCAAGGGGCCCGTGGTGTCCCAGTACGACAACATGAGCCCGGCCGGCGCGCCGGACGACCTGGGCGGCATCTATGTCATCCACCTGCGCAGCAAGTCGGATCCTGGGAAAACTGGACTCCTCTCGGTGGCCGAGGGCAAGGAGGGGCGGCACCCGGCCAAGGCCCTGAGCCCCGAGGGGGAGGACCGCTTCTACCGGAAGCACGCGGAGCCGGAGCTGGAGCGAGCGCCCCACCACCAGGGCGGGTACGGCAACGGGCAGCCGGAGAAGCCGTGCCTCCCCCAGAAGCAGAGCAGCGTCAGGAACCGAAAGCTGCACGACGCGGGCTGCAGCCTCCCCGAGCACAGGCCGCATCAGGAAGCAAGCCATAGGCAGCTGTGCGACCCGAAGAACGGACCCCCTTTCCCCCAGGGAGCCGGCCCGCTAGACTACGGGCCCAAAGGGCTTCCAGACCCTGCCGAGCCGGTCAGCTACCTTAACTCTGGAGGGAAGTACGTGCCGTCAGGGCCGGAGTCTTTAAGACCGAGCCACAAAGAGGTGCGGCTCCCCAAGGAGCTGGAGCGGCCCCGGGCCCGGCAGACCCCAGCCGCAGAGAAGCACCCCAGAGACTGCTACCAGGAGGAGGAGCACCTGCCGCAGTCCGCGCTCCCGCCGCCTAAGCCAGAGAGGAGTCACAGCCTCAAACTGCACCACCCCCAGAGCGCGGACAGGGACGCCGGCGTGCGGTACCACCACCACACCCACGGCAGGCGCGCGGGCCGGGGGGCTGCCGGGCCCCAGTGCGATAACCTGGAGGGCTACCACTCCCCGCCCCAGCACCAGCGGGGGGGCTTCGGAGCAGCAGCAATGGGCCCGTACATGCCCCCCGGCTTCCCCCACCCCCAGAGCAGGACATACGCCACGGCTCTGGGGCAGGGCGCCTTCCTGCCCACAGAGCTGGCCTTGCAGCCTCCTGAAACGCAGGTCCATGCAGAATGAGCCCCGGGAGCAATAGAGTTGACGCAGCCTCTGCTGGACAGTGGACTGTTCTATTTTTTTTTTTCAGTAACCAAAAAAAAAAGCTACAAACCGCCCCCCTCCACAACATTAAAAAAATAAGAAGAAAACAAATCACCATCTTTTTTCCCTCTCCCCAGTTTCATCACCACCTCTTCCACCTACAGACTGTGTCATTTTTGTCATTTAAAGATCTGAACGATTGTGAAGCACTGTGTTGAAAACCTAGTAAAGAAATTTGTTACAGACCGTACTTGCCACATAGGGCTGGTTTGTAAGAGCCTGAGGACTGCCTTTAATGGAATTCTAGTTTGACCTCATCCCTTCTAGCATTTGCTGCGTCCTTCAGAGCAGCTGACACCCACTTCCTGAAGGTCTTGTGTGCCCTGTCCTGTCCTGTTCCCACTGCTTTCCCAGTAGCCACGGCCTTGCCCAGAGGGTCACCTATTTTCCTTGTCAAGTCATACCCCCTGTCTTAGAAGGGGCTGTGTGTTAAATTAGAGTGGAGAGAAACTTATCCCTGAGCCTTCACATAAGACTATTATTGGACATTTAACAAATTATAGCCAAAAAAAAAAAAAAGGAATTAGGACTTTAAGCATTTAATAGTCATTACAAAATATCAGACCCATTTGATTCAGGCTGAACCATGCCCTTCTCCTGGTTGCTCCACACACTTCAGTGAACAGGCTCATCCCACTAAAGAAACTTCTTAGGTGGAAGTCGGTGACCTTCGTTAGCACCAGAAAATGACATCAGTGGTTCTAAGCTGCTGCCTGTCTTCAGTTTTTTTTTTTTCCTCCATAGTATTTGATAAATTGTGATCCTAGTGAAGTATTTCACACCATTTGTTTTCCTAAAGCAGTTTCTTTTTTTCCCCCTCATTTAAAAAACAATGGAAAACCAGCATGGTTTGCCTGGATAAACACACATACTGTCACATGATTGTAAATTCACATGTTAATTTGTTCCTAAACCAGGTGTCCTGGGAATTCTTACAGTAGCTACAGGTTATTATTACCTGTTAGTAAACTGAGCATTCCTGCAATAACAGGTAGCACAGCCCATTTGACTGCTGGAATTCTGGGCAGTGACCCTTTAGGTCCCGAGGAATTACCGTGTTGTGTCTTCCCTCTGTCCCTGGGCAATTGCAGTCTTAACTGTAATTGCCATCCACACCAGCATTTCAGGTTTAGTCCTCGCAACGCTGCAGACATGTCAAACATGTTCCATACCCAGGACTTTTGAAAGTTTGCATTCCATTTTCTCAACCCACCCCACCACGAACGCCAGACCAGAAGGCAGTCCTGTATTTATAAAACGAGTTGAGATAATCATGTCATTCCATAGCTCTTAATAATACTTGATTTTTATACATTCACATGTTTTAAATGCTCAAGTTTGTAGAAGACATTAGGAGAATTCCATTCCATTTACTGGATGGTTGCTGCTCTGGCTTTTTAAAACTTGGAACTAACGTTTATTTAGAGCAAAGAAAAATCTTTTAAGAGGCTAAATTGATGCTGCTATTATTGCTGTGAAATTGTATAAAGATTAGGATTCATGCCAGTTTTTTTAAATCTACAAAACCATGTGATTGCATTTTAAGGGTTTATATTTAGAAAAAGAAAATAAAGTTTTAAGAGCAACACATCTACTTATTAATATATGTGGAAATACTCTGTTAGGTGTTCTTTTGTTCCCCCAGAATTGATCAGAGAGATTCAATAAAGATCATGGAGGAAATCCTGAAATTATAGAAAAGGTCTGTGAAATTCAGGCCTCAGTACAGACCCTCCTGGTCTGTAGTCCCAGTGCTAGGGAACCTGATAGGATACTTCCGTTTAGCACACACATCAGGAGCTCCGTGCAGGAATTTGCTCTTTGGTGAACATGCAGCACTAATTTTTTTTTCCAACCATTACCATCTTTTTGTCAGTAGGCGACTGATGGCCGCTTTGAGGGAAGACAAGCCGTCTGAGCTCTCACAGGCAGCCCGGAGATTAGAGAAAGGAGCTGGTGTGGCCCCGAGACACAGATGGCTTTAGGAGCTGAGAGCCTAGAAAAATGTGGCTGAAGTCTGTCCAGTGTTCATATCTGTGGATTGGTCACACACACTGTTTATTCCTGAAACTAAAGTCTATTTTATAAAAACTAAGGTTAATTCTTTAAAGCAGTTACTTTGTTAATGTCCTATGGGTTTGGAAATATCAGGTACATATTTTGAATACAGAAAAATGGCTCAAATTCCTGGTAAAAGTGTGAAACACAATTTAGCGTTGTTTCACCGAGTCTAGATCCAGCCTTAACGTTGGGTGCAGTTACTGAAGGACTTCGCCTGCATCCTTCCCTTTCTAGTTATCGCAGGTAGGTGGCAGGTCACTGTGAGCCAGCTTACCTCAGCACAGTTCACCTTGTTGGTGTATGACGTCGCAGATTGAGTAACCAGGTGTCAGCACTTTGACACGTTGACGTGGAGCCTACGATCAAGGAAACGGAGCTGCCTTACTCGTGAAACCCAGAATTTTAATTCTGTTGGTGTTTTCACAGCCATGTCTCCAGATTTTATCCTTTTGTTTGGCAAAATTCTGATGCCACAGCTTGGTTTGATTGAAATAAATATTCCCTGGATGTCTCATCAGGGACCTTGCTGACAGCCCCAGAGATGCCACCTCCTTCCAGTAGGTTTCATCTGAGCCTTATCGACAGCTCACTGTCTTCAGTTTCCTTCTAAAAACATGAAAGTCCCTGGGACGGTCCCAAAGACAGGGCCTGCACATTTTTATAATGGCAAAGCATCTTTTTAAAAAGGTCAGGTTGAAATATCTAGGAATAATCCTGTAAAGAAGAGGGACCATTAAAATGAGCAGAGACAGACTAGGTCATTAGCACACCTGAAGCAGCAATAGATGTATACAGTGTAAATTTGAAATCCGCCCTTTAGTTTAAAAAAAGGAGCCTGCGAAGTCCATTTATCTGTTCCCAGCCCCGTCAGTCACCCATCCAATATGTTGGCAGAGTATCGTCTGAGCAGTGTGTGTAAGGAGTAATAATGAAAGCAAAAGTATGTCAGAAAGTTACTTCCAAATGGTTAGAGGCATGTGACTTTTAGTACTGTGTGTTAACGGAATGTCAGGAATGGTACATTTTAACTGTGTGCAAGATAATGTCAGTGTGCACAGAGGGTCTTTTTTTCCTTTTTTGATTAGTGCTGTTAGTGTTCAAAGAATAAAAATGGTTGTTTTACAGTTTAGATTCCAAGATAGCAAAATCTGATTTTTCAACCATGACCTGCATGAGAGAAGCATCCTAGGAAGTCTTAGCTCATACTTCTGAGTTCTTAACTTTAATTTATATAGTGTTTTTTTTATGTTTTAATATTTTTGTGAACTGGTGTAAATTGTTAATGCATATAAGCTTGTGTATTTTTGTAAATAGTTTGTGATTTATTTCTTGACCCATATGTAAATATTTAGAGTCTCATTTCTTCAAAGCTTATTTGAAGCTGAGTTGTGGGTTTGGGGTTTTGTTCGTTTGTTCCTTTGTTTGTTTTGGTTGGGGTGGGGGGCGGGGAGAGAAGGGATTTTGTATTCTGATAATCCAGATGGAGATATCTTGTGGTTTAAAGCAAATGTCCCACTGAAAGCAATTCAAATATCAAGAAAATTATTTCAGGTTAAAACACACTTCCTGTGTACGTGTTTGCTTTCTAAACCTAATGTGAGTTATAACAAAGTAGATGGGTAATCGGGGGTAATCGGGGCTATTCTGGCCAAAAGATGAGTGTTTGCATGACATAAGTTGTTATACCAAAAAGATACTTTATTTGAGGGAAGGGGTTTAATATCTCCTGTTTTCATCTTTCACAGTAGGCTGCCTGGCTGAATTTTTTCCCAGGTCAGAGCAGACCTTGGCCTGCTCTGCAGGGTCTGTGCAGACCTGCTGCTGGTCGGCTGCCTGCAGTCATCTGTGCACTGGGCCGCCTCCTGGCTCCCAAGCTTACAGGAGAGTGAGCTAGCTTCTTAGGGTTCTCCAGATCGGGGTTCTGTATACAGCCACTTCTCAAGATTCCCACAAAGCATCTTAGACATCCTGTGTACTTTGTGGAGTGAAATGACCAGAAACGAATCTCCTCCACTTGGTCACCTGTTCTCAGCTGGTGTGTGGATAAAGGTGAAGCATTCCAGTGGGTCAAATGCTGGCAGTCACCCAGCTGCCAGATGGGGGTCCAGACGCATTCCTGTGCCAAAGTTCTTCTCCAATGCTTCTATATCAACCAGAAATTTTTGAAGGAAAAAACAAACCCAGTATCAAGTTATTTAAATTCTAGTTTTCCTACTGGGAATGATAAATTACAAATCATTCTTCGTCCTAAAATATTAGGGCCTGTCACTTTTTTGCCAGTCGTATGGAAGGAAAGTCACCTGTTCAGTACAGGTGACCCTGGCGTGCCCACCGTGTTCTGTGTACTTGCTACCACACGCAGAGCGGAAGCAAGGTGTGACATCTGCTTCCAGTAAACACTCCCAGCCTGAACACACGCTCCCATGGAGACGGCTGCTCAGAGGGGATAACAGACATACGTGGCAGCTCCACTGGGTCTTCCACTGTCCTTAATTTCCTGAAGTTGTCATTTCCATACCAACTACTACCAAAATTCCTTCATGCTCGTGAAAATAGAGTCCCTTCCTCTTAAAATGTGTATTTACTTATCACTGAGGAATCAGTGGTAAATACATTGGTGGTGTTTGAAATTATCTTTTGTGGTTCTATGGGAAAAGGGCACACTATAGTAATATTGACTCCCTGTTACAATTAAAGCTTCGAGTACCTGCAACCACCTGAAAAAAGACATTTTAGTTGCCATGTTTCTCACATAATTGCATAATTGACAGTGTATGTCTTAAAAAGAAAATTGAGATTTAATTGTTATTTTAAGTATATTAGTTACTTATAGTATTTCCAGAATATATTTCAAGCCACAAACTTCTTTTGCTGTTAGTATACCTAAGGACTCATCATTTACACCTGTGGATCACTGTCCCATAAGATAGTGATATGGTCAGGACACATGGAGATAAAAAGTGTTTGCTTCTACGAATACCAAATGCTCTATCATGCCAGTCTATACATAAAAGAGTCCTATCATGGTCTTGTGTTGTTTTTTTTTTAATTTCCTAAATCCTCCTTTCTGACGTCACTTCCTGCCACTGTCTACATGCTACCTGTCAGACTTCCTCTAAATAACCTTTCAAAATAAATAAGCTTGTCAAAATGGTGAGCAAAATTCTGAAAGATTGGGGCTTTGCATCATCTGTATTTCATTACTTGGAGCCTCTGATTCTTTTCTCCTAATAAGGTACTTGGGTAGGCAAGTTTCAGAAGGTGAGATTATTGTGTAAGATGCTTAGAAGGGAGAATAAAACAGACTCTTAAGAGTTCTCCCTACATTTGACCTTTTGTAAGAAAGCAATATGATTAGACACAATGGCATTTTCCATGCTAGCAGATGGAATGGGCCCCTGTCTGAGGGAAACCGGTTCTAGTTTCCAGAGCTTTGCCACTTTTTCTCATTCGCACCATGGTTCCCCATCTCTTTAGTGATTCCAGAAGTTAATCATTAATTTCTCTATCCCTGTGAATAAATATTAAGCCCAGATTCAATTATTTATAGCAGTGAAAGATAGAAAAATTAGGTCTAATTGACCTGACAAGCAATACAGAAAAAAAAATTCTCTAAAATTGGTAAGATGCTCATGATCATTTATAACATTGTCTCCTATTATACACCTACATAGTCAAGGTCTGTACCATTGCCTCCCATTATACACTTAACACAGGCAAGGTCTATACCATTGTCTCCTATCATAGAGTTACATAGTCAAGTCTCATTCGTGAAATATTCAAGCTATTAGGAAGTGTAGTTCATGCGTATTGCTATTCACACAGTCAACTCAAATACTGTATTAAGGGATAACAGAAATAACCCTTAGAACCAAGTGATCTGCCTGCCTTTCTCATCAAAATATTTACAAGAGCTACCAGCACATAATTCACATCCTTGACTCTTCAGTTTTGTGTGTTTTAGCACCTGTGGGCAATAGTATAGAAGTGTTTTAAATGCCCATGGTGACACTGTGCTTACTACACACTACCCAGCCGCTGCTGTAAGCCTTGTACGTCGTGAGCTCATCTGTTCCCCATTAGTTTACACATGAAGCCGAGGCGCACAGAGGTTAAACCCATCACCACTGTCGTATACAGCTAGTGAAGAGTGAGGGAGCTGAGTCAGACCCAGGTACTCCTGCCAAGCTTATGCTCTAATAAAAGCAGACTTTAGAGTTGAGTAATTGAATCCTAACTGCTACAAATTCTAAAACCCGTAACTACTAAGCCTTTCTAAAATTCATACTAAGCCATGGCTTTCTCATCTCTAAAATGGGAATAATAATAATAGTACCTACCACTTGGGGTGGCTGTGAGCACTAAAGTAAATAGTGTCCCTAAAGGGCAGAGCAGGAGAGCAAGTACCCAGTAAAAGTGGTCCAGGCTTTGTATTATGGGATGGTGCAAGATTGTGCAGAATTAAGGAAGAGAGGGTTCTGTTATACAATTATATCATTAAGAATCCAATCAGTTGGGTCAACCTTTCTGTAAAACTGGAGGGTTTTACATAGTTGACATGTATCTTGCAGGAAGAGAATCTTGACTGGTAGAGATAAATGCAAGACATAATTTGGTGGTTAAAAGGAAACTTCAGAGGGAGACTGGTAGTGCAGAAAGCCCTTGCTTTCTGTCCTGAGCCCAGGTTCCCTGCTCAAGCCGTACACTCAGCCGAGGATGCCCTTCTCACAGGAGGCCATTTCTCTTCACTGGGTTCTCACTCCATCAGAGAGCCTTCCTGGAGACCCAGTTCAAGACCACTTGATCCCCTCACCCTCTTAATTCTCTAAATAGCACTTATTCAGAAATGGTTTGTATTTTTTGCCTACTAATTGTCTGCATCCCTTCACTGATTTCTAAGCCCTACAATTCCTTGACACACAATATGTATGCAAATAGGCTTAATGAATGAATGAAAAATGTTAAAGAGACTACCATATGACCACAATTCAAAAAGACACATGTACCCCCAGTGTTCATTGCAGCACTATGTACAATAGCCAGGACATGGCAGCAACCTACATGTCCATCCACAGATGAATGGATAAAGAAGTTGTGGTACATATATATGGTGGAAACGTGAAAGTCTCTCAGTCATGTCTGACTCTTTGCGACAGCATGGACTATACAGTCCATGGAATTCTTCAGACCAGAATACTGGAGTGGATAGCCTTTCCCTTCTCCAGGGGATCATCCCAACCCAGGGATATTTTTTTTTCATTTATTTTTATTAGTTGGAGGCTTAATTATCAACCCAGGGATTGAATCCAGGTCTCCCGCATTGCAGGCGGATTCTTTACCAGCTGAGTCACAAGGGAAGCCTAAGAATACTGGAGTGGGTAGCCTATCCCTTTTCCAGCAGATCTGCCCAACCCAGGAATTGAACTGGGGTCTCCTGCATTGCAGGGGGATTCTTTACCAACTGAGCTATCAGGGGAGCCATGGTGCAATATTATTCAGCCTTTAAAAGGAATGAATTTGAGTCAGTTGAACTGATGTGGATGAAACTAGAGTCTGCTATACAGAGTGAAGTAAGTCAGAGAAAAATAAATATTGTATATGAACGCATTCTAGAAAAAGAATACTGATAAGCTTATTTACAGGACAGGAATAGAGACACAGACATAGAGAACAGACTTATGGACACAGCAGGGGAAGGAGAGGGTGGGATGACTTGAGAGAGTAGCATTGAAACATACACACTACTGTGTGTAAAATAGCTAATGAGAAACTGCTATATAACACAGGGAGCTAAGCTCAATGCTCTGTGATGACTTAGGGGGATGGGGTGGGGAGAGGGAGGGAGACTCAAGAGGGAGGGGACATATGTATATTCACGTATTGTACAGCAGAAACCTACACAACCTTCTAAAGAAATTATCCTACAATTAAAATAAAATTTAAAAAAAGAAAGAAAGAAAGGGGTCATAGAAACAATAACTCTAGAAAACTCCTGTTTTGCCCACGCACAGTCCTGAAGGGAAGAGCTGCCTTTGTAACCAGCAGGCATCTCTAGATGCTGAGACCTGATCTTCCTGCAGCCTGGAGAGCGGGATTTCAAAGAAGCCACCAGATGGCGCTGGTGACGCGTTGATTCCTCGAAAGTGTCCTGTGTGTGGACCAGGGCGGCTGGGACCTCTGGATGCTCCCTGGGCTGCTTTCTCGCTCTTCTCTTCTCACCCACTTCCACAAGGGCACTTCAAGGGCATGGACCCGGCCTCAGAGACTGGGGAGGTGATGTGAAGAGCCAGCCATGAGAACAGGAGGGTAAGACTGGAGCTGTGACACGCAGCACCTGGATGAAAATGCCCTCTGTCCCAGGAACGCTAAGGAGAGGTTGCTTTCATTAGGAGACTTGATAATTTCTAAGGATGATTTTGTGGTTTTCAGATTCCTCAGATATTGCTTATTGCTATTTTTAGGAAATGGCATAAACATTTGGAGACACACGTCTCCGTTTTCATAGGCTGAGTCCTGGAAGGGTTTCTGAGCTTCAGCAGAGTTTCCAAACCTGGACACAACATCAGAATTCCCTGCCGAGGTTTTTTTTTTTAAATATAGATTTCTATGCACCACTAAATGAATTGTCTCTTTGATGGCCAGAGAACTTTTTAAAAAAAATATTTTTTATTGGGTATAGTGGGAAAGCCCCTGAGGCTGGGAAAGATTGAGGGCAGGAGGAGAAGGGTGACAGAGGATGAGATGGTTGGGTGGCATCACCAACTTAATGGACATGAGTTTTATTAAACTCCAGGAGATAGTGGAGGACAGAGGAGCCTGGCGTGTTGTGGTCCATGGGGTCACAGAGTTGGACATGACTTAGTGACTGAACAACAACAATAGCTGATTAACAATGTTGTTATGGTTTCAGGTGAGCAGTGAAGGGACTCAGCCATATGTATACATGGACCCATTCTTTCCAAACCCCTCTTCCATCCGGGTTACCACAAAACATTGAGCAGAGTTCCCAGTGCTATATAGTAGGATCTTGTTTGTTATCCATTTTAAATATAGCAGCGTGTACATGTCCATTCCCAAATCCCTACCTATCCCTTCCCTTATCCTTCCCATCACCTCTGCCGGCAACCATAAGAACCTGTATTTTTTAAAGGAACTCCCCCCCCAAAAAAAATAAATAAAAGGAACTCCCCAGAAAAATCAATTTCATCCATGATTTAGACGCCATCATTCTTGGAAATCATCTTGGTCATCCTCCAGGCTCCTTCTAGAACCAGACCTCTCTGCCCACCACTCCCTGGCCTGTCGGGGGCTCACCCAGCCTCACACGGGAGGAAGAAGCAAGGGCACTTTCCAATCCACGCGTGTGCAGCGTCCCTCACTGTTTCCCTTAGCCTAAGTGGAAAGCCAGCCTCCAAACTGAGATACTGAGCAGCCCCCAACTTAACCCACCATATATTCCCAGGCTTCTTAGGGTTTGGATTAGGGAACAAAGTTTGTAGACTTTCCCATCCTGAATTGAGCTTTTAGATTTACAAAGGGCTGGGAACATAATCCAGAACAGCTGGTTCCGGCTTTCCCAAGCCCAACAGTTCCATGGGGCCAAGAGCCATGTCTGTGGCTTGTTTCACTCTCTTAATGACACGTTTTGAGGAATAAAGTCTTAATTTTCTGTAGTCAGGTTTATCAATTTTTCATTTATGGTTGGTGAATTTTATGTCCTATTTAAAAAGTCCTTCCATACCATGAGGCCACATGTTTAGAAATTTTATTGTTTTACCTTTTATACTGTAACTCACAATATAGCTGAATTGATTTTTCCATATAATATGATATGGGGTCAGTTTAGCTTTTTTTTCCTATGTGAATATAATTGTCTAACACCAATTATTGAGAAAAATTTCCTGTCCCCAAAATTAATCAATTCTGTATTTATTATAAATCAAATGTTTGGATAGTCATTTAGATTCACTCATTTATCATTTCTATTGCTCATTCATTACTATATCTTTGAACTTCTATGTGGGATCTTTTAAAAATTTATTTTCTTAATTTTTATTGGAGTATAGTTACTTTTTCTGCTTCCCTGGTAAGTCAGCTGGTAAAGAATTTTCCTGCAATGCAGGAGAGCCCAGTTCAATTCCTGGGTCAGGAAGATCAGCTGGAGAAGGGATAGGCTACCCACTCCAGTATTCTTGGTCTTCTCTAGAGGCTTAGCTGGTAAAGAATCCACCTGCAATTTGAGAGACCTGGGTTCGATTCCTGGGTTGGGAAGATCCCCTAGAGAAGGGAATGGCTACCCACTCCAGTATCCTGGCCTGGAGAATTCCATGGACTGTATAGTCCATGAGGTTGCAAAGAGTCAGACACGGCTGAGCGACTTTCACTTTCCTAGTTGCTTTACAATATTGTGTTAATTTCTACTGTAAGCAATCAGCTATGTACCCTGTGTGCATGCTCAGTTGTGTCCGACTCTGAGACCCCATGGACTGTAGGTCCTTCATCTGTGGAATTCTCCAGGCAAGAATACTGGAGTAGACAGCCCTCTATTCCCTTCTCCAGGGGATCTTCCTGACCCGGGGATCCAACCTGGGGCTCCAGGATTGCAGGCATATTCTTTGCTATCTGATCCACCAGAGAAGCCCTTATATATTTTACAGATGGTATCAATAGTGAATATGTATCAGTTCCAATCTCTCGATTCCCTTCACCACTACCTACCCCCTCTCCCCCTGGTATCCACACATTTGTTCTCTATGTCTGCGTCTCTACTTTTGCTTTGCAAATAAGATGACCTGTGCCATTTTTCTAGATTTCACATATATGTGTTAATATATGAAACTTGTTTTTCTCTTTCTGACTTACTTCACTCTGTATGATGGTCTCTAGGTCTATCCCTATCTCTACAAATGACCCAGTTTTGTTCATTTTTATGGCTGCGTAATATTCCGTTGTATATATGTACCACATCTTCTTTATCCATTCATCTGTCAATGGACATTTAGGTTGCTTCCATATCCTCACTACTGTAAATAGTGCTGCAGTGAACACTGCAGTGCATGTGTCTTTTTGCATCACGGTTTTCTCTGTGTATGTGCCCCGTCATGGGATTGCTGGGTCACAGGCATAGATATTTTAAAGTCTGTGTTCAATAACTCCTATTTCTGTAGTCCCTCTAGGTCTGTTTCTATAGCCTTAGTTTTTTTTCTCTTAGCTTGTTTTCTTCTTGTGTGCCAGTTATTTCTTGTTATCACAGACTTGATGGATACAAGTTTGAGTAAGCTCCGGGAGTTGGTGATGAACAGGGAAGCCTGGTGAGCTGCAGTCCATGGAGTTGCGAAGAGTCAGACACAACTGATCAACTGAACTGAACTGATTCTTTTTGAAAAACTGTTTGCTAAAATAACTTGAGGACTAGAATGATATCACCTTCCTCCAGAAGGGATTTATGCTCGTTTCTGCTATGTATCTAGGGATGCCAACAATTGAAGTTTCCAAATCCAGCTCCAGACATGGAGAGAGTTTGAAGCTGAACTGAAGTCCCCCTGAGAACAATCTGGTATATTCAGTTTGCTCCTAGGGCAGACTTTCCCAGCCCAAGGAGAACTGGCTTCATCAGGTCACTCTCCTATATCCAGTTCATCCGTACCCTGATAAGCTCACACTCCCACTCAGGGGCAGTAAGCCCAGCAATGTGCCACCTGCAGTATGCGATGTGCCCTTCAGCCAGTTCCCGTAGAACCAACACATACTCTGAAAGGGGAAGTGGCCCCAAATGCCGTGCTTACGTCCCTGGGCTTCCGCTCTCTGTCCTAGGTCTTCTCCCCGTAGCTCATTGTGATCTTGTTAACTTACTGCTAACAGCTAACAGTGCCTTTGAGGGCACTTTTTTTGTTTGTTTTTTCTGTTAATACCTTTATTGAGATACAATTCACATGTAATACAATTCACCCATTTAAAGTGTACGAGTCAGTGGTTTTTAGTATATTCATAGAATTAGGCAACTATTACCACAGTCAATTTTAGAACATTTTCACCACCTCAGAAAGAAACCCTGTACCCTTTATCACCTACCAATTCCCTTGATCTGTGCCAAGCATCCATTAATCTACTTTCTGTCTCTATGAAATGCTTATTCATGACATTTTGTATAAGTGGAATCACATAATACAAGATCTTTTGTCTCTAACTTCATAGCGTGCTTATAAAGTTCATCCATGTTGGAGCATCTATCAGTTTTTGATTCCTTGTTGTGGCCAAATGAGATTGCATTGTGTGGAAATACTACATTTTGTTAATACATGTTCTTGATGGACATTTGGGTCATATTCACCTTTTGGCTGTTAGGAATAATGTTACTAAGAACATTCATGTTGCTGGAGAAGGAAATGGCAACCCACTCCAGTATTCATGCCTGGAGAATCCCATTGAGGGAGGAGCCTGGTAGGCTACAGTCCATGGGGTCGCAAAGAGTTGGACACAACTGAGTGACTTCACTTTCACTTCATGTTGGAGATTTTGTGTGGACAGACCTTTTCACTCCTTTGGGGAGTGGAAACCACTGGGTCACATGATGACCTGATGTTTAACTCTTTGAGGAACTGTCGTGCTTTTCCAAAGTAGCTGTACCACGTCACATTCTTGCCAGCAGGGCATCAGGTTTCTGATATGAGAGAAGTTTGCTCTTTTAAGATTTTTGTCTATCTTTCATGTTTGTTCTCAGCTGGATTGTCCTTTTAAATGACTGAATCTCCTTCACCAAGAGCAGAAGCCCTCTTAGGACTTTCAGCAGAGTGGCTCCAGTCACCAGTGTTGATTCTTTAACATTTTACATCGGATATTCCCAGTAGATAGGGGTTGTACTTGAGTGTATCCTTGATGGAAAGAGAGAGAAGAGCATTCAGCATGCTGGTTCAAGAGTTTGGGGTAACTTTGGACCACAGGCAACCTTCACTTGTAGCCCTTTGGTTTAGAGACTGGCTCAAGTAAGAAAGTTTATTCTTTTCTTTTTTTAAAAAAAAGCTCTTAATACTCTGGATTCCATGGAATCCTTTCAAAATGAATTATGTCTTTATGGATACATGTCTCTTGAAGTCATAAAAATGTATTTAAAATATCTTCTAAAAAATACCAAGCCCTAAAACATGTTTTAGATTTTGACTTCCCAACTCGGGCTATTTGGAAAATAACTGAAAAATATTTATGTGACTGAAAGAAGTTCTTTCAAGCTCCCCTTCATTACCTGAATCATTCATTAAAAATGCATCAATAGATTTTCACTGCTTTCCTGGGCTAGGCTCTGAATATTAGGAGTTTGTACTTCTTAGCCTCAGAGAATTTATAATCTAGCTAAAACCAGAGAGGTGAAAACCATCTAAAGTGATAAATATGCATAGGGTCATGTAATGAAATGTACATATATTATAGAGCCTAACAGCAAGAGAGAACATTTATGAGTTATTCTGTTTCACTGATTATTTATCAGAAACCCTCATGGCAATTCCTAGTTGTTGATTACCTTGGATTCCCTCTGAGAAAATCAAAAGTAACTGTGTAATCTAAGTGGCTTCTATTTATTAACAGTCACTAGGCCTATGAACTAAAAGTGGTATGAAATGCTAGACAAGGGGACAGACTCGGGACATAGACTGCCTGGGCATGAATTCTTATGTGGGTGTCTTCATTGGATGACTCTCGTTAAGTCACTGGACCTCCCTAGCCCTCTGTTCCTCCTTCTATAAAATAAGGGTGAGTGTACCTAGTTTATAACATGCTTGTGCAGAGCAAATGAGTTGAGGTCAATAAAGCACTGAGCGGACTTCCCTGGTGGTCCAGTGGGTAAGAATCCACCTTGTAATGCAGGAATCGTGGGTTTGATTCCTGGTCAGAAAACTAAAATCCCACATGCTTCGGAGCAACTAAACCTTCATACCACGACTGGGAGTCCGGGCACCACAGCAAACACCCAGCAGCTGCAACTAAGACCCAAGGCAGCCAAATCAATAAACACAAGAACATTTTTTTTTAATGCACTAAGAACCAATTCTGGGACATGGTAAAGCTCTCAAGCTTGAGTTCTTATTTTTCTTAATGTGTAATCATGGTTAATCATTTACTTGGGGGAACTGAGGTATAAACAGGAAAATACTTTGTGAATTATTAGCAACAACATACACATAAATGGGGAAGGAAATGGCAACCCACTCCACTATGCTTGCCTGGAGAATTTCATGGACAGAGGAGCCTGGTGGTCTATTGTCCGTGGGGGTCACAAAGAGTCGGACACGACTGAGTGACTAACACATACACATAAAAAAGGAAAGGGGAAAATCCATTTTGCTCCCAGCCAAGAGACACTTGAACCAATATCCTTCCGGCCCCGACTCACATGTGAGGTATAGAAAAGCAGTTTCCATTTTCTCCTTACAAAATATCTTCTTGATTTTTCTTACACTCCAGGCTGAAAGAATTGACTGGTGGCATTTCTTACTGAAGGCAGTTTTACTGAAAGCCTTTTTACTTTGTGTCCAGCCTTAGTGAAGAGGGTTCAGTTGTGTCCGCATCACCTGAACTCTTCTTGGTCATATGCTGTACCCCCACCAGCTCAATCCTCAGTCCTCTCCTCCTACACCTAACTGCAACATTTAACTCTGCTTATTGCATTCATCTCACTACATTTATTAAATAGCCTGGGATAGTACTTGAATAGAATTGTATTGATATTTATCAATCACTGGAGAAGGAACTAGCAACCCACTCCGGGTTTCTCTCCCAGAAAATCCCATGAATGGAGGAGCCTGGCGGGCTGCAATCTGTGGGGTCACAAAGAGGCTGACACTGCTGAGTGACTGAGCACTATGTACCCCAACATTCCATCTTGTTAAAATCTGTGTGATGTGCTTAGTTGCTCAGTCATGTCCAACTCTGTGACCCCATGGACTTGTAGGCTGCCAGGCTCCTCTGTCCATGGGATTCTCCAGGCAAGAATACTGGAGTGGGTTGTCATGCCCTCCCCCAGGGAATCTCCCCAGCCCAGGGATCGAACCCAGGTCTCGCACATTGTAGGCAGATTCTTAACTGTCTGTGCCACCAGGAGAGCCCGAGAATACTGGAGTGGGTAGCCTATCCTTTCTCTAGGGGAATTTCCCAACCCAGGAATCAAGCCAGGGTCTCCTTAAATTGATCTAAAATGGACATTAAAAAATTACTTTTCTTAATTTTATGCTTTCATTAAAAAAAATTTTTTTTAACTTTCCCTAATTTTAAGTTCCATTCATCAGGCAACTTTTCTTCTGCCTCAACTTTGATGTTGATATTTCTAAACATTTTGTCCTCAGGTTTTTTATTTGCCCTCACTTTCTTCCTAAGAAATCACATCCATGCCAAGGATTTCCTTCCCCAGTTCTCTGCATCTTTTGTTTAGAATTTCCTCCCAAGTCCAAACTTCCATCCAGCCTCCTGCTGGACTATTCCCCATGGTGTATCACACAAGCTCCTCAAATTCAGCATGTCTAAAGTGACTAAGACTCTTCCTCTCCAAATTGTATTTCCCTTGAAATACCCTGATTATCCTTTACTGACTGAATCACTCAAGTGAGAAACTCCAGAGTTCACCTGCTTATACAACTGTAGCTCCACTGCTGGTGGCTCAGTTGAGAGTCTCATCCTTCCTCACCTGGAGTATTACAGCAATCACTTGTCTTGCCTCCAGTTTTTATTTTTCTTTATTTTTAATTTTTAAAAACATTTTTATTTCTTTATTTATTTGGATGCCTGGTGGTGGGAGGAGGGCACCCTCCCTGCACATGGGTCAGGCGGCTGCATCCCACACCCAGGTCAGGCAATCCTGCCCTCACCCTGACCCCCCAACTCCCACCAGCTCCAGAGACTGTGCCGTCCTGGGGGTTCCTCTGTCACTCAAATTCCCTAATCACCCCGTTGGAAGGTGCGGTCTGTTTCCTGCTGGGACTCCATAGGGCCAGGCAGGCCCTCTTAGGGTGGACTCAGAATCCAAACTGTTGACATCAAAATCATGTCTCCATCCTCCTAGCTATGATTCTAGGTCCCCCATCACTTCTCTAGGCCTCACTTTCCTCATCTGTGAAATGGGCACAAAACTGTTACCACCCGCCCATCTCCTCTCCCCTTCCCCTGCTCTCTCTCCTCCTTCCTTACCTCCTCCCCCTCCTCTCCCTCCCTCTCCCCGTCCTTCCACATATCCTTCCCCACCTTCCCCTCCTCCTCCTGAATTTCCCCCACTTTCGCCCCCAGGAGTCTCACTTCACAGCTCTCCATCTGGGCAGCCGACGCATGGTCTCTGGGTAGATGTGCAGGGAGTTTAGGTTCAGGCTGGCAGCTTTCAGCTCTAAGCCTGGGCCCTGATGAAGAAGTGAATGTTAATCATTAATATAATTTCTTTGCAGAGAAGCATAAGATTTTACAGCTGGAAGCAGCCTTAGAGAATTGTGATAACCCACAAGTTAACAATTGTGGAAACAGCGGGCTCTTGCCATCCCTAAAGTCACAGGGCTGGTTGGCCAGTTGCTGACTGTGCTGGTCCCACCATCCCAAGCCCTTCTCCTAAACTCTTTTTAAACTTTTGAGTTTGTAAATGCATCTCCTAGATGAGTGAGAATAGCCCAGCCCTGCAATTTCACTCTGGGTGGATAGACCTCTCCCCCGGTGAGCTAAGGAAAACCAACCCTAACAGTAATAATCATTATTGCCCTAGGGCTTCCATCACTGCTTCTGTTTGTATCCTGCACTTTTTCTAACCTCTTAAGAACTGGCAAATGAGGAGAAGCCAATTTCAGCAGAAAGGATCTCCCATGGAAACTCAGAGATGCTCAGGCTTCAGATAATGGGGTCTGGAGGTAGGGCCTGGGCTGATGGGAGACCCAGAGCCCCATGGTGATGCCGCAGGCTCCTGACACAATTTGGAGCCTGATGTAAATGAGCAGTGACTGCATGGACTTGTCTTTGCCAGTCACTGCCAGAAAACTCAGAACCATTAAGTCATTGGGTCTCTGAGTTCTGTACCTGGAGGCCCAGCCTCGAGGACAGGGTACTCACATTTGGTGACCTGTTCCCCCATTCCCCAACTCTGGGCCTGGACAGATCTGGGGGTGTTCAGACCTGATAAACAGCTCCAGGGGAATGGCCAGCCTTGCTCTGAAGCCTGGGCAACTGGGAGACAGAAAGGTCTTTTGTTAAGGCTTTTAGAAGGCAGGAGAAGTTTGGGGCTGGGGTGTTAAGCAAGGAAGGGCTGAGGGAGTTCTGCAGCAGCAGACACGTGGGGAAGCTTGAGGAGGAGAAGGCAGGTGGGAAGAAGACGGTTCAGCATCCTTGTGGTCCCTGAGTTTTCTGATCAGGGGATCCTCAGAGTGGCAGTCCTTGACTCCAGGACCTCTTCCTGAAGCTGATAATGAATATGGAGCTGGAAGCTTAGTGGCTCTGAGTCAGGTTAGAGGGGGCGGGGGTACATGAGGACGATCATTCATCCCCAAAACTTGCAGCACACATCTTCTGTCTCCCGGAAACCAGATGCAGGGCTGGACCAGGAGGCAGAAGGACCAGCCCCCACCCGTAGCCCTATCCCGGGCCACTGCACACTGCCGCCTGGGGCCCCAAGGTCATGTTGCTGACAGAGCCTCCTGTTTCAGGGATGAGAGGGAGGAAGAACCCCCGTTCCTTGCTGTCCTTGTCTCCACTCTCCTTGCTCTGATGACCTTGAAGAGCCTTCCGTTCCTTCTGTCCCAGTTAGGTTTCCATGGGAACCTGAGTGGCAGCATCATCATTCTGCTGAGGTGAGATGCCCCCAGGATGCTGTGAATACCCAGGAGAAAATGATCAGAGAAGAATACACCATCTCAGAAATTACCCTGCAGGGCGCTTCCTAATATTCTGCTTCCAACATCTCCTGGGTTAGGTCCTTCGTTTTTTGTCCTCAAGTTCAGGGAGCCCACTGGGAATGGGCATTTGGTCTGGATCTTTGGTCCTTAGTATCTGTTCTGCTCCTGGTTGGTGTGATAATCATTTACTCCATTAATTCCTGGGTGAGGATCATGAGAAGATGAAGTCATTTGATATCCTCTCAATAAATCCCAGGTGGCACAGTGTTAAAGAATCTGCCTGCCAATGCAGGAGGTGTGGGTTTGACCCCTGGGTCAGGAAGATCTCCTGGAGAAGGACATGGCAACCCACTCCAGTATTCTTGCCTGCAAAACCCCCATGGACAGAGGAGCCTAGTGGGCTATAGTCCACGGGGTCACAAAGAGTGGGACACAACTGTTTGACTGAGAACCACAAAAAATTCAGACAACTAAGTGTGGTGCCTTGAGGCCTGTCCTCTCCCCAAATTTGTCCCCTGACCAAGTGACTTCGAGACAGAGTCATGAATGGCTGTAGATATATTTTATTTGAACTTCTCAAAAAAACCTAGTGATATGTTTAAGAGTGGTCACTTACAGTCAAATTGATTGACAGGCACTGGACTTTCTGGAATGAGCCATGGGCTGCTCAGCAGGCCCCTAGACAATGGGACAGATTCAGAATAAGCCATCTCCTAATCATGGTTCTTGCAGAGTAGTTGAGAACGCGGACTCTGGAGCCTGTCTGCCTGAGTTCAAATCCTGGCTCTGCCATTTAGGAGCTGGGTGAACCTGGGCAGGGCACCTAGCCTGTCTGATTCTCAGTGTCTTCATCCATAAAATGGGATGATGATGGTTTCTATCTTATAAGTGACTGTATTAAAAGAATTAATACACACAAAATGCTCAGAACAGTACCTGTACATGGCAAGTCTTAGCCATCTTATTGTTATCATAATTATCCTACTTTATTCATTCTGAGATGCATTTTTTCCTGTTTTGATATCTCTGAAATATGAAGGGGTGTGTGTGTGTGTGTGTGTGTGTGTGTTTCTGTTTCCTGGGAACATAAAATATTGTGTATCTATAATGGATTGTGTTTCAGACTCAATTAAATTTATTATAATCATTTTTAAGATCTCATCTCTAGCACAGTGTCTGGTCAGTAATGAGGACACCATATACTTTTGCAAAGACTAAATAAATTCTCTCTAGGTCTTTTCTTCCTGGAGTCCTAGTAATGAAAGGTTTGCCATTGTGACCATCAGTGTGGGCCCCACTCAGTCGGGCAGACAGATAGCGCTGATAGTAGAGGTGCAGCCATCCCCTTCCCTTCTCCTTGGCCCTCAGGACAGACATTCCAGCTGGTTCTGCAACACTGGGGAGATAAGGAATCTCAGTGTCTGTACCATCTGGCAACCAGAGGGAGTTCTGTGTCTGTGTTAGAGTTCTTCAGATAAACAGAACCAATAGGATGTGTGCTTAGGTTTGTTTTAAAGAATTGCTCATGGGATTACCTGGCTGGCAAATCCAAAATCTGCAGAGTAGGTTGGCAGGCTGGAGCCCCAGGAAGAAGACAATATTCCAGTTCAAGTTTGCTGCAGAATTCCTTGCTTGGGAAAGGTCAGTGCTTCAGCTGACTGGAGAGGCCCACCCACGTTATAAAGGGCAGTCTGCTTTGCTCAAAAGCCACTAATTTGTGGAACTTCCCCAGTGGTCCAGTGGTTAAGACTCTGCTCTGCCACTGCAAGGGGCATGAGTTCGATCCCTGGTTAGGAAACTAAGATCCCACATACAGCACAGTTCAGCTGAAAAAACACAGCAACAACCAAACACCAAAGTCTGCTGATTTAAATGTTAATTTCATCAAAAACAGCCTCACAGAAACATCCAGAATAATGTTTGACCCAATATCTGGGTGCCTTAGCCCAACCAAGTTGATATATGAATTCACCATTGCAGAGACTTATAGGGGAGATTTCTAGAGTGTAGGGCCTGCATTTGTTAAGGACCATCCTTTCCATGGAGAGATCACGCCTCCTCCCTTGTGAATTCCTGATGGGCTCAGTGAGATTTCACAATAGTCTCTTCTGTAATCTCCACAACAATCCTGCACAGTAGGCAGGAATAACTTCATTTTTTAAATGAAGAAAAAGAATCTGAGGCTAAGTGTCTTATTAGTAGGTACCTCTGGGATCTCATTCAAGAAGAATGAGATTGCCTCATTCAAGCCAGGTTTCTCTGACTCTAGCTCTTGCTTGTCAAGGGTACTAGTAGTGTTTACTGTTGCTATTACATTATGATATTAAACACCAATGCTTACTTTGTTTCAGGCACTGTTCTAAGCACTTTATATACATTAACTTTCTAAATTAACTCAATTTCCTAATCTGCTCCTAGAATTCCAAAGATGGATGTGACAAACAAGTCATCTGGAGGTGAGAAATGCCTGCTGTCAGCATTGCCTGGGCATGGCCAGGGGAGGGCTCTTTGCTTCCTGAGGCTAGTTATCTCTCTCCCTCCTGCCAAGCTTCTTTCCTGCTATTTTCACTGAGCAACTGATTAATGCCTGTGCAGGGCAGACATGCCCACTCCATGGTGTTCTCACCTCGTCACTTCTTTGCACCTTCTAATGGCTTCTGAGATTAGCTCCTATCTTAGTTTGCCACATTTAATGAGGAGTGGGGACTTTGACAGGAACCAGGGATGCTGTCAACATCCCTGGCTCTCCAAGGTCCACCATCCTGCTCTCTAGTTTTACACTTTTTTTTTTTTTTGGCTGTGTTGTGTGGCTTGTGGGATCTAAGTTCCCCAACCAGGGATTGAACCCATGCCCTTGGCAGTGAAAGCATGGAGTCCTAACCACTAGACCACCAGGGAATTTCTGCACTTCTTAATCGCCAGTAGCTCAGCCCTACCATCCTCCTGAGAAATGAGGACCTTGTTTGCAGGACCTGCATCTCTGAGCATCACTTAAGGGCTGGAGTCTGTTGTGCATAGGGGAGCTGTGAGGTGTTCTCCTTACCTTGACTCCTGTATGGGTTCATTTCTGCCATAAAATCCCTTTATCTTTCACATCAGACCAGAGTTTTGTGTTGAGGGCATCACAATGAAGGAGAGGAAATGCTGCCTTGATGGACAGGCCAGCTGGTAGATATTCAGCACATCCAGAGAACAAAGTCATCATTTGGTGTGAGTGGTGAGTGCCACAAAGCCCCTGGCCATTAAGTGGGATGAGGAGGATGGAGGTCTGGTTTGGGGAAAAAGAAAAAGGCAATTGCCCTTCATCTGAGCAATGAAGGATGAACAAGATTTTACAGGGGTGAAGGGAAGGGAGAAGAAAGCAGTGGGAAAAACCTGGGAAGAGTGAAATGTCCCGTGAAGAGGGATTCTCCACTGTACTAAGCATCCTACCCTCCCCTTTTTTTCTGGGGTCCTCTGATGATCCCTTCAGTGGTGGGCATCCTCTGCTTTCTCTTCCTTGGTTGATGTTTCTCATCAGCATTTAAGCATGCTGAGTCTCTATTATCTTTAAAACAGCTGCACACAAATCACAACTCTTAAACTGTCTCCCCCTACTCCTTTTCTCTCCAGACACCCACTGCCCTAGTTACCACTTTCATCCAGTAGCTCAAGCTCCAAAAGAGGGAGTCAGTCTTTACATCCCTCACTAGTCTGTCCACTTTTCTCATTCCTTACCAGGTCTTGCCAGTTTAACTCTTAAATATCACCTGAAGCTGTCCACTTTTTATAGTAATGGTTAATTTTGTGCGTCCACTTGACTAGCTACAGAAAGTCTAGATTAAGCATTGTTTCTGGGTATGAAGTTGGCATTTGAAGTACCAGACTCCATAAAGTAGACTGCCCTCCCCAATGTGAACAGACATCCTCCAGTCCAGCAAGGGCTTGAATAGCGCAAAAGGCAGAGGCAGGAGGAATCTACCTATTTTTCCTGCCTCATTGATGACCTGGGACCTCGCACACCATCCTCTCCTGCTCTGGGACTGGGGTTGATGCTACTGGCTCCCTTGGCTTCCCAAACGGTGGACTCAGACTGAATCACACTAATATCACCAGCAGATGGCAGCTCATGGGGCTGCTCAGCCTTCATAATCACATGAGCCAATTACACACACACACACACACACACACACACACACACACACACATGTCCCCTGCTGATTCTACTCCTCTGGAGAACCCTGACTAATACAGATGTGGGTACTGACAGTGGTGGTAAAGAAACAGAGTTTGAAGGATGAGTTTTCTGAATTGGTTGTGGGTTTCTGGAATTGGTTGTCTAATTTGATTGGAATTTAAAATGCTAATCACTCTATTTCCAGAAGTAGAGAGAGCACTGATAGTTCATGACATGAGCTGTTTACAAAGATGTGCAAAGCATCTGCATTGGAGACTCCTAGTCAGTAGCTCAGACTGTAAAGGATCCACCTGCAATGCGGGGGACCTGGGTTGGGAAGATCCCCTGGAGGAGGGCATGACAACCCCCTCCAGTATTCTTGCCTGGAGAATCCCCATGGAGAGGGCAGCCTGGCGGACTACAGTCCATGTGGTCGCGAAGTCAGACACGACTGAGCGAATAAGCACAGTCGAGTAAGATACAAGATGCTGGGTGACTGTGTCTATGACACCTTTGAACATTTTTGGAAAACTTTTCTGGAAATGAATATAATAACCTCATCTGGCTGCTCCTAACATCACTGGACAAAGAGGAAAAAGAAAAGATGAGCTCTGGGTTTTGAATTCCCAGCTCCAGTGCCACAGGTAAACCTGAGTGTGTGTGGGTGTGCCCGGATGAGACCCTCAGCTCCCGGCGCTGCAGGCAGAGACAGCTGGAAGTCCAATTCAGATCTCATTCTGCTGACTTACTCCCTAAGCTGAACTCCCAGCCTCCTGGGAGCGTCTGTTGTTAAGGTGAGGGCCTTGGTGGGGGAAGAATAGGGTCCGGAGTTGGAGTGGAGGAGGTCATGATGAAGCCAGGACTCAAGGTCATCTTCACCAGTGAAAGAGGACTCCCCACCCCCAGCGGCAGTGGCATCCTCATCCCGAGGATGTCAGTCTTTCCACCTCCTTCTGAGGGGAGTCCCCCTGCATTGCTTGAAGGAAGTGTGATGGCCTCCCCTGAGGCATTTGTCTTGCAAGACAATATGATCCTCTTCCTGCAACCCAGCCCCGCTGCATATGCACACAACACACAAAGTCTGTTGCATTAATATATTTACAACATATTGTATATATGTGTATATCTGTGCAAGTGCTCAGTAGCTGAGTCCTGACTCTTTGCAGCCCCATGGACTGTAACACACCAGGCTCCTCTGTGCGTGGGATTTTCCAGGCAACAGTACTGGAATGGGATGCTACTTCCTACTCCAGGGGATCTTCCCAACCCAGAGATGGAAACTGTGTCTCTTGCTCTCTTGCATCTCCTGCATTAATAGGCAGATTCTTTACCACTCTTGCCACCTGGGAAGCCCGTGTGTGTGTGTGTGTGTGTGTGCGTGTGTACACATGCCTTGTGCATTCACCCTCTGGCTGCCCTGTCCAAGTGGTAGGGTAGGGGACCCCTCCCCTCCAAGATCAACTGATGGTGGTGGCTGAAGAAGCAAGGAGGTTGGAGGGACCCAGTGGGGCTCTGAGCACGGCTGGCCTCTGAATTACTCTGAACTGTGGACGCTGAGCCCTCCCTCGGACCTGTCGCCCTGTGTGGAGGAGCAAAGGGGACCTGAACCCTGTCGACCAGGAGGGGCCCCTGCCTGGCTGCCCTATGCCAGAGCGTGGGTATGAAGCATGGATGGGTTGTGTCTCATAACCCCACCCCAAACCCTGAGCAAAGACTTTGCTCAGTGCCGGGCATGTGCTCCGTACATCCGAGGAGAATTAGGGAGTGAAGAAAAGGCTGAGATCAGTTGCCAAGGAGGAGGAAGCAGGCAGGGGAGGTGGAAGGCCCTCACAGTCAGGGACAGCCCTGCTCAGAGGGCCACCCATGAAACAAGGCCCTCAGGTGCAGAAGCCAAAGGTACCTTGGCCCAGGAGGTGCTTGGAAGATCGGGTGGAAAACACTGGGATGGGGAAGTATAAAGGAAGAGGAAAGAGAAGGGAGTGAGTGAAAGGTGGGGGAGGCCAGGATGCCTCCTTTAGAGGCTAGCTCAAGGGAGGGCAAACCAGAGGGGACAGGAGGGTGGACAAAGAAGGTTCCCTTCTCTGCAGCTGTCCTGTGATTTCCAGGGAGAGGAGCCAGTCTTTAAAGATATGCCACTTTGAATGAGGCCCTTCCCAGGAAATCTCATAGAATTCTGTGACATTCCAGGAGGTGGTTATCACTGTCCTCCAGCAGGGAAAGAGATGTAGAGGCTTAATCTGACTGAAAAGGCTTTTCTTTTCCCAGGACGGTGTGCACACTCCAAGTTCAGACAGAGATGCTTCGTGCTTTCGCACCTTCTGCTCCTCGGCTGTGTGGCATTTAAAGATAATGGTGAGGTATTAATGCAACCACAGGATATTAATGTTCGTGCATGGCTTTTTTTCTATTTATAGCTCTCACTGGAATCTGTGAATAAGACGATGCTTATTATAATCAACTCAGAGGTCACGAAGGAAAAAGTGAGTCAAAGAATTAAGAATTAACGGTGGCTGCACATCTTGGAGGGGTGTATCTGTGTGTAAATGGTGAGCGAAAAAGTCACCTTTGTGGACTTGAAAAAATATCCACTACCTAAGTGTTGAGAGTTATGTTTTACTTGGTGGGGAATTTTTAGGACTTGAAGCCTGGGAGACAACATCTCAAGTGACCCGCTCGAGGAGAGGAGGAGAGGAGCCAGTTTATATAGAAGTTTTAAAACAAAAGGCAGGTAATCTGAACAACAAAGATTATTGTTAATTAAAGAAAACCAGATAACCCAAGGTAAGAAATTTAGCGCTTTTCTATGTATGGGAAGATGCAAGAGTCTGGGCTCACTGAAATTGTTCCCTTGATATGCACCTCATCTATCTGGGGCCAGTATCCTCTGTTTTCACATCCTGAGTTCCTCAGCACTCACCGTAGGGAGTGGCTGAAGTCTGATGGCCACTAGATGGCAGGTATTTTTTCCTTCCTAAGTTCCCTCGGGGCTCACCAGCTCACCTTCGTGGTGGCTACAATCACTGTGACTGTGATATCCTTGTTCAGGATATGGCGGGAAATATTCCATTTCTCACTATCTATTGGGATTTTTTCTAAAATATGCCTGAAGGATTTTGCTACAGAAATTTGAAGCACAAATGTCATGGAAATGGAAGGGTAATGATGGGTGGTCACCCTGGAAACGAAAAGCATGACTCATGATACAAGAAGACCATCTTTAACTGAATAAAACAAATAAAATGAAACTCCTTGGGACAGTTCATTGAGTTGTAACCAAGGGTGCTTCGGGTTTACCTTCCAGAGCAGGCTATTCTAGGTATAGTGATTATAAATTAAGATGAGGGGCAGTAATGTAGGAATCTAATTTTAGATGGTGTATTGATCAAGTTCTCCGCCCCTAGTTAATTTCTTAGCTTCTCTTCCCTGAGGTCTCAGACGGCAAGAGAAGTCCATTGTTGCATTCAATGTACCTTTCTGCCCACCAGCTATTTCAAAGAATTCAACAATCTTTTCTCTACTTGATGTGAAAAATGCAAATTTGTAAGGAGAATATGGAAATTCACTCTTTTAAGCTAGCTACACGTCAGACATCACAATATAAAGCAGGGAGGTGACATGGAGTTTAAAAGGATGCTTCAAAAATGAAAATAGGGCATTTAAATGGGCAGTGGAAATCAAAAGAAGTTGCAAAGCTATAGTGTGAAAAAGAAGTAATTAGGAGAGAAATTCAGAGTAATCTAGGTCATGTGACACACAAGAAAGAAAGAATAACAGGCCATATTCAGAGGGAAAAGAAGAAGTTATCAGCTTTGCAAATACATCATCTATACCATTTTCCTAGATTCCACATATATGTGTTAATATACAATATTTGTTTTTCTCTTTCTGACTTACTTCACCTGTATGACAGTCTCTAGATCCAGCCATGTCTCTGCAAATGGCATAATTTTGTTCCTTTTTAATAGCTGAGTAATATTCCACTGTATATATGTGTCACATCTATATCCACGCCTCTGAAAAAAAGAGGGAAAATATAGGAGTTTTGGAACAAAGGGTAGGTAGTCAAGAACATCAAAAGATTACCATTAATCAAAGAAACCAGATATGTCAAGTTAGGAAATTTAGCATTTTTCTATGTATGGGAAGATGTAAGAGTGTGTGTGTGTGTGTGTGTGTGTGTGTGTGTCTGTGTCTGTGTGTGTGTGTGTGTGCACGCATGCTCAGTTGTGTCCAACTCTTTGTGACCCCATAGACTGTAGCCCTTCAGGCTTCCCTGTCCGTGGGAGTTTCCAGGCAAGAATACTGAAATGGGTTGCCATTTCCTACTCCAGGGGTTCTTCCCTACCCAGGGATTGAACCCGCATCACTTGAGTCTCCTGCATTGGCAGACAGATTCTTTACCACTAGAGAGTCCCTTGGACTGCAAGGAGATCCAACCAGTCCATCCTAAAGGAGATCAGTCCTGGGTGTTCATTGGAAGGACTGATGCTGAAGCTGAAACTCCAATCCTTTGGCCACCTCATGCGAAGAGTTGACTCACTGGAAAAGACCCTGATGCTGGGAGGGATTGGGGGCAGGAGGAGAAGGGGATGACAGAGGATGAGATGGCTGGATGGCATCACCGACTCGATGGGCATGAGTTTGAGTAAACTCGGGGAGTTGGTGATGGACAGAGAGGCCTGGCGTGCTGCGATTCATGGGGTTGCAAAGAGTCGGACACGACTGAGCGACTGAACTGAACTGACTGAACTGAGTGCCACCTGGGGTTGGACCAAGATAAGAGTCTGGGTTCACTGAAATAATTCCTTTGATACGCACCTCAGCTATCTGGGGCCAATATTCTGAGTTTCCTCAGGGTTCACCAGCTCACACAGATGACTGTAGTATCCTTGTTTACTGCTATGGCAGGAAATATTTCATTTCTCAGTCCCATCTTAAGCCATTTGGCATGGACCCAATGTGCTCATGAACATTTAGATAAGACTGAACTTCAAGGACCTTCTGGTATGAACCAAATGGCTCATGGGGGTTTTTGACAGCATGCAAAGTCCTGCAAGGGGCCTCAAGGAGCAGGCTTCCACCTGCTTTTCTTTCTACCTTTTCTTGCTTCAAGGACAATTTCATCTGTGAACCCAGCTCCAACTCCCACTTTTATGCTGACAGAATCTACTGTTCTATCCTCTGGGCTCCAAACGTATATGTTCAAATGGCTAATTTTGAGTGTCCTCTAACATGCCTTGAACTTCCCTGGAGCTCAAATGGTAAAAAATGTGCCTACGACGCAGGAGACCAGGGTTCGATCCCTGGGTTGGAAAGATCCTCTAGAGAAGGGAATGGCAATCCACTCCAGTATTCTTTCCTGGAGAATTCAATGACAGAGAAGTCTGGCGGGCTACAGTTCATGGGGTTGCAAAGAGCTGGATGCAGCTGAGCGACTAACACACAAACATGCCTCAAAAAAGGCAAAGGCACAAATGTAGTGGTTTGGCCTGAAAGTAAACACTTACTCATCTGTCCCCTTCCACCGCTACCCAGGTTAGTTAACTCTGAAAGCCAAAGGCCTGGGGCTCCTCCCTAACCTACCTCTCCCCAGGGTCCCAGCCTTCTGTTCACTATGCCTCTTGTATTTTCTCATCTACTCACATTGTTTCAGATCCTCTGCTGCCTTGTTAGTTCACGTCACCATCATTTCTCACGCCACTGGCTTCCTAATACATCCTCTTGCTACGCTCCACTCTTAATCAAGAGTAATTATTCTAAAACTGATCATCATTTGATAGTGTTGTTACGGAGTCCAAGTTCACTCTGCTCACTATACAACAATGAATTGGAGACAAAGTGTTGAGGTGAGGAATATGACTTTATTCAGAGAGCCAGCTGACTGAGAAGATGGCAGACAAATGTCTTAAAATAACCATCTTATCAGGGTCTTGATGCCATGTTCTTTTATAGATCAGAGATGGGAGGAAATGAGGAAACAAAGTAAAAAGGCCATTAATCTTGCAAATATCTCCTAGAGATAGGGAGGGCCTGGTGTGCTACAGTCCATGGAGCTGCAAAGAGTCGGATATGATTTGGCGACTGAACAACAACAACAATATCTCCTAGAATGACAAGCCTCAGGTAGGAGATGTGTTCATTTCTTTCTTCCTGCCATCTACAGGTGGACAGGGTTCTGAACAAAGGTGCTTTAGTTTAACAGTCTGGCAGAGGGGCAGGGTCCTCTGAGGCAGGCCATTATGTCAGTTCAGTTCAGTCTCTTAGTCATCTCCGACTCTTTACGACCCCATGGACTGCAGGATGCCAGGACTCCCTGTCCATCACCAACTCCCGGAGCTTGCTCAAATTCATGTTCATCAAGTCGGTGATGCCATCCAACCACCTCATCCTCTGTCATCCCCTTCTCCTCCCTCCTTCAAGCTTTCCCAGCACCAGGGTCTTTTCTAATAAGTCAGCTCTTTGCATCAGGTGGCCAAAGTGTTGGAGCTTCAGCTTCAAATTCAGTCCTTCCAATGAATATTCAGGAGTGATTTCCTTTAGGATTGACTGATTGGATCTCCTTGCAGTCCAACTTCTCCTTAAGACTCTCAAGAGTCTTCTCCAACACCACTGTTCAAAAGCATCAATTCTTTGGCACTCAGCTTTCTTTATAGTCCAACTCTCACATCCATACATAAATACTGGAAAAACCATAGCTTTGACTAGACAGATCTTTGTTGGCAAAGTAATATCTCTGCTTTTTAATATGTTGTCTAGGTTAGTCATAACTTTTCAAAGAGCAAGTGTCTTTTAATTTCATGGCTATACTCACCATCTGCAGTGATTTTGGAGCCCCCAAAATAAAGTCTCTCACTGTTTCCATTGTTTCCCCATCTATTTGTCATGAAGTGATGGGACCAGATGCTATGATCTTCCCTTTCTGAATGTTGAGTTTTAAGCGAACTTTTTCACTCTCCTCTTTCACTTTCATCAAGAGGCTCTTTAGTTCTTCACTTTCTGCCATAAGGGTGGTGTCGTCCACATATCTGAGGTTATTGATATTTCTCCCGGCAATCTTGATTCCAGTTGTGCTTCATCCAGTCCAGCATTTCTCATGATGTACTCTGCATATAAATTAAATAAGCAGGGTGACAATATACAGCCTTTAATGTACTCCTTTCCTGATTTGGAAACAGTCTATTGTTCCATGTCCAGTTCTAACTGTTGCTTCTTGACCTGCATACAGATTTCTCAGGAGGCAGCTCAGGTGGTCTGGTGTTCCCATCTCTTTCAGAATTTTCCACAGTTTGTTGTGATCCACGCAGTCAAAGACTTTGGTGTAGTCAATAAGGCAGAAATAAATCTGTTTCTGGAACTCTCGCTTTTTCGATGATCCAGCAGATGTTGGCAATTTGATCTCTGGTTCCTCTGCACTTTCTAATCCAGCTTGAACATCTGGAAGTTCTCAGTTCATGTACTGTTGAAGCTTGGCTTGGAGAATTTTGAGCATTACTTTGCTAGCGTGTGAAATGAGCACCATTGTGTGGTAGTTTGAACATTCTTTGGCATTGGCTTTCTTAGGGATTGGAATGAAAACAGACCTTTTCCAGTCCTGTGGCCACTGCTGAGTTCTCCAAATTTGCTGGCATATTGAGTGCAGCACTTTCACAGCATCATCTTTGAAATAGCTCCACTGGAATTCCATCGTCTCCACTAGCTTTGTTCATAGTGATATTTCCTGAGGCCCACTTGACTTCGCATTCCAGGATGTCTGGCTCTGGGGGAGTGATCACACCAGCGTGGTTATCTGGGTCATGAAGATCTTTTTTGTTTAGTTCTTCTGTGTATTCTTGCCACCTCTTCTTAATATTTTCTGCTTCTGTTAGGTCCATGCCATTTCTGTCCTTTTTTGTGCCTATCTTTGCATGAAATGTTCCCTTGGTATCTCTAATTTTCTTGAAGAGATCTCTAGTCTTTCTCATTCTATTGTTTTCCTCTATTTCTTTGCATTATTACGTATGGTTATACTAAGAAGAGCAATAAAAAGCAAGTCAAAGAAACAGTTCCAATTGTATGCAGTCAGAATTGGCTTTTCCCTACAACGCTGTTATCTGCATCACCATGGTAGCCTTGTTTAGCCCAGATCCTGCCACCCTCCAGCTCTGAGCACCCAGACGGTGCCTCCCACCCTCCCTTTAGGTCTTCCAGAACAATTTTCTCCCTTCACAATGTGAGTCTTCCTCAAAGCAATCCCACCCCCGAGGGCTTTTCTTCACCTTCTCTTCCTGATTAAGTCCTTCTCATGCTTCAGATCTCAGCTCAAATGCTGCTTCTGCCGACCAGAGAAGATCCCCTGGCATATGCTTTTTATGATTTGATTGCAACATATACACAGGACAGATAAAAAAATTCACATTTGTGTGAACTCATTGGATGAGTGCCTGCCTCTCCGCTGGAATAGAAGCTCCTTGAAGACATAAGTTGTGTCTCTTTTGCACAGTGTGGGGACTCCAGTCTTGAGTGCTGTCCTGGGTCCACGGTGTCCTCACTGCCTGGGACGGATGCTTAGTGGAGTTTGCTCAAGGCTGGGTGTGTGAGTGAGAGGACTAGCTCCCTCTGTGGCCTTGAAGTTCCTGTTGGGAAACACTGCCTCCCTCTGGCCGTCCTTGGGGATGTGAAGGAGAGAGGCGGCGAGGCAGGAAGCAGGGTGGCCAGAGCTTTTCCAGGTCTGTAGAGGAAAGACTGTGATTCCTGTTTTCACTTGGAGAATCAAAAACAACCTAGAAACTGTGCTCACAATCGTAACATCAGAAAAAGAGGTGAATGGATCCAGTCCATGCCTATGTGTTAGCCTGGAGGAAGTCAAGAAAAATCCCAATACTCAGACTGCTCTTTATAGAATAAACTGAAGACAATCACCATGATCTGAAAGTGATCGGTGTGGAGGGTATAAAGGTTTGGCCTGGAATGCCTTTTAATAGCAAATTCTACATGTGCTAAATCATTAATACTCATTTGATGGCAAATCATTAATTTTATAGCCAACACCTGCATTTGGAGTCTTTCGATAATTTTTCATGAATGTGTTCATGTATTTCACCTCATCCTTTCCTCTAGTCACCAACATGGGGCATTTCTGTGCCTATAAAACAGATTTGAGATGAGTGGTCAGTGAGATGAATCTGAGAGCAACTTCCATTTAACTTGGCTGTGGGTTTCTAAAGGGCAGGGCCCATGGCTCACTCAGCTATTTCCCCAGTTCCTGGCAGGATGCTCAGAACATAGGAGGCACTCATAGGAGGAAGTGATTATGAATTATGTCTGGCCTGAAAGGATGCCTAGAAAGACTACTGGGGACATCCTAATTCCACTCATATAGAAGCATCTCCTAAATCCTTTCATCTGTAAAGGTTTCAGTTTTGTTGCTGTTTTAAATGCAAAGTCATCGTCATATGCAGAGAAGGAAGTAAGTTTAACCTGGGGGCTAATATCCTTGGAGGAGCCTTTAGAGAAACAACTCTAGGGAGAAACAAATCTAGGGAGCAACTATGGAAGGGGGTGGGGAGGGTGGGTATCTCTGTGTCTAGGTTTGAAACTGCGGAGGGAAAGCCTGCAGAGGGGAGGGATCTGGAGCAGAGTGAGAGCCAGGTTTCTCTGGGCATCACACACGCACCAGTTTCTGAGGTGTTGCACGCATTTCATTCACGCGAGCAGCCCTTTAAAGAAATTTCCTTCTTTAAAGTGGAAACTTTAAAGGCTTTGAAAAGAGGCAAGTTTTCCTTTTCGGATGCTGCCTGCAAATGTTGCAGAGAAGAGAGCCTACTATGTACGTGAGATGAATGGGAAGAGCTCAAGGTCAGAGCAGGAGGAGGGATTTCTTCATGTTCTGTTTTTCAAAAATTATTTATTTGTTTTTTCATGTTTGGCTGTGCTGGGTCTTTGATGCTGCCCACAAACTTTCTGCAGTTGAGAGGAGCAGGGCTGACTCTAGGTGTTGGGCTCTTCTTGTGGGGCAAGGGCTCTAGGGGTGAGCCTAGTGGTTGTAGTACACGAACTGGGCTGTTGCCCCTCAGCACGTGGGATCTTCCTCAGACCAGGGATCAAACGTGTGTGTCCGGCATTGGCAGGAGAATTCTTTACCACCGAGCTGCCAGAGAAGCCCTGATGAGTAGTTTTTAACCTCTAACCGATGAGATGGTGTTGGAAGGCCTAGCATGCCTCTACCAAGACTGAAGGGAGCGGTCAGGATGGACCTGGGTCCAGATTCTCCTGCTCTCGTGGACCCACTGGGACCCTGGGGGGCTTGTGGAGAAGAACAGCTCCTCCATGGGATTCTCTTCTTTCCTAGTGGAAAGGCCACTGGGACCCCTGAAGGTGGGACATGTCCACAGGGCAGAGTTCTCATCTGCCACTTACCCTGAAGAGAAGGATGGGAGGGCTGTCCCCAGATGGGAGCCACGGGCAGGTAAGCAGCCAGGTTTCTGCCCATCAGGTGCATCTGTGTTCGGCAAACATCCCTCCCCTGGTTCCCATCTGTCTCCATGGAGCAGACCCAGCTGGACTCCTCTGTGAGCAGACATATGGTGGGTGAATTCCTGAATGACCACGGCTGATTGCCTCCCCAGCAATCAGGAGAGAAAGTGGCCACTGCTGAGAAGGGTCACATCACACAGGGCTGACTGCACTTCTGAGTGGGGTTAATTCTTTTTATTTTTAATTTTTTTTAACTTTCCTTTTAAAAAAAAAAAAACTATAGGAGTATAGTTGATGTACAATGTGGTGTTCGCTTCAAGTGTACAGCAAAGTGAATCAGTTATACATATCATATCTCCACTCTTTTTTAGATTCTTTTCCCATTTAGGTCATTACAGAGTATTGAGCAGAGTTCCCTGTGCTATACAGTAGGTAATTAGCTGTCTATTTTTATATATGTAATATTAATCATTCAGTCGTGCCCGTTTTGCGACCCCACGGACTGCAGCCCACCAGGGTCCTCTGTCCATGAGATTTTTCCAGGCAAGGATGTTGGAGTGGTTTGCCATTTCCCTCGCCAGGAGATCTTCCTGACCCAGGGATCAAATCCAGGTCTCCTGCACTGCAGGCAGATTCTTGACCAACTGAGCTACCAAGGAAGCCCCATTTTACATCTGCTGCTGCTGCTGCTAAGTCACTTCAGTCGTGTCCAACCCTGTGCAACCCCATGGATGGCAGCCCACCAGGCTCCTCCGTCCCTGGGATTCTCCAAGCAAGAACACTGGAGTGGGTTGCCATTTCCTTCTCCAATGTGTGAAAGTGAAAAGTGAAAGTGAAGTCACTCAGTCATGTCCGACTGGTAGTGACCCGATGGACTGCAGCCTACCAGGCTCCTCCGTCCATGGGATTTTCCAGGCAAGAGTACTGGAGTGGGCTGCCATTGCCTTCTCCAATTTTACATATAGTAGTGTGTAAATGCCAGAAGACGCTCAACATGGCTAATTATTAGAGAAATGCAAATCAAAACTACATCTCATTGGTCAGAATGACCAAAAAGTCTACCAACAGTGATCTAGTGGTTAGGATTTGGCACTTTCATTGCTGTGGCCCTGGGTTCAACCCCTGGTCAGGGAACTGAGATCCCATAAGCCACGGAGCATGGCAGACAAAAAAAATGTGAAAAAATAATCTACAAACAAATGTTGGTGAGGGTGTGGAGAAAAGGGGACCCTCCTACACTGCTGGTGCGAATGTAAATTGGTACAGCTACTATGGAGAATGGAAGTTCCTTTGAAAACTAAAAATAGAACTGCCACATGATCCATGAGCGTGGTTATTTAAGAGGAGATTTAGAATGTGAACATGACATTTGGAGCGTGCACACAAAGGGATCCTTAATGCATGTGCTTATCAACCACGTTCTTACTACCAGCAGCCTCACCCCTCATCCCTGGATTTCTCCACTTACACTGTTGCACTGGATCGACCAGTGATGCTCAAACCCTCATTAATTCCTCCCTTGAGATTTCTGATGTTTGTCTCCTCTAAGGGAATCCAGGTTATTTTACCAGCAGCTTCTCAGTAAAAGTAAAATACTTCCTTAGAGAAAAATGTTTCTGTTTCTGAAACTCCTTCCTTGATATTGATCTGCCGTCAGGCAGCCAGAACGCTTTATGGCTGCCCTAAGGGGCTAAAGGGATACGCGGGCACACATCTCACACTGCTGCTCTGACTGGTGCAAGCAAAGCCTGGACCTTCTACACAAAGGTGGGTTTTTGGAGCATAATGTTCAGATTTTTGCTTTTTACTAGAAGAGGGTGTGTGGTCCTCCTTACCCAAATCGTAATCCAAGCTGTGTGTGGCAAACGTGTCTACTGAGGGTTCTTGCCCCCTGACTTGGAGTTTTAAAATTATTTATTTTTTACTGTGCTGGGTCTTTGCTGCTTTTGCTCAGGGTTTTCTCTACTTGCGGTGAGTGGGGGCGGCTCTCTTGCTGTGATGCATGGGCTTCTCATCGCGGTGGCTTCTTTCGTTGTGGAGCACAGGTTCTAGGGATTTCAGGCATGTGGGATCATCCCGGGCCAGGGATCAAACCTGCATCCCCTGAGCCACCAGGGAAGTCCTGCAGTTTCCCTTCTGATGCTGAACAATATTTACAGTACGATCCCCAGTGAAGAGGCATCCCCACAGGCCAACAGCCAATGGTTCCCAGGACTTCCTGACCTTGGTGTGTGAGTTTTATGTCACACCATCACCATGAGGCTGTCTCAGCCTCAGTCTTACCAGGTGCTTTTACCCAGGGCTAATTTAGAGGCCCTGCACTTGCTTTTGCCTTGGTTGCATGCACTAATCTGCTTGTGCTCTGTTATAGACTGAATATTTGTGTCCACCCCAGATTCATATGTTGCAATCCTAACCCCTAATGTGACGGTGCTAGGAAGTAGAGCCTTTGGAGCTGACTAGGTCATGAGGGTCCGTAAAGAAGCAGAGCACCAACGATGCCAATTGATGCCTTTGAACTGTGGTGCTGGAGAAGACTCCTGAGAGTCCCTTGGACAGCAAGGAGATAAAACCAGTCAATCCTAAGGGAAATCAACACTGAGTACTCATTGGAAGGATGGATGCTGAAGCTGAAGCTCCAGTGTTTTGGTCATCTGACTCATTGGAAAAGACCCTGATGCTGGGGAAGTTTGAGGGCAGAAGGAGAGGAGGGCAACAGAGGATGAGATGGCTGGATAGCATCACAGATGCAATGGACGTGAATTTGGGCAAACTTCAGGAGATGGTGAGGGACAGGGAGGCCTGGCGTGCTGCAGTCCATGGGGTCACAGAGTTGGACAGGACTGGGCGACTGAACAACGGGTCATGAGGGTGAAACCCTCAGTAATGACACAAATGCTCTTATCAAAGAGATCCTGCGGAGCACCCTCGCCCCTTCCACCACGAGAAGATACAATGAGAACACAGGTGTCTGTGAACCAGGAAGCAGGCTCTCACCAGACACCAAATCTGCTGGAGCCTTGATCTTGGACTCCCCAGACTACAAAACTGTGAGAAATAAATGTTTGTTGGTTAAGCCACCCAGTCCGTGGTATGTTTGTCAGAGCAGCTGGACCAGCCTAAGTCATGCCTGATCACCACAGGCGGGCCACAGAGTCAGACCAGCAAGATGCCTCTACACATCAGGGTTGCCCTGGCTCCCACAACTTAATATACTGTTTCTTGTCCTAAATCAAAGCCCCAGAGAGCTGTTTTATCCTTTTGGAATGGTTTAAGTGAGGGATCTTTTTGTTAACCTCCTTTGTAGATCTGAGCTGTTCAGTTCCCATCCAGGGGACTGGAGCAGAAGAGAAGGCAATTCTAAATCCTCTGATGACATCCTCAGCAGAAACTGTTTCCTTCACTTGAAAATCCTGAATTCCTTTGCCTATAAAGACACATCCCAGCTTCTGCCGTCCTTCTCCCATCATTCAGTGATATCAGTCAGTGCTAATTAATGCCATGAATGCAGACGGTCAGTGCAGGGACTCTTTAAGGTGGATGCTTCGTGTTGTTTAGTTGCTAAGTCGTGTATGACTCTTTTGCGACCCCATGAACTGTAGGCTGCCAGGCTCCTCTGTATCCATGGGATTTCTTTTAGATACTCATTATTTAGGTAGTGTAGTCTGAATATTTAACTTAAAAACATGTGTGAGAATGATGTGGGGGATGGAATGAATGATTTACCAGGAGAAGGCACATAGCTTGTATGCTCTGGGTGATGATGACCTCGCCCTGCTCTGTGTCTGGAGGTTGGGCGCTGATTCCTGTCTCCTCCTCCCCACCTTGCCCAGACTATCACCTCCACTCCAGTTAAGATACTGATATCCCCTGAAGAAGGGCATGGCAACCCACTCCAGCATTCTTGCCTAGAGAATCCCATGGACAGAGGAACCTGGGGGGCTAGGGCCCATAGGGTTGCAAAGAGTTGGACACAATGGATGCAACTTGACATGTGCACACTCTGTTTCTAGGGGCTTCCCTGATGGCTCAGTGGGTAAAGAATCTGCCTGCAATGCAGGAGACACAGAAGATGTGGGTTTGATTCCTGAGTCAGGAAGATCCTCTGGAGGAGGAGGATGGCAACACATTCTAGTATTCTTGCCTGGAGAATCCCATGAACAGGGGAGCCTGGAGGGCTACAGTCCAAAGCGAAAGTGAAAGTTTAGTCACTCAGTCGTGTCCGACTCTTTGCGACCCCATGGATTATAGACTACCAGGCTCCTCCGTCCACGGGATTTTCCAGGCAAGGTACTGGAGTGGGTTGCCATTTCCTCCTTCAGAGGATCTTCCTGACCCAGGGATTGAACCCGGGTCTCTCACATTGTAGGCAGACACTTTACCGTCTGAGCCACCAGGAAGTCCCAAAGGGTAGGATCAAAGGGTCGGACATGACAACGCATGCACTAGTGAAAACAAGAAGGACAAGTTTGCTTAAACTGGCAGTGAATTGAATGGCAACCAACGGCTATCTACTTAAAATGAGAAAGAGTTCTGTAAGATCAAATCCACTTTATTGGATGAATTTTCAGCAGTGCAACGCTGTTCTTTTTAATGAGAAGATTGACAAGTCCTACACAGGGAGGAAGAGATTTGACATAGGAGTTAAGGAGATGTGTTTAGCAAAAACCAAGTTGAGCAGAATAAGTGGCTTCTTCCCCAAAGCAATAATTCCCCATCTAATCTCTTTTCACAGCTTATTAATTCCCTCGGAATCAGAAAAAAGTGTTTCCCAACTATCCTGCCATGGGAGAACATTGCTGGTGGATGGAAGCTGATGTCCACAGCACGGCACACACAGGGGCAGCCAGGAGAGGTGGGGCTGTCTTCCTTCCTTCTTTCTTCCTTCCTTCCAGGGAGCCCGGAAGCTGCCCTGGGGGCAGGGGTTTATGCAGGACGATGGCCCATCTGTGTTTGGGAGGCTCTGCTCTGGGCCCCATGGTCCTCTGATTATCTATGGCCTTGAGCAACTGAATTAACATCTCTGAACCTCAGTTATCTCTTTGGCAGCAAGGGGTTCCTAAGAGTTTCTCAGCAGGCTTTTGAGAATTAAGCATCATCTTCCAGGCAAAGGCCTAATCCATGAGCACATAGTAGGTGCACAGTAAAGGGTGTTTGCCCAAAGATGTGTTCAGGGCATATTTTTAGGTGACAGCAGGAGACTCTGAAGAGGGGGGGAGTTGTTTTAGTTTGGGGCAACTTCAATACAGAAATTTCGAGTGTCTGTGGCTTCCAACTCTCCAGAGACACAGGGCTAAGGCATGCTGGAAGCCAGGCATGGGGCCAGAGTGTGACAGAAGGTGCTGGCTATTACCAGTCACGAGCAGGAGAGCTCTTCCCAGATGGATGAGAGCTCCTTCCCCTCCCTCAAAGCCAGCTGCTGCAGCCAGGACCTCGACCAGCAGAAGAAATTGACAGGAAGTGGGCTGACTGCACAGGGAGGGTGGTGTCTGGAGGGGAGAGTCATGGGCAAAGCTTGTTCAAACTGACCTGGGAATGGGGGTCTTTGGGCAAGGCCGTGGAGACCTAGCAGGTGTCAGATGGATGCTGAGAGGATGAGTGGAGACTTACCTTCTTCTGAGCTCCTGGGGGCTTCGCCCTTATAGGGGATGGTTCCAGAGCAGAAGCACATGGAAGCTGAGGCAGGAGGTTAGCTCCCAAGGCTTTAGGGTCTGACCGATGAGAATTCTTTGGGATTTTGGAAGTGCTGAGGCTTGTGAAAGCCACCTTGCAGCCAGCCTGGCTCACCTCTCTGTGACCCATCAGGGGTGATGTGTGGGCTCAGAGCCGTGTGGCTAAGGGCTGGGACTCATAGGTGGCTTGTGGGTAGATGCAGTGTTTTTAAAGTGATCCTCTGAGGTTCCAACCTTCATCAGACTCTACATTGAGTGAGTCCATGTTGATACGAGAACTACCAGAAAATGACCTGTGGAGTGTTTCAAACTTTAGTTCGATCAGTTGGTCACCAAGAAGGATTGCCTGGGGATACAAAAGGCAGCCTTCTTGCCTTTGAATTTTCTTGAGAAATAGCAGCTAATGTGCACAGTGGGATTGCTACCCGATTCATACCAGTGCAGGGGGCTCAGCCCCTCTGCGGGCTTTCCAAGAGGATGGTGCCCATCGCTTCCTTTTCTGAGGCTCTGCCATGTCTGCAGTTGGCTGAAACATGATGTGGCCTGGGTTTGTGGGGGCTACCGCAGAGCTAGGACACAGGGGAGTGACTCATGTGGCCACTTGGGTTGCTAGGTGCAGGCAGGTGTGAAATAGCCCAGGACTCAGCCCGGCTGCAAGGCCTGCTTCTCCTATGGTTTTCCCATCCTTGCTAACCTGCCTCACTGAACGCTCTAAACCTGCAGGCACTGATGGGTTTTGACGAAGGCAGCATTTAGATCTGGTGGGGGTTGGGGGAGGGCAACAAAACAGTCCTGCAGTGCAAGCCTTGGATCTGGTGGGCTGAGGATGGGCACCCACTCCACAGTTCCAGCTATAGCTCCCCAAGACCCCCAAGGCATCTAGTCTTAGTGCGCCAGGTTGCCTGCTCTCCTTTCCTTTCCCTGGAGGACAGGATTCCAGCCCATTCCTGGTTCCTTCCATGACCTGCTTCATTACAGAGGGATGCCTGCCTGGAGTCAGGACTCACCATCAGCTTGTAGCAAAGACCCTGCTCTTCGCTGCTTCCTGGGCCCCCCTCTCCAGATCCATCCCCTTGCTTGAGAACCGGGTCCCTTCCCCTGAGTGTGGCCACCTGCCTCCTCTTCTCTGCAGCCCCAGTACCCGGAAAATCCAGCCTGCAATCCAAACCCAGCCCCTCTGGCTTGGCCTTAACTTCCTACTCTTACTCCCTGGGGAGGTGCTTTGCATTCGGGGCAGGAAGAGGCGTCCCTTTTCAAAGGTCAGCCAACAGCTCTGCCATGGTGGTGGGGAGGCCTCCACAGTTCTGTGGCCAGAACTTCTGCATCTCTCCAAGTCTAGGTCAGCTGATCAGAAGCCTGTCAGCATCCACAAGCCAGATGTGCCCCATCACCATGACAGCTGCAGCATCAGTCCATCCTCTTCCTGCGCCTCCAGGCTGAAAGGGAAAGCCTTCTGCCATTGTTGGTTTTTTTGGCAGCACCACTTGGCCTGTGGGATTCTAGTTCCCCAAGAGGGATCCAGCCTTCAGCAACAAAAGCACAGAGTCCTAACCACTGAGCCATTAGGGAAGTCCCATGGCTTGCTGTTTTTAAGGCTCTTCTCCATTCAGCGCTCTCTTAATGTTCACCCCTTCTCTGATTCTCCACGTTTGCAAGGTGAGGATGGCCATCCTTCCTGCCCTCCCAGCCCAGCCACCTCATTAGACCCCCCAGCTGTCGGAGAGGAGACCCAGGGCAGCAGCTCCAGCTCAGAGTCCCCCACTTCGGCTGGAAGGTGACACCAGCCCTATAGGGACTTCTCCCCGTGCCTCACGTCCCTGCTTCACCTGGTAGCAAAGCTTGAAGTCAGCGATCTTGGTGACAGCTGGTGCCGCTGCTCATTTTAAAATTCAGGTTTTGTTTGCCTTTCTCTGTGTGTCTTCCCTCCCCCTCCCTGCTTCAGCAGCGACTGGCTCATCTTGCCCTCTGACCACAGCGTTCTCCCTGGATGGATCGCACCATGGGCTCTGAGACTGTGCGGGAAACCACAGTGAAGGTGAGAAGCACTTTGAGATTCTTGGGGCCAGACGTCCTAGCACAGGTCCAGCTGCCGGGGTTCTCTCTTTGGTGGGAGGTGCAGGCACGGTGTGGCTGGGGCGGCCAGGAAGTGACCCCGACTAAACGTCACCCTAAGGAGAGCAGTGGTCTGCAGGCTACATCGGACCCACAGAACACAGCGGGGAAAGCACGCACTTCACAGGTAATGCTGAGATCTGGTGGCGAGGTCCTTAGCGCTGAGTGGTCACTGGTGGCAAATTTGCAAGGAATTGCTATGTGACCTGAACCAACGAGGTCTGTGAGCTCCACTGGGGACCGGTGATTGGAGCTTCCAGACTGGAGGGGTCTCTCCACCCTGAATCCACAACAGGCTCCACAATGGCCGGAATGAGGGGAAGGGGGCAGTAGCCTTCACTGGGTGTCAGCCCTCGGTGGGAGGGGGCTTGCCGGTTGGTCTGTGAAACCCCAAAAGGAAGGTGATTCAGGCCAGTTGGCAGAGAGAGGTGTGAGGACAGAGGCCACCTGGGCATTTCACTGTGAGACAAGCCCTCCTGGCCTGGCCCTTAGCCCGTGTAACAGAGGCCAGGGAGAAGAGACAGCACTGCCATGGGAACCAGCTGGAGTCCATCTGCTCCAGTAGGTCCTGCCTCGGAGGCGCCAGGACTGGGTTACTACTCCTCTCCATAGAGCCTTAAAGGCTCCTGGCCACCCCCACCCCCAAAACAGCACACTCAGCACATTCACCCAACCCAGCCCACTCAGCCCTTCAACCCCAGCCCTGCAGCCTCCGTGCTCATGAGAAAGGAGCACAGCGGGGGTGAGGGGAGGTCATGGGGAGAGTGCCGTCCTCACGCAGAGACCTTGGTTTCCTGGGACCCACTCAGACCCTCAGGCTCTTCCTCCCCCTCCCGCTCGGCCTCTGCACCCAGCTCTGCTCCAACGCAGCCCCCCGGCAGTGGGGGGCTGGGGAGGTACTGCAGGAACCGGCCTTCCCGCTTCATTTCTGCCAGCTCCTTGGCACAGCAGCTGGGCGTGTTGGTTTCATAGGTGTCGTGGAAGGTGTTGTAGTCCACCTCATAGAAGCCCTTTTCCAAGGTGAGGACTGGTGTGAACCGGTGGCCCCAGAGCACCTCGGTATCCATGTAGGAGCTCCGTGCTTGGCAAGTCATGCCTGGGTGAACAGAGGGCACGTGTATTAGGAGTGGCCACAGCCTTCCATCCATTATCCATCCATCAGTCGATCATCCATCATCCTTCTATCCATCCATTCATCATCTTTCATCCATCTGTCTATCTGTGCATCTATCCATCATCCATGCATCCTATCATCCATCCATTCATCCATCCATCCTATCATCCATCCATCATCTTTCATCCGTCTATCCACCCACCCATCCACCCACCCATCTATCCATCTATCCATCATCTTTCATCACCTCTCCATCATCCATCCATTCATCCACCAATCCATTCATTCATCACTGATCCATCAATCCACCCATCCAATTATCCACCCAGTCATTCATCAAGCATATGTTGAATATCGGCTTTGTGCTAAGCATGATCTAGACATAAAGCTGAATAAGACACAACCCTTGCCCTGAAGGAGCTCAAGGTGTGATGGAGGCAGAAAATTAGAAATTAACAATGCAAGGTTGTGGAGTAGGTTTCTGGAGACTGGAGTGAATAATTCAGGAATGGACATGGTTCCTGCACATGCATTGAGTTCTAGAAGACTGAGACAAGGAAAGACGAGGAAAGTTTGAACAAAGATAAAATCAGAGTGGCTCAACCCAGAGAAGCTGACAGGCATTTATAATACACGGGGTTGTTTGGGGTGGATCCATATGGACAAAAGCCTACACGTGTGTACACACGCACACACACACACACAGACCTGTGTGCACACACACACAGCATGACTCCTTGGTTGGAGCATGCTCCAATGCCCCCATTCCCTGTCGGCTCAGCCCTGGCATGCCTGTGTTATTTTTAGGTGTTGCTTTCTATCCAGAGAGGACAGTTTTGTTTATGGATGAGGACGCCTCTGTCCTCAGGGTCACAGGGAAGCAGTTTTCTGATATTTAATCTTTCGGCTGAGGAAGGTCCTAGCTTGTGCTCTTTGGAAACTGAAGGAAATGTCTGCTTAGCACCACCCTCCCCCCAGTTTAAATGTTCTCTGGCAGGGGTCTCATGCACCGCAGACCCACAGAGCACCAGGTAACCCCAGTGCACCCCACATGCTCTCGGCTCGTGGGGTCCCGCCTGCTCCAGATGTCTCCCCTCAGTCCTTGGATAACCCCCAGCTCAGCAGAGGTGTAGAAACCCATGCTGGGCACTGACCAGTCCAGACATGAGCCAAAGATCATGAGGCTTGGGGGCCTCAGGAAACACAGTGAGACGGGACCTCCGTGGGTGCTTTGGACCAAACCTCCTGGGGTCTTCCTGCCCTTCTTCTGTCCCATGTCTTGGAAGGGGGCTGTTCAGTGACTGGAAACCCACCTGTGTGCCTGGCAGTCATCTTCCAATGCATTTGGAAAGGACAGAATACCTACTCTGGGTGGCAGGCATTGTGCTTCACATACATTCCTCCATTTCATTGTTTAACCCTCCTCCCTTGTGAGCCTCTGAGGTTTGTTATCTTCATCCTGCTGGCGAGTGGAGCCACCTGCCCAAACTCACACGTGCAGGCTGCGCAGAGCTGCGCTGGTCAAACCTCAGCCTGAACTCACAGCCTGTGATTGGTTCTGTGAATGTGGTAACCAAGTTGCTAAAGTGGCTGAGATCAGAGCCCATGTGGGTGGCGGTCTCCCTCTCTTTTCTCCCTGCAGAACTGGAGTGACCCAGGTCCTGGGAAGAGAGGAGGGCAACCAGATGGGGCAGGTCAACTGAGGGACCTGACTCTGAGGAGTCACGCCGGGAGAGGTCAGCGAGTGGCAGTGAAGGGCCGGGGGAGAGAAGTATGGTACGGCACTGCCTTCCTATCTGTCCCCACATTTCTGAGCTGACCTGTGTGGCCTTGAAATGGAGCTCTTTTCCCAGAATCTCAGCCCATGTTCTGGTCTGACCCTGCCTCCAAGGATGGCGTGACCTGCAAGCTCCCAGCGGTGGGAGGAGAGTCTGCCTGCAACCCCCATCCTGTCCCTGGAGTTCCCCGGCTGCCACCATATGCCGCCTGGCCAGCCCGAGTCCCCGGCAGATGGCCGAGCAGCTCCCCCCGCCCAGGTCCCTGGAGCCTGTTCACACCCCAGAGGTTTTGCTCCGCTCGGGAAGGTCTGTCTGTGGCTACCCCATCTGAGCCGCCCACCCAGTCCCCCAGGGAGGCCAGGAAGGCTTGTTTGGCCACCTTTGTGCCAGGCCCCCAAACTTACGGAGGGCATTGTGGTGTGGCTGACAAACTCTAGATGCCTGAGTGAAGCCCCAAATACGACAGACCCTCCTGTCTGCATGAAGCAGCTTCCACATCTGTGAAACAGGGTCGAAGCCAGCCCCCCAGTGCCGTTGGTAGATTAGAAAAACATGTATAGTCTCAGCTCCAGTGAGTTTTCTATGAGTCATCCTTAGGGCCAGGGCAGGTGCTCAGACGCCTCTGTGAGTGAGAAAGGAGGGCAGGAAGAAGTGGGGAAGCAGAGGAGGGCCCACACAGTTAGCGGGGCTCCCTTGCCCAGGGAGTGTGGTGGGGATACAGGCTCCCCCAGGCCTTGGCCTCCCTGAGCCCTGAACAGAGCTAGGAGGTGGGACGCACTTGGCTTCCATGAGTCAGTCGCTGGGCAGGGAGGTGCTGGCCGGACACGGGTGGGTGTGATGCACTGTCTTCTGCACACACCCGTGTTCACAGAGCCCCTTCTGCAGGGAAGCTGAGGGGCAGCCTGCCCCACAGGGGCCCAAGGGTGTGGGAACTGGGAGTCTCTCCCAGAAGAGGATTCTGTGACTTTGGGAATCACCCTGTCCTTGCCTCAGGTGGCGATTCACATGTAAAGAGCTGCCACATCCTCCTGCAAGAAGCCAGTTCACCTTTGTTCAACCCAGAGTTTCTCAGAGTTATGTGCTCACAGAACCCCCTTTGGGTGACACCTGCTCCAGGATGGGGGGAGGGAGGGAAGGACAGGTGCTGTAGCCTGTTGGAAACCAGTGCTGGCTTTGGATCACCTGGCTTTGACCTGCATCCTGGCTCAGTGACTTAGGAGCACTTGCCCTCCTCTGTCTGTTTCTACACCTGTATGTGAAGGAAAACCATCTCACTCAATGAGCTATCCTGTGCTTAGAGTCTAGACCATGCCCAGACATTGGGTGGGTTCAACACACATTGTGTTGTGTGGGCACGCGCTTAGTTGTGTCTGACTGTTTGCGACCCCATGGACTGTAACCCACCAGGCTCCTCTGTCCATGGGATTTTTCAGGCAAGAATACTGGAGTGGGTTGCCATTTGGTATTCCAGGGGATCTCCCCAACCCAGGGATCAAACCCACATCTCCTGCATTGGCACTTGGGTTCTTTGCGACGGAGCCACCAGGAGGTCCCAACACACATTATCTGCTCTCATAATTCCATCCTGAAAATCACCATTTGGGGGGTGGGGCTGACTGAGCTGCTGCCTTCAGGCTGCACCTTCTGGAATCAGCAGGGTCTGAGCGCCAGGGCGGGGGCGGAAGGGGTTGGGGAGGAGAAGGAGCTGGGGAGGCTCACCTGTGGCCTCCACCATCCCTTCCAGGATGACCACTACCTCGAACTCCTCCTGGGTCAGCTGGGCCCGTGACATCTCCCAGAAAGGGCTCTTCTCGTTGATTTCGTGGCAGATAATGAGCGGGGAAACCAGGAAGAGGCGGTCGTCCCCCGTGTCGAAGCCCACGTTGATGTCGGTCTGGTTCAGGGGGATGAACTCGCCCTCCTTGGTCTGCCGGGACTTGATGAGCTTGGCGCGGATGGAGGCCTCCACGATGTGTGAGTTACGGAGGTCGCCCACCCGGAACATGAGACAGAGCTTCTCGTCTCGCAGTGAGATGACGGCGTTGTTGGAGAACATGAGGGTCTCAGCTCTCTTCTTGGGCTGGCTGATCTTGACGAACATGCACCCCACCATGAAGGCGTTGACGATGGAGCCGAGGATGGCCTGGACCAGCAGGAGGACGATGCCCTCCGGACACTTCTCCGTGATCACCCGAAAGCCGTAGCCAATGGTGGTCTCCGTCTCGATGGAGAACAGGAAGGCGGACACGAAGCCGCTGAGGTTCTCCACGCACGGGATCCACTCCCGGTCCCCGACATGGTCCAGGTCACCCCGGATGTAAGCAATGAGCCACCAGATGAACCCGAAGAACAGCCAGGTGATGGTGTAGACCATGGTGAAGACAAGCAGGTTGAAGCGCCACTTGAGGTCCACCAGGGTGGTGAAGAGGTCGCTCAGGTAGCGGTAGGTCTCCTGGACGTTGCCGTGATGGACGTTGCACTTGCCGCTCTTCTCCATGTAGCGCTGCCGCGGCTTCTTGCCCTCTGACAGAAGGCGCGTGCGGTCGGTGGCAATGGGGATGTAATCTCGGGCCTGTTTGGGAATCTTCTTAGGGTCCCTGGGAGTGACCCCAATCTCCATATCCTGGTTCATGGCATTCCTAGAATCGCCAGCCATGACTGGGGTGCATTGAATTAAAAAAGACATTGTCAGATGGCCAATAAGCAATGAAAAGATGCTCAACGTTGCTAATTGTAAAAGACACGCAAATCAAATCTACAATGAGGTACCACCTAACACCAGTCAGAATGGCCATTGCCAAGAAGTCCATAGATATTAATAATAAATGCTTGAGAAGATGTGGGGGAAAGGAAGCCTACAAAGCTGTGGGTGGGAATATAAATTGCAGCCACTATGAAAAACAGTATGGAGTTTCCTCAAAAAACTAAACAAGGAGCTGTCATACGATCCAGCAATCCCATGCCTGGGCATATACCTGGACAAAACTAGAAATCAAAAAAAGACATGCACCCCCATGCTCAAAGCAGCATTATTTACAATATCCAAGCTACAGAAACAACGTAAATGTCCATCAGCAGATTAATAGATAAAGATATGATACACACACACACATACTCAGGAATATTACTCAGCCATCAAGAGTGGAATACTCTTTTGCAAAGTGTAGTACCATTTGCAGCAACATAGATGGACCTAGAGATTATCATACCAAGCATAGTAAGTCATAAAGAGAAAGGCAAATACCATATCATATCACTCATATGTGAAATCTAAAATATGATACAAATAAACATATCTATGAAACAAAACAGGGTGGTTGCCAAGGAGGGGGCGAGAGGGGTGGAGAGGGAGTCTGGGGTGAGCAGATGCAAACTATTATATACAGGATGGATAAACAACAAGGTCCTACTCTGTAGCACAGGGAAATATATTCACTATCTCGTGACAAACCATAATGGAAAAGAATGTATATGTATATTACTGAGTTACAGAACTGAATGTATATGTATATAACTGAGCTGTACAGAAGAAATTAGCACCCCATTGTAAATCAACTATACTTCAATAAAATTTTAAAAAGACATCCTCAGTGAAGTAGACTGTTCTGATTCACAGAAACCCTAAACTTCAAGGTCACTCTGCCTTTGTGCGCTCAAAGGGCTTCGCTCTACTGTACAGTGGATCAGTATATGTGGACCAGTAGCAGTCGGGGAATGTTCAGGGCAGGGATCCTGTTTTCTGGATCCTGTATTTGTTTTTATTCCAGGTGCCTAGTGCAGGTCCTACCTAATACAATGGAAGCTCAATAGTTATTTACTGAACAAATAAATGAACACATTCCAGGTGCAAACTTCACACTTACTGTTTAAAGGCTTTAAAGAAACCTGGGAGAAATTATTTTGTTTTATAAATATTTATTTATTTGGCCATACTGAGTTGTAAGTTGCAGCATGCAGGATCTAGTTCCTTGGCCAGGGATCCCCAGCTGGGTCCCCAGCTTTGGGAGCAAGAAGTCTTAGCCCCTGGACCACCAGGGAAGTCCCTGGGAGCAATTTTTTTAAAGAGTAATTGCAACACTTTATTAAACATCTGCTGTATTCCATGCTGGATAGGTACGGTCACTTGTTATCACCACCACAACCCATGGGAGTGAGAGCTTGTAATCTCCATTATAGAAACACTACGTTGTTTGCTCAGGCATCAGGCTTATTTCTAAGTCTCTCTCCCTCCTTTAAGAATGTAAGCTTCCCCTGCCTCAGGCTCAATTTGGGGCCTGTTTTGTTCCCTGATACATTCTAAGTACCCAGAGGATAACCTGGCACATACTATGCACTTAAAAAGTACTTACTGCATAAATGGATGAACAGTTAAGAACTATGAGTCCCAGCATCCCATATGGTGAAGGACAGGGAAGCCTGGTGTCCTCTGGTCCATGGGGTTGCAAAGAGTTGGACATGATGGAATGACTGAACAACAAGAAGAACATGAGTCCCAAAGAGGATAAGTGACATCCAGGTGGAAGAGCTGATATTTGGGTTCCAGCAGGTCGGGCCCAAAGTCTATGCTCTTTCTTTTATCCTTCCCTATCTCCTTTCTTGTCATCTGAGATCTTAGCAACAGACAGAAAGGAAAAGGCAGCATGTGTCTGATTCACCCTGTGGTCACTCCAACCGTCTGACCAGGAAGTCTGGCTGTCTGAGCACTTACCAACATAACAAATTGCTGTTTAGACTCGCCATTATAAATTCTTATACAGTGATTCCTTGCTCTGTGAGAAATTGAGACAGTCAGGATGTTAAATGCCCCAAGGCTTTCAAAAGGGTTGTAAAATATTTTTGGAATATATCAGTGCTAAGTTGCTTCTGTCATGTACAACTCTTTGTAACCCCATGCACTGTAGCCCACCAGGCTCCTCGGTCCAGGGGATTTTCCAGGCAAGAATACTGGAGTGGGTTACCACTTTCTACTCCAGGAGATTTTCCAGACCCAGGAGTCTCCTGTGTTGGCTAGTGGGTTCTTTACCAGTATGCTGCACTTTAAAGAAACACCTAGAATCCCATAGAACTCCATCTACAGTTTTTCTGATATTTTGCTCGCAGACATTAAAATGCTCTAACCCAGATGGGAAGGAAATATAAAAGAGAGGGGATATATGCATATGTAAACTGATTCACTTTGCTCCACCGCAGAAGCTAACACAGCATTGCAGAGCAATTATACTCCAATAAAACTTTTTTAAAAAGATGCTCAAAGACTCTCATGAACTTGGGTGGAACCATAGACTCTGGAGTCAACAGCAACAGTTTCAATTTCTGCCCAGTCCTGAGCCAGTTACTGTGCTAAGAAATCAATATTGTACGATCTCACTTAATCCTCACAACAGAGCTCTTACACTAGTACTGTTATCATCCTGTTTTCAGACAAGGAAAAGGAAGCGCAGGTGGTAAGTGGCCAACTTAGGTTTTGGACCTAGGTCTGTCTGGCTCCAGCCCAGGGGCTCACAGTACCCACCAAGCAATGGCCTGCAGTCACTGAGATTCTAACACTCTGGCTTAGACCGATGAACTGTTCTTTCTAGAAAGTTCTAGGAGCTTCTAATTCTGGGGATACCATCACTCAGCCCTTCTTCTTTCTAAGCATGTTCTTGATTTTGCAGTAACTCTCCTTCCCAGGGAACCAGGTCCCTAATGGAACAACCTGGATGTATGTTCTATAAGCCATAAGCTAACTGCCTCACTGACTGGGTGAGGAAGATCTCACTGCTGCCTGGGTGGCTGCTGCAATTTCAAGATGACCTTTCAAATATCATATTGAAGGGTCCCAGGAAGTGCTCTTTGTCAGAGGTATCCGCTGGCCATTTCCTATTCCGCACAGGCCACCTGCTCCCTGTCCTCTGCGTGGCAGTTACAGAGATAAATGAAACGAGGAGGAATGGTTGGTGCTGCTTTGCAGGAATCCAAGCACGATCTCACTCTGCCCCTTAGCTAGGAGACTGTTTAGTAAATCCCAACCAGAGATGCCCAGAAACAAGGAGAAATGCTGCTGATGCTGAGGTTCCAGGTGCCCCTGGGGACCCCAGCTGCTGGAACCCAGAGGGGGGGTCCACTGGGAGTGCTTCCTGTGACTTCCCCAGCCTCTGACCCTGGGCAGGGCGGGCTCAGCACCCGCAAGAATGAGTCACGGACAAGAAAGCACACTCTCTGCCCTCAGCTCTTTCAGGAAGGCAGTCTTCCACTGATTTTCTGCACTGTTTCCTTCTTTATTTTTAAACCTACTTTCATACATTCTCGCAGGAGAAAGCCTTGTTCTGTACTGTAAACAGGGGGGGAAAAAAAGAGAGAGAGAGACTTTCTGGGACACCTCCACCCAGATGGGAAAACTTCTTGTGTCCAGCAGACAGGAAGAGACGTCGATTCCTGATCTGATGCTGGCACCCATCCTCCAGGTGAGCAAGAATCATCACACGAGGGATCATCCGCTCAACCCAGGGTGAGACCTGGATTCCAGCCTGACATCCAACACACCTGCTCTGGGATCCAAAGAGAAACAGCCTTAACTTTCTCTGTCTCAGTTTCTTTTTTTAGGTTGTTTATTTGTTGTTGGCTGTGTTGGGTCTTCATTGCTGTGCACGGGCTTTTCTCTAGTTGCGGTGAGCGGGCTTATCATTGCGGGAGCTTCCCTTGCACAGCAGGGCCTCTCGGGCTCTTGGTTTTCAGCAGTTGCAGCTCCCGGGCTCTAGAGAGCAGGCTCCATAGTCCTGGTGCACATGCTTAGTTGCTCCAGGGCATTTGGGATCTTTCTGGACCAGGGATCAAACAAGTGCCTCCTGCCCTGGCAGGTGGATTCTTTACCACTGAGACAGGAAAGCCCTGTTTGCCTCAGTTTGATCATGGACACTCAGGGAAAGAACATATGAAAAAAAAACCATAAGTGTAAGCACAAACTCTCCTTGAATTGAAATTTAATGCAATTGCACAGTAACCTCATTTTATTTTATTCTATTTTTAAAGATTTTTTTATATGGACCATTTTAAATGATTTTATTGAATTTGCTACAATATTGTTTCTGCTTTATGTTTTGGTTTTTTTGGCTGCAAGGCATGTGAGCTCTTAGCTCCCAGACCAGGGATTAAATCCATACCCCCAGCATTGGAAGGTGAAGTCTTAACCCCTGGACCACCAGAGAAGTCCTATAACCCCATTTTAAAGAAGACAGAGGCAGGGAGCATCTGAGTCTGATACTTAAATGCCCTGTGTTCAATCCGTAGGGTAGGTGTCAGGCATGGAACCTCAACCACCTGATTCTTACTTAGTAGCTCAGTCATGTCAGACTCTCTGCAACCCCATGGACTGTAGCCTGCCAGGCTTCCCTGTCCATGGGATTCTCTAGCAAGAATACTGGAGTGAGTAGCCATTCCCTTCTTTAGGGGATCTTCCTGACCCAGGGATCAAACCTGGGTTTCCTGCATTGCAGGCAGATTCTTTATTGTCTAAGGAACCAGGGAAGCCCCAAATTACTTAGACTAAGCCAATTGCCCACACTAGAAATCTCAAGTCTCCAGTGCTGTGACTTGAGCTGTGGGCTCAAGTCAAAAGGGTTTTTCATGGACAATGAAGATTCTTTAATCAGATTTTCAAGATCCTCTGTATTAATTTATGCATTCACTGAACAAGCACTAATTGAAGAGCTATTTGAGTCCAATTCCTGTACTCAGAGCTAGTAATAAAGCAGTAAGGTGAATGCAGGCCCAGGCCTTACATACTTTGTATTCTAGCCTTCCCTCTTTGAACCCCGATGTCTGTAGAGAAAGAGGCAGGGAGAAAGCGTGGGCCTGGCCGAGGTCAGCCAAGTGTGGGCACTGCTTTCTGTAGGGCCAGGGAGAGTCCTTGACGTGAGCAAATCCTATTCAATCTCATCAAGGCCAATATTGCTCTTCATCTTTCATCCTCTCCTACATCCCGAATGGAAAGCTGTGCCAAGACACGATTAAAGCTCCTGGGAGAGGCAGAGCTTCAGGTCCAGCAAAGTGGTTTAATCTCTTTGATATAAAGACACAAGTGGAGAAAGAATCAAAAGAGGAAAACTCAAAGAAAGTTGTATTTCAGAGAATGCATTTGTTAATCTGACATCCATTTAAATGCATCTCTGTATTAAGAATTTCAAAAAACACCTCCCACCCAACCCCCAGTGAAGAAAACTCTGTGTCATGGGATGCTTTAGGAAGTCATGGACACAGTAGCTTGATAGAAACTGCACTTGGGGACCAGCAGGGTATCCTGAAGACGGCACTGGCCTGGGAGCCTTGTCTCAGACTCAGTTTCTGACTGTGAAATGGGCATAGCAGGCACCCTTAGCAATATCCTCCTTTCTCTCTTAGATGTGTTGGGTCAAAGTCTGAGTTCCCTCGGATTTGGGATGAGATTGGAGAAAGAGTATTGGGGGTTTTCCCAGGTGGTGCTAGTGGTAAAGAATCTGCCTGCCAGTGCAGGAGATGCAAGAGATACGGGTTTGATCCCTGAATCGGGGAGATCCCCTGGAGAAGGGAATGGCTACCCACTCCAGTTTTCTTGCCTGGGAAATCCCAGAGGAGCTTGGCGGGCTACTGTCCAGGGGGGTCACAAAGAGTTGGACATGGCTGAGTGACTGAGCGTTGGAGGAACAGTATTGGAGGGGAATATATTCACTTCTCAGACTGAGATAATTGCTATACTGTATGAACCTATACAGTTGTACTGCTTACTAAATGTGAAAAGACTCCAAACTGGCTGATGAATAAGTTGCCCCAGTGTCCTGAAGGACCCTCAAGGTAAGCAAGGAGTATAAAAAGTCTTATCAGCAGAGTGCACACTGGGAAGAGAGGACACATGAAAGTGGGCAGAATTCGGAGAGGCCCCCACGATTCCTGCCCCCAGACACTCCCAGTGCATCCCCGGGTGTAGGGACAGGATTCTCACTCCAGTGATAGGGCTGTGTTCTGGTTCAGTTGACTCTAAGCAAGGAGGATCATCTGGGGTGAGCCAGACCTCATCAGATAAGCTCTTAGAAGGACTGAGCTCTTTCTGAAGCAGGAGACTGAAAGCACAAGAGGAATTAGATGGACAGACATTCCCTTTGTGGCTTTAAAGATGGAGGAGGCCACATGGCAAGGGATGTGGGTGAACCCCAGGAGCTGAGCGCATCCCCTTGTTGACAGTCAGCAAGGTAACAGGGACTTCAGTCCGACAACCACAAACAAGGAAATCTTGCCACAACCACAGGCGCTGGAAGAGAACCTGAGCTCCAGAGGAGATGCACCTGCAGGCTGTCTGCCTGGAGCCTGGTGCAGAAACAGCAGTGAGAGGCTGGGGCCAGCGGAGAGCAGAGTCCGGGAGAGGCTCAGGGGGGTTGCGGGGTAGGGTGGCGGTGGCGCTGGCTCAGAATCTGACGGCAGAGCTCCTCTTTGCCCAGAAGGAATCGGCCAGTGGTCCCAGCCAGTCAGAGCCTGGGCCCAAACTACACGGATGGGCTGGCTTCTCCCAGGGGCCCAGCCCTGGTTTCCCAGCTTTCATAATTACTTACCTTAAAAGCAAAAAACAAAACAAAGCTTTATTTAGTGCACTCTGAGACTTAATGGCTGACAGCTCAGAAGTAACACATCTTAAAAAAAACCCATCAGGCATTTTGTTTAAAAATCCTCCCATTTTGCAGCTATTTTTTTCTTATCACTTAGGTGGTAGACTATTTCTTATTTCCTGGATTTCTGGTGGTTTTATTCTTTGAGTCCACGTTCAAAAAGTATCTGGGTGACAACATATGTGATACCACACGTGTGAAAGCCCATTGGAAACTGACGCACAAGATTCATTCATTCATTCATTGATTCATTCAGTGAGTCAGTGACCCTCCACTGAGCATCACCTGCAAATGTGCATGATGGCTCAGGAGTGGGGGTCGAAGGGGACGGAGCAGCACATCACCCTTTTTCTTTGCTTTCCATGCACAAATGTCTTGTTAAAATGCAGATTCTGATACAGTAGGTCTGGGGTTCCTAGACTCTGCATTTTTTTCCAGCAGCTCCCAGTGACCTTGATGCTGCTGGTCCTCAGGCCAGTCTCCCTGTGTGCCCCTGTGATCAACTGGGAGCTGGATGCCATGCTGATTGACGCCTGGGTCCTACACCCTGGGAGCCAGACCCAGGCCATTCTAATGGGTAACAGAGACTGAGGACCCCTGCTCTATATTCTGCCCTCACAGAGCTCACGCACTGGCGGGGACACACAGGGAAAAGATGCCACAGAGAGTGACAGAGGGACGAAGGCAGGGTTCTTGATTCAGCCTGGCCTGAGCGGGGGAGGAGGGCTCAGAAAAGACTTGGCAAAGAGGGTGCCCAGTGAGTGGAGTGAGGTGAGCCTTCTTGACATGAGATACAGGAGCGGATAAGCACAAAAGCTCACATACTGGGACTTTTCCGGTTGTCCAGTGGTTAGAACTTCATGCCTCCAGTGCAAAGGGTGTGCATTTGATCTCTGGTCAGGGAACTAAGATCCCACATGCCACGTGGCATGGCTAAAGAATGAAAATTAAAAATTGGATCTTTAAGTAAAAATAAAACAAACAAAAAAAATGAAGGAAAAGAAAAGCTCACGTACTAAACACCCGTGACTGGCCATCTCTGTGCTGGGTGCCTTTTATGCAGTGTCTCATTTAATGCTTAACACATCTATTAAGTCAGTTTTAGCAGCCTCATGTTCAGATCATGAAAGCAGAGTGATTAAGTAACTTGCTTAAGGCCGTTCAGTTATTAAGTGGCAGAATCTGACACATTTGATTCCAAAGCCTCTAAATGGAGCTCTGAAACACCTGGCCGAGGAGGAAGCTGACGACACATCCTGATCCGTGCTTGGAAACCAGTTCATGATTTTGCCCAGGCTGCCGCGTAGTGCTGGGGCCGACAGCCCTCTCCTCCCTCCACCCTCCGGCTTTTGTCCCCAGCTAAAACCCCCTGCGAGATTGGGGGCAGGAGGAGAAGGGGACAACAGAGGATGAGATGGCTGGATGGCATCACCGAGTCGATGGGCATGAGTTTGAGTAAACTCTGGGAGTTGGTGATGGACAGGGAGGCCTGGCGTGCTGCGATTCATGGGGTCGCAAAGAGTCGGACACGACTGAGCGACTGAACTGAACTGAACTGAAAACCCCCTGTTTGTGCTTACAGCGGCTCCTGGACGTTTTCTCGGTACAGCAGTATTTGCTCACACAGGTCTCTAATTGCTCCAAGGAGACAGGGTGCCAGGCAACACATGGTGTCCTGACATAAGCCCTGAGCACTCCTTTGACTTCCAGAAGCATCTCTGTGTGGACGCCCTGGTCCCTTCCAGACCAGAGACCACGAGCTGGCAGTCACTGATCTCACCTTGAACGACTCTGGCTGGATGTTCCTTCATTTCAGGTGTGTCTGCCTCTGCCAGGAGTGGGGTGAATACCTGAGTGAGGAGGGCACGCTGTGGTGACCAGAATCCAGGAGGCTGGTACCCAACTTTGGTTGCCTCCAAAGGCAGGTGAGTGAGGTCAGTGAGAGGAGCTGCTGCCTCTCTGACCACAGACACACCGCCTGTGCGTGTTGACCAGACAACCCGCTTGCTCCTTGTTTCTGTTTCATCGTGTCTGACTCTTGTGACCCCACGGACTGTATGTAGCCTGAGGGTAGGGTCGTCTCCTTAGAAACCAAGAACTCCAAAGTCAGGGAGGATTCTTATTGGCTTGCGTGCGTGCTCAATCACCTCATTCGTATCCAACTCTTTTGAGACCCCATAGACTGTAGCCCACCAGGCTCCTCTGCCCAGTGGGATTCTCTAGGCAAGAATACTGGAGTGGGTTCCTATCCCCTTCTCCAGGGGATCTTCCCAACCCAGGGATGGAATCTGGGTTTCCTGCATTGCAGACGGATTCTTCACCATCTTAGCCACCAGGGAAGCCCATGGTAAGTGCAATCACCAGGGAAATACAAGGTAACTGCAACCAAAACTTCCTCTGGGTTTTGGGGACACTATAGGGAGTGGTGGGGACTGCAGTGAGTACATGCTCAGAGGGCAGCCTTACTCAGCTCCAGCTAATACTCTCGGACAAGACTGCGGAGCTGCTGCTGCAAGATCTTCTACTTTCTTTTTCCAGAAAAGCTAGAAATGAAGACTTTTAAACAAGAAATCTGTTTTTCAAGGTTGACAACTAATTCAACAATTTGTGAAACAGCAAGCAAGCCAGAGAAAATCCATCTGTGAATCAGATTCAGTCTGTCAGCAGCCAATTCATACTCCTGGTTTCCCCCTTCAGAGAGAGGCTCCTCCCCATATGGACACGTTGGCTTGAACTCTGAGTTAGGCTGATCGTGGTGTTAAGGGTTGTGGTAATGCCAATAAATTCCCCTCCAAGCTCTCCTGTTTGCATTAACAAACCTGCTGTGAACACAGCCTGTCAGTCCTCAGTACAAAGGAAGCCAGGAGGCCAATACAGGTGTCACACGGGAGAAATGGGGCACTGGCTCAGTTCCCACCATGCTCCTAATCAGCCCCATCTCCCCTCCCACAGCCTTGTTCCTCCTCAGTCCCCTCTGTTGTGCAGGGGGCTGCCATGGCCCCGCTCTTCTCACCATACATCCTCTGTCTACCTGCCTTCTCCTCCCAATCACACATCTTGCAAATATGCTGCGGGGAGCAGGGACCCAGGGAGGCATTACATCCTCTGCTTCACTGATGGCAGAAGTGGCTCCCAGTGGGAAGAGATGCTGACTACAGATGCTTCGAGAAGGTGGTGGGGGTGCCCTGGGTGGGTGCTTTGGGGGTGGGGCACGAGGTAGTTTCTGGCTGGGCTGTAGTGGGTGCTGATTACCAGCCACTAGGAGATCTTGGAGTAGAAGCCTGTAGGGCTCTGCGGGAGGAGTGGGGCAGACCCAGGTGCTGGTTTGTGCCCAGGACGTTCCTTGCTCTCTAGGGCTCACAGAAAGTGTGAGTCCTTTTAGCGCTGCTGCAGGTTTTCCCTGGTGGCTCAGATGGTAAAGAATCTGCCTGCAATTCAGGAGACCTGGGTTCAATCCCTGGGTTGGGAAGATTCCCTGGAGAAGGAAATGGTAACCCACTCTAGTATTCTTGCCTGGCGAATTGCATGGACAGAGGAGCCTAGTGGGCTACAGCCCATGGGGGGTCCCAGAGAGCTGAACCTGACCGAGCGACTAACATTCTCACTTTTCATTTTCAGGCCCGATGCTCAGGAAAGAGGCTGCCACAGCTCACTGGGTGTTGGCACCCCCCTCTCTGGGATGCACAACTGTCCTGTGACTGCCTGGGGGGCGGGGCACATGCCAGGAGGAAGAGGCCCTGCTGAGTGGGACCCTTGGTCACTGCAATGACCTGCACACCGCGGTCCTGACCGCTGAGCTGCACAGGCCACTGCAGAGGGGATGCTGTGTAAGGTGGGGGCGTTCAGGTGGGGAGCACCCTGCTGTATCCGACTTGCAGAATGACCTTCCTTGGGGAGCTGTCACAGACTCCCAGGTCCCACCTGTTCAGGCATCCCCCGCCTCCCTCCCAGGGGAGCCCTTGAATCTGGCTCCTTAGCACCAGTGGGACTGCTGTTTACAGAAAAGTCAAAGTGGGGGAGGCGTGTGGTTGCAGGGCTGGGTTGCTCCCAGGGTAAGTCAGCTGTCTCTTGGTTTGACTGGGACACGCCCTGACCAGAGGCAGCTCCTTGGGGAGCATGCATACTGTGTTGGCTGCTTCCCCTAGGCCCTTCATACTCATTTTGTTTTTGTTTTCAATATGTGTTAAAGTTATTTCCTGCAGTGGGTTATGCTGACTTGTTTCTTTGGGGACTATCTCTGGAAGTGATGTGTTTACCTGTGTGTGTGTGTGTGTGTGTGTGTGTGTGTGCACGCGCGCGCGTGCGTGCTCTTCTCTGAACCAGAAACCTTACATGTATGAACTCACCTAATCATCTCCCCAACAAGCCTAACCGTTGGGCTGTGCATCTATGGAACCGCAGTAGTAACTGAGGTTCTCATTTGCCTAAGATGCAGCATGTAAGCCTCCTTGGCCTGCTGCTGTGGGCCCTTGCGGGTCCTTGCATCTGTGTGTGCTAAGTTGCTTCAGTCGTGACCAACTCTTTGTGACCCCACAGACTGTAGCTTGCCAGGTTCCTCTGTCCATGGGGAATCTCCAGGTAAGAATACTGGAGTGGGTTGCCATGTCCCCTCCAGGGGATCTTCCCAACCCAGGGACTGAACCTGCATCTTACAATGCAGGAGATTCTGCATTGGCAGGCAGGTTCTCTACAACTAGTGCCCCCTGGGAAGTCCATCCTAACATCTACTCATTTAATACTCCGCCATGGCTTACTGCTCACAATCCAGATTCACCCTCCCAGCCCCCTGGAGGAGATACATGAAAAATCATAAATAAAAGCCATGAAAATCAAATTAATTGTTTTCACATTTTCCCCACATTTGTGTCTGTCCAGTACTTTCCTTTTAAGCTGGCTAGCTCTCTGAAAGTTAGCAGAATCGTGATAATACATCCTTTTCACCATAACCCTGCACTGTGAGGATATTTTCTGCATTAAATAATAAAGCAGATTAATAATTAAATCAAAATGAAAAGCCACTTGTTTCCTCTCAACAACCCCAGGCACAGATTTCCTGGGTTGGTGCCAATTTATCAGTGACGATCAGACAATGTGAGATACCGTAGCAAGGAGAAGACAGTAACAGGAAAGCAAAATAATGTGAATACAAGTAGACTTTTATACAAGTGAAAAAGATGGGACAGTGACAGAAGGTGAGAGGACCACTGAGATAGGACCAGGACTCAGAGCGAGACAGTGCTGAATCCCACTGGGGGCGTACCATGCACCAGATTATCTTCTAAATGCTGTGTTCTCAGTTGCTCAGTCTTGTCCAACTCTCTGTGACCCCATGGACTGTAGCCTACCAGGCTCCTCTGTCCATGGGATTCTCCAGGCAAGAAAACTGGAGTGGGTTGCCGTTGTGCCCTCCTCCCAGGGATCTTCCTGACCCAGTGATCAAACTCAAGTCTCTTACATCTCCTGCATTGGTAGGCATGTTCTTAACCAGCTGAGCAACCCGGAAAGCCCTCTAAATGCTTTATACTCATTTAACCACTTCAGAAAAGATATGACATAAGTCCTGCTTCCCCTGTTTATAAATGAAGAAATACAGGCATAGGGGAGAATGAATACCCTGCCTCAAAGCTAGTGTCATAGGTCTGGACTTGAACCCAGGCTGACTGGCCACAGGATTACTTGTTATGTCCGAGGAAAGCAAGGAAAAGTGAGCTCCCCACATGATGCAATAAAGAGGAACAAGAAGAACATTACAGAAGGATTAGTGACCAGGAGAAGCGGCAAGAATAAGAGAGACAGAAAGTACTGCAGAGTAAGGAGCTGAGCATGAAGGGGGCTAAGACCATCTAGGATGAAAGGAAAAGATGCAGTGATGAGACTAGAGTCGGGGCAGGGGGCATCAGAACAAGAGTTGGGAAGAAGAAAAGAAAGAACAGAGAAGATAATCAGTCTATGGGAAATAAGTCTGTCTTACTTGCTCTTTGCTATGTTATTATACCCATTTCACAGAAAGTAACATGAAGGTCTGAGTCACACAGTTAGTTGCTGGCAGATCAAAAAGAACTGTGTTAACTACAAAATGGGCTTCCCAGGTGGTGCTAGTGGTAAAGAAACCGCCTGCCAATGGGGACAGGTGTAACAGACATGATTTGATCCCTGGGTCGGGAAGATCCCCTGGAGGAGGGCATGGCAACCCACTCCAGTATTCTTGCCTGGAGAATCCCATGGACAGAGGAGCCTGGCAGTCTATGGTCCATAGGGTCGCAAAGACTGAAGTGACTTAACACGCAGCATGCGCAATGACAGAATACCAATGCAAGAAACCAAAGAACATCTGGAAAAATGGAGACACATACAGTATTCACGGATGAAAAGACAACACAGTAAAGATCAATCCTCCTCAAACTGACATATAGATTTCATGTCACTCTTAATCAACATCCCACAGGTTTTTTGTAGATACAGGGAAAATTATTCTGAAATTTAGATGAAAGGGTGAAGGAACTAGAATACAGAAAACAATTTTGGAAAAGAATAAAATGAAAGTAGCTAGTTTACTGAATTTCTCAACTTACTATGATCAAGACCATGTGGTTTGTGGAGCCCCTTGGAAAGCTGTCCTTGGCCCTGTGGGCCCTCTTGGCCCCTGTATCTGTCTGGTGGGGCTTCCCCTTGTCCCCCCAAGTGCTGTGGCATGTCCACCTCCCCCAGTCAGTCCTGGGAGAGAGAGAGAGCTCCGGCCAGGGCAGGCAAATGAACCACTCCTCTATCACCAGTTCCTGCACACGGTCTGGCCTGTGACAGGAGCTCCATACACAGCTTTGCAACAGTCTATGAGAGACCTTTTAAGTCCATACAGTAAAGAGCACTTTCTGAAGTGCAGGGCAGCCTGACTTGGGGCTAGGGGGTGGGGGTCTGTGTCCCCTGATGTCTGGCAGGGTCATCTTCGATAGCCCGGGTGTGCCAGCTGTCATAGCCTTGCTTGTAAGATGTCTTGCACCTGGGCTCCCGTGGACCTGATCCCCCGCTGGAGGGCAGCCTCCTTGGGCAGAGGCGGCATCGTCCTCTGGTCTTATGACTCTCCTCTCAGCCAGGCTCTGAGTATCCAACACTCAACAGCCCAGCCTCGGGAGGGGAGCAGAGTCTAAGCTCAGGACGAGGGGCACAGGTTCAGCCTCGGATGGCACTTCTCTGCTCTTGACTTTCCCGCTCTTCGTTGATGAGCAGCAAGAAATAACAAAGGAAGGCAGCAATAGGGTCTTCCTGAGTTTACAGCTGGGAACCTGAGGTGTAAAAGAGGACGCAAGGACGGGCAGAACACGCAGCCCCAAACAAGCAAGACTCAGGACGTGAGAACGGGAGCTTAAAAGCTTGTCTTTGTCACCATCTCTCTCTGAACCCCCTCCACTTCCCTTTCACTCTCCCCACCAACCTCTCTGGCCACCATACATACGGGTTGACCTTCTTGACCAGGAAGTGCCATTGCTACCTGCCAGACTGATCAGACATCCCCAACCTCTGCCCCTCAGCCTGCTCTGGTCTGGAGTGATGATGGAACCTAACGTGGATGCACAAGCCAGGATCTCCAGGGTCATGTGTTAAAGGTTTGGCTCTGACATTTAGCTCAGCACAGCCCTTGGCAAGTTTAACTGCCATCCTGGGCTCTGTGGACTAGAATAGCTCACTTATCAGAATGTCAAGGTAGGAGGCACCAGATAAGCTGGGCTGCCCTGGCAGAGGCCAGCCCTCCGTCCCTCAGCAGCCAGGGCTCAGCAAGGGGAAGCTGTCCCCTCTGTTTTAAAATTAGTCCAGAGAAAGCCACTCCAGGCCTCTTAGAGAAATATATTCAGCTTTTTCACTTTTCCAAATGTCTCCCTGCAATCCTTCATGTTTGAACTCCTGTTCTTCTAATCTTTAGGAAAAACAGAACAATTCCTTCATGGCTGCCCAGTCTTCCAGACATCTGAGGATGGCCCTCTGGTTCTCAACGACCCGACTATAGTTCCGACACGGTGAAAATTTCATCTAAAAATGGCTCCTTCCAACCACCTAATGGTTTGTTGTGCCCCACCCTTCTCTCCATCACCCTCCCATCTGCAGCCTAAATATTCAACCAGGGTTGCTCAGAAAATGCAAACTTCTGCTAACATTCTCCTAAGTGGAAAGCATAACCCTTCCTGCCCGAACGATCATGTTCCAAGGTTTTCAAAAATTAATTATTACTGGCACATGCTAGGAGATCAAATCAATGGTTGCTGAACTGACTTAAAAACAAACAAACAAATAAAAAACAGACCTGGGTGCAGTTTTCAAGTACGGGAATGCATAAGATGTCGCTGATGGCTTTGACCACCTGAGTCATGGAGAGCCTGGCCATTTAAGGAGCAGACAGGAGGGAGGAAGACGGTGCCCCACTGTCTGTGTTGCGCTCAGCATCCTCACGGGCCAGCTTGGCACCTCTAGTGTCTCCTGGACAGGAAACCCAGGCAGGCGCAGGGAGAAAGCCCCAGAGGATTCCCACGGTACCTCCTGATGGGACAGGGCCACACTGATTCTGCTGGGCCCACAGAGGAAAGAGCTCTGCCTGGCTCAGGATGTGCCCAAAGACTCGGGGAGCCCAAGGCAGGGAGTCCCACTGGGATCTGACTCTGTGGTCAGAGAAGGCAGCAGGGGGCTCCCGGGACGCCCTGGGGCAGTGCTGGGGCCCTTCTCTCCCTCCCATTTCATCCTCACCTCGTCCTCCTGCTGCCTGCTGGAGCTCACCCATCTCTGCTTAATGCCGGCGGGCTGCTGTGCAGACAGGAGAGCCTGTATCTGAGTGATGCCCTCTCTGTCTGAGAGCCGGACAGGGAATCTAGAACATGGTTCAGGGAGGTTGGGAGCCCCGTGCTTTTGTGGAAAGCACAGACCATTTCTCCTTGGGATGCTTCCTCTTTCATTAGTGGCCCTGGCGCTGTTCTCATCGATGCTGTTGTAACAATTTATTATCAATCTAGTGATGAATGAAGAGAGCCTGAGAAGTAGTGGACACTTGATAAAGCCCCCAAACATTCCTTCCCAGGTAAGAGAATGCTTGTCTTTTTTCTAGCCTTAGGTTCCAAGTGAAGTTAGTTTCAGATTGTGTGGGTTCAGAATGGTGGAGGGGGGTGGGATGCCATGAGGTCGGGGGAGGCTGGGAGGAATAGTTCGAAAAGCACTGAATGGAGAAAGAAAACCAGAACCTCATCACGTACCTAAAATGCTTCAGGTCACATAGGAAGTGTTCCAGACTCCCTGATATTGTTGCCAAGAAGTGTCCCCCACCTGCACCCCAGGAATTCCTCTGAGGTCCCTGCCTCGCGCCTCCACATCGGAGCGAGGCCATTTCAGGCCAGATCAATAGTTGAAAATCACAGTCAGACCCACCAGGCTTCTCACATCAGAGTCCAGACAAGGGGCTTTCTCTCCAAGGCCCACTTCGTTCTCCCACCAGATTCTAGGAAGCCCCAGGGCCTCAGCCAGCCAGTTGATGGGATTTACTCCTGGGTTTTGAGAAAAGTGTGGATTTGGGAAGGCCGAACACCTTTCAGGTTTGGTGTCTGACAGTGGAAACTATTTGGATTTGAAGCCAGAGGACAAGCATCTAGAGTTTAACGGCTCTGCTACTTACTAGCGCTCAGAACGCTCCATGCCTCGGCCTCTCCTCTAACACAGGTTAGATGAGCATGTCAGAGGAGAATGCACAGGAGTATGTCTAGCTCAGTACTTGCTTCCTAAATATTAGCGTCTTTTCACTGATTCCCTCCCACATGGAGAAGTACTTTGTGAAGCAAAAAGCCCTACAGTGCAGAGCTTAGTGATGAGACAGAGTCTCATACCTGTAAGGTGTGTGCCTTCAGTAAGCTACGTGGCCTCGCTAAGCTGCCTTTTCTCACCTGTGGGATGAGGATGTTGGTACCTGCTCCATTAAAAGGCTCAGAAGAGGGCAGAGAGCTGGGCACAGAGTGACATAAAGCCAACACCAAGGGCCTGCGGATCTGCTGGAGTTCGAAAGGACTCCCAGAACAGGTGCTGGGCTGGCCTTGCCTGACCCAATGCCTGGCACAAGCCCTGGAACTCTGGGGGCCAGAGCTGGTCCAAGGAGCCGGCAGTTTTCAGGGAGATACGCAGGGTTGGGAAATAATGATGCCACTCTCTAGTCCCTAAACTTGACCTTAAAGCTTTGACCTCTGGCCTTTCTGAACAGTTTGAAAGATGTTTAAAAAGAGGCAGGCAGGCACGCAGGAAGTGACCAGGGCCACAGGCGGGTAGAATCAGGAAGGCCCTGTTGCCAACTTGGCCAGAGTTGAAAGAAAGCAAGATTAAGCCAAGGATCTAAGGCTGGGGGTGCTTACTGCCCCGCCGGGACTCTTCACACCCCCCACTTGAAGGCAGAGCTGCTGCCCGGGATGGGGGAAGAGAGATGACCCTTTCCCACTGCCCTGGCCTCTCCCCCACCCAGCCGATGGTGGCTTTGGGCACCTGGGTATTGTGCTCTAGAACAGAACAGCCAAGTTCATAGCCCTCTGAGGGCTAAGCTCCCAGCCCAGGCTAGCCCGCCCGCTATGGGGAGCTCAGATCTCCTGGCTGAACTTTGGACCCTCCTAAAGCCCTTCCCAGTCCCTGCAGCTGGCTCCCAGGACTGCCAGCTGAGGGTGAAGCCAGCTGCCCCCAGACAGTGGGCACCCTGAGAGCGTGCACCCCGCCTTCCAGAACCAGTGAGCTGGGGGAAAATGGAGGAGGAAAGAAGACAACTTACTTGTTGAGATCGGAGCTTCCAAGTCCCACAGATGCTAACTTCTAGGGTGTCCCTCTGAGGCGGTGCAGGGGCGCTCAGGGTCCTGGAGGGGACCCTCCAGCACCAGCCATCACGGGCTGCCTCGGACTCTGCGGAGAGCCTCTCCCTGCGTGGGTCCTGTGGGCAGAGGCTTCTAAGCCATCCCGTCTCTCGCCAGCCCCCTCCAGTCTCAGCCACTAGTCACTCCCTCTCTCCAGCGACAGAGGCGGGAGGCGCTCAGTCTCTCTCCCTCCCTCCCTCCTTCTTTCCCGCCCTCCCTCCCCTCCGCCCTCTTCTCTCCCCGGCTTCTCCTCCCCTTCTGCCCCCAGTACAAGGAATCTGTGTAACAATGTGTAATAACCTTTGTAAAGGGCCACAGGCGACGCGGTGAGGGGTGGGGGCGCGGCAGGGCGGGGGTTTCCTGCGACGTGTTGGGGACACCATCAGTTCTGAATGAATCGGATGGGGAAGGCGGAGCGAGACCCTGGGGGAGGCGGCTGGCGGCTCTGCGCTCGGTTCCCCGCCGGCCCCTCTCCCCACTCCCGGCCCTCAGACTCCCGCCACCTCCCTGCCACCCCCGCTGGTGGTACGGGGGCGGGGGGGTGGGGCAGGATTGTGCTTCTGGTCGTGCAGGTGCCGGGGCCGAGATCCGTGCGCGCGCGCAGGTGCGTGTGTGGGAGCGTGTGCACGCGTGAGAGCGCGCGTGTTTAGTGGGTGCGGTGCAGCTGACCGCAAGAAGGAAGAAACGAGGCGAGCAGAAATCTTGCTTCAGCTTTGGAGGGGCTGCTCTTTCACTCCGCGGTGCGTTGAGGGGGCAGCTGGCAAAATTTAGTCGCACTTCTTAGATGGGAACCTAGCAGGCGGGAGGCTTTCCTTGGGATGTTGGAGGGGCCACAGTCCTGGCACTGCACCCACAGCCCCGAGACCTTGCTCCGGTGGGTGGAGTGAGGGTCCGGGGTCCCCGTGACTCACAGGCTGGAGATGGAGCCGGTCTAGAAACAGGAAACAGCCGGCGGCTCCTGGGCTGTCTGCTCTCCCCTGGCTGTCCTCTCGCCCGCGCTGGAGGCAGGTGGCAGTGACCAGGTAGGAGTAGCAGGAAGCCTTCCTTTGGAGCAGTCCAGACGAAGAGCCATCGCTTGACAGCCGCCTCCCTTCCCTCCCTTTTAGGTTCCTCCTCACCTTGGGGAAAGATGAGTCCCTGCCTTCCGTCTGTAACTTCTGTGAGTTGTAGGGAAGCCAGCTGGGAACCTCAGACCCCCTCAAAAGGAGGGCTGCTGTCTGGGCAGGGATGGCAGGCTTCTCTCAGGACTGGTCCATGGAGGTGGTGGTGGGGGGCCTCCCTGGCCCATCTCTGCTGTTGCCCAGCCTTTGGGGACCCACACCCCTGCCCTAGACCCTGAGAGTGTCTCCCCACCTTGGGGACAGGTGCGCCCGATCAGGTGCCTGAGACCAGTGTCTACCAGGGCAGGGACTGTCACTGTCCTGTTCTCTGCTGTGCCCCCAGCACCTAGTACAGCTCTTCCATGAATATTTATCAAGTGAATACTGTCAAAAACAAGAAACCTGGTTTATTGATTACAAGGAGATGACAAATGCTTGTCACTGGGGCCGGATGTACCAAACCTGCCCTCTCCTGTAAGCACAGCGACGTGGCAGCAGCTGGGCAGTTTAGTCTCACGATGGCAACCTGATGGGGCCTCCTCTCGCCCTGGATCCGAGTGCACACAGCCCGCCGCCCAGGCACCCTCCCCAGGAGCAGAGCTCAGAGCAGCCAGGCTGGTTTCCTGGACCTCCGTTTCCTGTCTCCGTTACTGAGTGAGGCTGCAGTGGTTCTGACTAACCAGGAAATCTCATCCCTTAGGGGATGTAGCCTGTCTTCCTGCTCATCCATCACAGGTTGATCTTATGATTTATCGCTCTGAGAAGAAGATTCTTCAGCCCTTCATTTTCTAGTTCTCCAAGAGGTCTTGATGGTATACTTCTGTGGACCACATGACATACACCTTAAGCATGTCCTGAGCCCAGGAGATGCTCTGTCCTGGTTCAGCATAAAGACCATGGAATTTCTTCTGCCCTGATGGGGGAAGCCTGGCTGATTGTGAAGCAGAATGTAGGGTAATAAAATTTTATTTTGTAATTATTCTGACAGTGATAGACCTTGGACCGGGAGGCAGAAAACCTGGGTCCAGTTCTCAGCCTAGACCTGAAAAAAAGAGAAATAGGATTCTATTCCTGACTGCTTGTTACAGATTGAGGTGAACCTTGACTTTTTCATGCTCAAATCCTTCAAAGAGCACAGGCGACATTTGAGCATGGGGGACACAATTGAAGAACTACTCAGGGGGCTTGGAAGGTATAAGTGCATCCTTCGTGGTCTGAAATTGATGAGGCCAGTGCTCAAAAGCAATGGAAAATTCTCGTGCGTCGTCATGGTAATTAGTGCACAGAACCACTGCCTCTGTGCACCCTTCCTTGCTTCTTACCTTCCTCCATCGAGCAATAGATGAATTCACAATTAAAGTTTTCTCTTCAGAGTATGACACACAGGAAATTATTTTTTCTCCTATTTATAGAAATTCCATTTGCATTTATGAGGCTGGTAATGTCTCATAAATATTTCCAGTCAGATAAAATATTAATTAAAAGAGTTTGTTGAGTTATACTCTGAAGTCCTAACTAAGACTCTTCTAAGACAAATATTTTAAGTATTTTTCTCTCATGTCAGGAGAATTCTTCATACATTCGTTGTGTATCCAGCCCATCCATAAATAGCAGATACGGATCAGTCAATGATATGTCTCTTTCTCATGGTTTCTTTATGCTAAAATCACCACTCCCCATATATACATTTTATATGTGTGTGTGTGTGTGTGTGTGTGTGTGTGTGTGTGTGCACGTGCATACTTAGTCGCTTCAGTCGTGTCCGACTCTTTGTGACCCTATGGATCATAGCCCACCAGGCTCCTCTGTCCGTTTTCTTTCTCCAGGCAAGAATAGTGGAGTGGGTTGCCATGCCCTCCTCCAGCTGATCTTCCCAACTCAGGCATCAAACCCAGGTCTCCCACATTTCAGGCAAATTCTTTACCTGAGCCACCAGGGAAGCCAAGGAATACTGGAGTGGGTAGCCTATCCCTTCTCCAGGGGAATCTTCCCAACCTAGGAATTGAACTGGGGTCTCCTGCATTGCAGGTGGATTCTTTACCAGCTTAGCTACCAGGGAAGCCATATATATCCATATATATATATATATTCAATGAATGAATATTGACCATATGTAAATTAAGGTCCATTATGTTTGGGACACTTTGATAAGCACTAAAAATTATAATGATGAGCTTTGATCTAAAATACCTAACAATCTAATTGCGAGGATCAGCCTATGTGCAGACAAACTAACAACTTGGGATTTTAATTCCCAGGTGCTAATTGATGGAATGGTGTATAGAATTGATCATAACACTAACAGAGCCTGGGGACTGGAAGGCTCTGTGACTGCAGCGAGGAGTGGAGCAAGAAGAAGATTAGAACTGGAATATGAGAAGGGGGCTTGAATGAAAAACCCCTTGGGGAGGTAAGTGCTCAGGAGCCCACAGTGAGGGAGAGATTGCTGCTGGGATGAGGGGCAGGTCAAGTGTGACAAGTGATGACAGGTGGCTGTAATTAACTGAGTGACTACTATGTGCAAGCTCTTCTGCTTCACAGAAGACAGTGCTTTTAAGCTTCTTAATAACCTCCTGAGGGGGGTAGTGTTATCATCATGCTCAGATGAGAAAAAGGAGGCTCAAACAAGAGTGTAGCCTCTCATTGGCACAGATTTTTTTAAAAAAGCAACATATTTTTTAAAGCCTTTATTGAGTCTGTTACAATATTGCTTTTGTTTTATGTTCTGGTTTTTTGGCCCCCAGGCATGTGAGATATTATCTGCCCGACCAGGAATTGAACCTGCACCCCATGCACTGGAAGGCGAAGTCTTAACCACTGGATCACCAAGGAAGTCCCTCACTGGCACAGTTTTTAACAGTGAATTTCAGAACCCAGTTTTGTCAGGTTACACAATCATATTCCTAACTGCTAGGGGCTGAATTGTGTGTCTCTGCCCCAAATTCAGATGATGAAGCCTTAAGCCCCAGTCCTGCAGACTCTGACTGTCTTTAGAGACAGGACGTTTGAAGAGGTGATTAAGTTAAAATGCATCTGCTGTAATAGGCCCCAATCCAGTGGGGCCTGGATCTTTATAAGGAGAGGAAATTGACACATGGAGAGGCACACAGGCGTAGTCAAGGCTGTATGAGGACTTAGGGAGAAGACAGCTGTCTGCAAGCCAGGGAGAGAGGCCTCAGGAGAAACTGAACCTGCCCACGCCTTGATCCTAGACCTCCAGGCTTCAGAACTGTGGGAAATTTCTGTTGTTGAAGTCCCCAGATCTGGGGGTGTTTTGAGAGGGACCCTAGCAAACCAATGCGATAACATGGTGAATGGAACGCTGCTTCTCACAAGGATGTTGCATGCCAAGCTATGGAATTTGAACTTTATTCCACAGATGGGAAGTATCTGTTGATTTCTGAGTCACAGAGAACTATGAAAGCCATTTCTGTGAAGATTTTCCTGGAGGTGGTTTGCATATTATTCACTCATTCACTCATTTCAGTGAGCACCTATTTGGTGACCCCCACCATGGCAGAGACAGGATTTGCAGAGGTCACCTCTGAGCACCACTGGTTCCAAAGCCTGCAGAGCTTCTGGCACATAGACAGTAAGAAACTAATAGTTGTCAAGTGAAAGAAGGTTAGATTCTAAGAATAGAAAAAGAAAAAAAAAATACACAGCAAGATAAGTGCAGAACTTGCCTTCAAAGGGCTTCCAGTCTGGTGAGGAGAGTGGTATATAACTAGTTTCACAGTGTAATCAGTTTAGGTGGAGCAGAGATGAGACAGCATCATTCAAAACAACTTTTGCAATGCAAGTGATGTTGTGCATGTGTTCTGTTGACTCTGGCCCATGTTGAATGTGTAAGATGTGGTTGCTGCAAATAAAAAACTGAATTTTTAATCTTATTCCATTTTCACTGAAATAAGCAGGATGGTTGGCAGCTACCATGTTGCACGCTCCAGGATAAGGGGCTGGAAACACATTTGTAGGCTCTGCCCAGATGCTGCCCTGTGGTGACAAGGGCAGTGGGTGATGGGACCCGAGGGTGCGCAGTGTGGGGCACAGTTCAGCTGCATCAGCACCACTCCTGGGACCCAGGTAAGAAGCACAGAATCCCAGGCTCCACCCTAGTCTTGCTCTAAGAGAAGTTTCACTTTAACAAGCTCCCCCCGAGTGACTCCAGTATTTTTGCCTAGAGAATCCCATGGACAGAGGAGCCTGGCAGACTACAGTTCATGGGGTCGCAAAGAGTTGGACACGACTGAAGTGACTTAGCGTGCGCGCACACACACACACACACACACACACACACACACGCACACACACACCCCAAGTGACTCTCATGCACACTAGAGTTTAAGAGGGAGAGAGAGAGAGAAAGCTCCAGGTAGAAGATGCAACCAAGAAAGATTCAGCAGAGGTCTGTGCCTATCAGGGGACCAGGGAGCAGAACTGGGCTTGGAGCTGAGCCAGGCTAAGCTTCTTGGGCTCTCTGGGGACCCTGAGACCTGCCTCCTCCTGAGTACACAGTACCCCTTCTACTCCCCTCCCTAAGGCTCTGATCACCGTCTGCTGGGGCTTCCATTGTCTGACTTTCTTCTCCACCTGCAATCTACAAGTTCCTTGTAGAGTGGGATGACCTTGCTTTTTCAAATCCTTGAAATTCTCAGTGCCCGGCATCCTCTCATTCAGCAAACGCCGATGAATGCAGGCGTGTCTGCTGATGGGAATACTGAAGACAGGAGGAGCAGGGCGCTTGGAAAGCATAGATGCAGAGTGTGATTTCAGACCAAAGGCTGGGTGAGTTGCCCACTTGGAACTGTTGAGAAGAGGAGGGAGTGGGTGTCTGGGGTTGAGGGAGTCGGGGACAGAGGCGTAGATTTTGGAATGCCATCTACGGAGAGGAGCAGGGACTCTAAGGCAAGTTTAGACACCTGGAGGAGGGCAGAGAGGAAGAAGAGAAGTCAGACCTGGAACCTCTTGCCTGGGGGTGGGGGAGGATAACAGGGAAGGGTTAATTTTAAATTCGCACTGGATCGCCTCTGTGACTTTTACCCTTTTTTGTTATTATAATGCCCTGTCTCAGGGATATAACCTGAGCCACACCTATGAAAGACTGTAAGGAAGGGAAACTAACACACTCCCCTGCCATCCTAGGGGACAGCTGCAAGGATCAAATAGTCTTTTTGCTTTGTTTCTTCACCTCCCCCGTCTCTGATCCATAAAAGAACCTGGCAACCAGGCCCTGACACCATGGTTATGTTGAGGTGTTAGCCTGCCATCTTCTTGGTCAGCCGACTCCTGAATAAAGTCCCTCCCTGATCCTAACACCTTGTCTCAGATTCATTGAATTATCTTGCAGCCAACTGAGAGAGCCTGGACTCAGTAACAGGAGGAGGAGGCAGAGGTGGGTCCGGAACTGGATGGAGAGTGTGATCAGAAGGACCGGTGTGGCAGCCCCACCCCAAAAGGATGAGGGTGTCAAGAAATCAGAGTGGGCGCTGTACCCCATTCCATCTTTAATAAAGTATTTATTTAATGGTACTCATCTCATGAAGAGTGCTTCTGCTCAACACCGCAGGGATGGATGAGAAACGTGTGCCCACAGCTCCCTGCTTATGCAGAGCCAGAGAAATCAAGGACAGGGAACCGAGGGGAAAAGCCACTGCTCTGCCTTCCAGACACACTAGTGACTCTTCAGGTCGTGCTGTGCCTCCTGCTCCTGCCTGATCACCAGGCCTGTGGCCCTGCTTCCCTGGGTAAGCATCCATCTGTTGAGTGAGAATCCCAGGGCACCTTTCATGGACTTTCATTCATGGAACTCCATTTGTAGCACAAATGTAGCTTCAGCTTTTCCATTCCTTCGGAAACCAGCTTCCTGTTCCTGAATTTCTTATTCCTGAATCCGGGCCCAGGTGCCCCAGGTCGACATTTATCACAATTGGCTACACAGTCGATTTTATTGAACCAGCTCCTGTGCACCTAGGAGCTAGGGCACTCAACAGCCAGAGGAGTCTGGGTTTTGTCCCCAGCATCCAGCTTTCAATTATTGCAACACTAGGAGTGAATGATTTTTTTTTCCTCCTGCTCCACAAAGAGGGATACTATTTGAAGATAAAAGAGAACAAACAACTTTACTTCTTTGTTAAGTTTATTGATCAAATCTCACTTTATTCTGTTTGGGGGAAAACCCAGTAGAATTACTGACCAGCAAGCCCTGGACCGGCCCTGGCAGATTCCACAAGGGGCCAATAGCACCATCTAGTGGTTGAAAAGGATTTCTCAGTAGATAGAATACATTATTGCCTCATTGATCTCAACCTTCAGTTTTGGTTTTATTCAAGTTGCAGATGCCTTTATTCACAGCATCACATTGTTCTAACTAGTTTGATATGAAAAAGTCAGACCTCCTCATCCTCCCCCTTCTCCTGGAAGTTACCATCTTTCCTTTGTTTGCCTATCTTTCCCCCAGGATTTTACCCCTTATGTAAGTGCTATGTGTGGACTCACTTGCTAAGTCATGTCCCACGCTTTGGGACCCCATGGACTGTAGCCCACCAGGCTTTTCTGTCCATGGGGTTTTCCAGGCAAGAATACTGGAGTGGGCTGCCATTTCCTCCTCCAGGGGATCTTCCCAATCCAGGGATCGAACCCAAGTCTCCTGCTTGGCAGGCGGATTCTTTACAACTGAGCGACCTGGAAAACCTAAGTGCTACATCTGTAGCAATACTTACATGCTTCGCTCTTAGAGACTACACTGGAGATGGGAACGTTTTAACAGATCTCTCCTCTCCATCTCTACCACCTGTGCACACTCTTTCCATCTTCCATCTTCCATGCTCCCAATAGGTATTTTTTCGATAAATACTCAGGTTCAATGTTATCATAACTATAAAATTCTACTCATAGCTGATTCATGCAGTAAATCAGACTACTTTTTATTTCCTGCACAACCTTTTGTTGGCATCACTAATTTTCTTGGTTTTCTTTGCTCTCATCATCAATCTCAAGAAAATTTTCATCTACAGCTTCAGTCTCCTCTCAAAATGTCCAGTTATGTGAAGTGAAGTGAAAGTCAGTCATGTCTGACTCTTTGGGACCCTGGGGACTGTAGCCCGCCTGGCTCCTCTGTCCATGGAATTCTCCAGGCAAGAATACTAGAGTGGGTTGCCATTTCCTCTTCCAGGGATCTTCTCAACCCAGAGATCACACCCAAGTCTCCTGCATTGCAAGCAGATTCTTTACCATCTGAGCCACTTTGTGTCTTGGGGAGATCTCGCCGGGAGCCGTCCGCTCCCTTTGGTCCAGAGGGGTTACTCTCTGATGGTGCACAATTGGCCTCTGGCATCTCCTTTCCCTCCACCCCCTACCCTCCCACTGCCCCCACCCTCGAAGCATCCCCTGTTTCATGTGTCTCCTGCATTTTTCTTTCTTGGTTCACACTTCCACGTTGGAGGAACACATTCTGCAGCTGTTTCTTGGGAAAGAGCATTCGAAGTAAATTTTTTGAGACTTTGCTTATGTGAAAATAACTCTGTTCTACTTGATTGACAGCTTGGGTATACATAGGACTCTAAATTGGAGGTCGTTTTCCTTCAGAATATTACATGGATGTCTTGGTTTTCTTTTACCTTTCCATCGTGTTGTTGAGATGTCCACAGCAGGTTTCATGTCTGGTCCTTTTACCCGCCCTCTCTTTCTAAAAACAAGCAAGACCCTCCCTTTGTCTGTGGTGTTCTGAAATTTCAGAGAAATGGGACCTGGTTGGTGTAGAAATATTTATACTTTTTGTGCTAGACACAAAGCAGCTCTTTTCTTTTTTAAGTTTTTGGCTGTTCTTCATGGCATGTGGGATCTTAGTTCGCTCAGAACGGATCAAACCAGAGCCCCCTGCATTGAAAGTATAGAGTCTTAACCCCTGGGTCACCAGGGATGTCCTAGCGAGGCAGTTCTTTTCATCATCGCCTTGCATTCTGGGAAATTCTCTTGCCACATTTCTTTGATGGTTTCCTTCTTCCTATTCCATCCCCTCACTCTGGAATTCCTCTCACTTAGATGTTGAAACTCAGAAAGCCCTCATTTCCTTATGCTTTCTCTCCCAATTTCATCTCTCTGTGTTTTTGTCTATGCTCCTGTAGATTTCCTCAACATTTTCTTTCACACTTTCTTCTGAGATTTTTGGTTTTGCTTTCATATTTTTAATTTCCAAGAACCGCTTTCTCTCATTCTAAGTTTCACTATTTTGTCAGTGTCCTTTCCATTTGTGGTTTCTTCTCCCTGCATAGTCTCCATTTCCTTCAAGATACTTCTTCATGGCTATTTGTTTTATCTTCATGTCTGTTTGTTTTCGCTCCTCAGACACCTGGTAACCTGCGTCCCAAGGATGGGGCTTGAGCCTCTCAGGCTATCTGGAGGACACTCTGTCTGGACCATTTCAGTGCAGGACCCCCTGTTAGTACTTTTTCCTTTTGGAGATATTCAGATTCCTCAAGACCAACTCTCTCAGTCTCTGGCTTGGAAGGTCAAGTCCTAAATGCTGGCTTCTGGAATCAAGTTGGGGACTAGATCTGGGGGCTTTGATATTTGGGTGTGTTTACTGAGCTTTGCTTTTCTCAGAGGATGAAAGCCCATCCCGAGTGGTGACGTGTCTTCCTCCACCCAGAGGCCCTTTGCTTTACCCTAGAGAATAAACCTCCAGTCTTGTGCCAGGGAAGCCGGGAGAGACTTCTTGCCTGGGCCAAGTCAGGGAGAGGATCCATCTTAAGCAGACTCAATCAATCCTCCTCCTTCTCGCTGCCTGTTCACCCTCCACCTCCAGTGGCGGACTGCGCTACACTTCTTGGGATTCTGATGTTATAATTGTGCTGGCCTTGATTTCTTCCTGTCCAAGCATAGAATGAGTCAGTTTTCTGGTTTTCAGAAATATTGCTGTTATTGTCTCCTGTCTGGTTCTTTTCACTTTTGAGGGCTAACAACTGTTGAAGAACTGTTATTGTATTAGGATTTCAGATGAAAGTACACGCAGAAGCATTTCTTTAAATCACTCTCTTTATGCTCTAGTCATTCATTCATCTTTAATCTTCCATCCTGCAGACCTTGGTTGACCCCTTGCTCTGCAGCAGACGCTGTGCCAGGTTCTGAATGTGCAGTGATGAATAAGATCATAGCCCCTGCCCAGAGCAATGTCTCCCCTTGTGGGAGCAGATAAATAAATAGTGATGCAAATTTATAGAGAAAGGGTACACAGCTAATGGTGATGCTTGGGTATCTCCATGGGTGTAAAGTCAGCTGTCTTCCAAGAGACCCGAGAAAGTGACATCACTTACTAAGTGGTCCCCAACCTTTTTGGCACCAGAGACTGGTTTTATGGAAGATAATTTTTCCACAGACTGGAGAAGGAGGATGGTTTGGGGGTGATTTAAGTGGGTTACATTTATTACGCACTTTATTTCTATTCATATTGCATCAGCTCCACCTCAGATAACCAGGCATTCGATCCCGGAGGTTGGAGATCCTGACTTAGAGCATTTGCCAAGACCCCCACTGCAAGTTCAGTCACCTGATTTTTGAGCACAACCATCTCCCAAGAACACCGGTTCAGTTCTGACTTCCTAATGTCTAGACGAGAACACTAACTCATTAATATGCTGTGAGCACTCTGTGCTGGGAACTAGAATTCACATGAAGTCAACACACCTCTCCCTACAAGCGGGGAGCCAGAAGGGAGACCAGCTCGTGATGGGAACCTGGCTAGGTGAGCCTGGAATCCAGCAAATGGCATGAATTGTAGATCAACTAGGTGATTATTGGTCTTGGCTATTGAACAAGAAGGCAGGTCATGGTCAATGGACTGGAATGTGGGAGTCTATTGAATGAGCTTGCCCTTCCCTAGAAAGTGCCTGCTTGACAGTCCACCTGGGGATGTTCTTTCATTCACATCCATCGGCTCGCTCTTTGCATGAAGGCCCCACGCGGTGAGGATTTTTCTTGAGGAGTTCAAACTCTCCCTGTACTCCTCCTCTCTCTGCCCACAGCTGCTCAAACCCTCCCCAGACACTCTGGCCCCGTGAGATTGTACTGAGCCAGGGGACCATGTCCCTTGCCAGATGACAGGCTCTGAATGAATGTCCTGAATCTCTCTGATGATGGTCACACCTTCTGTGGGATTGAAGAATCATGTAAGGTGGCTGTTGAGCAGTCACAGAAAAAGACTCTTCTGCCTCCTTTTCTAGTGACCTCAGAAGACACCCGCTGGGCACTTGTTCCCAGCAAATTCACCTCCCCTCATCCACAGAGAAACTATCCATCACACGCTCCAGTGTCTTTTTGTAAAAGAAGAAACCAAGCCCCGAAGCTGTTGGAGAGAGAGGTGGGTGGGACCTTTCTCCTCCACTGAGGATTTGCAAGTGAGGACTGGAGGGGACCTGGGGAGGGCATTCATGGCTTCTGGTTAGAGAGCCAGAGAGGAACGGCAAGGTCAGGATGGGGTTGAGGAGGGGAGGCTTGGATAGATAAGGGTGGTGATGAGAATAGACCACATCACCTCTATTCCAGGGCAGCTGCTGTATCGAGGACATGATTCTTAACTGGACACAGAGACACGAGGCCAGGAACATCACTCACCTTCTTCTGTAGCTACTTGCCCTTGTTTAAATGATCACACAAGGCTATGTTCACAAAAGTGCTTTGCAAAGGATCAAATTGAAAAAGGGAGGCTACTGTGATGGTTGTTTTACAAGTAATGTGGAGATGCTTTTAAAGAGCAGAATCCATTGGGATTCTCTCTCTCTTTTTTTTTTTTTTCATTTTATTAAGAAAGGACAGAAATGGTATGGACCTAACAGAAGCAGAAGGTATTAAGAAGGGGTGGCAAGAATACACAGAAAAACTATATAAAAAGATCTTCATGACCCAGATAACCATGATGGTATGATCATTCACCTAGAGCCAGACATCCTGGAATGTGAAGTCAAGTGGGCCTTAGGAAGCATCACTATGAACAAAGCTAGTGGAGGGTATGGAATTTCATTTGAGCTATTTCAAATCCTAAAAGATGATGCTGTGAAAGGGCTGCACTCAATATGCCAGCAAATTTGGAAAACTCAGCAGTGGCCACAGGACTGGAAAAGATCAGTTTTCATTCCAATCCCAAAAAAGGCAATGTCAAAGAATGTTCAAACTACTGCACAATTGCACTCATCTCACACACTAGTAAAATTAGTAAAAAATTTAAAGCTAGTAAAATTCTCCAAGCCAGGCTTCAATAGTATGTAAACCAAGAACTTCCAGATGTTCAGGCTGGTTTTAGAAAAGGCAGAGGAACCAGAGATCAAATTGCCAACATCTGTTGGATCATCGAAAAAGCAAGAGTTCCAGAAACACATCTACTTCTTCTTTATTGACTATGCCGAAGCCTTTGATTGTGTGGATCACAACACACTGTGAAAAATTCTTCAAGAGATGGGAGTACCAGACCACCTGACCTGCCTCCTGAGAAATCTGTATGCAGATCAAGAAGCAACAGTTAGATCCTGACATGCAACAACAGATTGGTTCCAAATCAGGAAAGGAGTGCATCAAGGCTGTATGTTGTCACCCTGCTTATTTAACATATATGCAGAGTACATCATGAGAAATGCTGGGCTGGATGAAGCACAAGCTGAAATCAAGATTGCCGGGAGAAATATCAATAACCTCAGATATGCAGATGATACCACCCTTATGGCAGAAAGTGAAGAAGAACTAAAGAGCCTCTTGGTGAAAGTGAAAGAGAAGAGTGAAAACGTTGGCTTAAAACTCAACAATCAGAAAACTAAGATCATGGCATCCTGTCCCATCCCTTCATGGCAAATAGATGGGGAAACAATGGAAACAGTGACAGACCTTATTTTTGGGGGCTCCAAAATCCTGCAGATGGTGACTGTAGCCATGAAATTGAAAGACATTTACTCCTTGGAAGAAAAGCTATGACCAACCTAGACTGCATACTGAAAAGCAGAGACATTACTTTGCTGCCAAAGTCCATCTAGTCAAAGCTATGGTTTTTCCAGTAGTCATGTATGGATGTGAGAGTTGGATCATAAAGAAAGCTGAGCACTGAAGAATTGATGCTTTTGAACTGTGGTGTTGGAGAAGACTCTTGAGAGTCCCTTGGACTGCAAGGAGATCCAACCAGTCCAACCTAAAGGAAATCAATCCTCAACCTAAAGGAAATCCTCCTTCATTGGAAGGACTGATGCTGAAGCTGAAATTCCAATACTTTGGTCACCTGATGTGAAGAACTGACTCGTTGGAAAAGACCCTGGTGCTGGGAAAGATTGAAGGTGGGAAGAGAAGGGGATGACAGAGGATGAGATGGTTGGACAGCATCACCGACTCGATGGACATGAGTTTGAGTAAGCTCTGGGAGTTGGTGATGGACAGGGAAGCCTGGAGTGCTGCGGTCCGTGGGGTCACAAAGAGTTGGACACAGCTGAGCGACTGAACTGAACTGAGCTAACCATGCATCAGCGTTCATGGTACACAATTGTTCCCAAGCCTAGATCAGGCCCTATCTGTGCTCTCTGTTCACTGAAGAGTACCCCAGGCACCCAGCATCTCCATTCCCACAGCCCCCGAACCCCCCAACCCCGGACCACCAGGGACAACTGTCTCTATTCACACCTCACAGTGTGGGGAGCACGACATGACCTCTGCTGTTCATTCATTGGTGCAGGACTTAGAACTAAACCAGGATTCTTAGTTTCCGGTTCTATTTGATTTTAGTATTACGCATAATGATGAAATAGTAAGTAGTGTTTATACAGCACTTAGCAATAACAAGGCACTTCTACTTGTAAGGTGAGTGCAATTTGTCTCTTTTTCAGATGAGGAAGCTGAAACTCCGCAAGGTTATGTAACCACCCCAAGGTGACAGCCAAGCTCAAACCCAGATTTTCTGACTCCAAGTTCAGTGTTTTTCCTACTACCTGAGCTCTCTGAGGCTGCACCCTGAACTTGAGGCTCTTATTCTAAGGCACGTTTCGTCCTCCTGAATACAATCCTCATGACCTGGCACCCAAAGTCGCTGTGGGGCTGAGAGACAGCAGGGACCCAGGCTGGAAGGCCAGTGCCACCTGCTTTTTGGAATCCATATTTTTGAACGCTTCCCTGCCCTGTCTAGTGGTTAGGACTCTGCGCTTTCACTGCCGAGGGCCTGGTTTCAATCCCTGGTGCGTGCGTACTAAGTAGCTCAGTCATGTCTGACTCTTTGCGACCCTCTGGACCCCAGGCTCCTCTGTCCATGGGATTCTCCAGGCAAGAACACTGGAGTGGGTTGCCATTTTCTGTCCCAAGGTCAATCCCTGCTGGGGGAACTAAAATCCCACAGGCCGCGTGGCACAGTCAAAGAAAAGAAAAACAATGTTGGTGAGTGGAATCCAAGTTCTTAATGTGCTGGGAGAGTTTGGGCTTCATGGTTTGTCCTGTAGGCACGACAGGTTCTGACAACTGTCCCAGGGCATGGGTCATGGGTGGATCTTTGAGCAATGAGGTGCAGGGCTGGTCACCCCATGGTAGGAAATGATTGTCACATCTGCCGATGTGGCCATAAAGGCATCAACTTCAAGGTCGCTGGACTGGCCAGGGCACCTGTGCTGCATCAGTGCAGAAGTTGGCAGTTTCCACAGCCAGGGCTTGTGTGCCTGAGGCAAGAAGCTGACCCTCATAAATGTGAGAGCCTGGGAGAAAGTGCCTGCCAAGTCCTGGCTTGAGGGGCATCTGCTCCCTGGGCAGCCCTCCCTGCCTCCCCAGGCATTCAACAAACACAGGGGTGACTGGCTGGGATCGTGTGAACTCATTTGTCTTGACTTCTGATTTTATGGCCACACGTGTGAGCAACTGAGAATCTGGAACAAAATGTCCAGGACACTGGACTGAAATCCTAGAAAACCTCAGGCTAGTGTTGCTGCCACGTCGAATGAGAGGGTGCAGTGGGCCCTTCCCTCTGGGCTTCCAACAGATCTTGGAAGGACCCCTGATGTTATGCCCACCCATATGCCCCAACTCACCTTTGCTCCCCAGCCTCCAAACTGCTTCTCCTTCAACCACTCCCCACCTTCCAAGACCACCTGGTATAATCCTACCTACCCCCCGCTACCAATAGCATCCTGCTAAGCACTGCCAGCTCTCGGAGGCTCCCCCAACTAAAAGTAAAACTCTTCTTCCATTTATTCATGATGCTTCCCACGCATTTATGCCTTATTGTGCCCGTGATGTCTTTTCCTCTATAAAGCCTTAAACTCTTGAAGGCAGGCACCATGTTTTATTCATGTTGTAACTCCCCAAGTGCCTGGTCCTGTGGCTTCTACAGAAAGGCCCTCAACAAGCCTTTAGTGAATTAAACAATTGTCAAAATTCTCCCTTTCTTCCATCCTATTTTTTTTTTTAATGTCCCTTGACCTGGAATTTCTCACAGGGCAGTGGATGTGCTACCCTCTTCAAAGGCAGTCAGTGTTTCAGAGGAAAGCTCTTCATCTCTCGAACACAGGCTTCTCAAAACCTTTCCTTGGGAAGCCCGTGTAATGGTGCTCTTGCCTTTTTATCACCTCAGTGGGATTACCTACTTCTCCTCTAGGGCAGACATGTTCACATTGTACCATCTCTTTCACCAGACACTCGTTCTCTAAAATTAAAAAAAAACAACAAACTGAGGCACAAAGATGAAAGAACACCTTCCAGCAGAAGTCCCTCTGTCCTCCCCACTCAGGAGCTGGAGGTCAATCTGAGGGGTGATGTGTTTGCTTGCTGTGGAATGGCCTTTCCTGCGCTTCATGAATCAGAGGACGCCAGCCACATCTGTAGGAGGCAGTGGCCTGGGACACAGGCAATCCCCTCCCCCTTATGTGCAAGGGAGACAGTTTGCAGGTTTATTGTTGCTGTTGTTTAGTCGATCAGTCATGTTTGACTCTTTGAGACCCCGCGGACTGTAGCCTGCAGAGCTCCTCTGTCCGTGGGATTCTCCAGGCAAGAATACTGGAGTGGGTTGCCATTTCCTCCTCCAGGGGATCTTCCCAACCCAGGGATCAAACCTGGGTCTCCTACATTGCAGGCAGATTCTTTTACCCACTGAGCCACCTGGGAAGCCCCTCCAAAGACCCACTGTTTATGTTTAAGTTGCTCCCCTTGGAATATTAGTCATGAATGGAATAATATCTTTGAAATGCTCCGAATTTCTTTAAAGAAAAGGAAAAGAAAACCGGTCCATGAGCTCTGGTCCCCCAGCTCAGGTGTGGAGGTTGGGGCTCCAGGCTGTGTTTGAGGAGTTAATTCCTGTGAGCACCAGCAAAGTGGTACCTGGGTAAAGCCAGGGAGAAAGGCCCTCTGCTCACTGTCCCAGGCTACTGGCCCAGGAGGACTGTGTCTGTGACCACGGAGGTGGGAGAAGCAGAAGATGGTGGAGTAGGAGCAGGACTTCCCCGTGAAGGCAGGAGGAGAGACTGAGAAAATGATCCATGTTGGTTCTATGGAAGATGCGATATTCCATCTGATTCACCTTCCCTAGCGCATTATGACCAGGATGCCTGGAACTGGGAGAGGCAGCAGCCCTGCCCTCCTCGTTGCCTAGCAACAGTCTCTTTCTAATTCCCAGCTGGTCCCCAGGGGCTGGTCTGAATGGGGGGCAAGGAGAGAGGGGGAAACGGAGGTAAGATAGCTACCTGTTCTCCATAATAATGAGATGCTCTGGTTCCATCCTGCAAGGGACCTGACTTGCAAATGGATGAGGCACTTAAGGAACCGTTTGTTTTCTTCATTTTGAGTTTGTTCTGTGCTGACTGGAGAATGAGCGTTTAGCTTTGCAAGAGGTGTGTGTTTGTGTTTCCAGTTATCTGGAGGCTGATTAGGAGAATGAAAGGCATCTCTGTGACTCATGCTGATCCAGGGATTCAGTGTGGCTCCTTGGCCTCCTGCTCTAAAACTGAAGATGCCCTGGTGCTGAATTGTGGAGGACAGAGGAGTCGGACAGGGCTGAGTGACTGAACAATAGCAATAACTGTCTTGTGAGGTGTTGAGTGGAGACCAGAGGGTGAAGGGTGCCTGTACTGACCTCCCGATACTCCATGAGTGCAGAGTGCAGAGTGACTAGGGGGACCGCTGTCTGATGCTCCGGTGGTGACCAGCAGTGGAGTGAGTGAAGGCCCACAAAGGCCACCAGGGCAGGGGGAACACTGACCCCAGTGTCACACCCACAAGAGTGTATAAGACACGATGTGTGAGCCAGAGTGAGATGAACCTCGAGGGTAGGATGGGAAGAAAGAAAGAAAACAGACCCTGGGGTGTGTTGATTTCAGGAGCATTTACTCAATGCCAAGTGCGTGCCAAGTCCGTCACCTCCATGACCTCACTCTCCGCTGTAGACTCCCAAGAGAGAAGCTAGGGCCTTGTCCCCAGGTGAAAAGTTGGTGCTCTAGGGCTTCCTTCCCAGTCGGTTCTACTGTAAATCTTTGGCTACAGAGTTCTACACTGAACTGGAACTAGGGTGGGAGATGATGGCCAAGGGACAGTCAGATCAGCCTGAGCTGTGACCACAGAGGAGTCACGAAGCAGAAGCTTTGAAGGGCTCCTCCCCAACCCGGCAGCATCTAGCCTTCTGTCTGGGACACTCAGCTGCAGCACACTGGTTCCAGCACAGTTCCACAAACAGACCCCGTGTAATTAGCCCCGGCAGCTCAACACCTCTGCTATAGCCTGCCCTCTTACCCGCCACGCCTCCTCTTGCTGGATCCGGTTCTAAGGAAGCTGTGTTCTTTGAGAGCCGTTGCATACAGATGAGTTGGCAGCCAGTCTGAGCTGACCCACAGACTCATAAAAAGCAACAGGGCCCGGGCCCCTTCACCCATGCCATCCAAACTCTTGGGACCAAAGGTGCAAGGACTCACTCACATCAGGGACCTGGCTGCTTTCTCGGCGACCAAGGAACTGAGCTTTTGTCTCTGCATTCATGCTGTCAATCCATGAGGTAAGCAGAGAAATGCCATATTGCCCCTTTGAGAAAAGAAGTTAATTCTGGTGGAAATTTAGTCTTCATTTCCCCATTTCAAATCTAGACAGGACTGTTCTCTGCTCCCAGATTATAAAGGTGTGACTTTAACTCCCTCACTTGATGCTGTGGGTCTTCTGTTTGCAAGTGAATGATGAGCTGTGAGCTTCGTCCTGGCTGCCCTTGGGGGTTCCCAGCCCTGAGTGTCATGCCTGGCTCCACTGACTCCTCCTCGTGGTGGTGTGTCCCTGGCAGCTTTAGCCCCTGCAAGGGCGGACCTCTCTCTGCCTTTGCTGTCATTTTGACAGAGGGTAAGGTGCTAGTCCTGGAGGAGGGCATGGCAACCCACTCCAGTATTCTTGCCTGGAGAATCCCATGGACAGCAGAGCCTGGTAGGTTACAGTCCATAGGGTTGCAAAGAGTCGGACATGACTGAAGTTCCTTAGCATGTATGCACACCAAGGTGTTAGTGAGGTCCACTGTGGAAGAGGCTGAACCTTGTCTGGGTGGAACGTGTTAGTATTAATAAGACACTTGGCTTACCTGCACCCAAATGCCTTTCCTTCATTTGATGAAATGTTGCTTGATTACAAGAAAGTGCCTCCGGGATCCTCCAGGTTTGTTCAGTGTCAGCCAGGATGGGCCCTCTGATGATGCACAATACCTGTTCCCTGTGCTCTGCTTTCTGTGAACCTAAGGATAAATGGAGCTGCAGTCCCCTTCTCCAAACAGTCATGTTGTACTGATGCTGTGCATAGCGGCTCCAAAAAATATTTGTCTTTAGCAATTGGCAAGCTTTAGGAAGAATGTGTTTGCTTTTTACTGTAGTTGGGCACACAGAATGAAGCCAAGCACAGTGACAGGAAGCAGGCTGTTTCTGACAAGGACTTAAGTTAGCCCACTGACTGATGCCCTTCGGTCGTGGGCTTAGCTTGTCTTGCCTTACTCTGCCCTAGTTTTTGAAAATGTATGCTCACTAAGTTAGCTTCAGTTTTTCCAAACATGGTGGTGGGGGAGGGGTGCTTTGTGAAGTCATGAACCATCAGAAAAAAAAAAATTTTTTTTTTGAATATACATAAAGCACAAAGATGCTTCCTGCCCCCTTCCCCGTCCCCCAGTAAGAAGGACCTCAAGTCAGCTCGGGTGTGGGCTGATTCTGCAGATGAGCACAGGGAGCGGATGACTTGTAAACGGTTCTCTGAGCTTTGATGCTGTTGGTGGTATTTTTTCTGTTTTTTTTTTTTTTTAAGTACATAAGATGCTGTAATTGCCAGGAAATGCTCTGTAGAGCTGAGGCTCAGGATTTCTCATGCATGTCTTTTTTCCTTTTCCCAGCAATTCATTTTTTTCTGTGCCAGGTTATGAATCTACCCTGGACTTTTTCACAGCTCAGTGATTTTCCAAGGAATCAGCTTTGATCACATGCTTTGCCTCTTACTTGTCCCGTGGTTTCCACGGCTTGAATGCTGCTTAATTCTTCCTCTTAGAGTTCTCCCTGGGATTGCTTATAGGGCCTGAGTTTGACCCAAATCCTACTCCCCTTGGTTCTACAATTCAAGATGCTCATCCTATTTTCTTCTCTTCATTATTGCCCTCTTCCTTACTATTAGTGTTAGACATACAGGTATTTTTTCCTCATTTGCCTTTCAACAAGCTTAGAATGAGCATGACTGTGTTCTGGGAGCTCTGTGAAGTCCTGGGAAATTATTGAATAGCCCTGGTTCTCATGGCAGTTATTGTTTAGGGCGTGTGTACATGGAGATAGACTGTTACACTTGAGCTGGGCAAGTGCCCAATGTAGTCATGATATAATCACTGCCTGTGTGGAAGGGTGGTCCTCAACTCCCTGGGTGGGCAGGACGGGACTGGTGGGGGCAAGAGGACGGGCATTCCCGAAAATGAGGTAGTATTTACAAAAACACAGAGGCATGAGGAAATGTGACATATGCAGGGGATGTGGGGCTAGAGTGTCTGGGGTGGGTGGAAGGGGAGGGGAGAAGAAAGACGAGGCTGCAGGGTGAGCGCCCGTGATGAGGGACCTTGTGTGGGATACCCGGGAGAGCGGCACTGTCTTGAAGGCAGTGGGAAGCCACGTGAGGTCATATTTACAAAGCTGCTTTGTCTGCAAAGTGCCAGGTGGGTTGGGCTGGGATAAGACAATTGCCAGGAAGCCAGTTGGGAAATTACTATAATGCAGAACACTCAAGAATTAGGGCACGCTGGCTGTGAGGATGAAGGATTGCCCTGGATGTGGGAATCTGAGAGTTAGCTGGTCTCATTCTGGAAATTTCCCTGAAGTCCGAATGATGAGCAAACTGAGTAGAAAAAAGCATTTTCTGTATACTAGGGGGCTGGCCTTTCAGGGACCCCCTCCCCACCTCCACCTCAGAAGTGAAATCCCTGGTCATTTGTTTTCCTCCATCACCAAAATGAGCACCTGCCTGTCTGCCGAGAAAGCAAAGAGAGCCTGTGTCGCCTTCTCCTCGCCCCGAATGCCCAGCCCTAGGTGGGGCATTGCTCTGGGTCTCTGCTGAGCCCTGCTGTCAACCCTTAGGCGGCAGGGCGGAAAATGTGTCCCTCCTGAGTGTGGAGCAAACAACTGAGACAATAGTAGAAATAATAGCAGAATCACCGAGCATTAGAGGCCTCTGTAAAGGTTCTAGAAAGGTTACTCTATGCATCATTAATTGCTGCAAAGCATTTCCCACTCACACTGAGCAGATGCTGAGATGAGTCTTCCACGTGGGTTCTTCCTACACATGAATGCATGCTAAGTTGCATCAATCATGTCCGCCTCTTTGCGACCCCATGGACTCTAGCCCACCAGGCTCCCCTGTTCAGGGGAGTCTCCAGACAACAATACTGGAGTGGGTTGCCATGCCCTCCTCCAGGGGGTCTTCCCAACCCAGGGATCAAATCTACGTCTCTTATGTCTCCTGCATTGGGAGTCTGGTTTTTTTTTGTTGTTGTTGTTGTTTTACCACTAGTGCTACCTGGGAAGCCCTATTCCTATGAGTTGGTCTATTTTCAGGCCCATTTTGCTGGGAAGTATGGGCTTCCCTGGTAGCTCAGCTGGTAAAGAATCTGCCTGCAGGCAAATGGATAAGAAACCTATGGTACATATACACAATGGAATATTACTCAGCCATTAGAAAGAATACATTTGAATCAGTTCTAATGAGATGGATAAAACTGGAGCCCATTATACAGAGTGAAGTAAGCCAGAAAGATAAATACCAATACAGTATACTAATGCATATATATGGAATTTAGAAAGATGGTAACAATAACCCTATATGCAAGGCAGAAAAAGAGACACAGATGTATAGAACAGACTTTTGGACTCTACAGGACAAGGCGAGGGTGGGATGATCTGAGAGAACAGCATCAAAACATGTATATTATCAAGTGTGAAACAGATCATCAGTCCAGGTTGGATGCATGAGACAAGTGCTCGGGGCTGGTGCACTGGGATGACCCAGAGGGATGGGATGGGGAGGGAGGTGGGAGCAGAGTTCAGGATGGGGAACACATGTAAACCCATGGCTGATTCATGTCAGTGTATGGCAAAAACCACTACAATGTAAAGTAATTAGCCTCCAACTAATAAAAATAAATGAAAAAAAAAAAAGAATCTGCCTGCAATGCGGGAGACCTGGGTTCAATCCCTGGGTTGGGAAGATCCCCTGTAGGAGGGCATGGCAACCCTCTCCAGTATTCTTGCCTGGAGAATCCCCATGTGACAGGCGGGCCACAGTCCATGAGGTCTCAAAGAGCTGGACACAACTAAGTGACTAGGCACACAGCACAGCAAAATGATGGAGAGAAAGGGAGGGTGGGTGAAGTCAGAATTCCTGAGTTTCTTTCCAATGGCTGCAGGGAACAGGGTGACGTTGGTAAGATGATTACCCCTTGCTGGGGTCAGTGGAGGCACTGACATCTCAGGCCTGGTCACTCACTCTGGGCCCTCCTGGCCGTGAGGGGAGAGGACAGCGTCTGAGTCCATGGGACCCCATCCTATCACAGCATCTGAGATGCTCAGGGCTGGTTCCACAGGCAGTGAGTCCGTCTGACCCCAGGATCCACCCAACGTCCTTCCACTTGACAGGCGGGTGACAGGCCTTGGAATAGTGAGATCTCACAGCTCAAAATACCTGGAGAAAGCAGCCCACTGGAGTTTAAGTGTGGATGCACTCAAGTCAGAGTAGCCACCTTCAGGCGCGCCTAGGACTTCTCTCCCTGGAGATGAAGTAACTCGTGGGGCCCCAACAAGGACTCAAAGTGTTCCAGTTTAGTTTCTGTGAGGCCTGAGAAGAAGACTATGCCAGAATATACTTCATGTTGCAAGTTCAAGCCCAGTTGAGTGAATTTATTGGCATAGAATTTAAAGTTTGCCCAATAGTTAACTGAGGATAGTTCACTATGTTAATCAGTTGTAACAGCTCTATTTGCCATCGCCACTTTCCTCCACATCAGCTCAGCCTTTTCAGAGGTGAAAGTGAGGGTCAGCCTAATAAAGGAGTTAAGGAATAGCTCCAAGGGACCATCCATCTCCCTTCATCTCAAGGCCAATAAGATCATTAAAATTATGTATGTTGAGAAGACAAAGTACCAGGCAGTGATGACTTAGCCTAAAGCCAAAACTAAAGAGAAAGAACCAGGGACTTCCTGGGTGATCCAGTGGTTAAGAGTCCGCCTTCCAGTGCAGGTGACGTGGGTTTGATCCCTGGTTGGGGAACATGCCAAAGGACAACTAAGCCTGCAAGACACAGCAAGAGAGTCAGTACCAGAAAAAAAAAATTAAAAAAAGAGAGAAAAGGATCAGATCTTCCCAGTCTGCTGGGTCTCCTGGATTATGTATGATTCATGAGTAATTCTGGCTCTGCTCCAGACAGCAAAAGTGATTTGGCTTGATCATGTATTAATAGTTCATAATCTTCATGAACAAGCAGGGAGCATGTGTGGAAATTGGGGAAAAAAATTGGAATAAAAGCAAATACCTTCAAAAAAAAGAAAAAAAAAGATGAAGGAAAAATTCATGGGGAGACATGTCGGAGGTAGACCTAGAAAAGTTAACAAGAAACAAAACCCAAGGTCACTGGGCTCAGAGAAGTCTATTCCCTGCTCCATATGGGGGGGTCCTAAGCCATCCTTGCTGGCTTTGTGATGAAGGATGTTCAGAGAATTCTCCCCATCATTGCCCATGCCTTGTCAGAATCTGTAAGCAGACAACGGACCAATTCAAGACCGACGAGCATCTAAAGATGACCCATACCAAGGAATAGTTGCTTCTCAAAAACTCTAGGAGGATTTTGGCTGTTATATAAAACCCAACCCAGTGCCATCTCATTAAAAAAAAAAAAAAAACGCATGGGAACTAATTTTTTTTTTTTTTTGGCAGATTTTTATTTTGTAGTGGTGTGTAGTTGATTCACAATATTGTTCATTTTAGGTGCAGCAAAGTGATTTAGCAAGGTGGTTTCATTACACATATACACATATCTATTCTTTTTCTTATTCTTTTCCCATATAGGTTATTACAGAGTATTGAGTAGAGCTCCTTGTGCTATCCAATAGAGTGCTTGTTGATTGTGTTATATACAGTAATGTATATAACTAATTTTAAAGAGTCATTCTAAGGGTTCAAGCACTCCAGCTCACTCATGGTAGGAAAGAAGAAGCTAAGGCCTAAGAGAGTCCCAGACTTTCTAGAACCCACAGGAAAAACAGAAATCTGAATTCACCCTACAGGGCTTTAGACTGATGACTTCCTCCCTCAAGGTGGCCTGTCATTTTTCCCCTAAGTTGGTCCCCCTGTGTGGTCTGCCCTGGTGGCCGTGTGTCTGCCCAGGCTCTAAGCTGTAGTTACCCGGACGCCTAAACATTCACAGAGGTGGGTCACCCTTAGGCTTTAAAGGAACATTCTTTTGGAGTACTCTGAAATACAAACCAGAAATTTCCATATATTCAGAATTTTCCGATGTCCATCTGTGGCCCCTTCCTCTTTTCCAACTGCACAAACATCAATGTTTCTTGGCTCAGGTTTTGGAATTACATCTATGGGGGGGGGGGCGGTATATCAATGAGCTACTGTATCCCTAGCGGGCAGATTTAAATATGCAGCACAACACCAGTGAAAGCAACAGGCTACAACGTCTTTGCAGCCGGAACCACCATGGCTCTCTCAGGTGACTACCCTCGGGGGAGACTCATGCTTTGCTGCCCTTGATTAAATTCTTGGGAGCTTTCTGGCTCTGTCCAGATCTGCCATTTGTCCTTGAGGGGCTTGACAGAGCTCGGAAAGTATGAATAACTGTTGCTAGCTTCTCACAGGAAAAGAATTCTGTGCCATGTGGCCTTTTGGAGTCCAAGTCACTGATGAGATGCTGGGAGAGATAAGAGTAATCCCAGTCTTTTGCTGGAAGGCATTCGACCAAGTCAGGGACCAGGGGATTCAGAGGCTGGCTGGGAGGGGTGGGACAGCTGATGAATCATGCATGGAGTGGAGACGGTCAGAGATAAGTCACGGGAGTGGTCGGAGGATTACCTAGGAAGACCTCTGGGGAATTCCACCATGTGAGGGACTTTTACAAAGTGTGAGGACCCTGTCCCTTCCTTGCAGAAATGTCAGGCTCCTGGGAGTTCAGACAGGAAAGAACAAGGGAGGCATAAGTGGGGCACATTTTGTCTGGAGGGGCTGGGCTTTCCCCTCCCACCCAGTCTATTTCCCAGGCTGCCCCAGTGGGGTAGGGGTGAGAGGGTCAAGGAGAGCATCCTCCTGATGCTGCAGGAGGAGAAGGAGGTGATAGAGAATAAGATGGTTGGATGGCATCAGCAACTCAAGGGACCTGAGTCTGAGCAAAGTCCGGGAGATGGTGAAGGACAGGGAAGCCTGGCGTGCTGCAGTCCACAGGATTGCAGAGAGTCAGACACGACTGAGTGATTGACCAACAACAAAAGAGGATACCTCTGAGACATTCTAACTCAGGGTGCTTACCTGCACCATTGTGAGCAACCCTTTGAGACTAGGTTCTCGCTCTCCTTTGTCCTAAACCACTGGGAGTGAGAGCTGTGTGGATGCTCACCACTGTCAAGACAAGGACGAGATAAAGTCTCCTGGGGAAAGGGACTGGCTGGGAAGTAGAGAGAAGAGTGTCCTAGGTTTGGATTTTATTTACCTTTTTATCGCACATGCCTTCCTCTGGCCTCTGAAGCTGTTTGCAGTTTTGGATTTTTACAGGTAAATATGCCTCTTTAAGGAACTTGTGAGTGGGAGTGTGGGGAGGGAAGGGAAAAGGACCCAGGCCAGGCTTGTGCCCAGAGCAGTGTGAGCAGAGAGATTCATCACTCAGGGCATGAAGTGGGCAAATTCCTTCCCAGGAGTTGACTCTAGTGACAGTGAAGGGAAGCTGAGAAACAGGCTGTCATTTGAGAAGGTCTGTGAGAGATGTGGGCTAAAACTGCTTTCTAATGGAGAGGGCTGGTTTTCTCACACCTGCTGAAGGTTAGGTGAGAGTAGATTCAAATCTCAGCCTGAGGATGTGGGTTAGGCATCAGGAAGAAGCTGGGTGTCCAGGTGCTAGGCGGCAGGGATGGGTTTCAGAAGGAAGTGTTCCTTATACAGACAGGAACTCACCCCTGGCTCTCAGGGGAAGGGTTCAGGGGCTGACCCCCCTCCAGGTCCTGGGAGGGAGCAGTCATGAGCCCTGCACTCTTGGTCTCACGTTCTTCCACCAACTAGGTGAGTCCTCCACAATCCCACTCTCTCTGGTATTCTGAAGGGGCAGGTATCTGCTTCTAAGCTTAAGCCTGGACCAGGGAGGGACAGCCACTTCTGACCACCTCCCCTGGCTAAGTTTTTCTTCAGGCAGCCTGGGTCTACCCCATAAATGAGCCACCTCAAAACTTCCTTCCTGTCCTAGAGATCCCAGAGATGCTTTATGCCCTCTCTGGGCCCTCATTGCCTTATTGTTCTTGTTCAGTCACTCAGTCGTGTCCTACTCTGCGACCCCATACACTGCAGTTAGTTATCTCCTGAAGTTAGTTTCCTCAGACTCATGTCCACTGAGTCAGTGATGTCATCCAGCCATCTCATCCTCTGTCGTCCCCTTCTCCTCCTGCCCTCAATCTTTCCCGGCATCAGGGTCTTTTCCAGTGAGCCTGCTCTTCGCATCAGGTAGCTGTTACTCTTGCTCTGTTCCAAAGGCTCTGGCACGCTTCTCCCCAGGGTGCCAGCCCTGGCGACCCCGCCTCTGCCTGGACCATCGTCCCCCTCCTCAGCTCTCTGGGGATGCTGTTCTGGGAAGCAGGCCTCTGTAATCCCCTTGGCCGCCTGCTTCACTCTGGACAGAGCTTGGGTGGGGGCTGACGGTGCAGTGGGTGCGGTCTTTGCCGGCTTAGCCCTGTGAATGAGGGGACTGCAGGGATGCCAACAGCCAGACCACAGACAGGCTAATTTCCAAGTGTAGACACTGTAAAGGCCATGCATATTTTGCTGGTGACTAGCGACCAGATGCTGAACCATTTCCAGGCCCGGCTGTGATGGGGGATGAAGAGAAGGCAAGACAGCCACAAAAAGATGCTGGTCTTGCCTCTGTGCTGTGGACACTCCCCAGTCCCCCGCCCTGGAGTTCATGAGAGTAACCTTGGGCAGTGGGGCTGCGGCAGGCGAGGTGGAGTGGGTTGGGGTGGGGTGGGGAGGGGCCCAGGCACATCTCCACGGGTTCTGTGTAACACCTGTCCAATGGGCAATACCTTCACTGTTGTTCATATAGAACCTTCTAGAATCCCTGATGTACTACTAGCAAAGAGACTTTCTGAGTTCTTTATGTTGCCTCTGCCTGCAAGTCATATCTATAGTGAAAAATTCTTCTGTTTCTGCATTGAAAAATTCTGCACTATTTTTATTAAAATTTTGTATTGAAATACATAGTTGATTTACAATGTCTTATTAATTTCTACTGTACAGCAAAGTGATACAGTTACACATATATAATAGGTGTGTGTGCTCAGGTACTCAGCTGTGTCTGACTGCTTGGGACCCCATGGACTATATCCCACCAGGCTCCTCTGTCCATGGGATTTCCCAGGCAATATTACTGGAGTGGGTTGCCATTTCCTTCTCCAGGGGATCTTCCTGACAGAGGAGCCTGGCAGGCTACAGTCCATGAGGTCCCAAAGAGTCAGACATGACTTAGTGACTAAACAATAACAACATATATAAGAATATTTAAAAAGAAATATATATATACATTTCTTTTTAAATATTCTTTTCCATTTGACAAATGGGAAGACTGCAGCTGGGTTTGTGCCCATGCTGGAGCGGAGGTAGGTGAGGTCTCCTAGTTCTGCCCGAAATGCTAAAAGTCTCCGAGCAAAACCCTGGGCTGGAAGCAGCAGGTGAGGTCAGCACCCCCAGCCTAGAGGAGGACCTGCACTCTCTCCTCTTGGCATTGCTACCCCCACCATCTTGGGCTTTCAGTGGCCTTCTACTTATTGCTAACATCAAAGTCACCCCTTGTTGCCGCAGCTTTTTCAGCTCTTATCTCCATCTATAATGACCCTGTTTATTTAGTTCCTTTTTGTTATCTGTCCTGCACTCTCCACCTCCCTGAACACCAATCTTGTTCATGCTCTATCCCCACTCCCAGCCTGGAGCTGGGCATGTGATAGACTCTCTGTAAATATTTATTGACCAAAGGAAAACAAGGAATGAATAAGCCAAGAAAGAGCAAGCGAGGAAGGAGTGAGAGAGAGGGAAACAGAGGGAGGGTCTGTCTCTCCCCAGAGCTCTCCTGCCTCTCCTTCCCGACCTTAGATCAGAATTCACTGTCTTCATGGAACTTCCGGTAGGAAGATCCAGGAAGGCTTGGGTTCCCATCTCAGCTCTGCCACCTGAGCTGTTTAACCTCTCCACACCTCAGTGCCCCCACCCCATAAAATAGGAACCATTACACCTATTTCATGAGGTCACTGTGAAGATCGAATGGACTAGTTTCTGCCAAGCCCCCACCTCAGGCTCTTGCATGTGCAGACATGCAACAAACATGTGTTCTTTTCCCTCTGGGTTGATTTCAACCTTCCCCCCATTCTGTAAAGCAAAGTCAAACCCTTCAGTCTGCCTCCAACCACGTTAGAGAGGAGCTCTGCCTGGCTGGAATGGAGACCTTTTAGGGAATATACCGTCAGCTTTCCGTCTGTGCGACGGAAAGTCACATTGAAAGAGATTAATTTTAATCAGTTTCTTCCAATTATTAAGTCAATGGTGGACACATATCACAGCAGAGAAAGCTACAGTGAGGTGAATGCTTAGTTTCTAGGTCTGTGACCTCTGGTTTCCTCTGTGGCTCATTGTTAAAGAATCCGCCTGCAATGCAGAAGAAGAGTCAGAAGACATGGGTTTGATCCCTGGGTTGGGAGGATCACCTGGAGGAGGGCATGGCAACCCCCTCCAGTATTCTTGCCAGGAGAACCCCATGGACAGACGAACCTGACCATCTACCATCCATGGGGTGGCAAAAAGTCAGATACAATGGAAATGACTGAGCGCCAGCAAGGCTCTGTGAAATTGGGTTGATAACTTGGCTTCTCTGATCTTTTTCTTCTCTACCTGGGGAAAGTTGTAAGAGTGAGGAGAGAGAGAGACAGCAGGCTATTTCTGTAGCCAAATTAAGAGTGGTGGTGGTTTGGACTACAGTGGGATTGGAGAAGAAGGAGCCCAGAGAGCGGAGAGGTTCTGAATGTATTTTGTAGGAAGAGCAGAGAAGACTTGCCGATGGATTGACTGTGGGGATGAGAGACAGAGAAGAATCAAGGTTGAATGAAGTTTTCCTTGATGGTTGTGCCATTGACAGAGCTGAGGAAGGCACAAATTCAACAACATAAATATATAATAAGCTGTAGCTGGTGCTAAGAAAGAAAAGGGGATTCTAGAGACACTCTCTGGGAGTAAATTTCAGCCCAAGTTGCCCGGTGGAGATGCACTCACATGCCCACCTGGGGGTCACAGGACTGACCCCCCGCCAAGTGCTCGGAGGAAGGACATGCCAGGCGTCAGTCACAGCTCTGCACCCCAGCTGCCTCTGCTTCTGGAAGGCTGGTCACGCTAACCTCAGAGGAAATTCAATTGGCCTGGCATAATTAGATCTCCGTGGTCTAATCTAATCTGATCGTTTTATGGGCAATGTTTTTCTTTTTGATCTTCACTCCTTTCCCCCCAGCTTTGTTGTTTTTCCCAAGCAACCAAATAAACAAAGTCTTCTCCCTTTGGGTTTCTTGTGTACAAAAATGCTCCTTACAGACCCCTTAAAGCAACCCAGAGCCCACTGCCTCCTCCTCCCAGAGATTCTGAGGGGAGAGCCTTCTTGAAAAGCCAGAGAGGACAGGGCTAGCAGAGGCAGAAGAACACTTCCCACAGCCGGCATCTCCCCCAGGCGGCACCACACGCCCGCCCCTGCATTTCCTTTGCAGCTCATGGGGACCTTCCGAGTCTGTCCTTGGGTCTGGCAGGAGAGCTGACCGCCTGCTCAAATCCAGACCCGGGAGTTCCAATTATTCCCCAAATGCCAAGTCAACCTCTGGCCGTCTCTTCGAGGAGGCTCCTCATCTCTGCCAGGCACGGAAGGAAGCTGACCTCATTGAGGTTTCCACATGCTGGATCTGCTATGGGGTGTTCTTACCCTGGGTCCCATCTCAGCCTGAGAAATGGGTGTTCTTAACTTCACGTTCACGGAGAACACTCTGGTTCAGAGAAGCAAAGCCATTTATCCTGTTCACAAGTGGAAGGAGTAGGCTTTAAATCAAGTCCACATCACCTTACAGCCTGACCTTCACTACCACAGGGACACCTGTTCATCCCCACCTTTGCTTTGCCAACCCCACCCACTGGCCTTCTGCAATGATGGTCTCAGTCTCAGCACCCAGAGCTTGGGCCCCACGGCCTCACAGACCCACAGCCCCCCAGGTGCCGAGAGCCAGCATTCCAGTCAGTGCTAAGCCCCTGGCCCATCTCTTTGCAATTCCTAGTGGCCGTCTTTCTGTCTGGTCCCGGGGGCAGAGCAGGGGAACCCCAGTGAGGGGGACCAGATGAGAACTAAAATGATGTCGTGAAAACACATCGATGAAAAAGGGTACAGCTATTAGCCATGTGCATGGACAGGAAAGGTGAACCAGAAAGCAGAGGCTTCAGCTCTGCAATTTAGGGCTGGACAGAGCAGCAAGATAGACAGAAAAAAGAAGAAAAGGAAGGAAGAAAGAAACAAACATAGCTCGCAGCAAGCTCTAGGGTCTTTACGGCTCCTAAAGTTTTCTCGGTGATTTTCTGTTCTGTTTTTCTCCAGGTTTAATCGCTTCCCTTGGGAAATTCGCTCTGTAAAAACACAGGCAGTTGGCTCGGACGGGCATCCAGGCATCCGTCAGCAGCAGAGCTGGAATTCAAGTCTGACTCCAGACCTCGTGTTTCAAGCCCAGAGAGTCACGGACACCTGACTGTGCTTTCCAGGTAGACTGGCCCCTTTTTTGGTTAGGAATTAGCATTCATCACAGCAGAGGGGTTGTACTTTAGTTTCTTTGCCCTCAAAGCATCCTTTATTTATCATGGTCCAGGCTTGGTCCTGATGGTGCGTCATCAAACAGGTCATTGTGATCTGTAGAGACAGAAATGGCCCGTGTTCTGTCTCTTCCTTGCGAGGCCCCCTGAATTTGGACTCCACGCGGTTCTCCCTACAGCTGTCACCAAGGAAGCAGCCAAGAACCCCCACCTATGCTTCAGGCCCCGTTCCCCACCCTCCTCCATGTGTGTGCGGGGCCAAGGGAAGGAATACTATGGGAATGTGGGGCCAGGAGGGGTTTATATGGTTCCGTGGGATTCTGGCTAATCTGTGAGGTTGCCAAGTCTCCAGAGAGGTCAGTCTAAGTAAGAATTTTACAGCTCAGGTTACTGACTCCAGGAACAGAGCAAGGACCATGGGCCAGGAAAAAAATTCCAGAAAACAATGAAGATTAAAAATGTACCGAGAGAAGGGGAGAGCAGGAGGGAATGGAGTTGAGCTCCTGTGAGTGTGAGAGAGAGGGTCAGGGAGTGTGGGCGGGCGTGGCCCGCACGGTGGGCCTTGGTTCAGCCTGACAAGTTCAAGGTTCCGCGCATCCCATCAGATAGAATGAGTCCATGCACCTGCCATGCTTCGGGGACGGCAGACACAGCTTCCAAGCCAAGTCCTTGGCTGGACTTCCAGCCCTGGGAGCTGTTCAGAAGAGTGGACAGAGCTGACACCGGGCTTCAGACTGAACTGCCAGCTCAGGGTCATGGTGCGGGGAGCCCAGGCGAAGGTGGACAGCGGGGCGGGATCTCACTGTACCTCGGCTGCTCCAATGGTCTCCACCGGCAGGGGAGGCAGGGGCCGAGGATTTGTCCCACAGATGCTGGGAGAGGCGTAGTCCCTCCTTTTGCCGCCAGAGCCTGTGTTGAGAGGGAGGATCTGCAGAAGCATCTTTCTGTGCCTCCAGGCTCTTGTGACGGAGGAAATATTTTGTGTGTGGTACCTCCAGAATCACCATGGCCACTTGCTGTAGGAGGAAGGGGCCAAGTTCAGCTGAGGACCCCATAAGGGCCCAGGGCGTGCTTCTGTCTGGTGTTGGAGGAGGGAGGAATGGGATTAAGAAATGGAGAGTCGGGACGCAGATGGCAGACAGTTTGCTGAGTCCCCGCCGTGCAAGAGGCCCTTGATGTGGATTTTTCCTGTACAAATTCTATTGAAATAATACAATAGGATATGATAGGATACGTTACGATACAATAGAATACAATAGGAATGGGTACGTGCTCAGTCGCTTCAGTTGTGTCTCTTTACAACCCCATGGACTGTAGACCACCAGGCTCCTCTGTCCATGGGATTCTCCAGGCAAGAAAACTGGAGTGGGTAGCCATGCCCTCCTCCAGGAGATCTTACTGACCAAGGGATTGAACCCACATCTCTTACATCTCCTGCATTGGCAGGCAGGTTCTTTACCACCTTGGAAGCTGAGCAATACAATACAATACAGTATAATTTCCATACCATGCAATCCATCCATCTAAAGCTACAACGGTGGGTTTTTGGTATAGTCACAAAGTTGGGCAACCATCACCACCAACAATATTAGAACCGTTTCATCACCTCAAAAAGGAACAGGGTACCCATTAGCAGTCACTCTACATTTCCCTTCTCCCACCCCTACTGGGAGCTACCAATCTAACTATCACTGTGTCTAGATTTGTCTATTCTAGACATTTGTACAAAGGGAATAATACTATATCTGACTTCTTTCACTTAGCACAATGCTTTCAAGATTTTTCCACATTGTAATATGTACCAGTACTTCATTCTCTTTTTATGGTTGAATAATATTTCACTGGGGGCTTCCCTGATGGCTCAGATGGTAAAAATTCTGTCTGTAATGTGGGAGACCTGGGTTTGACCCCTGGGTTGGGAAGATCCCCTGGAGAAGTGAACAGCTACCCATTCCAGTATTCTGGCCAGGAAAATTCAATGGACAGAGGAACCTGGCAGGCTACAGTCCGTAGGGTCACAAAGATATGACTGAGTGACTTTCACTTTCACTTTTCAATATTTCATTGTATGGACAAACTTCATTTATTTATTCATTCACCAGTAGATGGACATTTGTGTTTAACTTTCTGGCTGAGACGAACAATGCCTTACCAACATTCGTGGAGCGGTTTTTGTGTGGACTTGTGTATTTTCCAGTGAATCCCCTGGGCAACAAATAGGTGTTATAATCACCGATTTATTAGGAAAAGTTGCAGCTCAGAGCAGTTAAGTACCATTTCTGAGATGGAAAAGCTTCTTGTGATTGGGTTTGATTATGCTAGAAGGGCAAATAAGAGGAAGTAAGGTGGAATTTCACTTCACCTTTTGCAGGACATTATACACACCACTGAGTTAAAAAACAAGAAAGGACTGAGGGGACATGCGTCAGCAGCGCCGTGTGAGCTCCTGACCCTCTGCGGGGCAGGTCTCAGGTCTGCCTGCCCTAGCCTGGCTCTGAGTCTGGGAGATGCTCTCTTCCGTCTCTCACTCACAGTCTTCTTTCGGTGGCAGACTCTAGTTAAGAGCAGCTCAAGACAGCTGCCAGAGTCGCCCGCCAGTCTGTGAGGAGGCAGGTGGGAGGTCTCTGTAGCCTCATCTCCACTCTGAGAAGGTCTCCTGGGATGGGCCCTGCCAGTGACAAGAAGGGCCCCAAAGAGAGGAATTCAGCAGGGGCCCCGCAAGGGTGGTTCCAGGGCAGAGAGCAGCCGGCTGCTGGCTCTGCTTCCTTCTGCCTCCAGGGCTTTCCCAGAAAGCTCTTGGACGTGGGAGGCTGGCTGGCGTGCAGGCGTGCCGCCCCATTAATGCAACTCTTGTGCTCGGCGGAACCCAAGCCTGTGCTGGTAATCATTGACCCTCCGAGCTCCCCCGGGCGGAGCCACGGCGTCCTATGGTAGAGCCTTGCCCTCCTCAGCACCCTTCTGGGAAGGGCAGTGCTACTGCAGCATGGATGCTGGGGCAGAGAAGCCCAGAATTCAAGGCATCACAGATAATGACGCACTGGATCTTTCATTCAACGTCTGGCTGTAACTTGAGAGAGAAATCAGAGCTAGAGATTGCTTTCTTGAAGGTATTAGTGACTGGATCACTTTCCAAGTTCAAGGGCCATCTGAGCTCTTTCTATCCATCTGTAATAGACATGGGTGGCCCCTTTTTCAGATGAGGAAATTGACACCCTGAGAGGTTGGGTGGTACCCAGTGTTAGGGCCACAGAATGATTGACCAACTCCAGATTCGAACCCCACCTCTTACATCCTGCCCAAATGGCCCCTCCCCAGGGCTGTGACAGGAAACGTAAGCTAGAATATGGGACCGGAAGACATCCAGACGCCCCCTCCAAACTCAGGAACCTGGGGTTCTGCGCCTTCTCTTTGCATGTTTCTTGGTGCAGGGCTGGACCCACAGGAAACCCTTCACCTGTGGCTCCGCTTCATGACTACTAGTCCCCCAGGGCCAAGCTCAAGGCATCAGTTGAATTACTCCACTATTTTATAAGGCTTTGAGGTTTGAATTTCTACATGTTTTCGCAAAAACAAAGTGTACTTTCTTGATGCAGACACTCAGTAAAGCATGTTCAAGACCCTTAGTCCACATAGAATTCATTCCTTTCTGGGCTGGAAAGACTGAAGTGATGTGCTATCAACCCAAACCATAGAGAACTAGAAGGATCAGACTAACAACAGGGTCTCTGAATGCATAATAAATAGAACTCTTGGTAAACATCAAAATTCTTTTATTAAAAGCCAGTGTCATTTGAGGTGCTTGAGAGAGGTGACTTAACAATCATTTTCTCACAGATGTGTCCAGTTTTCAGACAAAACAAACTACACACTCCCACAACACACAGACTTGTACAAATCACATAAGTGAGAGGATGATGTTTTCATTTGCAAAAATGATTCTTTTCTATGTAAACTGTTATGTAATATAACATATAGTATATTATATATTAATATATATGTATATAGCCCACCAGAGGAGCCTGGTGGGCTACAGTCCATGGGATCGCAGAGTCAGACACAACTGAGCAACTAATACACACACACGTATAATAAAACATATTATAAAAATAAAAATACGTATATAATCACAAACATAATACATAATATTTATAATATATAATATAATATATACAATATATAATATAATAAATAATATATCTAATATAATCACACAAATATAATATATAATAATTCAGTAGAGGATTCCTTTAAATGTCTAATAGCCTCTGTAATGGCTTTCATGGGAAAAGAATCTAAAAAAAGCATGGATGTATGTATACTTACAGCTGACTCATTTTGTTGTAACCTGAAACCAGCACAACATTGTAAATCAACTATAGTCCAATAAAAATTTTTTTAAAATTCAAAGAGAAAAACAAACACATGTCTATAGTATCCTAGGGCATATATCGTATGTTACATGACTTACTATATGAAGCAGTTTCTGTTCACATGCTGTCTTTGTTTTTGACCGCTCAAAACATGAGGCGGAGACATGCAGGATCTTACTTCCCTGACCAGGGATTGAATCTGTGCCGCCCCCTGCAGTGGAAGTGCAGAGTCTTAACCACTGGACCACTGGGGAAGTCCCTCACATACTATCTTTTGAGAACACCATCTATTGATATTGGTTTCAGCATAAGATTATATTGGTTTCCCAGGTGGCTCAGTGGTAAAGAATCCACCTGCAATGCGGGAGACTCTGGTTTGTTCCCAGGGTCAGGAAGATCCCCTGAAGAAGGAAATGACAACTCACTCTAGTATTCTTGCCTGGAGAATCCCATGGACAGAGGAGCCTGGTGGGCTACAGACCATAAGGTCGCAAAGAGTTGGACGTGACTGAGCAGGCACACCCTCATAAGATTATATACCTAGACTTGTATAATGATATTTTCATTGTAATGGATTTCTTTTGAATAGTAATTAGAATAAAAGGCCATGAGACTAGAAATGCCTTTGAATCCTTGTGTTAACTTAATGTTCAGCTATAGGTTCACCAAAAACTAGAATTCAACATTTGGGACAGTGCCTCTCAGGAGGTGTGGCCCGAGTGCATGATGGAGGTTTGAGAACTGACCTTTTCACCCCTTTTTAGGTGGAGGGTCCCCTGTGGTTCTGGGACAGACTGAAGGGAATTTCACCTGGGATTCTCTAGGGACCCCTCCTCCCTCTAGACAATGACCATGCTTCTTGTGTGTTCAATTCAGTTCAGTCACACAGCCGTATCCGACTCTTTGCGACCCCATGGACTGCAGCACGCCAGGCCTCCCTGTCCATCATGAACTCCTGGAGTTCACCCAAACCCAAGTTCATTGAGTTGGTGATGCCATCCTCCATCTCATCCTCTGTCGTCCCCTTCTCCTCCTGCCCTCAATCTTGCCTGGCATCAGGATCTTTTCAAATGAGTCAGTTCTTCGCATCAGGTGGCCAAAGTATTGGAGTTTCAGCTTCAGCATCAGTCCTTCCAGTGAACACCCAGGACTGATCTCCTCTAGGATGGACTGGTTGGATCTCCTTGTGTTAGTAGGTATCTTCCCTACTGTGCTTTCACCCCCAGTCTGCAACCGGCCAAGGCAACTTGGTGGATTCCAAGCTCAACAACTGTAATCCCAAAGCCAGCGATTCCTGGGTTACTGCAAATTCCAGTCACACACGAAGCTTTAAAATCACCTCCTGCACTTCTTCAGACAGAGGCAAGTGGCTTCACGTCCACACCGGCTTCTTAGTAAACAACCCTGTGGACGATTCAGGCTGCCCTGTGGGCTTCCTGCCCCCAGAGGTCTTGCTTCAGGGCACTGTCTTCACCGTGCTCTAGAGGGCGCTGTTGGCACGGGATGCCGATGGGCGTTCCTCCACCCAGGTCTTAATGGCCATTGCACACTCTGCAGGGGCTGTTCTCAACCCTGGGCTTCCCTTCATTCATGTTGAGCTGTGCCTCCTCACTTCCCCCTCAGCTTATCCTCTTCACTCTGACTCAATCCACGCACACCCAGCAAAGCAATGCCTTCTCTGGGTAAAGTGCAGAACTCCCTGAAGTTGAGAAGATAGATTAAGATAGACTACTTAGAAAATCTTTAGCATAAAAGGCAAGAAGACCCAACTCTGTGACTGTGAGTTCCATGAATTCCTCTCATCCTCTGGGGCTCTCTCGCTCTGCAGTCAAAACTCCCCACAGCCCCCAAGGGTGTGTGCTTTCCCTTCAAAACTCAGCCAGGCAGAGATGAAGCGAGCCCCTTTAGGTCTTTTTTTGCAGAGTTGAGACATGCTAGCATTTCCAAAACACTTGAAAAAAAATTTTTTGAAGGACAGCAAGAAAACAAAATCAAAATTGCATGTAAAATTGGTGTCAGCTCCCAAAATGCAGGTTTCTAAACTCCACAGCAAAGGCAAGTTCCCACCGAAGATGGGAGAGACACCTGGCTTGGGGTGAGCCTCACAGACTCCCAGGATGGCTGGGAAATGTCACGTCTCCTGATGCTTCCTGCTGGGTCCCCATCCAGGTGCCAGGAAGTGATGCAGGTCTTTGTGGGAAGAGCAGAATAATCTTAGGATGACCAGCAGCCCTTATAAACTAGTTATCAAGATAGAATTCAAAGCCTGAACTTGAACAATTTAATTCCTTTCAATAACATTTTTTTTTTGGCTGAGCCATGAGGCATAGGAGATCTTAGTTCCCTGACCAGAGATTGAACCTGTGCCCCTTGCTGTGGAAGTGCAGAATCTTAACCACTGGCCTGCTAGGGATGTCCCTTAATGACTTTTCATATTGAAATTTGGTCCTTCATTTTCACATCCTGATACAAAAGCATGCACTGTGTACATATGTGAGTGTGACTTCTGGAAGCGGTAGAATGGAATCACTAGTTGTTGTAAAAGTGGCTTTGTCACCTTCTCTTCTTGTGCTCTTCTGCCTTTTGGGGCATCAATGTCTTCCAGCCTAAGATCACCAGGCACACTGCAGTAGTTGAATAGGTCGTCTTGTTGCAGCTAGAGAGAACACGCAGCTTGAGGAATGGTGAGGAGCTCCGCTTGAAAGAGTTTTAGAAAGCACATATATAGAATTTGGGCTTAATCTAGGTGATTTGGGTGAGTAAACGGAGCAACACTCTACTCAAGATTCGATGCTAAGAAGTAGGGGTAATTCCGTGATTATGTTAATAAGCCTCATTATCAAAAAGGAGAGAAAAGTTGGTGTAAGGCTAACGCTGTTATTGGCAAAGAAGCAGTGATCACTCGTAGTGCCAGGATGGGGGCAACGTTCTGTCATTTTTGTGGTTTGGACCGTATTCATGTTTCTGTGTGTTCAGACATGATTCTGATGTTGATGTCTTGTGAAGCTGTGTTCAACAGGAGAACACAAGACTTAGCTGTGAGCCCCAGAACAGCCCTCAGCAACAGCAGATCAAGATGTAGTGCCAGGCTGGCTCCCATCTGTCAGGGGCTGCTTTCTCCTCTTTGACTGCGTCTGTAGATTGTCAGTAATATGATCGAATCCTAGTCAATGTCTGTGGTAAGAGAAGCAGAGCATCACCCCCGGTTGCATGCCTCTATTCAACCCTGCCAAGGAAAATTCTCTCCCTCTCCTGTTCCCAAGGCTTCCCAGGTGGCACAGGGGTAAAAAAAAAAAAAAAAAAAAAAAAATCAACCTGTCAATGCCGAAGACTAGAGTGTGATCCCTTGTTCAGGAAGATCCCCTGGAGGAGGAAATGGCAACCCACTCCAGTATTCCAGACTGGGAAATCCCATGGACAGAGGAGCCTGGTGGGCTACAGTCCGTGGGGCCACCGAGTGATACAACTTAAACAACTGAACAACAACAATGACAACAATTGTGTTCTCACCTCTTCAAGATAAGTCTTCTGCCCTGATGATGGACAAATTCTTTATACAAGTGTTAGGTTTTCTATAGGTCTTCTGTTCCACAGGGCAGGACAGGTTCTGAAGTCAGGACACTTCACATGTTATCAGAACATTTGTCACCCTCTCTCCCAGGAGCCTTGTCCCCCACCTGGCTGTCATCTCCCCCAACACAGCCCATTTGACTCTACAGAGCGGACCCTAAGTAGCCTGGGTTGGTGACACCTGATTAAGCTGAGCATGTTTAAATTTCTGAACCAGTAATAACGGCTGCTACTATTTATTACATAATTGCTATGTTCTAGGAACTTTACATATGGGATTGCATTTAAAACATACGACAGCCTTTGAGAATATTTTATAGCCATTTCACAGGCAAGGAAGTTGAGACTCAGTTAGCCTAAGTGACTTGCTCAGGTTGTCTGGCCATCAAGTGACAGAACTGGGGTTCAAGTACGTGTTTGCACTTTCCCAAGATGGATTTCCTCCTCTCTTCTGCTGCCTTTGGTTCTTCCCTCTGCCATGAACATCCTGCACCAGGGCTCCTACCTGCTCTTGATCCCCATGCACTGCAGATCTCTGCAGTTATTCAGGGGATGCTGCTGGACCGGTAGGCCCCAGAGATGCCCGCGGAAGGTGGTGGGCCTTAAGAGAGTACCAACACTCCCAGACCCTGTGACTCCCTGGCTTTTGTTCCCAACCTCTCTTCTCTGGAAGGAACCAGGTGCCCCAGAAAGTCTGTGCCACATTCCCACTCTGAACACAGGATGAGATGGTTGGATGGCATCACTACGCAATGGACATGAGTTTGAGCAAACAGACCTGTGGCTTCACAGGGAAAGGGGTGAGTATTCCTCACATGGGAAAGGTGAGTGCAAATCAGGCCTGGAAGAGTCCTGAGGCTCATGACCTTTCACATGCCCATGAAGCCGGAAAAATCGTTTCCAATGGCCTTGGCAAGTTCTTTGTAAGAAGAACTCAGGCTGAGCCCAAGTGAGCAGCCTGCTAGAGCTAAAGATAGCTGAGGTGACTTCTCTGGGAATACTGAACAGAAAGGCAATGATGCCCTCTGTCAACAATAGTTCTAGATGTCAGCATCCTGGGAGGTGGCTAACTGGATGCTCCTTAGGCACTGAAAGTTAGCAAATTTAGCTGGGTGGTCATCCTCCAACAGCTTGAGGCCGTTTTCATAGAAAACAGGAAGTTCTCTGCGGTACCAGTCAGATGCATTTTGTGCTGAAGAGTATAAGCTTGACCTTCAGCCTCTTGTATCTGCTCTCTGGTGTCCTCAACCCCTTCAGGGAAACAAAGATGCTGCCTTGCAATGATTGGATAATGACAAGTTACTCTGTATCCCTGAGCAACTTCACAGTAGGGACTGTTGCCTCTCTTGCTTCCTAGTGTAGCACCTGGCAAGTAGTGAGTTCAATCAGTGGAGAGTTTTCTTGATTACATTTAGAAGGCCCATAATCCCATTCCATGCCCTGCTACCCACAGGTCATCAGGAAATGTTAGTTCATGTGGTTGACCGGCAGGCTGAATCCAGTGAGAATGAAAGTTGCTCGGTCGTGTCCTACTCCTTGCAACCCCATGGACGCTAGCCCACTAGGCTCCTCTGTCCATGGAATTTTCCTGGCAAGAATACTGGAGTGGGTAGCTGTTCCCTTCTTCAGGAGATCTTCCCAACTCAGGAATCGAATCCAGGTCTCCCACATTGCAGGCCAATTCTTTACTGTCTGAGCCATGAGCCACCAGGGAAGCCCGGCTGAATTCAAGCTGTCAATTTTCATGGAAACTTGAATTTTCTTCTCCAGCAACACTGCAAAGCATCTACAGAAAGTCATTGGACTTCTGTTCTCAGGCTCCATAGCTTTTATTTTCTACCTCTAATAGATAATCTTGACTCTCAGGAATGTCCTGAGGGAACTCAGGCTGTGTGTGAGCTGTGAGTGGTTGGACCAAAAGGCTACAGTAGCCGTCTTTTCATCTACAGAGAGTAGCGATAGCCTTTGTAATTCTGAGGAAGAGATAATAGAAGCGATGTCTATTTTGCCATCTTCTCTCGGGTACAGTGGCTGCTGAGCCTGCTGGGGTGAGACAGAAGCAGCATTATATCAACCATGGGGAAACCCCCAGCTCCCAATGGCTCCTCCTTAGGGGGTTGCCTGCAAAAGAACAGTCTGGGTCCTGGCTCTTTAATTGTCATCCGGGAGCCCAGATGGCAGGCATCTCACTTCGAATGCAGAGGGGTTTGGTGACCAGGGGTGTTGTATGAAAATGAAGCTTGCATTTCTGTGGAGAAAAGGAGATGCAGGAGGAAAATGTGTTTATCTTCAAGAATTTGCAGGGTTGTTCCCCGGAAGAGAATGACACTTATTTAGAAATATCATGAGTGGTCCTTGAGGCAGAACTAGATCAGAGTTCTTGGTATCAGTTTCTCCTCTAGGTCTAGACGAGAATATCTCGCAGGGCACACAGGCGCTGAGTGCACTGGCCCTTGCTGTCGGCCAGCCAGGTGTCTCCCCCAGGTCTCTGTCACCTATATACCCAGCAATTCTTTCAGTTCCTCCATGCCACTGCCCTGGTCACAAACACAACTGCAGTTACAGTGCACAGAAATGTCTCTTCCAAGTTATGGTTGGAAGGGGAACCATGTAAGTGATGGCACATTCATCACTTTTGCATGCATTGTCTAATTGACTGAGTACCATTCAACGAATCATAGAGTTCCCACTATGTGTGACTGTGATGCCATCTCCAGGCTTTGGTTCTCCATGGCACTTCTCTGCCCTTAAAATAAGATGCTCCCAGAACATCTGCTACCCTGGTAGGTATCATATACTGTTTTTGATGGTTTATCAGCTCATTTGTATCTCCCACCTCGATTAGAAGCTTCTTCCGGATGACAGGGACTGTAGCTATTTGGTAAAGGATTGTCTGGCACACATTAGAATCCACACATCCCTGCTGCTTAGTTGTTGTTCAGTTGCTTAGTCGTATCTGACTCTTTGCGACCCCATGGACTGCATTATGCCAGGCTTCCATGGCCTTCACCATCTCCCGGAGTTTGCTCAAACTCATGTCCATTGAGTCGGTGATGCCATCCAACCAACTCATCCTCTGTCACCCCCTTCTCCTCCTGCCTTCAATCTTTCCAAGCATCAGGGTCTTTTCCAATGAGACAGCTCTTCCCATCAGGTGGCCAAAGTATTGGAGCTTCAGTTTCAGTCTCAGTCCTCCTAATTAATATTCAGGGTTGATTCTTTTAGGATTGACTGGTTTGGTCTCCTTGCAGTCCAAAGGACTCTCAAGAGTCTTCTCCAACACCACATTTCAAAAGCATCAGTTCTTCAGCACTCAGCCTTCTTTATAGTCCAACTCACATCTGTACATGACTACTAGAAAAACCATAGCTTTGACTAGAGGGACTTTGGTCAGATAAATGAATTAATGGACACAAAAGTAAGTTTTCTGTCAGTTGAGGTATTTTTGCAGGGCATGGATGCCCATCTAGTAGAGACCTTCAAGCAGAGATGAGCACCCTGGTGTTATACAAACCACATGACCTTGAAATTGCTCATTTACTGAGCTCACTTCCCCCTTTGACTGTGAGCTCCTTGAGAACAAGAACAGATTTCTATTTGTCTTTGAAATCCTACACAATGAGCATACACTCAATGTTTGGAAAGTTCATACAAAGTCTGTTTTTTAAGAATGTACTGTTGACCAAAAAGAATGCTGGAGCCCTGAAGAAAAAAAAATGGCAATAATAAATCCACTTGCTTTGCCAGGCCATTAAGAAGACCTTGGTAAACACTAGCTAATGGACAGCCCTATGCTTGCTATTAAGATTTACTGATTTATTAGAAAGTAACCTAGAAACTGTGCATGTTACATAATCTGGGGCCAATCTCTAATAACTCAATAGTTATAAAAACACATATTGGTTCTGTCGAGGGTGGGATTAAATGTCATTGTCTAAGCAAAGGAAGATGTGGGCTGTGTATAATGAGTCTACCATGAGAAAGATGGGGTTGGTCAGAGAAAGAATTTATCCTGTATTCTCGCATTCTCTAGGTATAATTCCTCTTACTGTTTGAATACATAAATCAACAGCATTGACTAACTCAGTGCTGCCGGGAGCCAGCACACGAGATCCCACCCATGACAAGGTCATGAGGAGAAGACCTGACAAGCAAGGCAAATCAGGACTTCAGGGATTTTGAAAAGCTGCCCCGGCGCTCACCTTAAAGATGATACCTTGCTATATTAGACTACTCCCTAATTTCTGTGACACAGGTAGAAGGCCTTCCCCGATCTCTTTCCAAACAAAATCAACTTAGAACTTTAATCAATATGTCCCCCAGACAGTGGTATCCTATAAGATTATCCAGGATGAAAGGAGTGTTTCAATTTATACCCCTATGCTGGCATTCTAGCCTGCTTGGCAAATGCATACTAATGCACATGACTGCTCACAACAATTTAATCATAAACAGCATAAAGAACCTGATCACACAAAAGGCCCTAATAGGCACAGAACCCTTTGGTGGGTGAGGAAGCCCTATTAGAGAACACAAAAAAATATTATTCTAAAAGTGGTTATTGGGTCAACGCTTTCTTACTGTGTTTTTGCTCTTAATGTGCTAAGGTTGTGCACTGAAAACTATTGTTAGTACAGTTAAATATTTAGAAAACTAAGAGTTTAGCCCTAGTGTGGAAACAATAAGTTAATTGTTAATTTTAACCAGGAATGCTAAACAGGGGCTGCCTCACAGGAGCTGCAGAGTCTTAGTGTGGTAAATCTTTTAGATAAATAACTTCTGCAAAAAGGACTGACCTTTGTGTTAACAGGATTGTATTTCTACTATGCTGCAACCTGCTATACCATGAAACTGCAACTTTTCTGTTTTCTGTTAAGCTCAAGGCAAAATGGAACAATGAAGAACAGATTACAGAAAACAGCTTTGCATTCACCTAGGTCATAAAATGTCATTAGGCCCCAAGGCCAGAAGATAAGTACAAATATCTGCTATGAAAAAAGACTCTCATAAACAAAGAAGTATGCAGAAAACATCTTGGTTTCATAAAGGGCAAACTGACGTAATGTTAAACTAACTCTGTATGCTTATCTTTCACCTCCTCTTAGAAATGTGCTAACTTAAGATATAAAAGCTACAGTGAAAAATAAAGAAGCACCAGACCCTGCTGCACACCCCAGTCTGGTCTGTCTCTCTTTCTCTCTCTTGCTGAAGCCGTTCATCCTGAGGGTACCCCTGGATCCTGCTGAGGCTGGACCCCAGCACAGTGCATATACAAACCACTTTTAGTAAGTGCCAGATTTTACAAGATCAATCCAACAATAAAGGCTGCTTTTAAATCTCAGTTTCTGGGCGTAGACACGCTCCGGCCATGGTGGTGGTTGCATCCGTGCAGAGCCTGGCTGCCGGGGCTCCTAAAGTACTGCTTCTGTCAGGCCAGCCTGCTGCTGCTGCTGGAGCCCCAGCTGGCCAGGCTCTGCCGGTCATGGTGCCGGGCCAGCAAGGGGCCAGCCCGGAGGGGGCTAGCAGGGGGCCTCCCCAGGCGCGCAAGCGAAAGTGCCTCATACACCTGAGCCCTGAAGAGAAGGAGCTGCGGAGGAAACTGAAAAACAGAGTAGCAGCTCAGACTGCAAGAGACCAAAAGAAAGCTCAAATGAGTGAGCTGGAGCAACAAGTGGTAGATTTGGAAGAAGAGAACCAAAAGCTTTTGTTAGAAAATCAGCTTTTACGAGAGAAAACTCATGGCCTTGTAGTTGAGAATCAGGAGTTAAGACCGCGGTTGGGGATGGATGCCCTAGTGACTGAAGAGGAAGCAGAGACTAAGGGGAATGGAGCGGGGCCAGTGGCTGGGTCTGCTGAGTCCACAGCACTCAGACTACGCACCTCTGCAGCAGGTGCAGGCCCAGTTGTCACCCATCCAGAACATCTCCCCATGGACTCTGATGGTATTGACTCTTCAGACTCTGAGTCTGATATCCTGTTGGGCGTTCTGTTTGACTTGGGTCCAGTCATGTTCCTCAGATGTCCTTCCCCAGAGTCTGCCAGCCTGGAGCAGCTCTCAGAAGTGGACCCAGAAGGACCCAGTTCCTTACCCGCCTACCCTTCTCCATCCCTGGGGATGTCATCAGCCAAGCTGGAAGCCATTAATGAACTGATTCATTTGACCATGTATATACAAAGCCCCTAGTCTTAGAGATGCCCTCTGAGACAGAGAGCCAAGCCAATGTGGTAGTGAAAATTGAGGAAGTACCTTTCAGCCCCTCAGAGAAAGACCACCCTGAAATCACTGTCTCAGTGAAGGAAGGACTTGTAGAAGATGACTTCATTCCAGAGCTGGGTATCTCAGATCTGCTTTCAACCAGCAACTGTCTGAAGCCATCTTCCTGCCTGCTGGATGCTTACAGTGACTGTAGCTATGAGGGTTCCCCTTCTCCCTTGAGTGACATGTCCTCCCTGCTTGAGGGAGGTCCTCCCTCCCTCCCTCTTGGGAGGACCCTTTTGCCAGTGAACTCTTTCCCCAGCTGATTAGTGTCTGAGGCGTGATCCAGTACTGATGCTCTTTTCCTGACTGTGGCACTACCGGGAGGACAGCACAGAGGCCTGTGCTTCATCCAAAAAGCCAAAGTAGAGGGGGTGTGGTCCTAAAGAATTCCTCTAAAGTATTTGTTCAAGCCTCCTAGGTTACCCCAAGTATTGTCTTTTGACCTTTAGTGGTCAAAGGTACGTAGACACATTACTATGATCGAGAATTACAGCTTCTGAGGGTGTACCTTTATCTTAAGGGCGGTGGTTTGCCCTGAAATACTTACACAGGTCATGCGATAAGTGTTACAGACATGGAGTTAAGGAATGGTCCTTTATCAATTTCTCTTTTCCCTTCTCGGCATCCCAGGCTTGCCTCTGATTTTAGGTCCTTTAGTTTGCTTCTGCAAGCAGAACACCTACCTGAGGCGGCGGCTTTTCCCTCATGTACAGTTCAAGTAAAGATCAAGAATCTTTTGTAAAATTACAGAAAACCACTATGTAAATGCTTGATGAAATCTTTCCCTGCTAGTGTAACTTTTGGAAGGTGCTTTCTCCATTTATTTAAAACTACCTGTGCAATTAAAAAGTACAATGCAGTGTCAAAAAAAAAAAAAATAAATCTCAGCTTCTTACGTAAGAGTGAATGTTGTGTAGAGAGATTAATGGGGTATCTTGTTGCTTCCTGGTGTGATCTGATCTTTGTCTTACAAACCTGTGCTTATCTTTGTCTATATAATCCACCTGTATGTTTGTGAACACTTGGAAGTCTCAGTATCCCAGTGTGTTTCTGAGATAGGCTGGGAGATTGACAATAACTTGATTGTTTCTGGTGAAAGGTATCAGGCGCAAGCTAGAAGAAAAAGCGAAAGGGCTACAGAGGGTGGCAAAGGAGAAGAGGGAAATGCTGGAACAGAATCCATACCTGCTGCTCAAGGACCTTAGCTGGCAGCTTGTCATGTCTTAGCATGACGGTATTCAAGCCATGTGACGTCTGGAAAAAAAATACATACCCAGCTTAGGGCTTGGCCTGAGAACAACCAATTGCCTTGGTTTAAACCACACAACTCCACTATCACATTAACGTTTTAAGGCTAAAACAAATTATCATCAGTTCACTGGCCAAAGCATACAATAAATTAAGCTGGGTTTAGAAGAAATCAGCCTGCTTACGGAGACCAGTTCCCAACACTTTTCCTCGCTTTTCTCGGCTGTGGACACTTCGGGACGGAATATGTTTAAGATGGTGTTGGTAAGTGCATGTGGGTTTCCATGTGGGGAAAACTTTTTAAGCTGGTTGCTTTTGGTCTGGCTCTTTGCATGGTCAGGCAGATAATATTTTCTTAGGAGGGCAAGCATGGAAACTCCAGCTTTTCTGAGAGATTAATCAGGGGGGATTCATTCACTCTACAGAAATACTCTCATCAAAATTAAAATGAATTTAGGTAGACCTGGAGGACAAGAATGGTCAGGCAGAAAAACCCAGAGGTTAGTGTGTTAGGAGTTACCACTGGAATTATAATGTGTGACAAAGAGGCTGTGGATTCGACTGATGAATGTTGACTTTAAAAGAAGTTATTGTTTCAGGTGAGATCTACCCTATGAAGAGCTTTTGGAAGCAGTCTGAGCTTCCACAAACCTGGGAAAGGGAGAACATCCCCAGTGGATAGAAGCAAAATTAGATGAGATGTGTGCAGAGAGAGGGAAGGATTGAGGAAGAAAGAGACCATTTCCCTGGCTGAGTTGCTCTTGGGATCGTGCACTTGGGACTCTTTGGGGGCTTGAGGTCAATGAATATTGGGTGGGATGAGAGCAGGGCCCTCAGAGAGAGTGAACTTCTGTCTGCTCTCCTGGTAATATTTTCTTTTATTTCTATGTATTTGTTTTTTTCTCTTTAGCACTTCTACTTGGGGTCCTCTTGTGTTTTCACATGGTTGAAGGCCATGGGCAAGACGCGGTAGAATATCACTTTTGTTTAACTTTTATCACTAAGTTGGTTTCGCTTCCTAGTTTGTATGAATAAACACATTTTTGAAGGGGGATTTTGAAATCTATTTTAGAAACATGTTTGCATTTGATTAAAAATACCACGAAGACACTGCTAACCACAACAGGCACACCTTGGGAGTGGGGTGGGCACACCTAGGGGAGGGGGCCGTCTAGAGTTATGACCCCGGGATTTTGAGCCGTGTTGGCTGTTTGGGGGAAATCCCTTCAGTGATGTGCTGTAAAATGGAAGCTACAATTATGTTTTTGATGAGACCTTTGCCCACATAGTATTTTGAAGCTCTTAATTCATTCACGGAATGATTCCATTGATGCTGATTGAATAAATAGTAAGCCCCCATGGTCTGTGCTAACAGCTAGGATAGAGGAGTGAATAAAACATGCTTCTACCTTATGGAGGATTCATTAAATCACAATGCTCCATCTGTCAGCTTGGGAGCAGGAAAGAAAGTGGGAGACACTGACAGTGACCATCTTAGTATTCCCGTTGGGAATCTTGGCATCCCAGGCTTGCGATCCATGGAGAAAACATCTCAGATCTTATGATAGGACTTGACTAAACAGTGCTGAGGAACTCTGTTTCAAATAGTGTCGAGCACAAAATAAGGAAGTTGATCAAAGCTTGTTTTAAAATGTTCCAGAGAAATCTCACTTTAGAATATAAACAAAGTAATAACTGAGACACAAGTGAAGTAGAGATTTCCCTGACCTGGAAGCACAGAAACTCATGTTCTGGTTGTCATCCTGCCACTGGTCAGGTTCCTGAACTTGTTGTTGTTTTTAATTTTGATTGAATTATAGTTGACTTACAATGTTGTGTTCATTTTTGCTAGGGTACCTGACTTTGGATATGTCACTCAAATTTTCTCAATTCCTTCATTAGATAAATGAGAGAATTGAATTGGATTATAATTTCTCTAGCTACAAGGTGATTTAGGTAATATGTTGTGAAACTTTTCCCCATAGTTATTTATTTCTATATATGAACCAAAAATGTAAATAGTGCATTAAGTTTCTGCTGTCACAGATATTTTTGCTTAGCTTAAGTCTAAATTTATTAAAGAAAAAAGGAGAGTCAATTTAAAGAATACTATCAAATAAATCAGAGTACAGGTCATAATTTGTTATCATAAACTTTTTAAAATTTTATTGAAGCTGTTAACTCACAATGTTGTGTTAATTTATATTTCACAGAAAAGTAATTCAGCTATACATACATACATATGTATATAGATAGATAGATAGATAGACTCTTTTTTTTTTTCTATGCCATTATGGTTTATCCCAAGGTATTGAAGAGTTCCCTGTGCTATACAGTAGGACCTTGCTGCTTATCCATCCTATATATACTAGCTTGCATCTGCTAACCCCAAAATCCCTCTCCATCTTTCCCCCACCTGACCATCCCCTTGGCAACCACAAGTCTGTTCTCTATGTCTGTGTTATCAGAAACATTTTTAAGGTTGGGCGTGACTAACGTCAGAAAACACGTGGATATATATTCTCTTAGGTTCCTTTGCATGTCTATCTCCCTGTAATTATTTTTCCTCTTTATCTTTAAGCCATTTGGTCTTATAGTAGAGTTTTTACTGGAAATAGCATTGCAGGATCCAGAATGAAGATGTCAGCTTGCCCAAGTGATCAGTCACGCAGATTGTACTGAATGGCCTTTTCATAGACAGCTCTTCATGTGAGTCACTGAGCTCGTTAGTGCAATGCACATAATCTTCTTCTGTTTTGTCTTTCTCTGATGTGTTTTCAGATCAGTGTGTTGACAGAAAGAATGTTCACGCATCTTCGGAAATGGTTTGTCACTCGCTTTTTTGGGCGTTCTCGGCGGAGAGCGAGGCTGGTCTCCAAAGATGGAAGGTGCAACATTGAATTTGGCAACGTGGAGGCACAGTCGAGGCTGATATTCTTTGTGGACATATGGACGACTGTGCTGGACCTCAAGTGGAGATACAAAATGACCATCTTCATTACAGCCTTCTTGGGCAGCTGGTTCTTCTTTGGCCTCCTGTGGTACGTGGTCGCCTACATCCACAAAGACCTCCCTGAGTTCCATCCCCCTGCCAACCACACCCCTTGTGTGGAACACATTAATGGCTTGACCTCAGCTTTTCTGTTTTCTCTGGAAACGCAAGTGACCATTGGCTATGGATTCAGGTGTGTGACAGAACAGTGTGGTACTGCCATTTTTCTGCTCATCTTCCAGTCTATACTCGGAGTCATCATCAATTCTTTCATGTGTGGTGCTATTTTAGCCAAGATCTCCAGACCCAAAAAACGTGCCAAGACCATTACTTTCAGCAAGAATGCAGTGATCAGCAAGCGGGGTGGGAAGCTCTGTCTCCTGATCCGAGTGGCTAATCTTCGGAAGAGCCTCCTCATTGGCAGTCACATATACGGAAAGCTTCTGAGGACCACCATTACTCCTGAAGGAGAGACCATCATTTTGGATCAGATCAATATCAACTTTGTGGTTGACGCAGGGAATGAAAACTTATTCTTCATCTCCCCACTGACGATTTACCATGTCATTGATCACACCAGCCCCTTCTTCCACATGGCAGCAGAAACCCTTCCCCAGCAGGACTTTGAACTAGTGGTGTTTTTAGATGGGACAGTGGAGTCAACCAGTGCTACCTGCCAAGTCCGGACATCCTACATCCCAGAAGAGGTGCTCTGGGGTTACCGTTTTGCTCCCATAGTGTCCAAGACCAAGGAAGGGAAATACCGAGTGGACTTCCATAACTTTAGCAAGACTGTGGAAGTGGAGACACCTCACTGTGCCATGTGCCTTTATAATGAGAAAGATGCTCGAGCCAAGATGAAAAGAGGCTACGACAACCCCAACTTTGTCTTGTCGGAAGTCAATGAAACAGACGACACCAAAATGTAACACTGAGTTTTCAACACGATTAGAGTGAAATCTTGATGATACCTAGTTGACTAGAAACATTATGAACAATCAACAATTTGAGGTATGACAGTAGGACAAAAGTCTTTAAAGTCTCCCTGCACAGTGTCCCTGAACCCCAAAACCGTGATCCTACAAGACACACAGCTCTACAAGTTAATTGCATGAGAACATGAGATGGATTTATAGGAAATTGAAATATGGGAGCCAAGTGCTCAGGTGCTCAGTCATGGCCAACTCTTTGTGATCCCATGGACTATGGCCCTCCAGGCTCCTCTGTCCATGGGATCTCCCAAGAAAGAGTACTGGCATGGGCTGCCATTCCCTTTTTCAGGATGGGAGCCATAGGAGCTCACATAAACTCTCCAATAGGATTATTTGAAATCACGCAGTGTTGATTGGCACAGAAAAAATCGTTGGAAGCCTCATGGACAGGCCAAATGAGATCTTTTTAAGAGTCTCCCTAAAGCAGTTATGAGCTTTATTGAGAATCAGGGGAAAACTATATTCTTACTTTGATTCTACTGATAAGAAAGAAATCACTTTTATTTTAACATTGGCTCTTATCAAAGGAAAAGTTGCCTCCTGAGTTGGGGGAGATGAACCAATCAATGAGAGTGAGAAAAGATGGATACCCAGTGAACATTTGTGAAGCTCTGATCTTCTCCAGCCCTGGTTGTTGGAGCTTTTGTATTTGTCTGGGTCAAGCTGCTTTCCCAGAGCAGGGAAGACCCAGTCCATGGACCCCACATCTCCAAGTACCCAGTGAGGAGAGGAGCATGGGATGGAGCCTGCTCCACGGCATCCCGACATCCTACAGTGAAGCTAGGGTTTTGGCCCATGTACTTTTAGACAGAAGCTAAAGCACCACTCTAGGATCTCAATGAACACTCTCCTGTAAGAAAGGATGCTTGGTTTGAAAATAGGTTTGATATTTCTTCCCATTTGTGTTTGATGGGAGAAGGCACTGGCTTCAAATCTGTTAAAACAGCACTTGCTGATCTTCCAAGAAGGCAATGAGGAGTCTAACAGTGGAAAAGCAGTTTAGAAGGGAAAACACTGCTAACGCTTCCAAGAAAAATATGTCTTATGTTTTTTGCCCGAGGGTTTGTAACTGAAATGCTGTTTCTAAAGGAGAAATATGGAAGGGCGGGGAATGGGATGTGACTCCCCCATAAGAAAAGTGCTAGGTCTTCCTGCCTCTGACAGCCAACACCACATCTTCCTCAAAGAGACCACTGTGATATCTGTATATTATGTGTATGTTAGTCGCTCAGTCTGTGTCCAACACTTTGCGACTCCATGGACTGTAGCCCACCAGGCTCCTCTGTCTGTGGAATTCTCCAGGCAAGAATACTGGAGAATTCCATGGACAGAGGAGTATTTTATTTTGCTCTGAAGGAGAAGATTTAACTGTGAATGTCTTGTTCAGTTCCTTACACCCCACGTTATTTTGAATGTATTCTGGAGAGGACGGTACCCAAAACTGCATAGGAATCAAAATGTTTCCAGTGTGTTGATTAACATATTAAATCTCTGAAGTTGTGATGTCCTTTCTCCAAGTGCCAGTCATTGTACCTTAGTGTGAAAGACCAACCAGTGACTGTCTTCTTGGGGAGGGTGGACTATCTCCCGGGAGGCATGAGGGGTGGCCTGTTGTCTTGACTCCAGCGTCCCCAAGAGGACATGACCTCAAGTGCAGATGTGCCCCTTCCCTAATGACCCCTCAAAAATCTCCATGTAAGTCTTGGCACACAGTTGCAGGTACTGATGGCATTGTTTCCCAGGCCTGGGGTGGAGTTTGTACGGATGCACACACAGTCTCTGGTCCTTCTGACGAAGACAAGTGAGGAGTCTGCTGGGTTCAGAGTTGTGCACTTTGTCCACGGCCGTAATGCTGGACCCAACGGGTCCACACGAAAGATCACTCCATTACTGTAAGGGCGTTGGCATTGCCATTTGATCTGCTGACAGAGCAAAAGGAAATCAGGTGTAACAAGCTTGAGGAAGCTAGAATGCTCTGGTGACCCATTGCTATGAAGGTTTATGACTCCAGTGTCTCTATAGATTGGAGGGTCTGTTCTGCTCCTTAGCAGATGCTAGGGGATGCTGGCAGTGAATAGGCGATCAATGGGTCATCATAGGCGATCCATTCCTCTTGATTGTTGAAAGAGCAGAACAACCAGAACCTTTGCGAATGACCTTTCTTTCCAGGTTATTCGATGGAAGACTGCCTGCTTCCAAGTACAGCTTCATTAGGATTAAGGCATTCTACCACTTGAAGTCTACTCTTTAATGCAAATTCCCATTGAAACTTTTGTTGTGGTCATTGTTGTTTGGTTACTAAGTTGTGTCCAACTCTTATAACCCCATGGACTGTAGCCCACCAGGCTCCTCTGTCCATGGGATTCTCCAGGCACAAATACGGGAGTGGGAAGCCATTTCCTACTCCAGGAGATCTTCCTGACCTAGGGATTGAACCCACAGCTCCTTCCACATTTCTTGCATTGCAACTGGATTCTTTACTGCTGAGCCACCAATGTAATCACATGGAACCTTTAGCAACTGTTAACATACTTACATCCAGCAAAGCCCAGATGAAATAAGGCCCTGAAGGCAACATGCGATGATCCTAAGAGGTGGCTGGAACCCCAAAGCAGCCTAAGAATCGTGGACATACAGAGAGAGAGAGTTATGACAGGCACAGGAACCCAGTGAGTAAATAAAATGAATGGGAGACAGAATGTTCCAGAGGGCCAACTTGCCCATAGTTTAATGCCAATGTTAAAGGCATTAAACATTTATTCCAAGGTGGTAGCAGAGTTCCCAGCAAGGCCTGAACATACAGGGACTGCTATTGCTACAGGTGTGCTCTGTGATTCTATTGACTGATTTATCCATTTTAAAATGTATGCAACATTTCTTAGTCCTTTCGAGAAAAACTGAACCACCGTATTCAAAGTGTTTTATTCAGGGGGTGGGTGGGTACTGATTCCCCTTGAACGGCCTGCTTAGCTACGCTGCCCTGTGGTTTTGACTTGTAGAGTCTGATCCTGGTTTAAACTTCCAGGTCTTAGGGTGGGTCAAGCTCCAATATGTAGAGTTAAGATGTGGGGGACTGTCTAAAATTTTATTCCTCAAGAGAGAAAAGGTGGAAGGAAAAGTTCCTCTCCAAGTTGCCAAATTTAAAGAGCGAGGTGCTTGGCCTGTCTGTTTCCATGGGCAGCAGAGAACTTCCCTGGTGGATCACGGGGACAGTTGAGGAGGTGTCTTCCTTGGAGATTTTGCATGAAACGAGAGATGGGTCCTCAACAGGGTGACTGTGACTAGCAGGGGGTCGCGTCCCCTGTGCTCAAATGATCAGAATGCAAATAAGGCCCTGGCCCCACCCCCAGGCCGTTGTCCTCCCCATTCCAGGAAGTGCATGTCAATCAAAGCTTGACAGGGGAGATAGAGCTTTTTATTTTGGAAGCCAGAAGTTTGAGAACAATGACTGGAATTTCCTCTTTCTGTCCAGCAAGGGCTGTTTGTCACTGGGGAGATAAAAGTCCAGGGGTAGGGAATAAAGGTTATCGGAATTTGTGCTGCACAGAGCCGCGTGGGGGGCGCCACACGAGGAGGGGTTACGGAGGAAATCTATTTCAATGCCTGTCATTAAGTTTCCATTAAAAGAACATTCAGTTAGGAATTCAAAAATAATTTAATCTCCCCAGCCAGATGCACCCAGCTGGACTCCTTGGATCTGAGCCCTGCAGAGAGGGAGACTTGCAAGGGGGCTGAGGTTGGGGGGGGGAGGTGTGAGGCGGGGTGAGGGCGGGTGTGGGTCCTTCCACAACTCCATTTCAAGCAACTTCCACAGCCCTGGGTGTTGTTGAGGCCAGAACATCTTTCAGGCGAGAGGGGAACCCAAATTTTGTCTTGTGCTATAGTAGAAGCTTCGTACAGGGGCTGCTTCCTGAGTTCTTACTACGTCTGGGGTTCCGTTTAAAGCACTTTGTACGCACTATCTGGTCTTCCCTGGTGGCTCAGATGGCAGAGTCTGCCTGCAATGCAGGAACCCCGGGTTCGATCCCTGAGTCAGGAAGATCCCCTGGAGAAGGAAATGGCTACCCACTCCAGTATTCTTGCCTGGGAAATCCCATGGACAGAGGAGCCTGGCAGGCCACAGTCCATGAGGTCACAAAGAGTGAGACATGACTGAGCAGCTAACACTTACGTACTTACACACTATCTAACTTAATTTTCCCGATGACCCAGTGAGGTGCTATTATTCCCCCTATTTTCCACAAGAGGCAGCTCAGGTAAGGAACTTGTCCAGAGTCACTAGCTAGTCAATGGCAGAGCTGGGACCCAAACCCATATCTGTCTTGAAAGCCCATGGGTTTAAAATCACTCAAGTCTACATCCTCTAATGTGGGTCACCCACTGGGAGGACTCGCCAGGGCTGCCAGACATCTACCTGGATCCCATGGATAGTCAGCACGTGTTTCTGGTTCTGTCTCATGCTTTGGGAGAAATCCCACATTGTTTGGCACTGGACTGAGGCCCTGGCCAGTGCTTGACAAGCACCTCTAGACTTGCGTGTTCTAGGAATAGTGGTATCTTTTAGGTCTACACATACCCTAAGTATCTGCATTAACTAGATAGATGTTGGTTTATTTCAGTCTCTCAGTAATCTGTCATTTGAGGTAGAAACAGATATTTTCATTTTGATCGATGGGGAGATGGAGCTTTGGATACCCCTGGAGGGCAGTGCTTACATTCCATATTCACCTCTTTGTACCTATAGCACCAACACACTGCCTCATGTAGTCAGTAAGTGGGTTTTGAATCAGTAAATGAATGAATGAATGATTTGTTAAAGACAACATGGGTAACGGTGGCTTTCATCCTACATCTGTCCAAAGAATTTTTGACCAAGCTACATTATTCATTTGCAGAGGGTCCTTGACAAAGGACTTAACTTCATAGAATCTCAGTTTCCTTATTAGTAAAAGCGAGCTCTGAAATAGGGTTAGGCGGAGGATTAGATGAAATAATAGGTGGAAAAATTTCTTTGTAAGAAGTAAATGACTACTGATGTGGCATAGCGGAGTAGGAGCATGGGTTTGAAGCTGGGAGCACTGGTGACCCGGGTAGACCCCTGGCCGCCTGATGCTTCATGGGCAAAGGACGCAGAGAGGTGAGTGGGGCTGTGACAAAGACCAGAGGCCTCCTGGATATGGTATAGGCTATGAGTTGGGGGAATTTAAGCAGAAGCCTAGTGCCCTGAACTTCATTTCAACCCAGCAGATATTTGTTGAGGACCTCTTGTGAGTCAGGCACTGGGGATGCAAGAGTGAGGATGCAAGGATGGTTTCTGTTACTGGGATAAAGAATCCTGAGGGGCTTAAATCAGCCTGGTGACCAGAGCTAAATGGGAGAAGTGCTGAGTGTGGAGAAAGTTAATTTTTTTTGCCTTATGAAACATGCTTATAATAGTTTCCAAAAAATGGTGTTGACATTACTGCTAACAATAAGACTATTGATTATGGAAAGTATAATTATTGGGAATTTAAAAAATTCTTTACAATATATCCTACTGGGGATGTACATTCAGCAAAGTTCTTGTAAATGCACTTGTGGGGGTTCTTTTCTCTGCGTGACCATGCAACAATCTGACACAGAGTTAGGTCCTTTTATTTAAGCTTATTTCTATTTATTATTATTGCTATTTAACATTTTTTGGCTGCATGGTGTGTAGGATCTTAACTCCCCAACCAGGGAAGGAACCTGCCTCCCTTGCATTGGAAGTGCAGAGTCTCACCCACTGGACTTCCAGGGAAGTCCCTGCCTAAGCTTATTTCTGAAGATGAGAGCTTGTGCATTGTTTTCCTCGACGGATTTAACTGATTTTATGGTTTCAAAATCATGGAACAGGATTTAGAACACTCATTTCTATTCCTGTGGCCTCTCCTTTCCCTGCCTTATATGAAGCTAACCATTCTTTTTTTTTTTTTTAATTACGCTGCTATTTCTTTTTGAAAAATATAAGCAGTACACATATATCTATACCTGCCCCCATTCTTAAACAAAAAGGTAGCATTCTAAAAACACTGTTTACTTAATAATTCATCCTGCAGATTACTGTGTAAGGGCCATTGCTGATAGATAACACCAGCTCCTGTGGGATCTCCCACCACCCCACCCCTCCACATGCCTTCACTGCTCTTCCACACTTGCTGGGATCTTGCTCCAGAGGCCCCCTACTCTGCTGTTATGTGCCAGAGAGATTCTGGCTGGGCCTGTTTCGCATTCTTCTTCCATTGCAGAGTGCCTCCAGCTGCCTGGAAATGAGCTGGTCTCTTGGAACCAGGGTTTTCAGTGGAAGCCAACCTGCTTGGATGAGCAGCCCTTTAAGAATCAAAACTCCCACGATCTTTGGTTGGTGAGAAAGTCAGAACTGGTGTCCTCAAGAGAAAGAGCCTTGCTCCCATAGTACCTAGTCTGGGGTCTCTGCTAGGACAAGGGGGGATTGTTTCCAGGGCTTCTGGGTCATCACCTTTTGATGGGGATCCAGGGACCCTGTAGGGGACAGAAGTTGTGGAACCCATCACTGTATGTGAAATTTTGTGCATAGGTACTGAGTTCAATGAGTGAAAGAAATAAGATGCTAAAATGGAAGTAAAAAGAACGTGCCGAGGGAGACAGAGAAAGGGGAAGGCTTCCCAGAGGAGGTGGCAGCTGACCTGAGCCTCCTGGCTGGGTAAGACTTAAAATAGGGAAAGGATGGGACAGAGAGCTGGGCACCGGTGGGCACGTGTCCCAGACTAACAGAGCAAGACGCATGGTTGTCTGGGGCCCTGGGAAGTGATGTATTGTTTCCATGGCCACAGCACAAGCACAGAGGGCGGCATCACTCTATGGTCAGAGCAGGCTCGTTGTGTGACCCAAGTGTGCATCCTGGCTCTTCCAGTCCACCACTGGAGTCCTTGAAGGGCAGTGACCTGATTACATGGGTGTTTTAGGAATCTGTCTCTGGTGTTGATGCACTGGGTAGAGTGGAGAAATCAGAGGCAGAAATTAGCTTCCAGGGGCTGGGAAGGGAAGTGTTAGCATTCTGGTTTTCCAGGAGGGGAAAACCTGCTCAGAGACCACACGCCCAGGTCACCAGCGATGAGGGGGGAAGCAGGGGCGAGGGCCCTGGGCTTCTGCTTTCGAGTCACTTCAGGGCTCCTTCCTGGAGTCACCCATATACCTCATGCCTGGGGGGGTCACTGTTCTTGAAGGAAAATTCACCAGGAAGGTGGAAGCCAAGGTCAGGGGACTACTCACCAGGACCAGAGGGAGTGAGTCTGGGGACTGGAGAGGCACATCCTTTAACTGCTTCCTTGGGGACAAGGACGCCACATACATCTACTTGGCACTGAGCAGCCGAGCCTGAGAAGGTGAGCGGCTTGTCCACTTCACAGGGCGATGTGAAAAGTAAGTGGTTCACTGATGAGTGTGTTCTGCACGACCAGCCCAGCTGGTTCTGGTTGCACTCTGAGTGGCAGTGAGGACCGCCATGATCCCAACAGCTCTCTCACTTCCCCACGTTGCTAGTAGTGACCACACCCCACCCGAGCCCGGGGCCATCTCTGAAGGACATGCCCTGCTGATAGCATGGAGGAAAAGACGGAGGTGATGAAGAGCAGAGGTGAAGGCGGGAAGGCCAGTGTGAAGTTCAGAGGCTTGGAAGACAGACATGCTTGATCAAACACAGCTTTCCCCATTGGCCATTGCAGGCAGATTCTGTACCACTGAGCCACCAGGGAAGCCCCAAACTAGTTCTTAACCTTTCTGAACCACTTAAAATTTTTTAAAATTAATTTTCAATGGAGTAGAGTTGATTTACATGAACCAATTTTTAAAAATCTTAAATAACAATAATCCCCCTTACTGTAAGGGCAACCATATGAAATAATACACAGTGAAACAGTATGTAAAGTATCCAGCAAAAGGCCTGATACAGGCTCCCAGGAGATGGTATCTTGAGTGATGCTGCAGCTGAGGGGTGATTCTGATGACGAAGGTAAGGTGTGCCTGGCCCTGTGGTTGGTCCCGCACTGAGCCTTGCTCCCATAGCCTGAGCATAACCACTGCCCTTGCTTTCTTGATCTTAACTGGAGACAAAATAGCTCCCCTTCCTCCCATCACTGTTTCTGCTTCTACTGCACACACACTGAATCCCAGAAGCTTAGTGGTGATAAGACCTTATGAAAATCCTGCCCGACCCAGTCATATGTGCAGAGACAGGGTCACAGGAGGAGATGGTGTGTCGTGTCTTGATGGACCTCGGAAAGCGTAGGTTTCTGACTTCACCTGTGTTTCAGACACTCTACCAGGTGGCCAGGGGAGTAGAGACAGGTGTTATTACAGACCTACCTGGAGAGGAAGTTTATAGGGAGGGGGGCATACACAGGTCAGTGGGCCAGTTGTAAGCAAGTACCTTCCAGTTACTGCAGCATGCTTCTGGCCAGCAGGTGGCGCCATCCACTTCCAGATCACAAAAGTGAAAGTGAAGTCGGCCTCCAACAATTAGTGGCTGGAGGGAGGGCTTTGGCTGACCCAGAAAGCTCTTTAATAACCATTTTGTTGTTTAAACATTGAACAGAGAGACATAAAATATCTGGGTCATCTAATCATTATTGGGCTGTTAAAACGACTGTGAAAGCCTTTGAAAAAATAAATGTGATAAAAGTAGAAGTTTATAACTCTAGGGAGGTTATGGTGGCAGAAGAGAAAGTCATCATTTATGAAGAGTCTCCTAGAGTCCAGTTGCTTTTCATTTTCTCTACAATAAAGCTGAAGTAATATTATTATCTCCATCTTAAAGATAAGAAGACTAAGGCTTAAAGAGATCAAGATATTTGCCCAAGGTCCATAGGTGGCTAGTGAGGGCAGAGCTTGGAATACCTACATACATAGTAACACCTTTGTCTATTTACTCATTTAATCCTCTTAGCAACACTAGGAGGTAGGAACAATCCAGCCAAGCAAGTACAGGTCAAGTTGTATCAAAATTCATGGCTTTCCTGTCTCCAGGGTCCAATCCTGACCCTTCTGGTTGCTTTCCTATGAATTTGGCAAGTCACACAACTACACAAGGCTGTGGAGATCAATGGGTATCTTCAGTGTTCATTATAAAGCATGATTCTATTTTACGGGATTATTTTTCCTACAGGTATCTAATAGCTCAACTGACATAAAAACGCATACGCAGACATTTGTCACAGAATTATTTGTAGTGATGAAAGACCTCAACGTTCCACAACAGGGAGATGCTGTGTGGACCAGAATAAGGTGAGATGCTAGATGGCTGGAAACAAAACGCACCTGGAGCATCATGCAGCTCAGATTCCAGAGGCAGCAGGCCGGAGACGCAGACGTCCAAGGAAAGACCAGACACTGCCTGAGGGACAGACAACAAGGTGGCGCCTGTGTGGTAAGGAAGAGTTAGTCAGGTGATGGGGAGTGGATGAGGAAGGATCATGGCGGGGGAGGGGATGCTCCAGGGATGCATCCAGAGTCCCAGATGTGACACCACGCTGGTTACCAATCACATTTAACAAGTGTAACCATTTGACACAATCTCTCAAAAATGTCCCATGAAAGAAGTATTAATCAAAAAGGATAAAATTAAATTTTATAAAAATTGATTCATTAAATTTAAAAAATTAGACTTGAAATACTTTTTAAAAACCTACAATTTTGTTGCATATATATATATATATATATATGTATACACACACACACACACACACACGGGACTTATATATAAATACATGTTGTATGTTGCATATATATACACTGGAGCTTCCCAAGTGGTGCTAGTAGTAAAGATTCCATCTACCAATGCATGAGACATAAGAATTCAGTCCCTGGGTTGGGAAGATCCCCTGAAGGAGGTAATGGCTACCCACTCCGGTAGTCTTACCTGGAGAATCCCATGGACAGAGAAGCCTGGCGGGCTACAGTCCCTGGGGTCACACGACTGGAGTGACTTAGCACCTAGCACATATATACATGTGTACACATACATGAAGGAAGACTCAGAAATAACCCCAGATCCATCACTCATTCATTCATCAAATGTGCTCAGAAGGCCCGAAGTTCTGAGACTTTGAGGGTCGGGGGTGGGGATGGGATGCACAGAGAGGAAGATGGTCAATGTCCTCACCTTTAGGGACCTACTTTCCAATGGAGGTAAGTGGAAAATGAACAGTACATGCATTCCTTCAGGAAGATTATGCATAATGATACAGGTCACAGAGCACATTCAAGAGGGTCAGGATAAAGAATGACTGGATGGGAAGAAGGGGCTTTAACAGAGTGGGGACAAAGGCCTCTCCCAGAAGCCAACACAGAAATGGCCAAAGGGAAGGAACCAGTTATGCAAAGATATGGGAGAAGAATATTCAAGGCCCATGGTCCTCAACCCGGGGCACTTGGCAGCATGTGGAGAGCTTCAAAAAATACTAATGCTTGCCACTCCCAAGCCCCAGATTCTGACTTAATGCCTTAAGGGTACAGCTTGGGCATTAGGATTTTTCACTTTCATGGTGATTTTTCTAAGCTTTCCTAGTTACACTTAATATACAGTGAGGCTGAGGACCACTATCTAGGTGGTAGCAAGTATATCTGACCATCTTTAGATGGTAACCTAATGGTCATTTTTACTGTCATTTTTTAATATTCTGTATTCTACAGATTTTCTATCATAGCTATGCATTTCTTTCATAATAATTAGAAACAAAGGTAACTCAGACAATAAACAAATGAATATAACAAAAAAGGCAGACTCACAGATATAGAGAAGAAAACAGTGGTTACCAGTGGAGAGAGGGAGGGGGAAGGGCAGGATAGGGGTGGGAGATTGAGACCCACAAGCTATCATGGATAAAATAAGTACAGGGATATATGGTGGAGCACAGGAAATATAGCTAACATTTTATAAACATTCCAGTACTCTTGCCGCCAAAATCCCATGGACACAGGAGCCTGGAGGGCTATAGTCCAGGGTGTCACAGAGTCGGACACTGCTGAGCAACTGAACACACACACACACACACACACACACACACACACACACAGAGATAACATAAGAACTGTGAAGCACTCTACTGTACCCTATTGTACACCTGTAACGTATATAATATTGTACATCAACTATACTTCAGTTAAAAAAGGATAGCTTAGAGGTAGTACATTGCAGTGTCTAGGAATCTAGATGAAGATCTAGGCCTGGACTCAATCTAGAAAATTTGCATTCTAGCTGCTGCTGAATGAATAGATTAACAGTACAATCTTGGGCAAATTCTATTACCTCTCTGGGCCTCAGGTTTTGCTCATCTCTAGAATGAACTCGACAATTTCATGATTCTCGGAACTAGAGTTCTGAATGAGGAAGAACTAGAAGACACTTAAACAATTACAATCCTGACTTCATATAAGTGAACGTCTCCAAAAACAGCCAACTCCAAACTTTCAGAGTTTGGGAGAATCTCATCAACTGCTTCTTTTGTTCTTTCATGGAGTTTGCATTTGAACTTCATTTCTGTTTTCTGTTTTAAAAAAAAAATTACTTATTTGGCCACATCAAGTCTCAGCTGCAGCACGCAGGGTCTTTGGGGCGGTGCACAGACTCTTTATTGGATCACGGCTTAGTTGCTCCTTGACATGTGGGGTCTCAACTCCCCGACCAGGGATTGAACCTGTGTCCCCTGCATAGCAAATTGGATTCTTACCACTGGACCACCACTGGACCACTGGGGAAGACCCTCTGCTGTTTTCTTATGTCAGCTCTGAAGGAAGCTCTTCATCCCGACTCTCCAAGCATGATTTCACTCTTCTGCCTACCCCTCACAACACCACCAACAATGCTTCTGAGGCCCTGGTTAGAATCATCCGAGGCCAGCTGGCAAAGTGCCTTCTATTCGGCTCATGCCTTTAGCAAGACTACCCACACTTCTCAGAATCACTGTCTTGCTTCTTTTGCTTTCCCCCCAAAGAACAGGATCCCCAGGAGTTGGGCACTCAGACTTCCCTGGCCACCCCACATTCTTAGGAACTTCATCATCACAAGGTGAAGAGGAAGGAAAGGCAGGAGGCGACACTGTTTGCTTCTTGTTCTGCTTCCTGGTTTCGTTCTGGCTGTGGTCAAAGGCACCAGGGTGTGAGGCTCACCCCAGGGCTATGTGGTCAAGATTTCTGCTGACTAAGGGGACAGCCAGGCTCTGCTGTGGGCAGAGCCCTGAATTCACATTCCTTTCCTGACTCCAGCCCCAAGGGGCCATCACTTTATTGCTGTGGGTCTCAGGGGAGGTCCAAGTGCCAAGAGCCGATGGGGAGCATCTCTTCCTGGCTCTGAGTTCAGAGTTTTCATGCTGGTCACCTGAAATCGGCCACGTAGAAGTCTTTATACTCTGGAGACCAGCAAATGGTATGGATCAGGGCCCCTGCTGTCACCCCGCCTTCCAATGCAGGGATCCCTGGTCGGAAAACTAAGATGCTGTGTGCCGCGGGGCAACTAAGCCTGCATCTAGAGAAGTCCGCACACAGCAGTGAAGACCCGGAACAGTCAAAAAAAGAAAACACAAGTGCAGAATCATTGGACCTCACTGCCCACCTCTGGAATCAGAACTTTCCAAACACCTGTACACTGGAGTCCTGGAATCCACAGGTTACACGTCCTTCAAGGTTATTTTTTAGCTCTAAAACAATCTGCTTCTGGTTGTCCCCTGTTCACAGACTGGAAACTGTGACTGCAAATATCAGATGTTGTCTATGCCATCTTTTTCTTGCAATTCTGGAGACTGCCTTGCCTCAGTGGCTGCGTCGTGGTGAGGTCTCCACCTTGACCAGTAATTCCTGCTCACTGGTCTTAAGTGGGTCTGATCCTGGGATGGGAGGACTTGTAACTAACCTGAGGCTTGGAGGGGGAGCAGGAGAGGTCACCAGGATTTCCTTCGGAAGAGGCTTCCCAAGAAAAAGCTGAAGAAGCAAAAGGCACAGTGAGGCCCCCGGTGTGTCCTCCAGGCCCTGGGAAGGTGGTCCTAGCTCTATAGGGGCTGGTCTGTGGATTGATGCGGATGCCACATTGGCTTCAGCGGCAGCTCTTGCTGTGATCTGGGGAGCAGAAGGAATCAAAGACACACAGAGATGCCCTGAAGCAGACACCATTATACTGAAATTCTACCTGAGCACTCATGGTAGCTCAGACGATAAAGAATCTGCCTGCAAAGCAGGAGACCCAGGTTCGATCCCTGGGTCAGGAAGATCCCCTAGTGAAGGAAATGGCAACCCACTCTCTCGGCATTCTTGCTCAGACAATCCCATGGACAGGAGAGCCTCGTGGGCTACAGCCCAAGGGGTTGCAAAGAGTTGGACACGACTGAGTGACTAACTTGGCACACTCGAGGGAAGAGACCATGAGCTGAACAGCAGCCCCCAGGAATGTATCCTTCATTGACACAAGGGGCTGCTTGGGTTAGGCGGGGGTCTGTGGCTGAGCACGAGGGTAGCAATGGGTCTGTACCCACCTCCATGGCTGTGGAGTTCTTTCTGGACCCCTTCTGGTCCCGGTCAGGACAGCAACCTGCCCTCCTGTGATCTGACCTTAACCGGAAACCATAGTGCATCTTAATTCTGTGTCCTTAGGTTATCCCCTTGTCTCTCTTTCTCTCCCCCTAGCTGTTCTATCCGCCCTCCAGATTCCTCTGAGTTAGGCCTTTCCTGCTTCCTATGGCCCATACCTTTTCCAGCCTCCAGCCCTCCACCCTTGGCTTTGGACAAAGACTTCGGGAAGGCCAGGGGCACTTTCCCCAAAGCCTCTTCAAGATGCTGGCTATGGCCCCAGGCTCTGGTCTCCCTACACTAAGAAGTGGGACCCTCTCTGCTTGCTTTAACCTTCACCCACCCAACCACTCTTGACCTTTGGAAGCAGGGGAGGTTTGGGATCTGAAGATGTAGTAAAGATTACTCACAGCCAGGAGGAGCACTCCCGGTTGGGGTGGGGGGATGTCAGTGCTGACCCTGGGCAGGAGGCAGGGATCTCCTTTGCCCAGAGAATGGGGAGAGGGGACCCAGTAAAGGTCAGAGGAGGTTTCAGCTTCCTTCAGATCTGTCCCCCAGGTTTCACCTCCAGTCACCATCGCCTTTCCAAGAAAGCCACATTATCACTGCCAGGTCACGCACGTGAGGCGGGACCGGTGAGGGACTCGGAGTCCAGCCAGATTCCAGCGGCCCCACCCGGCAGGGGAGCAGCCTGGCACCCGCGCCCTTGGCCGCGCCTCCCGGAGCGGCTCCAGCTGTCTGTGCGCTGCGCTCCAAGGCAGCGGGGTGGATGGCCAGCATGCAGCCCCGACCGGCAACTTGAAAATACAAATAAAACAGAGGGAAAAGAAATAAATAATAAGGAGCGCGCCAGAAAGCCAAAGAAAATACAGTTCCCAGGCTCGGGCAAGCTTGGGGCCTGCAGCCTGGCCCGGCCTCGAGCCTTTGGCACGGGAACCGGGGCCCTTTGTGCAGCCTTCGGCCACCCCCTGCGCGCCCCTTCCTAATTGCAGAAACACAATCCGGGTTTGCGCGCCCGACGCGCCCGGCGGCCGCGGGGCCGGAGGGGCCGGGAGCGCCCCGCCCGCAACAGGGCCCAGCTTGTTCTTTGTGCGGCAAATATTTATTTTGGTTCGAGTGGACCCCTTTCCACAAGGACCACCTGGTTGTGATCAATAACACCTATTTTCAGATAATCTGCCGCTCTCTAGGCAGAGCCCACGGAACTCACCCAAACAGAGACCTTTTCAAAGGGAATTGTAAATGGGCTGGATTCACAGCGGGCTGGAGCGGGGGCGGCTGGGGGCCCCGGTGAGGGGAGGGGGAGCCCGCGGACCTGGGTGGTCAGGCCAGAGCCGGGGGAGGCTGCCGGGTGGCGGGCTCTTCTCAGGCCTGGCTCTCCACCCTGGGTAGGGGGATGGGGCTGCCCGGGTGTGGGCGGGGACGGCTTCCTGGGACCTTTCTCAAACCAAATTGCAAACTTTTCTTTGGTGGTCAAATGTTACTAGGGAGGTAGGTAAACGTCTAGAAACTCTGAGAGCAACTTCCTCTTCCAACCCCAAAGAGCATCTCACTTGTCAAATTAGGATTCAGGGTTGAGGTGGCTGTGGGACTTCCCACACTTAGGTGTTAAGTGAGCCTTGTCTCTCCAGACAGCCACTCATACAAGGATGCCCAGCACCCAGGCGTTCTCAGTGGTGAAGCAGGGAACAAAACCCAGAGACCCTGCCCTCGTGGAGCTGACATTCCAGCGTGGCAGGCACGTGGGCTCAGTCATTAAGTCGTGCCTGACTTTGCTACCCCATAGCCCAGCCCACCAGGCTCCTCAGTCCATGGGATTTCCCAGAGAAGAAAATTGGAGTGGGTTGCCATTTCTGACCCAGGGATGGAACCTGCATCTCCTGCATTGGCAGGTGGATTATTTACCACTGAGCCACCTGGGAAGCCCTTCCAGCATGGAGAGACAGACAAATCAACAGGTAAAATATTTAGTGATGAACAGGAAGAAGGAAGCTGGTGAATAGGTGTTTTGAACACTATAAAGTGCTCTATGTGTTCCCCCTAAGGTGGAGAAGGCTCTCCCTGTGGGCTAGCTGGTCCCCACTGCAGGTGTCAGATGAGTTATGCAGATGAGTCCCAAGAAGACTCAGAAGGTGCTGCACACTCCTGATGTCTCAGGTATGGGCCCAGCAGGCCAGAGTCCAAGTCCAGCTGCTAACAAATGAATTTCAGAACCTCTGAATCCTCAAGAGGGAATTGGGCTCAAGCCCGTCTCGTGGAGTATCGTGAGGTGATATGAAAATTGAAATGAAAATCAATACCACAGCTCACTCCGTGTTAGTTCCTCCCAGCCCCAAATGCCATGGTTCAGTTCGGGCCCAGTGGAGGTGCAGTCCCTTTTTGTAATTGACAGTATCAGAGCTTCTGGAACAGAATTTAAGATTTGGGGGTACAAATTGGAGATCAAATAAGTCCTGGACACTGGTCCTTGGCATTCCTTCCATAGGAGATGCTATTTGAGGTGGTCCTGCACTCAGGTCATCATCACTCTGGCATTAGGGATGGCCCAGGCTGGTCAATCCAGTTGCCTGCCATGCCCACTGCCCCACTTGCTTTGGGGAAGTCTGGGCTGCTGAAACAGGTGCCCTTTCCCCTCCCCATTGCCACCCTTGGGCCCTGAGCTGAGGATAGTCACTCCATAGACTTCAAGTGAACCGTGAGGGGTCAGAGTCAGGTGACAGTAATTTGCTTGGTAAGCCTTCTCTCTCAAACATTTTTTTAAAGATGAAATTCTCTCTCTCCTTTTAGAAAAACAGCATTTGTTTATTTTTTAACTTTTGGCCACAGCCTGTGGCATGTGGGAGCTTAGCTCCCTGACCAGGGATCAAACCTTCACTCACTGCATTGGAAGGTGGAGTCTTAACCCCTGGACCACCAGGGAAGTCCTTCTCTTAAACACTTCAACTTGGTTAAATGGAGAGGTTGAGGCCTGTGGTAGTGGGGTGACAGGTGGGAAGATGTGGGGATGGCGTCTTAGTCATGGGAATGTAGGATGCTCTCTCTCACACCTATGGGACCCCAGTGACTTTCTTGTTGGGACTCTAGGAGGATGTCTGTTCACTTTTAGGAGGTTCTCATCACCCCCATCACCGTGGGTGTTCTACAGTCAATTTTGAGTTTTCCAGGAAGCCTGAGTGAGCGCCTACCTCTTGCAATGCACAGAGCTTACCTTCCCTGAAATCTGTCTCAACAACACCCGGATGCTCTTCAGCCCTTTGTGGCCAGGCTGGGGAGAGCCAAGGCAGACCAAGGGTACGATGATTGTAAATGACTGTGTTAAAACTGCAGCAGGTAAAACCATTTCAGGAGTGTTCCTTCTTTGTAAGGGCCTCCGTCAGGGGATCCATGTAAAATCCTGAAAAATCACTTCTTGTATCCTAATGCTTTCTCCATCCTGGGAGATGGCTGCAAAGAGTAGGCAGGACTGACGTACTTCATCTTTGTGCTGGTTGGGTCAGACTGGGGCTGCACTGATGTCGCTGGTTGACATCAAGAATGTGGCCTTCTTGATGTACAGATGGCCAAGAGGCATATGAAAAGATGCTCACCATCACTAATTATTTGTTGTTGTTGTTTAGTTATTAAGTCATGTCTGACTCTTTTGAGACCCCATGGATTGTAACCCACCACGTGCCTTTGTCCTTGGGATTCCCCAGGCAAGAATACTGGAGTGGGTTGCCAGTTCCTTCTCCGGGGGATCTTCCTGACCCAGGGATCAAACCCATGTCTTCTGCATTGGCAGGCGGATTCTTTACCCCTGAGCCACCAGGGAAGCAATACAAATCCAAACTATAATGATGTATCACTTTACACTGGTCAGAATGGCCATCATCAAAAAAATCTACAAACAATAAATGCTGGAGAGGGTGTGGAGAAAAGGGAAACCTCTTAACACTGTTGGTTGGAATGAAAATCGATACAGCCACTGTGGAGAATCGTACGGAGGTTCCTTAAAGAACTAAAAATAGAGCTATCATATGACCCAGCCATCCTACTTCTGAGTATATACCTGAAAACTATAATTTCAAAAGATTAATGCACCCCAGTGTTCACTGAAGCACTATTTACATTAGCCAAGATGCGGAAGTAAACTAAATGTCCATCAACAGAGGAATGGATAAAGAAGATGTAGTATGTGTGTACAATGGAATATTACTCAGTCATAAAAGGAAGGAAATTTTGCCATTTGCAGAGACATTGATGGACCTAGAGACTGTCATATGGAAGGAAGGAGTCAGAAAGAGAAAAACAAATATTTATATTAATGCGTATATGTGGAATCTAGAAAAATGGTACAGATGAACCTAGTTGCAAAGCAGAAAGAGAACTAGACGTAGAGAACAAACATATGGACACCAAGGGGGAAAGGGGCTGAATTGGGATGAACTGGGAGATTGGGATTGACATATATACACTACTATGTATAAAATAGACAACTCCTGAGAACCTACTGTATAGCACAGGGAATTCTACTCAATGCTCTGTGGTGACAAAGAGGCGATAAATGGATGTGTATGGCTATTCACTTTGCTGTAGGGCAGAAGCTCACACAACGTTGCAAAGCAACTAAACTCCAATTGAAAGAAAAAAAAAAAAGAATGTGGCCTTCTCCCTCTGATGAAATGTCCTCCCCTATCTCTGAATTTGCTGAGATTAAACTTGGGCTCAGACAAGCCAGTGGGGGTTGATGGCCCAGGAAATATTATGATAAGCAAGGGGTAAGGGACAGGAAGGAGGGGGGTGTGTCGGAATTTGGGATAATTGAATTTGCTGTGCAGCCAGCACAGTTATGACCTGGGTCATCTGCTGCGGCATCGTTGGTTGTAAATCCGCTAAGACCAGGAAATTCCACCATTAGGCCAATCTTTCCATTTTTTCTCAAGAGACCAAGAGGCTTGAAGATTTAACTAGGGATGGTTTTCATGTTCTAAAGATACAGACACTGCGTGAACTAAATGTTTTTACACTGAGATTATTAAACTTATGTCCGGGAAACCAAGTGTTCGTCCCTCTGTCTTTTTGTCACAGTTTCTCCCAAGAAATCCAGCAGACACTCATAATTAAAGGACATCCATCCATCCACCATGATTACCCAAAATGCTGGAGTGGGGAAGGGCTTCCTCTATGGAACTCCTCCGTGTGCCATAGTTTTGACTCCAGGTTTCCTTCCACTGCCTTTTGGACACTTGTTAATGCAAACCTGTGGGGTCATTTGTAATTAACTCACAAACTGAGTAACTGATCTCCTGAAAATGATTATTTCTTGCAAAGCAAGATATAACCTACATGCACATTGAATGCAAATATGGTGTTTATGGCACCTTGAGAGTTTTCTGGAAACTCTGCAAATACTCAGGGTTTCCCTCTTGGACTTAGCCAGAACCCCCAGACGTGATGAGCTTGTATCTTTAGGAATACCATCTCCTGAGTCTGAAGTTAAAAGACAGTTGTTCCTTAGAAGAAAAGCTACAACAAACCTAGACAGTGTATTAAAAGCAGAGACATCACTTTGCCAACAAATGTCCATATAGTCAAAGTGATGGTTTTTCCAGTAGTCATATACGGATGTAAGAGCTGGGCCATAAAGAAGGCTGATCACTGAAGAATTGATACTTTCAAGTTGTGGTGCTGGAGAATACTCTCGAGAGTCTGTTGGAAAGTGAACAGATCAAACCAGTCAGTCATAGAGGAAATCAACCCTGAATATTCCCTGGAAGGACTGATGCTGAAGCTGAAGCTCCAATACTTTGGCCACCATTGGGAAGAACTGACACATTGGAAAAGACCTTGATGCTGGGAACGATTGAAGGCAGGAGGAGAAGGGGGCGACAGAGGATGAGATGGTTGGATGGCATCACCGACTCAATGGATATGAGTTTGAACAAACTGTGGGAGACAGTGAAGGACAGGGAAGCCTGGCATGCTGAGTCCATGAGGTCTCAAAGAGTCGGACATGACTTAGTGACTGAACAACAGCAATATATATATACATATGTATGCACATATACATATATATATTGCTTTTCATATTCTTTTCCATTCTGGCTTATCACAGAATATTGAATACTTCCCTGTGCTATATAGTAGGACCTTGTCGTTTATCCATCCTACATATACTAGTTTGCATCTGATAATCCCAACCTCTCAATCCTTCCCTCTGCCACCTGCCTTCCCCTTGGCAACCACAAATCTGTTCTCTATGTCTGTGGGTCTGTTTCTGTTTCATAGATATGTTCATTTGTGTCCTATTGTAAATTCCACATATAAGTGATATCATATGGTGTTTGTCTTTCTCTTTCTGACTGTATATTCTTGGTTCTGTTTCTCTGGAGAAACCTGACTCACACAGCAAATGTACGTCTACAGAATTCTATGTGCGTAGACATGGTGTTTATGCGTGTATACACACAGGCTTCCAAGTTCTGTCAACTAGAGAGGACCTGGAAGCAAAAACACTGCAGTAGCATTGAGCAGAGTCAGCACCCAGATATTGACTTCTGAATATCATTTTCCACTAAAAAGAGCCAGTGATCCTTGGAGAAGGTACTGACTCCAGAGCTGAAACTGGGAGCCCCAAATATGCAGTTGTTCGAGAAAGATTCAGGAGAACACATCAAGGCACACAGAGGCCAATGTGAATGGCGTCTTACTCAGACAATGTAATCATCAAAATAAATAAGAACTATCATACCCACTGAGTAAAATAGGAAGCCACCAGACTTTAGAGATACCTGAGTGAATACACTGACATCTGATGATGAATGGCATATTTATGTAATTTCAAAGTACCTCCCCACAAGATAGTTAATTACAAAGGGGGAAAGTGTAACTTTAAAATGGAGAAGATTGACACCATCCCTTAGTCACATCATCGAAATGAGCATCATCAACCCTGGGCTAAGTTTCTGTGAGGTCAGAGACGCCTAGGCTACATCTAATTATGAAGAAACATCCGACAGCCCCAGATTGAGGACCATTCTGCAAAACAGCTGGCCTGTAATAGTCAAAGTTGTCAGAGTCCTGGAAGTTAAGGAAAGTTGGGAGTATCCCAGGCTAGAGGTATGTGATAACTAAATACAATATGTGATTTTTAAATTTTTTTAAAAATTTGTTATTGGAGTGTTTTGTTAGTTTTTGCTGTACAACAGCATGAATCAGCCATATGTATACATACATCCCCTCCCTCCCACTTCCCCATCCCACCCCTCTAGGTCATCACAGAACACCCACCTGAGCTCCCTGAGCTTTATAGCAGCTTCCCACTAGCTCCCCGTGTTACACATGGTGGCGTGCACATGTCAATGCTGCTCTCCCAGTGCAGTGTTTAATTCTGAAAGAGATCCTATTGCAAAGGACTAGACACTGTCAGATGGTTCCCTGGAAATGTTCTTTGTGCTGTCTCAGCCTATTTGTAAGTTAGTGACTGCTACAAACTTTTACTCTTTTATGGTTAAAAAAGATATGCTTGTAACTGGTGAAAAAATAGAGAGAAGTGTGATTTACCCCTCTGTCGTAGGATGACAGAGGAGAGACCAGAGTTTTGAGTGACACAGGGGGACTGCTCATCAACCAAGACAGTATCTGGCATTTCTGCAGTTCTTTTCAACATAGAGAGTGTTACTCATACTTAACTCCGGTGATAACCTTGTGTGGTTGTGGCTATAATCATTGTACAGATGGAAGTCAGGCTCAAAGACAAGAGTTATAATTAGTGTGGTGGAAATGCTGGGTATACGTCCAAGTTCCCCTGACTCCATCCCTGTTTTTTACCTATTCACTCAGCATAGAGGTAATGACTAATTGCCGTGCGGTCAGGAAGGAGGCAAACAAAACAGCCTCTTCTCTCCAGAAGCTGAGAGGCTCTTTGGATCTGCAAAAAAATCTGGATCCAAACTTACTAGGAATGAAATCCCAGCTTCCAGCCTCTGTTTCTTAGCTGATTTGAAAACCCAACCCAGCATTTCTGACAAAGTGCATTTTTAACATTCCTTCACAGCAGTTGCAGTTTATTTGCAGCATCCTGCCGCTCGGAAGCCTGGTGGGCTGACTGTAGGTGTACACAGAACCAGTGAAAGGGGGAAGCCCTAGTGGGACGCAATGAGGACTGGGGATGGAGAAAACCCAGTTTACTCCCACTTTTCACTCATTTGGAAAATGCCTTTCTGACTGTAAAACAAAATCCGTACTGCATAGAACTCCCTCCTAAACAGAGTGCTTACTGATTTCCAAGGACTGAATAAAAGTTCTTGGAAAAACTTAACAAATACTAACAGATAACAGTGTATATATATCTGTATACATAAACAGTTTTATGTATGTGTGTATATACATGTGTGTATGTATATAATATATATTACATGTATACAGTAAGTCCCCTAGATTCGAAGCTTCAACTTGTGAACTTTCAAAGATATGAAAGTTCATTTTCATGTCCAGTCACATAAGGTGATTCACATGCCCGCATCCTCTATAGTGTACTTCACTGTTCAGTACTGGATGGAGTACGGTAGTACAGAATCTTTATTTCAAGTCCAGGATGTCCAGAAGCAAATGGAAACACAGTGGTGTATAGCTGATTGTGTTAGGTATCTAGGCTAACTCTCTTGCACTTATGAAAAAAATTGGACTTAATGCGCTCTCAGCATGGAACTCATTTGGATGTCAGGTACTTATAAGATAATATTTAATAAAAAATATAATATATATATGATTATGGGCTTCTCAGGTGGCACTGGTGGTAAAGAACTGCCTGCCAGAGGAAGAGATATAAGGGACATAGGTTTGATCCCTGGGTCAGGACAATCCCTTGGAGGAGGGCATGGCAACCCACTCCAGTATTCTTGCCTGGAGAACCCCATGGACAAAGGAGCCTGGACAAAGTCTACAGTCCATGGGGTCGCAAAGAATTGGACACACCTGAGCGACTGAGCATGTATATATATATAATATATATATATATATACACACACTTTTTGTACAGTATTTTGTAAAGGGTTTTCCATGTGTATCATCTAACACCTCACAGGAATTCTGGGCGGAGGTATTACTCAGCTCCCTGATTCGTAGGTGGGGATAAGTTGCCTGGTAGGTAGAAGGGCCAAGATTTGAAGCCAGAGCCTCTGGAGTTACATCCCTGCTCACTTATCTGCCTAAATCGCCTCTCTCCTCCCACTAAGAAAACATACAAGGTAACAGTTAAAATCCAGAGTGCTAGTTGAGCAATGATAGGTGAGTGGTCTCTCTGGAAACTTTTTCAGCTTCCCCCTAGAGCTTGTAAGCAAAGTGTAAATTGACTATGTGCTTAGGAATTTACCAGCTCAGACAGACTGAAACAATTAGACAGGAGGCCAAGTAAGAGTGAGAGAGGGAGGCAGACCCCAGGCATGTGAGCTGAGCCGACATTCCTTTTAAAAGCTTCCCTTGGCCCCTTTCTCGATTGGCTGAAACCCTAGAGGGTTGACTGGCTAAACCACTTCCTCTCAGAAGTGTCTGTCCTCCCCAAGGGAGCTTGGGATGTGTAGTCTTGAAATCAGCTGAACTTTCAGAATACTTCAGCCGGACTCCCTGGTTGAAGAGGTGCAGACTGGATTTCAATAGCTTTTCTGTATGATGAAGTGACCAGTGTGCTTTTTGCAAAAACACAGAGTTCTTCCAGGCTAAGACTTGAAGCCTCTGTTTATGGATCAGAACCCCACCCCCTGTCCCCCAGTTTCAGTTCTTTATTATCTCCCCTCTCCTTCCAAAGAGACTAAGCGCCACTGAGAGCCTCATCAGCGCTGCTGCTGGAGGTAGATCCCCTATCAGACGTGGAGCAGTTCTCAGCAGCAGAGGAGCCCTGCCCAAGGGCTGCTCTCCAAAGCGGTACCTTTTGAGTAGTTTCTAAGGTGACCTGTTTACATGGTGGCTGTTAATAATAGATTTTAGAGGAAGTAAGAGAACGAAACCAAGCCCACAGACCACTTACAGAAAGCACTGCTTATTGTTTTGTTTTGTTTTCTAATTTCCTCCCTCCCTGTTGCCTTGGCCTGGCAGCTCCTTGGCTTAGGGCAGTCAGATGTTTTTGTTTTTTTTTTCCCGCCCTGGCATTCTGGAACCTCATGCTCATTTGGTCTAAGCTAGTAACAATCCATGTGAAGGTCCACACTTGATGCAATACTCACAGACTAAATAAACACTGTACACACCGATGGCTCAGGAGCATGTAGATTTCGTTGGTTTAATAAAATAGCAATCAACTTAGGCATCATTACATTTCTAGTGGTCACTGACCATTAAGAATGTTGCAAAACAACAAATATTGAAAATATGAGTTCCCTTGTATGGGAATCAACAATATTTTTTGACACCCCCCACCCCCCCCCTCACCCCCTGTCCTCCTCACACACAGAATGACTTCTTATTCGAAAGGGCTGTTGAGCAGTGTCTCAAACTATGGGGAAGACGGTTTCCATTGGAACTTCCCACAGGCTTGCCATGCTCCTCTCTGCTTGGCCTGTGTTTTTGCCTCCTTTTAATTGCTTTCTTTTCTTTTTTCTGCTTTCCAATGTTGTGTTCGTTTCTGCTGTACAATGAAGAAAGTCAGCTATGTGTATGCATATATCCCCTCCTTCTTGAGCCTCACTATCCCTCCCACCTCTTTGGGTCACCACAGAGCACGGAGCTGAGTTCTCTGTGATGGGCAGCAGCTTCCCACTAGCCATCTGTTTTACAGATGGTAGTGTGTATGTGTCGAGGTTACTCTCCCAATTCACCCTCCCCAACACTGCCATGTCCCCACATGCCTTCTCTAAGTCTGCCTCTATCCCTGTCCTGGAAATGGGTTCATCTGTACCACCTTTCTAGATTCCACATATCTGCATTGATAGACTCAAAGCACTTCATGACATCTGTACAGAACGGTTGAGAAGGGAAAAGTTGGATTAGTAGCCAAGATGGTGAAGTTCCTGTTTGTCCTCCGTGTCGAATCAGCCAGCTCCCTTGCAGTAAGTTAGTAAATCACAAATCTGAGCATTGCAGGGAATAAGTGCCAGCCCTCACTGCATACAAATGCTTCTAAGGAGGAAACGGTGTCCTGGTCCTGTTATAAGTGGACCAGGTTTCTAAATGTAGAATAAATGTTTGGGAAACAAATTCTAGGGGCGATATTAGATCAAATTCTAAGACGTTGTAAAGGCGATAGACCTTAGCCAGTGCTTCAATAGCCAGAGCATATTAAGAAAACCTCTTGAAAGGATGACCTCCAATGCCTCACCATCCCATCTTTCTCACAGAAGTCAGAAGTGTGTGCCTTGGTTTTCCCTAATGACTACTTAGCAGATTTCAGAATTGGTGAGAAAACTGCTTGCCTGAGATAAGAGATTTGCAAGAAAATCCAGCTGGACTATTCTGAAACATCCCTGGCCTTTATCATTTCTCTTTCTATGCTTAGGTCGCTTATATAAAATTTTTATTTTCTGCTTTCTTAGAAGTCCACTAGGAAACCCCTATAGAAGTATACATACAAACTTATTCCTCTAAAGACTAACATCCTTGTTGAGTGTTGAGAGTGAGAGAAGTGCAATACAATGAGAAGAGGAAGAAACAATTAGAATTCCATCTTCAATTTATTTTTCCATCACTCTTAAAAATTTTCTATTTTGTGTTTGCTTTATAAGCTAAATAATAACATAAGTTTTATATATGCTTTATAAATTAGTGTGCACATAATGAGAATGGTAACTCAGCTGGTAAAGAATCCACCTGTAATGCAGGAAGCCCCGGTTCAATGCCTGGGTCAGGACAATCCCTCTGGAGAAGGGATAGGCTACCCACCCCAGTATTCTTGGGCTTTCTTTGTGGCTCAGCTGGTAAAGAATCTGCCTGCAATGCTGGAGACCTGGGTTTGAACCCTGGGTTGGGAAGATCCCCTGGAGAAGGGAATGGCTGCCCATTCCAGTATTCTGGCCTGGAGAATTCCATGGACTGCATAGTTGATGGGGCTGCAAAGAGTTGGACACGACTGATTGACTTTTACTTTATACATGCTTTATAAGTTAACGCGCATATAATGAGGATATTTACTTATATTTTTTAATGGTAGGGTGCACATTAAAATATTTAGACACATCGCTTCTTGGCCTTTTGGCTAAGATCAAGTATCAAAAATTTAGACACTAAAATTTGAAACGTGTCTCCTTTCGTTTTGTTGTTGGAGTTGCTCAGTTGTGTCCGACTCTGTGACCCCATGGACTGCAGCACGCTAGGCTTCCCTGTCCTCCTCTATCTTATGAAGTTTGCTCAAATTCATGTCCACTGAGTCGATGATGCCATCCCACCATCTCATCCTGTCACCCCCTTCTCTTCCTGCCCTCAACCTTCCCTTTTGTTTAAGTAGGTAAGTTGTCTAGAAGGTACTCAATGTCACCCTAGGAAGTCTACTGGGTGACCAAGGCTCTGAGTCTAATTTTTTCTCACAACATCAAGGACTTTCCAGGGCTCATTCATTTTCATTGTGAAATAGAGGAAATGAAAATGAGCCAACTCACAGTGAAACGATTTGAGGCGAATTTCTTCCCTGGGAAGAAAAAAGATCTTAAAAATCTGCATGAGCCATAAACTCCTGGCACAGGACCAGAGGAAGCTGGACCACCTTATTCTCTGCTGGAGGATTGACTGGGGGAACGGCCACTTGTGTTGGAGATGCTCAGAGGAGGCAAGAGTGAAGTCCAAGGTATGAGGTCTACCCTGGATGGATCTGCTTGCTTTGTTCTGGTTCCTGGATACATATCCATGGCCTTGGCTGTCCTCCTTTAAAACCCTTTTAGGCTGGAGGAAGATTTAAATAATATTTTAAAAAATCTCTGCAAACATCATCAACAATGTAAAGGTTAATTTTAAGTATCAGTTTGACTGTGGCCAAGATTAAACAGTATTTCCGGTATGTAAGTGTGGGTGTTTCTGAATGAGATTAGCACTGAATGTGTGGATTCATTGAAGAGGACTCCTCTCCCCGGTGCAGGCCAGAGGGCCCCCTCTAATCACGGAGGGTCTGAATACAGCAAAAAGCAGAGGAAGGAGGAATCACCCTCTGGGCTCCCTCCCTGTCTCCCCAAGCAGGACTTTTCTCCTGCCCTTGAACTGAGATCTACACCATCAGCCGGTTTCCCTGATTCCCTTGAATTACACACTACTGGGTTCCCTTGAGGGCTTCCCAGGTAGTGTAGTGTGTAAAGAACCCACTCCAGTATTCTTGCCTGGAGAATCCTTTGATGAGAGGAGCCTGGTGGGCTAGAGTCAGAGATGACTGAAGCAACTGAGCACGCTATGCATGGCTTCCCTAGGTGACCGACTTCAGACTGGGGGAATTCTTCAGCCCTCACAATTGCATGAATTAAGTCCTCGTAATAAAGTTCCATATATATATCCGCATTGGTTCTGTTTCTCTGGAGAGAGCTAATACAAACACTAAAACCCACATAATTCTATACCTTCTGCTGTATGTACACGTGAAAAAGTTTTCATGGTGCCAGAAGAGGTCAATAGGAAACTTTCCCTGGGAAAACCCTTGGACCTGGGGTGGGGGACAGGGGACAGAAGGTTGGTTGTAAATAAGAAAACGTTCTCCTCAGTTCTGAGAGACGGCACAATTTATTTAGTCAAATTATTTTACAACATAGTCTTCACGGAGAGCTGTCAACTTAACACTTAATATAGTTTAAAAAAGTCAATGATTACCTGCAAAATTATATATATTTTAATATCTAAAAAATATATTGTATATATAAGGCAGAAAATCCCTCGTATCCACAAGGGAAAGTTTGGTTTCTGTTTTCCAAGTTGTGATGATTGTAGTTCAGTTATTTACAAACATCTCCAAAGCAGTTAACGGTTTAAAGGGGTTGCCTTGACTCGCTTCTGCTCACTTGTTAAATAATTACAGTGATTCTCTTTCGGGTAAGTCAGTGACTTCAAAGTCCTGTTCTCTTTTCTGCAACACGTCACATTATGCTTTTTTTTTTCAAAACCAGCTATAAAAACGTACAAGCAGCCCAAATGTACAGATTGACAAAAAGATGTACAAATTACATTTAAAAAAAATAACGACTGATCTGATAGGAACACTGTATCTGTGACCGAGGTCAACTCGTTTCTTTACTCTTTTTCACTTTTTAATTATTTACTTTTAATACTGTGAGATATAGGAAAATAACTCTGCATAATTTATACAGTAAGTTGCTTTGTGGTTGGTGGACCCTGGACTGATCGTCTGACAAGCGCACAGCACTTGCGAATCTGTTTGTGTTTAAAAATCCCTAGGACTTTTCAAAGTACTGGGACCCACTGTCATTTTTTTTTTCAGTTATTTAATTCTCTGACTTTTCAGGAAAGTCTGTATTTGCATTAACATCTCTTAGTTCATATCTTGACTACTTCTAGACAGAATGGTCAGCCTAGCGCATATTTACTGCCCACTGAGAGGGATTCTGCAATGCCCGTGGCTTCTTAAATACATACTTGTTTCTTTCTGTTAAATTCCAGTTGGGTGAAAACTTCACTGGCCTTACAACCAATGTTCCAGTTGCCCTCCACTGAGTTAGGTCTTCCTAAGATAAGATGATAAGCTTCCTGCCTCTAGTTCACTAAATCTCAAACCAGAGCATAACTGGTTAAGTCCATGATTCTTTATCCTACTGAACCCTTCAAGGTTCAAGATGAGACCCGTGTGTCGGTAAGAAACTGCTTTTGGTCCTAAAAATATGAATCTATATACAGTTTCTTTCCCAGAACCATGACACAACCATTCCAGTAATCTAAATATTCAACTCATAAGTTGACAGGAGATTGGGACTCCAAACTGGCATACTGGCCCATGGAATTATCCATCTCTTTGTTCAAGGTAGAGAAAAGCAGGAGTTAAACCAATGTTAAAAAAAAAAAAAAAGAAGAGGAAGAGTTGTTTTTAAAGAACAGGCACAAAAGTTCTATTCAACAAGAAAGAGCATCCAGTTTTGTTTTCTCTCCAAAGCCACGTAAGTCCAATGGGAGGTGTAAGGGAGGGGGCTTCAGCGAGAAGGCCACCGATGAGGAAGCATCTAGTAGTAGCTGCCTAAGTGTGAGGGCACGTGGGTGTTGGGGTGGCGGGGGACGTTGGGGTTGGGGTAGATGCCCCCCGTGGGGGAGGTCCAGTATTGTGACGCCGCTCCGAAGAAGCTGGAGGACGTGACCGGCATGGAGGACGGGTGGGGAGGGACGAAGTTCACCTTCTGTTGGTGGGTGTGGTAGGAAGGCACGTAGGAGATGTCGGAAGGGTACTTGTACATGGACGACTCAGTGGGATGCGGCTGCAGAGCCTGAGCGATGCCGTGGAAGTCAAATTTGTAGGCATACCTCTTGCCGTGCACTTTGGTCATAATGTTTTTATCGTAGTAGTATCGGAGGGCCCGGCTCAGCTTGTCGTAATTCATGTTGGGTTTGCTCTTGCGCTCCCCCCAGCGCCGGGCCACCTCATCGGGGTCCGTCATTTTGAACTCCCCGTTGGTCCCCTCCCAGGTGATGCAGCTGGCATTGGCGCTGTCCGAGAGCAACTCCAGGAGGAACTGCCACAGCTGGATCTGCCCGCTTCCTGCAGGAGAGAGAAAACAGAAGCTCCGCCTGAGAAATCAGAACCCGATCCCTAAGTGCAAGGGTCCAACTCACCCCGGACAGGAACCCCAGGATCTCCTTCTACAGTCAGAGTCCACTTCTCACCGAGACTGGCATAATCAGCAAGGTTAGCTCTTTAGATAAGCTGCCCCCAGCCTGGTGAAATTCACCCGGAGCCAGCTGTGTGGCTTGGGGCAAGGCATGCCCCATCCCTTTGGGGGAAGATGCTTGCCTCTCTTCTTCTGTAAAGGCCTGGATCACCGTCTACTCCTTATTCAGTGCTGGCCTCCCTCAGAGTCCCAGGGGAACGTGTGACAGCACTTTAGGCTGAAGCAACCTGAACTGCTCCTTAGCCTTTGTGCTTGGCTCTCGGCTCTACTCCACAGAGTAGAACATGGACAGAGAGGAAAAAAAAGAGGAGAGAGAGCTGGTGGCTTTCTCACCCTCTGAGCAGAAACGGCCTGGAGACAGGAGCAGTGGGACTTCCCTGGTGGGACAGTGCTGGCCTCGCAATTCCAAAGGGCCTATTAACTCACACAGGAGGTGCTCTTGGTTCAGAACTCACTTGAGAGTTACCTGAATCACAAACACTTAAAATACATACACTGTTGAGTTTATTTTATCTGCGACCTCTTTTATGAAGCCAGGTAATGCTGCAATACTACCTAAAGTGAAGACTGAGGCAGCTTTAGAATATGTATTCACCGAGAGTTGGCTAGAACTTGTTTCTTGCCCTTCCACACCCACCCCCATCTTTCCCTGCTGAAACTTATCTCAACCTCAGTGCACGTATATGGGGCTAAAATGTTTGTGGTCCAGAGGCATCTTCAGCTTATGGATATCATCACCACCTACTGACAAGTCCTGTTCTCTCCTTGTGCACTAGAGAAACAGGGGTCAAACAGTTCAAGGAAAGGCATACATGCCCCTCCCCAGTCAGGTGTCTGAACTGAGGACCCCTAAGTGATCTCATAAAGCTATAGAACATTCTGGAACACAACCTCTCAGGCCAAAGTAAACTCACCAGGATTGGCTAGGCGACTGCTGGTTGGGCCCAGGATCTGATATGGATCTAAGGAGACAAGAAAGGAAATTTGCTTCACTGTTATGAAAAATATAAAAACAACAGCATTAACAATAAGAATACCCCTAAGGGTTTCTACTTTTATTTCGATATCATAGGAAACCCTGATTTCAGAAAACTGCACTGCTTTTATTTGCAGACCTCAAAGATCATGATCAGAGTTATGGTCTATATCCCTGTTATTACAGAAACAACTCGAAATAGTGATAGTATCATTTTTTCATATTTAGTGTCTGAAATTTATAGATAATGCTGCCATTACCTACAAGAGAATAATAAAAAAAAAAAAAACATTTGGAAAGGAGCTAGCTGATATCCAATCACATGAATAAGGTGAAGTATGGCTTATTAAAGGAGCTTAAGGTCTGACGTGTCTTTGTAAAGGTCTTACAACAGTCTTTGTAAACATTTATTTATTTATTTACTCCTGACCATGCCATGCAGGTTGTGGGATCTTAGTTCCCTGATGAGGGACTGAAGCCACACCCCTGCAGTGGAAGTGCTGAGTCTTAACCACTGGACCACCAGGGACTGCCTTTGTTCTGTTCAGTCACTCAGTCGTGTCTGACTCTGTGATTGCATAGACTGTAGCCCGCCAGGCTATTCTGTCCATGGGATTCTCCAGGCAAGAAAGCTGGAGTGGGTTGATATTTCCTTCTCCAGGGGATCTTCCTGACCCAGGGATCAAATCCATGTCTCCTGTGTCTCCAGGATTGGCAGGAGGACTCTTTATCACTGAACCACCTGGGAATCCCTGACTGGTCTTTAATAGCTCTAACTATTAGAAACAACTTAACATGTCTTTCTTTTTCTGATGCAGCATAAAAGACACATGCCTGGAAATCAAGTAGCCTGGGTTCTAGCCCAACTAAGCTATCAGCTAAAAAACTCAGTGGACAGTCTCTAGGTATTGCTTTTCTCCTTTGCAAAATGATAGGTGTGGCTCTTGGATTCTCCAGTTCCCTCCCAGTACAGCCTTCTATGATCTTAAGCTTGGAAATGTTGACACCAACCAACCAGAAGTTGCATTTTAGCCAAAAAATGATTATATATTTATATATATATATGCATTTGAATTTCTTTTTTAAGATAACATCTCTTTATTTTATTTATTTATTTTGGCCTCACCATGTGGCATGTGTGATCTCAGTTCCCTGACCAGGAGTCAAACCCCTGCCCCCTGCAGTGGAAGCGTGGAGTCTTAACTACTGGATAGCCAGGGCAGTCCTTAAAATGATTATTATTAAATCTCAGTTTACATAAACCTTATGTGATAGTTTAGCCATAAAAGAAACCTTTGCAATACTGACATAGTGAGGACTGTCATCTTCTTTTCAGCTGAGATCATGGTGGAGAGCTGGATCACAGCTTGGCGATGATGTCATACGTTTGATACAATTTTACAACTATAACTCAGTCTACCCCTTTTTATCCTCATGGTGTGACAGTTAAGATATTTTGGGGAAGGTAATTTGGCCACCTGATGTGAAGAGCTGACTCACTGGAAGAGACCTTGATGCTGGGAAAGACTGAGGGCAGGAGGAGAAGGGGGCGACAGAGGATGAGATGATTAGATACCATCACCAACTCAATGGACATGAGTTTGAACAAACTCCCAGAGACAGTGAAGGACAGGGAAGCCTGGCGAGCTGCAGTCCATGGGGTCGCAAAAGTCAGACATGACTGAGCGACTGAACGGCAACGTCTAATTTTGTTGTTGTTGGGGATTCTTTAAATCCTCCATGTCAGATCCTCTCTTTCTGACTTGTGTTTCACGGTCAGCAAGTTCTCAGCCTTCCTGAGGAAATGCAGGTCAACTTTCTACTGCTTATCTTCAGCGGAGATGGAAAACCAAGTCTGTTCACCCAAAGCAACAGCGTGTTCAGAGCTTACTCTAAGCTGTGTCCCATGGAGAGACTGAGCTGGGCTTGGGAGGGCACGCATGGCTGTCTTCAGGTTCATGAAGAACCTTCACAGAGAACAAGAGGAAGACCTTTAAACAGGGCAAACTGGGAAGCTTGAACGTAAGATACAGCACTGGGGGGGACTTTGGCTCAAATGGTGCAACTGAGCCTAGTCAGGTATTGAGCTCCCATAGCTCTAAGTATTCAAGTGGAGATGATGCAATCGCAAGACTGAGATGTTACAGGAAGATGTTGTAGACCTAGATGTCTCTAGGTTCCCTTGCCATACGAAGAGTCTCCAATTCCATGGTTTTCAAAGTTGCTCTGCCTTAATTGTCAAGGAGATTCATTACAGGGATGGAAGAAGGTGAAGCAACTTGGGATTCTGGGATGATAGCTCTCGTATTCCCCGAATCCAGCCGTGTGGCTTCTGGCAAATCACGTCACCTCTTTAGACCTCGGTTTCTTTATTTTACAACATGAAGCATGTTAATCTTGAGGTTCCTTTCACCTCTGATATGTCATGAGTCTCTCCATGTTCCAGGGCAAGGTACGCCATGCACAGATCTAGTACAGTGTCAAATAAAGGAGTCTATGAAGAAAAACAGTGATGACAAACACAAGATATTGTCTAAATCCTCCTCTGCTGACCACGTGGCACCAACGGCCATACAGGAAACAAAAGAGGGTTTGAATATCATGGACAGGTACCTGGTTGGGGCCGCTGTTCAGTATTCTTACTCATTGTTTGTGCTCCAGCAAGAGGGGGACCTGCGGCAAGGAAGAGAAATATGGTAAGTGGAGCCATTCTCCATGAAGGGGAGGGAACGTCTCGTCAAGCACATCCCCACCAAGGAGGACAAATGTGCTTTCTCATTCATTCACTCACTCAGTCATTCTGCTCATTTACTCATTTTATGTTATAAATATTTATCTAGAATCTATGTACTGGCACTGTTCTCGATGCTAGAGACCCAGCACTGAGCAAGGGGTTCCTGCCAGAGCTTATGTTTTAATGGGGGAGACAATGATAAACAGCAATAAATACGTAGAAGGAGCATGTCTGATGGTCTTGAGGCTGTGGATTTCATTTTTAAATAGAAAACCGAGAAAGGTCTTTAACGAGAAGGTGGCATTTGAGCGCCAGTCTCCTGCTCCTGTGTTTCCGTGTCTTGTGAGCTCCCCTCTTTGTGGCATCTCTTAGTACACCCTTGCTGCTCCTGCCATCATGTCACATCTCCATGTTAGAGCTGTGTTGCTTTTGGTACCATCTTTGGTTTCATCTGACTGGCAGCCTCACCACTCCTCTCTCTTCTCACTGACCCATCAAATGCTATTTAGCCAGTTAAATCTCCATAAACCACTTCACCCCACCATCCAAAAACTTCAGTGACTCACTGTTGACTAAAGCACTGAGATCTATGGTCCGAGCATCTTTGAACCCCTTCCTTACCCTTCCAGACTTTTCTTTTCCTTCGTGCACCCTAAATTCCAGGAACCCAAGTCCTCCCTGACTCTCAGACGTGTTGACCTTGATGTCTTTCCCTGACCCCGCCTCTCCTGGGAGGGCATCTTTCCCTTCTCTCTGGGTCCAAATCCTGCCTCTCTTTCTAGAACCAACTCTTATGGCTCCAGGTCCCCAAGGTGTTCCTGACACTACCCAGAAAGAAAGGGTTGTGTGTGTGTGTGTGCGCGCGCGCGCGTGTGCACGTGTGCACGCACTCAACTCCTCTCCCCTCCTGGAGAGACTGGTCCATACCTGGTTCACCATGTGAAACCCACACTGCCCAAGGCTGAAGGCAGAGTAAGCAGATAATACATATTATTAAAAGGGCATGTGGCTATTGCCTGGGCATTAATTTTCAGTCCTAACCTCTATCTTGAAAGAATTCCCTTCACTATCCATTTTTGTGCTCGATATTTTACCTCCTAGAGACAGCAAGATTGACACATTCTGGGTCAGGACTTTATGAATCATTCTTTCCTCTGCACTCTCCACAGAAGATTCTGGGTCAGATTTCAACACAAATTGATGTCATACCACTAGCATCTCCTCATCCGGTTACCACCCCACCTCAGAGTTCCATGAAATGGGGTAGAGATATTGGTATGATTATATCTTGACAATTAGGGAAGCAGGCAAAGTCATGGAGGGTCATTGTTGAAACTTAAATGGCAGAATCCAAATCCAGGGATTTTTCATTCATAAAGAACCTTGTCCTAAGAAACTTGACAACTTCAAACATTCTAAAGCCAAATGCAGTAAAACAAAACTCAAAGATCTGAGTGAAAGTTCCATTATCTTTCTGGGACTAGGTATCAGTCACAGGTTCTACATTGGCAATTAATTTTGATGTCCACTCAGAAAGCAGAAAAAGAAAATGCTCGCTCTTCTCTTTGTTTCTCTTATGACCCTATTCTCCACCCCACCCTCAGAAAAAGGTTTTCCTCCAAAGAACAGAGTGACGTTTACTTACTTTTGTTGAGGCCAGAATTCATGTTACTGCCCCAACCTCCTCTCCTGACTGAGTCATAGGAAGGGTCTAGTGGAAAAAACAAATAGAGATCCATCAGCCTCAATCGACATGGATTTGAGCAAACTCCAGGAGATGGTGGGCAGGAGAACCTGGCATGCTACAGTCCATGGGGTGGCAGAGTCGGACACAACTGAGTGACTGAACAACGACGACAGCATCTCCTGCTCTTCAGAAAGGTTGCCTCAAGATTATCTTTTAGTGATCCAGAAAAGTTAAATTTAATTTAGCAATAACTTCAAGCATCACTAAATTCCAGAAGTGCATTTCCCTGGGGCAAATGGGGACGGACAGAAGGAACATTGACACATTGATTGGGAGTCAAAGGGGTGGAAAGAACCCTGAAGGTTCTATCCTTCCACCATCTGTTGTGAGACTTTGGATGAATCTAGACATCCTTGGGCCTCAGCTTTTCACCATATGTAATTAAGAGTCTTCCCTGGTGGTCCAGTGGATAAGACTTCGTGCTCCCAATGCAGAGGGCCTGGGTTCAATCCCTGGTCAGGGAACTAGATCCCACATGCTAAAACTAAGAGTTCACATGCTGCAACTGAAAAAAAAAAAAAAAAGATCACGCATGCTGAATCTAAAAGAAACCCTGCATGCCACAGTGAAGATTGAAGATCTCGTGTACTGCAACAAAGACGCGGCACTACCAAACACTTTTTCTTTTTAAATATGGAAATAAGATTTTACATGATTTAATCTATCTTAAAGGGTGTGCGAATGTTATCAATTGAATATCTGTGTCCTCTGCAAACTCATATGCAGATGTCTAATCCCCAATGTGATCATAATAGGAGGTGGGGTCTTGGGAGGCAATTAAATCTTCAGGGTGGGGCCCGTATGAATAGGGTTAGTGCTCTTATAAGAAGAGGTCACAGAGGTAGCTTGCCTGCATGCCTCCTGCCATAGGAGGGCACAACAAGAAGGCAGTCATCTGCAATCCAGATGGGAGGTCCTCCAACACCTGACCATGCTGGCATATGACCTGACTTTCAATCTCCAGAACTGTCAGAAGTTAGTGTTGTTTATAAGCCTCCCAACTTATCATACTTTGTTACAGCAGCCCCAAGGGATGAAGGCAGGTAATGATGAAATGAAATAACACATGTGAAGCCTCTTATAAGGCATTCTACAAATATAATCTTAATAAATAATCTTACAAGTTTAGAAAGAAAAAAAATGTCCAAAGCCTGTGTTGCAAAACCCTTTAAACAGCTCTGCAGAGATGGTCATGTCTAGATTAAAGGCTCATGGACAAACTGTCTCATAGCCGTGCCTCGAGGCCCCAGCGGTGGCTCCGGCCTCTCGTTCCAGCACATGTTTGGGCACATGCTGGACTCTCCTTGGCATCTCGGCTTTTCTGTTGATAGTAGAGAGAGCTGGGTGATGACCACAGCAAAAGGAAAAGGGCCAGAGGTGTGACTGGACCAAGAAACAGGGGCTGGAGAGACGCTTCCCACCTGGACTGCAGAGAGGCTTCCAGATCACCTTGGTGGACACTCTACTGAACCTGAACATTCATGATCCCAACCCTTTTCTTGAAAGAATCCACAAACCTCCCTAACCCTGTGCAGAAACTGCTTAACCGACTGGCTGGAAATGTCTTTCTCCTTTCTCACGCTGTGAGTCCCGTGGAGACACGGAGCAGGAATAGCAGAAGAGCTTAAGGATATAGAATTATGACTTTCAAAGTCTTTCCATGGACAACAAAGAAACCATAAAAACCATCCGGACAAATGGAGTGCAAACCTCATCAAACGACTGTCAGACAGGGTGAAACGCAAACCATGCCCCTCCACCCCTTCTGAGCCTCACAAACAAATTAGAATAAGAACTGTGAAGATGGGCTGGCTGGTCCCATGGCCTGTTCTGATTGTTTCTGGCTAAGAACCACCAAACTACAGAAACAGATTTTTGGTGGAAAAATCCACGTGCAGATGTACATTCCTCCTAGTTTTGGAAAAGCCAGGGCAGTTTTGAAATTACAATCTTTAGCAATTGGCATGAAAAGCAAAACAGAAAGTGAGGGGATGGAGATGGGACGAAGGGGAGGGAAGGGGGCAAAAGAGACAGACCTGGCTCATTTGAGTTGTCTGTTTACATTTTTGACTCTTTCTTTCACAATTCCTTCTGCAAATAGATTCCCATGCTTGCTTAAAAACAAAGCAAAACAGAAACAAACAAAGAACCTAACTTGTTTACAAGCTGGGGCATGTGGTTGAAGGTTTTCATGGGTATTTTCTGGACTGTCTACAGGGGGCAACAGTGTGTATGAGGCTGGGGGACCCATGAGGAAAGGCCAGGTTCTTCCAAAATTCTTCTTTGGGTGGGGGGTTGGGGTGCTGGTTAGGCCTCCAGGCATTTGTCTGGGACTGATTTCTGCAATGGATTGTGTATTTGGCTACAGAGTGCAAGTGAAAGAATATGAAACAAGTCCGCTATTCTTGCCTTTATTATTTTTATTAAATTAATTAGTTAGCTAAAATTTTTATTGCAGTATGTTGTGTTAATTTCTGCTGTACAGAAGATGAATCAGTCATGTGTATACATATATCCCCTCTTTTTTATATTTCCGTTCCAATTAGATCACCACAGAGCACTCAGTAGAGTTCCCTGAGTTATAGAATAGGTTCTCATTAGTTATCTGTTTTATACATGTGTGGGCTGTGTGCTCAGTCGTGTCTGACTCTTTGTGACCACATGGACTATAGCCCACCATGGGATTTTCCAGGCAAGAATACCAGAGTGGGTTGCTATTTCTTCCTCAAGGGGATCTTCCCTACCCAGGGGTTGAACCCATATCTCCTGCACCCCATGCATTGGCAGGCAGGTTCTTTTACCATTGAGTTACCTGGGAAGCACCATTTTATATACAGTAATGTATATATGTCAATTCCAACCTCTTAGTTCATCCCACCCCTCCTCCATCCCCCTTGGTATCCATACTTGTTTTGTTCTCTATATCTGTGTCTCTATTTCTGCTTTGTAAATAAATAAGATCATCTATACCAATCTTATCAGATTCCACATATATGTGTTAATATACAATATTTGTTTTTCTCTGACTTCACTCTGTATGAAAAAAAAAAAGATTCAAAAAGACACATACACCCCAGTGTTCACTGCAGCACTGTTCACAGTAGCCAGGACATGGAAACAAAGTAAATGTCCATCAACAGAGGAATGGATAAAGACGATCTAGGACATATACACAACGGAATATTATTCAGCCATAAAAAGGAACACAACTAGGTCACTTGTAGAGATGTGGATAGACCCCTGTCCTTGCCTTTAAATAGGAGAAGACAACAAATAGAAGACTGTGAGGATGTACAGGTCATGTGCCAAAGGAGTGCTGGAGATCCTGGGGGTGAAGGAGGGAGAAGCGAGTCTAAGTGGGGCCGGGTGGCTTGAGTGAGGCCTATTTGGAGAGAAGAGAGCACACATCAGAGCTGGGCATGTGGCAGACGTGAGCAGTGAGATGGGAATGTGTCGGGTGGGAGACAACCACCTGTGGTTCTGCAGTGGGGGGGATGAGGAAGACAGGGTTGAGGTTAGGCTCAAGACCATCTCCACAGCCGATCAACAAGCTTAGTGGCCCTGGGTCACTGGCAGTAGAAACCAGGAGAGGCCCGGGGCAGGTGGCAATACTGTGAACACAAGGTGTGGTGGAGCATGCAGCCTGTGGTGGATGGATGGAGTGGGTACCGGGGGAGACGAGAGATGAACCCAGCAGGAACGGAATAGAAAGTGGAATAGAAAGTGACAAATTCATGCAAAGAGAAATAGCAAATCACTAAGTTCCAGGAATTGGTGTGTGTTATCTGAAGTTCTGACTTGACTTCTGACTTACTCTGCACTGATAAGATCTCTGACTCAGAGTTTTCTAAGCACTTTTTCTTCTAGATCCTTAGTTTACTGGCGGAATCCATCCTCTCTGAAAGCTATGTTATATTCGTTCAGAAGAAACTTTTTTTTTTTTAAGGCCCATCTTAAGGCTATGGCTATAGTTACCATCGACTTCTTACCAGCTATTCCTATTCTTTTTTTTTAATTAAATTTTTTTAATTGAAGGATGATGGCTTTACAGAATTTTGTTGTTTTCCTGTCAAACCTCCAACATGATTCAGCCATAAGTATACATATATCCCCTCCTATTCTTTTATTCTAACACTAGAGGCATGTAAAAGTTACAGGACGCCTGGACGAAATCCCTGTAACCAACAGAGGGCAGGTCGTGGCTGGATTTTTCTCTAATGGTTGATACTCTATCAGAGGAGTGTCTGGCAGCCCTGTCTTTTCCTGCAATGCCCTGGGGGTCTGGAGGAAGCCTGGTTGAGAGAACTTTTGAGGTCCCCACCAACCCTAAAGTCCTACAGTAGGTACAAAAAAAAAAAAGTGACAGAAACAGAGAGGCCACGAGCAATCAGCCTGAAGTGCATCCTCCAGCAAAGGTAACAGAGCAATAAACAGCATCGGTCATGCCTAGAGCCAAGGGTCCCAGAACAGAGTGTGAAATCAGAGCCGCAAAGGCCACAAGGCTCCCTTCCCACCTGCTCTTTCATTTCCACCCACTTGCATGGAAAATCCTGCCCCTGGAATCTGAGTCCACGAAGGACACCTGGGTCCATTTACTGAAGAGTTTAACAAAAGCTGTCTGTGGGCACTGGGGTACATGAGGGCACCTACTAAATGGAAGATTGAAATGAAAACCAGTGTTTTGGGAGTAAGTCCTACCTCAAGGATAGAGCTGAAGATGGGGAAGGCCAAGATCATGAGCTAAGATCTGGCATTCTGCCTTAGAAGTTAGAAGCACTGGGGCAGCCCTGCAGATTAAATGAGATACCCAGGCAAACAGCTGGCACGGTGCCTAGCACAGACTGAAACTCAGTGAACATTAGCAAGTAATATTATTGCAATTATTGCTATATTTGCATCATTAAATACCTTATGAATGTTCAAACCCAGAAACAGGTTGGCCAGCCCTACCAAATATACATTAACCTCCCTCCCTTTGCTTCCATCCATCTTACTTTGCTCTACTTATTTTTCCATGTATCACCTAATTTAATCAAGTAGGCTATGGTTTTTCCAGTGGTCATGTATGGATGTGAGAGTTGGACTACAAAGAAAGCTGAGCACCAAAGAATTGATGCTTTTGAACTGTGGTGTTGGAGAAGACTCTTGAGAGTCCCTTGGACTGTGAGGAGATCCAACCAGTCCATCCTAAAGGAGATCAGTCCTGAGTGTTCATTGGAAGGACTGATGTTGAAGCTGAAACTCCAATACTTTGGCCACCTGATGCGAAGAGCTGACTCATTTGAAAAGACCCTGATGCTGGGAAAGACTGAGGGCAGGAGGAGAAGGGGACGACAGAGGATGAGATGGTTGGATGGCATCACCGACTCAATGGTCATGGGTTTGGGTGGACTCCGGGAGTTGGTGATAGACAGGGAGGCCTGGCGTGCTGTGGTTCATGGGGTTGCAAAGAATCAGACGCGACTGAGTGACAGAACTGAACTGAACTGAATCCATGATGGTTATTGTCTGCATCTCCCACCTGAATGTCAGGTCCATTAGGGTCAGGATCCCTCTTTGGTTCTCTGATAGAACCACGCACCCAGCCCAGAGCAAGCACACAATAAATATTTGTTGAATGAATGAATGAAGGCCCAGGCAACATTTCCTCCTTCTTGCTAAATAGACACACTTCCTCTTGTTGTTCACTACTTTCCTAGCTGATGGGCATTCAAAGCCTCTGCCCAGATTTCTCCCCACTAAATGAAGTCACCAGGTGATTTCAGTCTGTGTGTGTGCTAAGTCACTTCAGTCATGTCTGACTCTTTGTGACCCCATGGACAGGCTCCTCTGTCCATGGGGCTCTTCAGGCAAGAATACTGGAGTGGGTTGCCATGCCCTCCTCCAGGGATGCCATGCCCTTCCTGACCCAGGGATTGAACCTGAGTCCCTTATGTCTCTTGCACTGACAGGCAGGTTCTTTACCACTAGCGCCACCTGGGAAATCCATTCCAGTCTGGGTGATGGGTGATATATGAGTGTACTCTGAGCAGAATGGCCTACAGTCCTCCTATAACAAAGCACAGGCAGAAACCTGTCCCCACAGGAAGCCCAGGACTAGATGCCATTCATTCAGGTGACCTGCCGTGTATCTTATATATATTTTAACAATGTCAATGTTCAAACAAAGACTTGTTTTTTGTTCCTAAAAGTCATACAAGTGAGAACTCAGCATGATGGTCAGTTCTGGTACCAGACACTCAAACAGAAATATGTCTACAACCAAAATGGAAAAGCCTGGACCCAGGAGCTACCCAACAACTCAGAGTCCTGCACACTCTGCCTCCCTGGTGCCCAGCTGCCCATCAGCAGGTAGGCAGTTCTCCTGTGGGGCGTGCCTGGCTCAGGAGGCAGCCTTGAGTATCCCCTGGGCCCCGCTGTCTGCTTTCTGAGAACTGACCTCTGAAAACACGCACTTGAGCGGCCGACCGAGGGGGCGTGTGTGCATGCTAAGTCGCTTCAGTCACGTCCGACTCTTTGTGAGCCCATGGACTGTAGCCCGCCAGGCTCCTCTGTCCATGGGATCCTCCAGGCAGGAATACTGGAGTGGATTGCCATGCCCTCCCCCAGGGGATCTTCCTGACCCAGGGATCGAACCCACATCTCGTGTCTCCTGCATTGGCAGGTGGGGTCTTTACCACTGGCGCCACCTGGGAAGCCTCTGACTAAGGGTACAACAGGTGAAAATGTGACTGTTAGGGGCCCTCAGAGCAGCTGGTCTCAGAACTTTCGGGTGGCGGCAGATGCTTGATCAGCAAAAAATCACTTTTTTACTTCAGTGATGCCTTCTACCCCCGGCTTGATAATGAATCTTATTGTAATAAGCTTTTTCAGAGGATCTTCCCAGAAGGGCTCTGCCTGGAGCTTATGGTTTCAGGCAGTCCTGACATCCACTCTGGCCAAAGCTGAGAAAGCCTGAGCCTCATTCTGGGCACTGCTAGGCATTGTGGCTAATTCAGCTTCACGTATATAATGGTCTGAACAGTATCTTCATTATAGCAGGTCTGGTGTGGCTCACTTGACCTTCAGTGGCCTCTAAGATTCCAGGGGAGCCTCCTGGGGTGGAGAAATATGAGCATAGATTTTTTTTTTTTTTTTTTTTCTGAAGACTCCTTGTGGGAAGGGGAAGACTTTCTCTGGACGTGACCTTCTCACAGACATCCCAGTGTTAACTTAGCTTCTGTGTGAAGCTGTTAAACAGGTCCTAGAAACCCAGCCAAACATCTCAGGAAAGCTTTCTTTCTGTTCTGATGCCGACGGTTCGCTGTCTGAAGGCCCAGTGTCCCAGGCAACACGCAGCTCCACACTTTGTCATGACCTCACCCGGGGGCCAGAGATGCAGGAGACGTGGGCACAAAAGCCTCTCTCTTCCTCCCTTCCGGCATGAGCCTGTGCTCTCGATTACTTGATGGAAAAAGATGAATATTCCCTGAAACTTCTCTTCGAGTTTCTGGTTGGCAGCACCTCACCCTGTTTATCCTTGGAAAGCCCGGCTTCTGAATGCAGACCTTTCAGCAGGACAGGCAAAGCAGCTCCAGCTCAGGGTAGAGGCTTCTCTCAGTCTGATCCAGACCTCCTTTCTTGGAAGAGCGAGGTTGCCCAAGGAGAAAAGCTCTAAGAAAGGGAACCCCTGAGTCCAAAGCCCCAAGCTTCCCAAGAAAAGAGCCAAACCATCAGGAGGAAGACCCATTGCCCAAACTCCCCCATTTAGAGATAACGTGGGTTTTTTTTTTTTTGTTTTTGGTGGGGGGCAGGGGGTCACGAGACCTGTGGGATCTTAGTTTCCTGACCAGGGATCAAACTGGCACCCCCTGTTTGGAAGGTGGATTCTTAATCACTGGACCACCAGGAAAGTCCCACATACAGGGAAGACTGTACATGAGGACAACATCCTTGCTGTTGGCAGAGGACTCAACGAGATGGTCCTCCATACCTCCATCCCTCTGAGGCCCTGGGGAACAAGAGGCCCAGCCTAAAAAGAGGAGCAGGTCTGGCTTGGCCACCAGCCCAGCTCTGCTTCTCTCTGGGCTCTTTGCCCTGCCCTGCCCGACATGCCAAACCTTCCAGCCTCAGGACCAGCCCTGTGCCCGCCACGATCGCCATACAGCCCCTGCCAGTCACCGTAGCAGACATCTGACCTGCTGGCCTGGCCTCCCACTTTCAAAGTCGTGCTAAGGCAACGGGCACCTGAGCTGTAGAAGGTCATACAGTGCGTGGGCCCCCTTGGGCACACACCCTTTCTCTCCAGAAGGTCGATGGTTATGCTTCAGATCCCAGCCCTGGCGAACAATCATCGTCAAAAGGTTACTCTGCCTTTTTGAACCCCATGTTCTGCTTTTCTAAAAATATTAGTAACAGATGCTGCACAGGATTGTTAGAAAGATTAAATAAGGATTTGATCAATGGCAACTTAAAAAATATACACAATATACACGTAGTCTATACAATCTTGCTTGCACCTCTAAGATGTTGGTCTTGGTGAAGTGAGGTTAGAAAACTCACCAGGGAAGACCCTGAAACAGAAGAGAAGCCGTAAAGGAGGAAGCAGAGTCCCATTCCTGTGCTCTGATATCAGTGATTCCCAAATAGGAATAAAGTCTGGCTCTCTTTTAGAAGAAGAATGGATGACAGCAAGTCTCCTCCATATGAATGAGTTCCTTTCCGAGAGCACATTCGTAAGTCTAATCTGTTCTTAAGTCCAACAGTTAGCCTAGGTACCCAACTAACACCATCGTTATCCCTCGGTGCATCTTAGCAGTACCGGCTACATCACTGCTGCTCTTACGCTTCTTTCTGGACATCCTGGGCTTGAAATAAAGATGTTGTGCTACCATATTCTATACAGGACTGTACAGTAAAGAACATGAAAGCACGGTTACCTGTAGAGGATGCTGGCACATGAACTAACTTATGTGACTGGAAATGCAAACGCAAGTTCACATCTTTGACAGCTCACAACTTGAAGGTTCGTATGTAGGGGACTTGCTGTATCCTGGGTCCCAGTTTAGAATCTCTGGCCTAGAAGCTGGTGAGGCCCGTGGCTCTGGCTGCCTGCTGGTCTATCACTAGCCGAGGTTTTACCCAGCATCCTTTCCCGCCATCCCCGACTGTCAACTCCCCCAGCTCCCTGCCCAGCCAGCCTTGGAGCTCTGAGCTGGGTCCTCACCTCTTTGCAACCTCATCTACAAGGGCAGCTCAGCCTTCGCCTCAGAGGCATCCTATGTTCTAAAGGGCATCAGCGGATCTTGGCTTCCACAGAGACCTCAAGAAGAGGGAAATATCTAGGCAAGGCTTTCCTCAAACTTGGAATGCATGGAGAAGAAAAAAGAACAAACATCCTGGATCAGATTTCTTTTGCTCAAGGATCTGTCCTGGAATCCAAACAGCCTCTGAGCCTCGGAGCCAGTCCCGCGGCGTGGAGGAGAATAAAGCTACTGTTTCAGATATTTCATGTGCAAAGAGAAGAAAGGACACATGAGAGAAATGCTTAAAGAATGGACGGCTTTCAAAGATGATGGCTGGAGAGGCCAGTGGTACCTTCTCTACACAGCCTTACCCCGGTCCCGCAAGGCTGGACCTGCTGAGGCCGGCCCCTCCCTGGCTCCACCCCTCCCACAGGGCTGTGTCTGAATGACACACAAGCCTCAATGACCTCTTTATTTTGATAAGGCCTCCAAGTGGGATTTGGAGGCCAGCCTTGTGTGGAAAAGCAATTCATACTGACTTGATTAGTTGGGTGTTTGTCAGAACTCCCCTCTACATTAGGCCGTGTAGACGCAACTAATTTGCAGACTTTTTGGGTCAAATCTGCCTCAGGATTAAGACAATCCCAGGTCAGAACAAGAAAACCTAACTGGCTGCTCACTTAGGTAACAGGCTTGAGAAGAATGAGCGGCCGTCTGTGTTCAGCCCCTGGATCCCCTGAGAGCCCGGTTCCGATGCTCTCCTGTCTGCTTTCTTGCGGGGGGGGTGTCACCCTCACTCTCCCTGACTATTCGGGACACAGTCCTGCATGTGACGCATGACTCAACTTTTGCATCTTTTCCTCCCAAAGCTCTGCAAAGGCTCGCTGGTGAGGGTCTCGTGGTTATCACCCTCGTTTTGTTCAGCCTCCGGCTGTGATTCTTGGTGCACTTATGCCTCTCGCTTGGTGCACTTATGCCTCTCGCTTGGTGAGCATCTTTGGGAAGGGAGGGACTGTATCTTATCACCCGGTTTTCCTTTCCCACCCCCAGGTTCCTCTTCTTTCCCAGCATGAGCTATTGGGCCTAGCTGATACCTCACACTCCACATTCATTCAATCAGCAACGTTTTAGTGAATGTGTATTATGGTGTTGGACCCTCTTCAGTGTGTGGAGAATGCATCCATGGCCAGACACACAATCTTGCTCTGGGAGCTGACATTCAAAACACACAGTGCTGCTCTATGCTTAGTCCTTCATTTGGGTCTGACTCTGTGCGACCCCATGGACTGTAGCCCGCCAGGCTCCTCTGTTCATGGGATTTTCCAGCCAAGAATACTGGAGTGGATTCCCATTTCTTTCTCCAGGGGATCTTCCCAACCCAGGGACTGAACCCAAGTCTCCTGTGTCTTCTCTACTGCAGGCAAATTCTTCACCCGCTGAGCCATCAGTGAAGTGAAAGTCACTCAATCGTGTCCAACTCTTTGTGACCCCAGGGACCATACAGTCCATGGAATTCTCCAGGCCAGAATACTGGGGTGGGTAGCCTTTCCCTTCTCCAGGGGATCTTCCCAACCCAGGGATTGGACCCAGGTCTCCTGCAATGCAGGCGGATTCTTTCCCAGCTGAGCCATAAGGGAAGCCCCCAAAACACATAGTAAACTACATCATAAATTAGAAGGTGGTGAGTGCTATGAGAAAAAGAAAACAGGCAAAGGAGAGGGCCTCACTGATAACACAGTTTTGAACAAAAACTTGGCCTGTCTAATGTTAGGAACATAAAGCTCTCCATAGTGCCATGATTTTCTTATGGAAAGTGACTGGGTCACCCTAATTGATCTCAAAGCCCTTCCAGAAAGTTAATCCCTCAGTGTCAGTTCTTTAGCTGGTGAGAATTATTTTATGATAGAAGATGAAAAAAAATTAGCTAAAAAAACTCAATAGTATCTTTTGTATGTTTGAATGAGAGATAGTAAAAGGCAAAATAAGTCTACTCTATTATAATAAGTCTGGCCACCTAATGTGAAAGGTCGTTGGAAAAAACCCTGATGCTGGGAAAGAATGAAGGCAAAAGGAGAAGGGATTGGTAGAGAATGAGACGGTTATATAGCATCACTGACTCAACGGACATGAATCTGAGCAAACTCAGGGAGATTAAGTAAAGGCCAGAAGAGCCTGGTGTGCTGCAGTCCATGGGGTTGCAAAGATTCAGACGTGACTTAGCAACTGAACAACAACAACAACAACAATTAAAGAGTTCACCAATTTTTGCATATTTAGAATCAAGGTATTGTCAAATCTGTTGTCCCAGACTCATACTGACATAGGAAAGCCATTTAAATAAAGAAACTTAAAATCCCACACTTCCCTATGCCTTCCTTTTGAGCCGCCTCTAAAGTGGACTGCAGGAAAGGGCATTTCTCTGGGGTCACTGTGAATGAGAACTAGATAAGTGAGCTCTCCCCAATAGAACATTCCATCTTTGTGGCCAGCCCATGAGCCCCAGAATGCCCCCACCTCTGTGTTCTGCTTCCACACATCAGAAGCACAGGGATTAGGGTTTCCCTGGAGGTCCAGTAGCTGAGACTCTGAGCTTCCAATGCAGGAGTCATGAGTTCAATCCCTGGTCAGGGAACTGCATCCCACATGCCAAAACTAAGTGTTCGAATGCTGTAACTAAAAAAATTCCGCTTGCTGCAAATAAAAGTGGCAATTAAAGATCCAGCATGCCACAACTAAGACCTGATGCAGCCAAACAAATAAATAAATATTAAAGAAAAAAAAAGCACAGGAGTTAAAAAGACAAAGAAGCATGAGCTCTGGGCAGGTGGAGTGTGGTCTCACTTACATAATAGAATCTGAGGCTTCTTTTCAGGCTGGAAGGGACTTCAGACATTATCTAAACCAGACATGCAAATTAGCACAGGCCTGGAGGCCCAAAGCCTGAGAGAAAGCATATGCGACCATATAAGAATTTTAATAGAAATCGAAAGTATGACTCACAGCAGAAAAAACTGCCTTTCTCTAAATTCCTCCAGGATATTGGGCAGGACAGGATCATTCTTTTTACAGGCGGCCAAAGACTTTGGAAGCTCAAAGAGTTTTCAAAGTTAGAGTGAGAACAATTTTCATCTCTTTGGAAGAGGGATACCTAAATCTTATCGAGTCTAAGGTCATGTGTGATGTAATTAAGGACTCTTAGGGATTTTCACAGGAAGGAATTCTGTGATTCCTCTTTTATATTCCCATCAGGGAAACAGTTCATTGCCATGGAAGGAACTCTACATGATGCTTCAGAACTTCTCGGGTTGCTTTCCATCTCTGCCAGTTACCAGCTGTGTGAACTCAGGCAGGTGACAATCTCTCTGAATCTCTCAGTCCACCTATCTGTAACAGGGGAGAAATGATTCTCCTAAAATTTAAGAATTTGGAGAAGCAAATGGCTTATTTAATCCTCCCAGAGTTCTTTTGAGAATAAATGTGATCATGCATGTGAAAACACTTTCTACACTCCAAAGTATCATTTAAGATTATAGCTGCTATTCTTTTCCAGAGTTTTATTCCATGGAAATAAGTTAATCAACCAAGGCTAATTTCTTCTGGTTCTTTGTTTAGGGAAGCAGAAGGATGGAGTATATATTTAATTAAATTGACAAATCAGATTTTCCCTCCCCAGTGAATCCATCAACTGTCAATGGTATTTACTGAATATCTACAGGGGTGGGAAAAGGGATACAGAACAAAACTCAGAATTAGAGATGACAAGGTAATCTGTAGTTACCTTAGCATGGTAGTTAGGTCCACATATGGCTTGTGAGTAAGGTAGGGTCCTGGGAAGTGAATGCATGTCGTCTTTGCGAGTAAAGATAAACATATCTTGAAGAGGATGGAACTTGAATTAGGCCTTGAAGGATGTGTTGGATTTTGATAAAGTAGTAACTCCATTTAGTTTACCAGTCGCTTTTTAGAATATGCCTAACACAAGAATTTGAATTTCATCAGAGGCATGTTAAACTTTTTATTGATCCTCACGTGTGATTGCTTCCAGATCCCTGAGGCTGGAGGGGAGAAGCTCATGTGGGTCCTGGTTAGTGTTTCTAACTATGGCATTTCTTCCTCAAAGACATTAACTTCTCCCAAAAGGATGCTTCACGAGAGATAATTATTTATTATCTTAGACGTGGACTTCTCTGAAGAGGGTTCATTGTTACCTCTTTAAAAAGAATTTGGGAAAGTTTTTACAATAAAATAACAAATGATGCTATCTTTGCCTTGGCTTTTCACTAGAAGATTTCCTAAGTCTCTTCACCTCTGTCTGGCATAAGAGAAGCTTCATTTTTTTTTTTCCTATTTTTTAAAATTTAAACACTTAAAAATAATTGTTACAATGTTGTGTTGGTTGAGAAGCTTCTTTCTTCAGAGAAATTTGGTTTATGAGCACGAGAATAAACAAGCACCTTTTAAATACTTTTCAGCAACTACTGTTCCTCCAAACAACCGCTGCAATTTCTAAATCAGTGTATTTTGCAAAACAAAGGCATTTGGAATGTTCTATGTGGAGACGCCCACCAGTGGGTTATCTGAAGCACTTGTGGACCTAGCCTTTTCTTTCCAAAGTACTCCAGGACCTGACTCCTCAACAGAGCGGTCACTTCTAGTTTCTATTACAAACCAAGACCCCGTGGTCATGGAAATGGAGTGACATCAACCGAGGCCAATTTCATTTTGAGTCTTAGCTCTGCTATCTGGAATGGGATGACACGTCTGAGTCAAAGTGAAACCTGGTAGAGATGCGAAGTTTAAAATAGTAACAAGTTAAGTCTGGAGATGAATTGGAAATGCAAAACCCAAACGGCCCACTCAGTAAGTGTGAAACGCCTGAGAAGTGGGCGGGGCTGGGTGCTGCTGCGCCTCGCCCACTGGGCACCCCGCCCGCAGGGGTGGGCGGAGTAGTTTTCTGGCTGAGTCCAGTTGGAAGGGTGCTCTGGAGGTCAAGGTGGCCCCAAATACCTTTCCCACAGCCTCACGCCTCTTTCCCCGTCCTGAAGTGTACTGAGAACATTTTTCTTTATTAAAACGCATCAGGGCTCATGCCTTCACTGTCATCTTCACTTATGTTGCAGAGCAAGGTGGTGCCTATCAGATTCTCGGTTTCTCCAGGGAGCATGTAGGAGCAGCTTTGACAGACATGACTACAACAGATAAGCCGAAGCGGGGTGGGGGCAGGAAGGCCAAAGTGCGCATTTCTAAGCAGCCCAGAAGGGTATCAGACGCCGGAACGCCTGCGGGCACAGGGATGAGGAGAAAACACCGCTGCAGAATGATGCTGATACAGAGCAACCTTGCATCTCCATTAGGTATTCCAGTAAAGCCTGGCTCTGCAGCGGGGTGATGGAGGGGGAGAGGGTTTGAGAAGCAGTGGGAACACTCAGCTCCAACCTTGCCCACCAAGGACGCCTATGGACTGAGAAGGGGGTGTGGTCTAGGATGCTGCGGCAGGCGGCTTCTGTCTTTAAAATGGTCCAGGTGATGCGGACATCTTTCCTTCTCCTGGAGAGCCATGGGTCAAGGAAGCTGACCAAGGCAAGGCCTTGGTTAACTCCTGTAACTGAGGAAATTTCACAACTAGACTTATCAAACCAACATCCACCATCCTTCTTTTTTTAAAGTTTACTGCACTCCTTCTTGGTCAACAGAGTGTTACTCAAGATAGCGTTTCATTTTCTAAATCTCTTCTTTTCCTCTTTGATTTTAAAAAAAATTATTTTTCTTATTTAGTTTTTTTGGCTGTACTGGGTTTTTGTTGCTGTGGGAGGACTTTCTCTCTAGTTGTAGTGCATGGGCTTCTTGTTGTGGCAATTTCTAGTGCAGGCTATAGAGCTTGGGCTCAGTAGTTGGGGCACATGGGCTTAGTTGATCTGAGGTTTGTGGAATCTTCCTGGACCAGGGATCGAACCCGTGTCCCAGGCATTGGCAGGGGGATTCTTAACCACTGGGCCACCAGGGAAGTCCTTCTCTCCGAACTTTAAAAATGTCATATTAAACACACATAAAATGTGTAATACTGTGTAAATTATCAAGCACAGTAATGAAAAGAACATCTGTGAGGCCATCTAATATGCTTCTGGAAATGCAAGATCTGAGCACCCAAGTGAGGGTCCTAATTTGCTGGGGCGGGGGGCATAGTGGATATCAGTGAATCTCATCATATCATCTTAGCAACTAGATGACTTCAGCTTCCTGAAAAATATGGGCCATTCTACGGGGTGGAGGATAGAACAGGGAGACGCAGCCATAGAGCCTGTCACTGCTGGGTGGGGAGGGAACTGTGGAATGGGCTCCATTCTGCTTTAATTCCTACTACACTTTATGATTTGGGCTTAACCGATCTGTGCCCCAGTTTTCTCACGTGCAAAATGGGAAGAATAATTGTGTGTGTGCTTAGTCGCTCGGTCGTGTCCAACTCTGTGACCTTTTGGACCGTAGTCCACCAGGCTCCTCTGTCCATGGGATTTCCCAGTCAAGAAAACTGGAGTGGGTTGCAATTTCCTTCTCCAGGGGATCTTTCCAACCCAGGGGTTAAACCTATGTCTCCTACATTGCAGACGGATTCTTTACTCACTGGGTCATCGGAGAAGTCCTAATAATAATTGTACCAACTACATAAGGTGATTATGAAATGTAAAGATGAAGTGAATAGAAGAGTTCTTAGCACAAGCCCTCAGTGAATGGTAGCTGTTATAGTTATGGGACAAGGGAAGGGGTGATAATAAAGGTCAGGAAAGGAGGTCTGAATGAGCAGGAGTTAACCTTTCCTGCAACATGACTTTCCCTTGTTCTGGTTCTGCCCTTGGCCTCTTTCTCATCATCACCCATAGCAAGAGGACCCAAATCTAAAGGGCCCCCAAGGGGAGTCTAAGCCAATAAAAAATGGGCAAAAGGGTAACATGGAGCCATCACCTTGTGACTGAAATTGGTTCTCAGCAGGCTCTTCCCTCTACTTCTGCCTGGAAGGAATCATGTTGGAGTCAAATGAAGGGGAAATTATGGCAAATAGAGAAGGAAAGGCAGTCTTGAGTCGAGCTCTTCAGTGACCGAGGCCAAAACCTCACTCTTGTCTTTAGAAACATCACAAAGGGTGAGTTTTACAGTAAACTCTTGGGGAGTAGTTTAAGGTATTTTGTCTATAATTTTCATCCATCCATTCATCCATCTACCCATCCATCCATTCATCATTGATCCATCCACTCATCCATTCATCTATCCATCCATTCATCATTGATCCATTGATCCATCCATCCATCTATCCAATGGCCTTTTCTAAGGTATAGTCCCTGCCTACAAGATGCTTCAAGACTTACAAGACCAAAGGCTGTTGGCTAGACTATCAGGATGCTGTCCTGGGAGGACAGTGGGCACAAGCAAGGTGCCATGGGGCAGGGGTGGCTGAGGAGACATCCTCTGACCTGGACCGTCAAGAGTAGCTTATAGAGTGTGGATTGGGTGGGGGTGAGACAACCAAGGAAAGTATACTAGGCAAAGCGAGAACAGGAAATACTCAAAGTTCGGTTTGAAAACAGTCTAGGCAGGAATCCATTCACATTTGAAGGATGCAATTTGGGGGCAGGGGGAGGAGTCAGAACTTAAGTGTGCAAGACTTCTGCTAGCCAAGCTGTCATGCCCTAGACCCTGAATTGACTTCAGCCACACTAGATGGTGCCTCTGGCCATCCTGCATGGCCAGACCTGGATGGCCTGCAAACATACACACCCTGGAGAAGGTGGGTTTTGCCTCACAATCCATCAGGTGACTGTGGCAAAGTCAACTGATGTGAGCAGCTGGGGGAGAAAGGACAGCAGTGCCTGCTGGACTCCTGGCGGTTATCCAGTCGTGCCTGCCTGGCCCCCCACCCCCAGGACTCAGGGCTGACATGCACCTACCTTGGAATTGTTCTCTGAGCGTAGAGAGACCTATGATGGTGGATTTCTTTAAAAGTCATCAATTAATCAAACAGAAACGGAAGGGAATGTTCATCAGAAGGTATCTTTGTTTATATGTTCGTTCCAAAAAAGAAATCTTCAAAGGAATAAAATGTGCAAAATTGGAATTATTCCTGAGATGTAGAAGCTCCTTCAAGTAAGTGGGTTCCTGCCTTAGCTGGAACTAAAGACGCCCCAGCGAAATCCATCTCTACCTGCCTCTAACAGGGATGGTGTGACACGGCTAGTTGCTTGCTTCATTATCCTGGAACAAATTTACACTTCTCTGAGGAAACGGGCTAAGTGTTTCCAATCATTTTAGGGAAAGCGTGTCCTAGTTGCCGTGGAACCCACACATGTGATAACAGCGCACACAGCACACCCACGGAACAAAATAACAGTTCTTTTACTCAGAGAAAGGAAGGGTAATGGTTACTTAGAAAGTGTCCCAGACAAGCTGTCAAATTGAATTCGAGAGCTGGAGTCTGACTCCAGGACAGGGCTGGCTGGCTCAGGTCTCTGGGGACTGGGGTTTCCTGCCTGCTCCAGCTTACAGACAAAGATTCTTTGTTTCCAACCCTCTCTCTCTCTCTCTCCTCCCTCTCTCAATCTCTCGCTGGTGAAAACACACACACACACACAACATGCAGCTCTCCAAAGAGGGTCAGATCGAAAGTAGACAAAACATTAACTCTGGAATTTCAAAGGAAAACAATTTTAAAAAAATAAAACAGAGAGCAAGCTACCGTCTGTTCTAGAATCATAAATCTTGCCTTTGGATGCAGAAATAGCACACACTCACACACACTCACACACACATGCACTTAGCAATCATCCTTGCTAAAAATGGATTAGGGCTATTTCATCATAAAGGAAAAACATATAATGACAAAGTTCTTAACAGGCCCTCCCGGGAGGCCTCGATACCCTCACGTTTTAAGTGCACGTTAGCGGACACAGACAGAGCCTGTGGAGCCACATAACCTGCTCCATGAGAGATGTTATTTACTCCCTAAAAATAACAGGCCATTACCTCACAGCATTACTGGCCTTTTCCTTCAGGCACACGTGTTCCAGACCAACCCTGTGCAGGGCAACGCGCACAGACCCAAGGCCCCGCCAAACACACGCTCACCCCGCCTAGACTCTCACTCAGGATGCTGCCTCGACTCCACCCCTACGCTGAACCCCTAACCTGCTACCCTTGTTCACAGCCACACACACAAGGCACGGGAATCAATATTCTTCATGCATCCACATCTTCTCCGTCAAAGCAAAACTTCTTGCGGCATCTTTTAAATCATGGAAAATGTCAAAGATGTAGGAAAGCAGAGAGAAAGATGTATTGCACCAAGGAGGGCCCTTCGGCTTTAACAGGCATGAACTCATAGCCAGTCTGACTTCAGCTCTCCCCCACATCCACCCATGCCCCCCTCTTCGCCCCGACTACGTTGAAGCAAATCCCTGGTTCCTTTGCTAAGCTTCCTTCTCACAGAGTGAGACTGTACCTGTCTATTGGTTTCATGGAAACCACCGAGAGTCCCTCTTCAAGCCTCCCCCATCATGCACCCATCACAAACCTGGACCTCGGTGCTCTCACGGGGCACATTCAGGCACACCGGGGGAGACCACTGGGTCCTGTCCCCCAAACCCAGCCTGTGCACATGCAGCCCCCACACAGGACAGACCCAGATGAGCTGACTGGTATCTTTGATGCCCACCTTCTCTTCTTCAATACCCATTTCCATGCCACCATGCTGGGTCCTTCCAGATCTTCTCCCATCTTTCATTACAATCTCTATCATTAAATCATGAAGGACACCCCATAGGGGCCGAAAATGCAGGGGGAAGTGGTGAGACATGGTGTTGTATCAGCCATAAACAACACATAGCATTGACGTACTGGCCCATCTGTCTCTGACTACAATGCCTTGAGGGTAGCTGGCTGGGTACCACATTTCTGAGGCTCAGTCTGGCATCCCATACATAGTAGGTTCTTAAAATATGAAGAATTGTGTGAATGGGCGGAGGAGTGCACCAGTTCTGACTAAGGTCCCAGGTGAAGCTCTTCACCCTGTGTGCGGTCTTGGGAGGACCCACACCTTCTCTGGCCTCATACTACCTCTGTCCTGTGAAAGATTCAGAGTGAATGGTTCACTTTAACACTGAATGATTCCATCTCTACATTATTCTTAGGGATCTTCTTGTAGGTTGCAAGCATTTTTCCATTTGATCAGATGCAGTTTCATATTACTCCTTAATCATTCCACATGCAAATCTCCCTGCTGAGAGTTTAAACACCTTGGCCATCTCATCTACCATTGTTACCATACCATCTAATATGGTGTCCTTCACAACCCCAGGCATTATGTCAATAGGTGGTAATCCCGAAAGAGTATTCTGATGATTTTGTGATAATACTACCAATTACTACTGTAATTCATGGAGCTAAGACATTGAATGCTTACTGCTGTGTCAGATACCTGGTAAAAAAATTATGCATATGATATTACCCCTGAAGGGGCCTTAAGACTGTCCTCATTCTACCCATGAGGAAACTGAAGTAGAAAAAAGAAAATGACTTGACCAAGTTCACCTAGCTTGAGCCCAGAGCCTGAGTTTTAAACCAATATGCTACAAGGCTGAAATATGAGATGAACACCTGCTTTGGGGAAATTGAAAGCATCAATTAAAGAATGTTTAAAATGTCAGATGCTTGATGCAAACTATTAGATAAAGAATGGATAACCAACAAGGTCCTTCCATATTGCACGGGGAACTATATTCAATATCCTGTGATGAGTTGTAATGGGAAAGATGAAAAGATTGTATACATGTGTATAACTGAGTCACTATGCTATATAGCAGAAATTAACACAACATTGTAAATCAATGATACTTCAATAAAATAAACATCTTTTTAAAGACGTCAGATGCTTGAATACTTAGAGGAGAAGCAGACCAGAGGAAGGAAAGAAAAATAGGGACATTACATTTGAGTCCTGCTCTGTCCCAAGACATGGGTGACTTCAAGTGAACCCTGTAGCCTCTCTGTGCCTAGTTTCCATGATCTGCAGATCCAGGGTGATAATAATAACAGCCCTTCCAGCTCACAGGGATGGAGTCTGAGAGGTGCAAATGAGATAACAGACCAGCAACTGATCAGCAAACAATGAGGGTCTGCAGAATGACGGTGCTGGCTTCAACACAGGCCCCACCATCTGGAAATCTCCTCGAGCCAGCAGGGCTCTCCTTAGCATGATCTTCAGCACTGGTTAGGCGTTTCACTCTGAAGGATATGGAAGGCTGGTTTCTCCCCCTCTCTCTCCTACACTCAGCGTGCCAGCAGACAGACTTTTTATCCATCAGCTCAGGTGACGGCAGGCCAGGGCTGTTCCGCAGGCCTCCAGCGACCCACATGGAGGAGGAGCAGTTTGCATTTCACAGCAGGTCCTGAAAGGCTTCCCGGGCTGAGGATAGAGGCTCAGGCTCCATGGGCTGGGCTTATGGTTTATGAGTTCCAGGAGTTCATAAACAACGAGCTCAGTATCCTCCGACTTTTGGAGAGTCAGAGGCATTTAAATGGATCCGGCACAAGGAGCTGAGGACATGAGGGTTTAGGATGCAAGGCAGCATTTCAGGGGATGCGCTGGGAGGGCCCAGGGCAGGGCTGCTCTGACCTGCATCCAGGACAGACACACTCGCCCCTGGTCTGGGCATGGAGGTCAGAGGACGAGGCTGAGCAAGCCCTTGGTCACTATGTGCTCGAAACAGCCATGTAACTTCCAGAACCCCCATGCCCTCCTGATAAAATCAGGTTGCCAACTCCAATCCCAATCACTAATTTTTAAAAAAAAAAATTTTTGGCTGCGCTCTGTGGCAGGTGAGATCCTAGTTCCCCGACCAGAGATCGAACCCTCGCCTTCTGCTTTGGAAGCATGAAGTCTAAACCAGCGGAACACCAGAGAAGTTTCCCACTTACTATTTAGATACACATGGTGAGAACTTATAAGAAAGAGATTTCTGAGGGCTGAAGTGATGGACTCAGGTAAAGCTCAGGTCAAGATCAATAAAAATCAACCTCATCAATGACAAGGATGAAAAAGAACAAATATTCCTGTGGTCAAGTCAACCTGTTCTCCCATAAGTACACCAGGAGGTACTGCCCTTCCTTTTCAAGGTTGGTTTGGGCCCAGGAAAGATCAAGATCAACCATCCAGTGTGTCTCCAAGAAAACCTGGGTGGCTAGGAGATAGGTCTCCATTTCTTCTTTCTGGTTCATGTCTACCCTATAGGACAGCACTGCTCAATTGTGGCTACAGGTTTAAGAGTAACCTGAAGAGCCTGAAAAAATTCCCAATCCCACCTGTCACTCCTAGAGATTCTGAATCAGTAAGTTGTGTTTGGGACCTGGGCATCAGTATTTTAAAACATTTTTTATTTTGATTTTTCCAGTATTTTTTTACAGTTATATAATATATATTCAGATTATATGCATAAATATGGATATATATACACACATATATATAATTCATAGACATAGAAAACAAACTTATGGTTACCAGAGGGGAAGGGATAAATTGGGATTATTATACAGTAAATTCCTGATGTTATTTTATACATACTGGTATGCATCTGTTAATCTCATACTCCTAATTTATCCCTTTCCCCTTTGGTAACCACAAGTTTGTTCTCTATGCCTGTGAATCTGTTTCTTTTTTGTAAAAAGATTCATTTATATTATGTTTAGATTCTACATGTAAGCGATATCATATAGTTGTCTTTCTGTGACCAATTCACTTCACTTGGTTGGATAATCTCTAGGTCCATCCATGTTGCTGCAAATGACATTATTTCATTCTTTTTTAATAGCTAATATTCCATGGTATATATATCACATCTTTTTTATCCATTAATCTGTTGATGGGCACTTGGGTAGATTCCCTGTGTTGGCTATTGTAGGTAGTGATGCTATGAACATTGGGGTGTGCGTATCTTTTCGAATTAGTGTTCTTGTCTTTTCTGGATTTATGCCCAGGAGTGGGATTGCTGGATCATATGGTAGCTCTGGATTTAGCTTTTAAGGAACCTACATACTGTTTTTCATAGTGGCTGCACCAATTTATGTTCCCACCAACAGTGTAGGAGGGTTTCCTTGTCTCCATATCCCCTCCAGCAGACGTAGATTTTTTGATGATGACCACTCTGACTGTTGTGTGGTGGTACCTCACTGTGGTTTTGATATGCCTTGCTCTAACAATTAGCAATGTTGAACATTTTTTCATGTTTTTTTGCAGTTTTCATTGTAGTAAAACATATGTTACATAAAATTTACCATTTTGCTCATCTTTCAGTGTATATTCCAGTGGCATTAAGTACATTCACACTGTCCAACCATCATCATTATCAGAACTCTTTCATCTTTCCAAACTGAAATGCCATGTGCCCATTAAACAATAACTCCCCATTCTTCCCTCCTTCTAGCCCCTGGCAACCACCCTGCTACCTCCCTAGTCTCTATGAATTTGTTGGCTTAAAGTTCTGCTTGTGAGTGGAGTCCTACAATATTTGTCCTAGGGCATCAGTTATTTTACGAAGTTCTCCAGCTCATTCTCTGCTCAGTTAGGACGAGGGAGTAAGCCAAGCGGGGGCTTTGTATGAAGTCACTTTTGGGAAAAGGGGACAACACATGGATGTGGTTGGAGATGATAGTGAGAAAACCGCAGGGACAGAGGAACATAATGGAAAAAATTCAAGTCTCCATCCACACTACAGTTAGACAAGGTGCTGCTTTTATTAAAAGCCAACTAGAAGGGAAATGCTGTGTTTTTCAGGAGGACGATCTGATGCAAGGGATTCTGAATCCTACAACCTGGGTTTGAATCCTTGTTCTGTTGTTAAATAGCTGTGTGTCTTTCAAGTAACCACTAACAGTCCTGAACCTCAGTTTCTCTGTCTGAAAAACAGGGCTGATTCTGTCTACCTCGTGGGATGTTGCCAGACTTAAAAGCAGAGGCAGAGCCTGTGAGAGCGCCTGGGGCACTGCAGAGTCCTGGACAGGGGACAGTGGAGGCTGCTCTTGCCAACAGGTAACAACTGTCACAGTTGTTCAGGAGTTACGTCATGTCCGACTCTTTGTGACCCCCATGGACTGCAGCATGCCAGGCTTCCCTGTCCTTCACTATGTTCTGGAGTTTGCTCAAGTTCATGTCCATTGAGTCAGTGACGCTAGCTAACCATCTCATTGTCTCAACAATTGCTTCCATTCTAATTTATTTTCTAAGTGCATTAGCCTTGGTAACAGGTAGAGAGAGCATAATTGTTCTAGCGGGGTCCAATCTGTGACCACAGAATACTTAACTTTAAAAAGCTTAGGGACTTCCCTGAGGGTCCAGTGGTTATGACTTTGCCTTCCAATGCAGGTGATGTAGGTTTGATCCCTGGTAGGGGAGCTAAGATCCCACATGCCTTGGGGCCAAAAAACCAGAACATGAACAACAGAAGCAAAATTGTAACAAATTCGATAAAGACTTTACAAATGGTCCACATCAAAAACAACAACAACAACAACAACTTAAAAGAAGCTTAAAGACTGTTACAAATTGATGTTTAAAAGCTAGTCTTACTTCCTGGGCACCAATAACCCTTAGAGAGTACAACGGTTTTCAAGGGACAAGCTGGAAGGGTGATTATGCCATTTTAATGTAAAAAGGCATTCTCACTGGATAAGCACAGTGAAGAAGCATTCACAGAAGCGTTCACCTCCTTAACTTCTTTCTTTTGTGCTTGATGCCAGCACCTGTCCTTTGTGAAACACACTCACACATGTACACAGAGCTCCGGATCTCTTGAACGACTCTGGGTTTCTTTGGGGTTGTGTGTGTGCCTTATTCAAAGAAGGCGGAGCTAAGGTTGCACCATTGCCTTCTCTTTATTTTTCCATTTAAAATTTTAAGAACTCAAGATTGCTGTTAGAGAAAAGCAGAAGAGAGAGGGGTGGGGTGGAGGGTGAAAGGGAGGGAGCGAGGAGCGTGGCTAGCTTTGTCTTGCTAATGTACTTTTGTTTTGTGGACCATGGGCCATTTAGACAGATTCGGACCCCCTCTTGAGGGGGGAGCCGCTGGAGCAGCAAGACATCTCAAGTGGAAAGCTTTACGGGTGGACAAAAGATGCACCTGCAAAGCGCAGACGTCTCCGGAGACCAGGGCCAATGCTGGGAGATAAATGCCCGGCGCCACCTGACTGAGGGTCTGGCAGCGCTCGCTTGCCTGGAGACCGCAGTTCATTCATTTCAGAAGAGGAGCTGCTCCTGCAGAAGCCCCAGAGGGCCCGGCCCGGCACTGTACAGACACAAAAGGACCCAGGAAAGGAAGGGGCATAGTGCAGGTAGAGGACAGGCTGAGCGCTAAGACCCCTGCAGGAGTCATGAGTCAATAACCAGCGCAGTAATAATCAGTCAATAATCAGTTCAACCCAGACACACTTGCTTCTTCACAGAAATCTGTATTTAAAGTCCAATATCGGATTCCTCTCACTGCGTCTGCCCCACAGTCTCACTGGTTAGTCCTGCTGACATCAGCAGGTCTCAGCCTATAGCCCTGCATGAGCTTCAGGGGTCTCCTGACTGCCTTCTTTCACTCTTTCCTTCCTCCCTCTCTTCCTCCTTCCTTGCAAGAAGTGGATCCCTACTTGCAGGTGAAATGAAAGCTCAGTAAGCAAACCAGATCAGAGCAGAGGGGGGACGCTGGATGGAAGCAGAACCTCACCTGGGGCTGCAGGGTCATCTCCTTAAAACCCAAGAACGCCAAAGTCAGGGAGGATTCTTCCTGGCTTGCCTGTGTGCCGCCGTGTGTACAACTGTTTTGAGCCCCTGTGAACCATAGCCTGCCAGGCTCCTCTGTCCATGGGATTCTCCAGGCAAGAATACTACAGTGGGTTGCCATTCCCTTCTCCAAGGGATTTTCGCAACCCAGGGATCGAATCCCAGTCTCCTGCATTGCAGGCAGATTCTTTACCACCGAGCTACCAGGGAAGCCCTCTTACTGGCTTCATTTGGCCCTTTTACTTGACAGGAAGTTGAGGTTCGGGGCATGAAGTGATTTCCCCAAAGTAAACCAGAGGTGTTCCGACCTCAGTCTAATGTGTTTGTCATGGTAGCACATTTTCTCTTTTATGGACGTCTGCAGCGCGACGGTTAAGTGGGTCACCTAATAAAATGTGGCTTGGACTGCACAGTGAGTCAATATGACTTCAGGTTTTTTATGGCAAAAGCCAGGAACTCTGATTTTGGAAGAAAACAGTAGCATAAATAGGACTGGCCCAGGGTGGGGTAGGAGGTGAAGAAAGTTGCAGAAAACCAGGAAAGTTCACAGATTCATTAGGTTGAATACTTCCTCCACAGAACTGTCTGGTCATCATCTGATTATAAATTGTTAACAGGAAACAGGAAGTCTCACGTGATAGAAGGTGTGAACTTGGTCAAAACACCCAAGCTCACTGGGTCTGTTTCCTCCATGACAATTTTGAACTAAATGGTCTGTAAGATTCTTCCTGTAGAAGAGCCTTATGCTTCTCTGCAATATTATGCTGTGCTAATTCCATGCAACCAATATCAACAACTTCTGCCTTCATTAATTCTATGTGGCAGATGGGCATTAAAGGAAAAGTATTGAAGGAGACAGAGCCAAGGAAGAGAGTGCTCATCATACTCCTACTCATCCTTCAAGGCCCCACTCAAAATGCCCTTCCCCCATGAAATTTTTCTTTTGCCTCGGGCAGATATTTTTTCATTCACATTTTTTTCTCCCTTAAACCAGGTACTATGAATTATTCACTTGTTTAAATGCCCAGAATTTAACAGCATCTGGAACAGGAAATCTCCACAATACTGTTCCACAAATAGAGACGATGAGAAATGTACTATAATGTTTGTTAAAACCCTCACCAGCGAAAACCATTTGCTGAGATGATTTTCTTTCTCTCTCAACCAAACCAAACCAACTGAACTAGACCATATCCCCAAGTAAGCACTTTAAAAATGAATTGGTAGCGCTAAAATGTCCTACCGAAAAACCCCTGAAAATGTGACGTGGCAAGAATCCTCGAAATCTTCACTTCATTTCCTTCAACAGAGAAAGCCCCTGCCTTTTAGCTTTGAAAGTGAGTAGCATCCATTTCCTTCCAAGAGCAACAGGCTTTTTTTCTTTCATGGAGTAACAGGTTCAGGTCGTATTTTTATGATATTATCACAAGGTATTTTACACCCCTGTCATGTTTTTGCAATGAGCAGCTCGAAGGGGATCAGCTTAGGTTTCTAAAAAAGCTGAGTGGACAAGAGACTTGGGGCCCACACTTGAGGTTTCCCACCCCAGTCTTCCCATCACAGACAGTGCTGGACTGGTACAGAGGTCATTTCTACAATTCTATGTGCCTGAGAGAACCACTCACCTTCTTTGACATTCAGCCGTGAGGACGGGTCCGTGTGGGAGGTTGTGTTATAGGCCAACAGTGAACCTGAAAGGTGAAACAAAAACATCAGGGTGTGTCCCAGACAAACTTCCAAGATGAAGACCAGGAAATGGGATGGATGAGAATGAATTGGGGAGCAGAGGAGACAGGGAGAAGGATGGTGGGACAGACAACTCCTTGAGAGAAAGAAAAAGTTAATGCCAGCCATTTGGGGGGCCAATCATGCAAGACTGTCACAGGTTCCTGGAGTCAGGGTCCGAGGAAGCTAGGACAGACTGCTCGTGGGTGGGTCACACACAGGCCCTCGCAGTGGCCATGATTAAGGATCTGGAGTTCTTGGGTCCACACTATAACCCAGCAGCGACACACAGCTGCAGACAGTGCCCTGGTCCTGCGACTGACTCCCTGTGTGACCATGAATGAGGGACTTTACTGGTCTGCACCTTGATTTCTTCATCTTGAACTGCAAGCAGCACTGGCAAACATTTTATCAAGACCAGATAGTAAATATTTCAGTCTCTGTGGGCTGAATACCACCTCTGTGGAACATCTCTCTGTTTGCTTTGTCCACGAGCAAATGCTGGCCAGATTCAGCTGCTACTTGCACTCCCATGCCTTGGAGGAGAGGCCTGGCCAGGTCCTTCCTGCTCTGATGTCCTTTGGGTGGACAGGTGGGAGAGGAGCTTGGATGGTCACGTTGGTGGAGAGAGTGCTGGAAGCTGGGAATGGGGTGGGGGTGGCAATGCTCCTCAGAGCAACTTTAGTCTCCCTTTACTCACATCTAAGAGAATACAACTAGACATAAGCCATAATACACTGACTTTCCTGTCATTGAAGGTTGCTGACATACAACCTTTTAAAATTCAATGTTCATGCAGAACTACTCTTAGCAAACACTAATCTGGGCATTTTCTAGTTTTTTCTTACCTCGCATGTAAAAAACTTCTCCCGTCTTTCTTAAAATCTAGGCTTCCCAGGTGGCACTAGTGGTAAAGAATCTGTCTGCCAATGCGGGAGAGGCAAGTTTGATCCCTGGGTCAGGAAGATCCCCTGGGGGAGGAAATGGCAACCCCCTCCAGTATTCTTGCCTGGGAAATCCCATGGAGGAGGAGCCTGGAGGACTAAAGTCCATGGGGTCACAAAGAGTTGGACATGACTGAGCAACTGAGCCCATTCCTAAAACTGGGCTTGTTCCTCTGTTTCCAGCAAGCCCAAGAGCTTTATTTTGGGAAATGCAGGCATTTTTGCCCTCCGCCTTGAGGCTCTGAAGTTTGGTCCAGAGGGCTAGAATCTGTTTTTACAAATGACGCGAGAGGCTGGACAAGAGTGTTGGAGGCTAAAAAGTCTTTCTGAACAATCCTTTCCCTGATCCCTGGGACCAAGTGGACCAACTTAGGTGCCAGGGCTCGGAGCAGGGAATGGGCTGCCAGACATTCCTATTTTTAGCCTCAAGTCACGGAAGGGACATGGAGTGGAGCGCCTGCCTCGCCCAGACGTGGGCGTTTGGTTGTGTGCCTCAGAGAAGCCGTGGGCCCTTTCAGGCCGGGCGACCAAGAAAATTTTGGAAGAACCATCCAACTGGCTAGAATCACTGACTCTGGGCTTGGGCGACTATGCCTTTCAGCTCTGAAACGGTTCCAGGCAAAAAAGGAAAAAAAAAGGTAGAGAGGGATGCTGGTGGGATTGAGACAGTTCTGTGCCAAAGCGTGGCTAGGTGGAAATACTTTTAGAAAGAAGGCAGTCACGTGCCTGGAATATCCGAGAACCGGATGCATTTGGTTATTCCATTCTCAAAGAAGTCGAGCACAAAGTGATTTTTACACTTCATCTAATATAGATCTTTATACGAATGAGAGTTTAGAGTCAGACCTGCCTCTCACCACTTGCCAGCCTGGTGACCTCCATCAATCTACCTCATCTCTCTAAGCCGCAGGCTCCTCCTCCATAAAACAGGATAATAATAACACCTACCTGATATGGCTGTTGTGAAGACTGAATAAAGTAATACACACAACTGCTCGCAACAGACCTTGGCTCACAATGAGTGTTCAAAGCACGCTAGGCACTAGCACGATTATTTTTACATCCCTTCTCCCGCAGACACCACAATGACACACAATAAACTCTTTATAAAAGAGCTCGCTGGGCATTTGTCCTGTCCTCTGGAATTAGAGTTATGAATGAGTTCTGCTGCAATAAGAAGTAACCCTCCATGACAGGAAGGAGGCTACAGAAAGAAAGCAAACGTTCCGAGGGAAGCGAAAACAGTCTCCCGAGTAAGACCAAGAATGTCTGCCTCTCTGTCCCCGACATTCTCTGCCTCGGGCGGAAACCTCATGGCTGGAGCAAATAAAGAAAAATGATGGTCTCAGAGGACTGAACTGCCTGAGTCATTAGCGCAGATGCAGCAGAGAGCACGAAGCTTAGATAAACCGCATTTATTAAATTCTCCCCTTGGTGAAAGTTCTTCTTTGGGCACACGTGAATTCCACAGGAAACTCCCAGAAAGCCTACAGAAAGAGTCGTTTGACCTCGGCAAAGCCTCCATGAAATACATATTTCATGGTAACCCCAGAGAAGGATTCTACCCTGAAGACTGTTCTTGGTTCACGTTTCCCCCCTAGAAGGAGAGGCTGCCTGCCTGCCCGTGGAGGGCTGACTCGGGGAGTCTGACCTCCTTCCCAAGGGACCAACTTTTCCTTCTCTCCTCCTGTTTTCATTTAACCAGTTTATTTAGCCAGTTCCTCAGGCTACAGAGAGTGGCAAGGCACACTCTTTCCTTAAAGGAATTCATTTGGAGGCAGGAAGGTCCTCCCTGGAGCCCAGCCTCTCACTCCGAGGCTTGGGACTTCTCCCTCTTGCTTTGGGGCCCCTTCTGTGTGTGGTGAACGCCACCTGGTCAGAGGAAACAGGCTGGGCGGCGAGGAGGGAAGCCTATGCTCTGACGTCATGTGCCGGATGCTTTCTCTCTGTTCCCTCACTTAATCCTCATACAGATGAGGCAATCAACATTCAGAGAAGTCAAGCAATCTGCCAGGGTCACACAGCCAGCAAGCCCAGGAAACAGGATATCCATTCTGGTCTATCGACAAAACCTGCCCTCAGTCCAGCAGACCTGCCGCCTCCAAGCTACACCTAAGAGACAGGCAGCACTCACTGAAGGTGCTGGAATCAGGACAGTGGTTGCTTTGGGGAAAGAAGGGGGTGGGGGTTGATGGAGAGGGGACACACGGGGGCTTCCAGCCTCCTCCTTGACATGGGGGTGCTCATATGAGTGAGTGGCTTCACACTGTGATAATTCCTTGACTTGTGCATTTATGATTTTTGCACTTCTCTCTGTTCAATACTTTAATTAAAACGTTTGTTGCCCTCTCTGTTGATGTCTTTATGCATGCATGCAGGTATCCATGTTTATCTACGTACTGGGGGCCCTGGAAAGCGCGGAGCGGCTGCTGCTAATGGAACAGGCTTCCCCATGTGAAAGCACAAGGACAAAATCATTTCCCATTGTCGAGTCCATCCGTCACTGGTACAGTATTTGGGATCTGAAAGAGGATGGAAATGAACAGAGGGAAGCTTGCAGGTGTGGGGAGCCCAACAATCGGGCTTTCTTCAGCCCCGTGCCCCCCCCGCCCCCCACAACGGACCTGGTCTTCATCTGGGGCACCTGCAGGCGAGACAATGACTGTCTGAGCGCCAAAGGCTTTGTCTCCCGCCTTGCAGAGACCCCGCCAGCCCCGCTGCCAGCCTATTGAAGCTGGACTCCCTTCTCTCTGCGTTGCCATCAATGGCTCTGGCTGGAGGGTGCAGGTGGGGAGGGAGGAGGAAGGAGGCTCTGTGCTCGAAACAGCCTGGCTGACGGCTGAATCTGGGGAAACCTGGCCTTTTGTTCTCCTTCACCGGTCAGACCGGGCCTGGAAGGGGTAATACTTCAACCGCTTAATTGCCGGGACCCATCACCTTTGCCCGAACATCTGAGGCGGCTGGTGCGAGCGCCACAAAACGCAAAATGTGTTTTCCATTAAGTTTAAATTAAAAATGGGAATCAAGATAGATACCTTTGCTGTGGTCCCCTGTCACCCAATATATTTCATGTCTCTAGTGCTGCCACTATTTCACAACGTGATTTCTTAGCCTGTTTCCCAGGTCAGACGCAGATAGACAGAACACAACTTGCCGTAGAATGAAAAAAGGCTCTTCTGCCTCCAGCCACCCTGCTGGGGACCTTTCAGGCCCAAACTCCCCCCAGCGGCCCTGGGTCTGAATTGCCGTTAGGGACAGCTCCCACTTCCTCTGAGGTCCGTCCCAATCTTGCCGTGTGACACCCAATCTCATTTCCCGCAGCCCGAGACTGTAAATACGGCCTCGGCCAAACGGGGTGTGCCTGCGAGAGATACTGATGGGGCCGCCTGGTGGGTCCAGAGTGCGGGGCACCCCGCGGAAGGCAGAATGGCAGGGCTGGCACCCAGATAGGTTTGGCCTAATCAGCCTCATTCCGGGAGGCCACAGGGAAGTTTTTCAGAAAGCATTTATCTCTGGGTACAAATGAAAACAGAAAATGCTGTGGGGAAAGTGGCCTGGCCCTCCAAGGGTGTGTCTGTGTGTGTGGTCAGGGCCTGAGGCTAACCCCACAGCAGGAGAGGGAAGATGAGGTGGCCCAGGTGAGCGGGCGCTCTCTGTACGGCCTGGCCTCTGACTTAAGAGTGCGGGGTCATGAGCCTGGCTGCAGCCCGGGACTCACGAAGCCTGGGTCTTAGATACACCAAGCTGCTCTCTACAGGCTCGGTGCCTTTGAACCAATTTCTGAAGCACTCCAGGCCTCAGTGGCTTTGGCTTTAAAATGGGAATTTATAATTAGCTGTCCACGGTGTCCAGAAGGGGGCATCTTGTCCCCGTAAAGTGGAAGACACCTGGGCAGATGCAGCATGAGCCCTGGTGTCCCCAGGGGACAGTAGAAAGATCCCAAGCACTGTGGGCATCTCCCCAGACCTGTCCTCCCATTTCAAGAGCAGGTGACATTACAGAGGGGCGGTATCAGGTACAGCCACTTCCTCCAGGCTGGCTGAAAAGCCAGGGTAAGGAGAACAGGAGCCTCTGGGCAGGCCAGGTACATCCGAGCATGCTAGGCAGTGCTTAGGACACGGACATTTCTTCTCCACCATGGAAAATACATTTTAATTTGAAACTTGGTTTATAAAATTTGAAAGTATAGCTCCTCTACCTGACCCCCAAATAAATACTCAAGCACCTTTCGTGAAAGAGTAAATATTATGTGTTGCTGTTGCTTAGTCACTAAGTCCTGTCCGACCCCACGGACTGTAGCCCACCAGGCTCCTCTGTCCATGGAATTCCCCAGGCAAAATACTTGAGTGGGTTGCCATTTCCTTCTTCAGGGGGTCCTCCCAACCCAGAGATCAAACCTGCAACTCTTGCACTGGCAGGCAGATTTTTTGCCACTGAGTCACTGGGGAGCTTCTTAATTCAACCTTGTCTTTTTTTCCATTAAAGTCCAGAAAGCTCACAGACTTCTGAGAGGTTCCACTGTTTTATAGTCTTCTGACTGAGGCTAAGTTACAAGGCCTTTGACTCTCTTCCATCCACGTTCCTTAGTCCTGCAGTGCTTCCTCCCTCTGTGCTGAGAAGCTCAGCTGTTTTCCTTTCACCTCCTTGCCAAAGTGGAACTGTCTGAACCTTATCCCCTCCTCCATGAAAGGACAGATGATAAAACATGAGGAATTAGCACCCATCTCCTGGCCTCTTCCCTGAGGGCTGGCCTCCTTGCCTCCACACAAAACTTCTGCTGGAAACAAGTCTGGGAAAACAAAGCAGTGTTTGAAGACAAGTTCCTGGGCCCTGGAGAGTTCCCCACAATACTCAAAGGGGACAGTCACCACAAACATGACCTCCTGTGGGGGTCTCAGTGGACCACCCACCACCAGGGGTCCCAGGGACTAGACACCAATGAAAAAGAGGCAAGAATCAAAAGTTATTTCCATGATAGGGGATCATTTTAAGCCTAAAGTCCTCAAAAGGCCTCCAGACTACAAGGCTATGCTGGGGCAAGTTTTTTTTGAACCTTAATACAATTAATTTTCACTTTTGCAGGCTGACATGGTTTTCTATCTCTGCACAGACCCCTTTATATTTTGCTGTTTCACCCAACATTATAGCCTATCTGTGGTTTGTTCATCTCCACTCAGCTCTAGGAATTTGCGCTGCTCCTAAGTTCCTTTCTGGAAATTTCGTATTTTTATTGCTTTGGGGCTATCTTTTATAACGTCTAGAAATATTTTGAGAAGGAAAGAAGAAATCCATCCTTTTTCATGCTCTGCTACCTACAACCCCCAAACCAACCTGTCTGGCCTCCACTTCTGCTCAGGCTGCTCAGCCCTCTGCTCTTTGTTATCTGCTCTCCTCCGACAGGAACCCTCCTGGATGGTTTATCCACGACCACCACATTTAACTCCTGGGCCTTCTGAGCAGAGGCTGGTTTTGCTTCAGCGTCTGTGAATTGGGTTCTTCTGTGAGAGGAAGTCCTAGCGAGGACCTGGGTATGTTTATGGACCCACCAGACAGCAGGGGCTGGGATCACATGGCATGAATGGCATCTCCCCACATTAGTCAGGGCTGCCCAGGTGGTACTCATGGTTAATCTGCTTGCCAGCGTAGGAGACAGGACAGACCTGGGTTCGATCCCTGGGTTGGGAAGATGCCCTGGAGGAGGGCATGGCAACCCACTCCAGAAATTTTGCCTGGGAAATCCCATGGATGGAGGAGCCTGGTGGGCTACAGTACAGGATCGCAAAGGGTTGGACATGACTGAAGTGACTTAAAACACAAAGCACTCACATGAGTCAGAATGTGCTTGAACACTCCCCATCAAGGGAATCTGATAACTGGGCCCTTTAAGGGCCCCACAGTCACTGTCCTCACGATCGTCCATCTCTTCTCCCACAAACAAAGAAAAGGGACCAGCGATTCCTAGACCGTCCGCTGTATGAGGCCAGGATGTGCAGAACGGCAGAATCGGTCAGTGTTTCTGCTTCTCTGGCGGTCTCTCCTGGTCACGCATCATGCTCAGCTTCGCTGTGCCCACTTCCACCCCCGCCCTGCCCAGCGAGCATCGCTGCAGGACTCTGTGCAAAGATCCTTCCTTAAAAAAATCCTATAAACACTTACAGAAATACGGATTGTTAGAAAATGCTCATTCTCCAAAGCTCAGAAAGACTGGGTGGAAAATTGCCCCCTTTTTTGAAACGATCATTTCTTGGGCTGACCTCATGTTGCAGCAAGACTCAGACATGAGGTAATTCCTCTGGTGTTAACATACACTGCATCACCCACACAATCCCACTGCCTACCAGACGCCTCGGAGGGGTGACCGGGGAGCCCGGAGGCACCAGTGGAAACTTCCGAAGGCATTTTAAAAGTTCTTCGTTTTTACAGCCAGTGTGTGTTGCCCCCCACCCCACCCCGCAGGGTACCCTGGTGCAGAAGGAGATAGAAGGTTCCAGGAATGGCGAGCTGAAGATACACTGAACACGGAAAACAAACGAAGAACTAACCCACCCAGAGCCCAGGAGACCAGGAAAAGCGGCCTTTAAACGCTGTCCAAGGATTTCAGTTTTAAAGGGGCTTTCAAATCACCAACCTCCTTCACCGTGAGGCTGAACCCCTGGCAGCCTTGACCGCAGACAGCAAACCTTGCATCCTGAGGCTGCTGGTGGATCTTCGGGCAGGGCTGACTACTAAGAAAACCCCTTGTAGGATGAACCACATCTGTTCTCCTGTAGCTTCCACTTCCCCACCTTAGGACCATCTGTTCTGGTCACAGAACAGTCCTTATGTACTTGGGGTTATCGACGTTCCACCTGCTTGGGGCTTTCCTGGTGGCTTAGACGGTAAAGAATCCGCCTGCAATGCGGAAGACCCAAGTTCAATCCCTGGGTGGGGAAGATCCCCTGGAGAAAGGAATGGCTACCCACTCCAGTATTCTTGCCTGGAGAATTCCATGGACAGAGGAGCCTGGCGGGCTATACAGTCCAATGGGGTCACAAAGAGTTGGACGTGACTGAATGACTTACACTTCTCTGGTAAAGCGTTAAGGCTGAGGTTATTAGTGGGTTTATCAAAATTCTGTTCCTATCTCTGTGTATATTTCATATCAAATGAAATTCATATCAAATTGACGGGGCTTAGTTTTAGAAAATCCTCATACTGGATAAATCCTTTGGACAACTGTGCCTTTTCTTTTACAGATTCTCCCTTTCCAAAGTTCTTTTCCTTCTCACTCTGCCAGAAGAGTCTCCAACAGATCCTAACCCATCCGTAGCATTTGCTACTCTTCCTGTTTAGCTGAGAAGGGTGTGTAGGTAACAACGGGTAGTGCCAGAGAAAACCCAAGAATAAGAAGAACTTCATGTGTAAATATTCAAAAACGTAAATCTATGAATCTACAATTTTGTAGGAACTTGAAATCATTGCTCAAGATAGAACCAGCCAGGGCATCTATCTATCTATAATGTGGGGCAAAGTGCTTCCAGAATTCTCTTGGGATTCTCTTGGGAAGGGTGCGACCAGCCTCCAGCAGACCTGCCACTCAACGCACACACACATGGCGGCAGTTCCCTAGTTTTTCCTCATGTTTTGTTTTCCTTCCTTTGACATGGCAGGACTGGGTCAGCCCCCTCGCAGAGTCCCTCGGACCCAGTGTGACCTTGGCAACTTGACACCCAGAGGTGCCGCTCCTATAGCACCCGCCCAGCATAAACCGAGGCAGGGACCCTATCTCCTTGCCCTGGGCTGTTACTATGGGAACCAGTCTGCATCCTGAGCGGCCAGGCAGAGTTCTCTCCAGCCCTGGGGACTTGGCACTACAGCCTCTGGGGGTGTTTAGCTGCCCAGAAACGGAAGGGACCGGGCACTTACTTTCCCTGAGGTAGCTGAGATGTGACAATAGCACTTCCGTGTTGTAGAGGGAGGTGGCTCGGAGGAAGTCCTCCTTGTTCAGTTTACACAGTTCCTTGCCGTCCATATTCTGAAAGAAAGACGTGTCGATCTCCATCAAGCCATACTCCTTTATCGCCCACTCCAGCCACTGCCGCACGTGCTCCTGTGTCCACAGCGTGGGGTCTGCAGGAGAGACAGGCTGTTAGCAAGGCTGCCGGAGGCAGGGCTCCTCCCCTTCTCAGTCTGGCCGTCTCTTCTCTCTCTCCCCACCTCCACCTTTCTCCTCCCTCCTCAGAGCCCCTCCCGCAGAGGGAAAGGGATCCCCCCCCGACCTCCGCCCCAGATGGTCCTCCCAGAACATCCATCTGGCTCCATCGCATCTGGTGCTGCCTGAACCACTTAGCACTCTGAAAAGTTCTTAGACGCAAAACTATGCACCCAGACAGGATGTTCTCTTTCAAGTCATTGGAGGGCAACTGAAACCTCTGCCTGAGAAATCATGGCATCAGAATGAAAATAAGCTCAGTTGCCTAGAGCAGGGACCAATGGCTCTGGAAAGGGCCACCATCCATATCTTAAGAACATCTGTGATTTCATGGAGCAACAGCAATCTCTCCTATGGCTGCAGAAAAGACGTGCATGGACACTTAGACCGCAATTCCGTCTCTGCAGGTGGAAAACCCAGTGGTGTTAAGTCTTCAGCTCAACTCCAATTGGGTTTTCTCCTTTTGGGGACAGTTGTATTGAAAGTTCTTTAAAATCATCCCGCCAGAATTTTTAGGATCCTCAAAGACGGGAAATGGTGTTGGAGGGAGAAAATGTTTTCACTCTTGAGGATAAATAATCTAAGGGCTGAGGTCCTAGGAACTCAAGGAATTAGATCTCCACTTGGGACACTCAGACTCCTTCCTAAACAGGTGTGTGTGTGTGGCGGGGGGGAACGTGTGTACTCTGAGTGCTGTGATGAGTTCTAGCAGATTCCACAGTAGGTGGAGCCCTTATATCATTACATATCACAATTTGATAACCAGCTCTTTCCTTGGCATCTAATTATTACAGAGTCTGACAAACAGTTAAACATGCTCATCAGAGAAGAAAGCTACATGGGTCTTGCCCTCTTGGAAGACCCATGCCCATGAAAACTCAGGCAGGAAAGCACAGAATTAGGCAACAGATTTTTGTGGTGGCAGTTTGAGGACTGGTCGGCAGAAGGGGTGACTATGAATTTGCAATCATGGAAGGTTTCCTGGAGGAGGGGAGGAGACTTACTAGCCCCTAGCTTCTACTGAACCTGTTTTATTAGCCTGCTCATTTTGTAGGAATATCTGTGCTACCTCTCCACCACCTCACTTTCTCATTCTAAGGGTCTGTTAAGGCTCTTGGTAAAAATGGGAGCAGGTTTGAATGATTAGGAAGGGCCGTGGGGCGAGAAGCAGGTTCATACTAACCACCCAGTGCCCAGAAACTTGTAACAGTCCAGATTTTGAACACTTCCTAGGTGCCCACTGCTTCAGGTATGCTATTTTTCAATGGCTGTTATCTTCATTCTGCAGGTGGAAAGTGGAGTCCTGAAACATTAAGTCCTCAATTTGACCTTTAATCCCAGTATGAGCTGGGGTTCGACTGAAAGCCTCCCAAGACTGCACTTAGCTGAGGGTCCCTGCACCCCAAGTCTCCTCCCCTCTCCCCTTTCACCACCCTGTCTTATTTCATTCAGGAGGTGCTTTGCCATCACTCCCAAAAGCAGAGCTACTCAGGGCTTCATGGTACAAGTCTGGAGCTCTTTCCTTCTCTGTCTCTCACATAAATTTCTTGCATTGTTTCACTTTTACTCTCCAAGAACAATTAGGCATGGACCATTGGTAAATGGAAATGATTTTGCACCATTTCAGAATTCTAAAGAAAAATGTCCTGGGGGACCTTGGATTATGTCACATATTATTTCATCAGCTCTCCTCTGCTTCTCCTAATCCCTCACTTTGAATATACAAGGCCTCCAATTCAATTTTACACTGTAGGTTTTATTTATTTTTATTATTTCCGCCCTTGCTTTGGGCTCTATCACAATATTATTTCTCTCCCTTTACAGCACAATGAATTATAAATCTTCCACTCTGGAGCGTGCTAAGCTCTTCCAAATGTATTTCCTGGATGATTTAGTCCTGGTTTCTTCCCATCTGAACTTGGAACTGGTGATGAACTAGGGCCCTTGTTTATGCTTGTCTTCAAATCCCACCATAAATCCAATGGGTTGTTCCACCGATGTTTTATGGCCTTGATTTGTGAGACTTTCTCTTATGTCTAGGAGGCTGACCAGGAGTAAGCCAAAACGTGTGAGGATAATGCTGCAAGATCCCGCCAGGAGTAAAGTAATGAAGTGAAGCCCTGGCTAGCGGATCCATGACACAAAGTGCTTGGAACATTTTTTGATGGGTATTTATGCTATTTTCACTATTACTGCTCTGGTGACCTTGGCCCCCTAAGACTGCCACCTTGATTATCTTTTCAAAAGTACTTCAACACCACTTCAGAGTTGAAGGGTCAACCAGTCTGGTCATCCCCCCCCCCCCTTCTTTCCCCTATCTTCTCCCCAAAGTGACTTCAGAAATGAGATGCTGTCAACATTTGGTTCAGAGACAACCTCTGGCCCCCGAACTCTTCTGTCCTTAAGATTTCCTCCCCATGTTGGCCACTGTTGAGAGAAGCGGGGGTGCGGGAGGAGGGGGGTAGAGTTTGGTTCCAAGTGAGCAAATGCTTGTAGAGGCTTGGTTCCAATGTGGGGAGTCCAGAAGTTTCTCTCCAGGCCAGTTTTAGCTCAGTTTCATTTCTGCCTTCTTTCTATGAGAAGGGAGAAGGCACAGTTCTCTTGGCTCTCACAGATGCACCTGAGCTAAACATGCCTAGCTGGTGTCCCGAGGGACGGGAGATCAGCTACAGATGCTTCTTTCTCGATGTTAGAGACAGAAGTAACATCACAAGGATGACGCTGTTTGCAGAGTGCCCGGCACCAGGAGGCACTCAGTATATGGAGCTATTCTTCCTCTTCCTCTGGGAGGCCACATGTTTATGGAAGAAGGAAATAAACATGCTTTATGAGCAGTTTTCAAGTCCTGCAGGGCACAGAGAAGTTCCTGAGAGCCCACCCCTCCCCTGCCTCACCTGTCCCCACCCCTCCTGCCCCTGCCACCTGGAGTCTGGCCTGGAGCACAATCATGTGTCTGGAGTCCTAGGAGATGGTGACACACAGCTTCCCACGGAAAGGAAATACAGAGGGCCGAGGACGGAGCGGCCTGTTACAGAACCACACCTTCTAGACCGACCCGCAAATTCCTCGGGATTACCTCAAAGGGACATCTAATCCTTGGCTCTCATTCACAACTGCATTTACACTTTCCCAAATGGAAGGGGTTTGCCTTTCGGGTAAACTTATTTTGGTAAGTCATTGACTGCCTCAAATTTGAACACTCTGGCTCCTTCTACCTGGCACGGACTCTACACGGGGTAGTTTCTCCTCCTTTTTCAAGCAGGCAGCTGAGCTCGCCAGCTGAGGCCAGTGTCCAGCCAGCACACAGAAGGCCTGAACAATGATTTTATTTTCTGTGACCAACAGCACCGACACCTAGGAAAAATAGCCTATTTTTACAGAATGACAAAGCGTGCTACACACATGTTCACTCTTTGTGTTAAATATAGTTGTTTCTATTTTGGACCTGGAAGAGATGGCTGTAATTCTGGAAAGGTGGGACCCTGCGGGTGCCAGGAAGTGCATGCCTGATGGACAGGACAGACCTCCGAGCCACTCTTGTCCTTAAAGGCAAGGGTGGGCATGTCTGGGTGTTCCCAGGATTCCTTTTGGGTTCAGAAGATCTTGCCTCTCCTCTCTCGGCAGGCCTCATCCGTGGAACCAGGCACGGAGGGTAGAAAGTATGATGTGACCTGTTGAGGGCAGGGCTGCCCAAATCTGTGCATCAGGGTTCCAGTGACATCTGGGAAACTGTCTTGGAGGGTGGGCAGGGAAGAGGTGCAGCTTTCCCAGGTAAGCGTTTCCATAGAGAACAGGGTACCAGGTGAAGATGTAGATGTCCCCGCCCCCAGGACGACTAGCTCAGAAGACTGGGGATGAGGGTGGCACCCAGTGAAAGGGTTCCCAAAGTACCTGCGGGGACGATGACCCTCCTCTCGTTGGTGGTCATGTTGGGGGGAGGGGGGCCGTTCTTCTCGTCCATGTAGCTGTTGTAGCTCATGGTGTTGGACTCGCCTCCGCCCACGAGCTTGCCGCATTTGCTGACGCTGCAGTCCACCGGAGACTCCCTGGAGCGAGAAGAGACAACGCCCAGAGGAAGTCATCAGTGTCGCTGTCGCCTTTGCCACCGGCGCATCCGTGCAGCCTCTGCCCAGCCCTACCGGGTGGAACGAGGGTGACAGGGGTGCTGCTGACGCTGCCTTATTTCTATCCACACGGCCACTAGTTTTCTCCAAATCCCAGCCCAATCCTATAATTACGGTACTTAAACACTTTCTGGCAGCCTCACTGCCCTCAGACTGGAGTCTGGACCTCTGAGTTCGGCTCTGCCTGCAGCTGACACTTTTAGCCTTGTTGCCAGGCGACCTACCCTCCCTAGGCGCAAGCACTGGAACTGGCTCCCAGACAGTCTCTCCCCACTCCCATTGCACCCTGTTTCGGCCGTGGCTCGCGGACTTGTCACACTGTGGGATGGTTAGCCTGGCAGGTGCCCTTCCCTTGGCTGGATTGGTGCCATGGCTTTGTTTTTTTTTCACCTCAAGCATCCTGTCCTAGTGGGCTTTCCTGGTGGCTCAGCAGTAAAGAATCTGCCTGCCAGTGCAGGAGACTCAGGTTCGATCTCTAGGTTGGGAAGATCCCCTGGAGAAGGAAATGGCAACCCTCTCCAGTATTCTTGCCTGGAGAATTCCATGGACAGAGGAGCCTGGCAGGCTACAGTCTATGGGGTTGCACAGTCAGACACATTTTAGCGACTAAACAACAACAGCAATCCTCTACAGTGCCGTCCAGAGGGGTTGAACAATCACCGAGTCCTGGATCACTCATTACTACTGCATGTATATCATTTCAATGTGCTTCTCATACAGTGTTCTACTTGCATCTCCCCATCACCCTCCAGGTCAGACATGACAAAGGTTAGCCGCTCTTTCCTCTGGTTAAGAAAACCAGAGAAGTACATGGCTAGCCCCTGCTATTTTGCAACATGGGAGCACAGGGCTTCAATTCAGCAAGGAGCATCTATGTGTCTGGAGATGGAGCTGACATCTCCCTTGTGGCCACCTGGGGCCTCAGCAGGCTGGCAAAACACACCACCTACCGAGAGCCGGGGCCACAGACTCTCCTGGTGTGCCTAGGGCTGTGCTATCCTGCCCTGCCACTTCTGCTCAGCCACTCCCCTCGCGCCAGGGCCGAGGGAGATGACTAGAGACCAAGGAGAGGCTGCCGCTTTCCCACCCCACCCTCCTGGTTGTCCAGAGCAGGAAGCATCAGTTCTGGCAACCTGGGAGACAGCCAGTCTTCACAAGAGCTCCAAACCAGGCCCTCAGACCCAGGAGTTCAGATAAGGTTCAGATTACAGCCGGCCAACTCTGGGCTGCAGAACCTCGAACGGCTTTCCAGAGGTCTGGCCGCTGCCCTCCCTCTCTCTGCTGTGGGCAGGAACAGACCATGCCGAAGCCTAAAGAAGCAGGCGAGGAGCAGGGTTGTGCCAGATGGGCCCGCCCATCCTGAAAAGGCAGCAACGCGGAGGGCAGGCAAGCAATGGTCGCTGAGCCCGAGAGGAGAGGGGAGGGAGCCTGTGGGGACACGGCAGGGGAGGGGGGAGGCCAGAGCACATTCAATAAAGAAAATTAAATGAATTTGTTTCTTAATCTGAAAGGAAAAAAATATTGAAGATCACTTATCATAGCTGGGAGATAAATGCTCCACTGAGATATTAGAAGTCAGACGGTAATTTTTTCCTGATGTCTTACAGAGGGGAACATGGGCTGAAAATGAAAATAAGATGTATAACTTACACATGTTAGAATTTAAGGTTTTACTATTCGCCTACTGTTTTTCCAGGCAGAGAACCAAGAACCAGCCGTCGGAGCCCCAGATTGTTGAAGGTTTAATGTCCCCATGGCAGTCTGAGGGGCGGCAGTAGCACTTCGGGGCTTTGCACCAGGGTTTGGCCCTTTGGCTTCTGCTGGAGCAGGACTTGGCCTGAGATGAAGCAGTCCCGGAAAGACCCCGGTCCCGCGCGTCTGAGCGTCTGAGCTGAGCTCCGGTGGAGTTGGCCGGGTCCCCCCGACCCTAGTCCAAGCAAACCGCAAGTGGGCGCATGCGCACACAGGCGCCGACGCCACCGGTGCAGGCACGCACACGGGCACATACACCACCCATGCAGGCGCGCACACGCGCATGCACGCATGCACACCCCCGCACCCGCACACACACACACACCACTACCACGGCCTGGCAGCCTTCCCCTGCATACTTGTCCATTGTGAAACAACCCAAGTGCAGCCGAAGTTTGGCGGATTAAGTTGGCCTTTAACCAAGAGAGCAACGTTTTCACCGGCTGGGAGAGGCCATGCCGAGGGTGGGGCGGCCAGAGCACACGCTTCCCGGCGGAGCAGACGAGAACACTTTTCTGCAAGGGGGCGGCGTCTGGGGGCGGTGGGCGGTGGGCAGGCGTGGCGGAAGGGGACTTGCCCTCCGTGGGCTGCATCTCGCTTTGGGAACATCGGAGAAATAGATGAGCTGTGAACATTCTTTTCCACCATCAGCTGGGCCTCTGGGGATTTCTGAGCCCAGAACACAACTCTGGCCACTCAGAGGTGAGAAGTCGGACCTCAGAAAGCATCGCAATGAAATGGCCCCTTATGCCATTGGTGCCCCGGGGCAGGGCTAGTCACTGGTACCAGGAGGAGAGAAAAAATAAAAATTTGAATAAAGGAATCGTTTAGTAAAAGCTGCCTGGTACCTCTCCTGGTAAGGAGTCTGAGCACCTTGGTGAGAAAGGCACCTGCTGGGTGGGGCCTGAGGGGGGCCTGGGGAGGACGTCTGAACAGGGTCAAGCCTGGGGCCTTCCAGCTGGGGTGACCACTGGGGTCGTCCAATGGTGGGGACCTCTTCGTTTCCGGTCCCACAGAAGCTCCCATGCTTCTGTGCCCTCCTCTCTCTCCTCCCACTCCCGTGTTCTCAGCTGCACCCGCTCCCCGGCAGGGCAAGGTGATCTGCTTGCTTGCCGCCCACCTGCCTGGGTGCTTGTCCTCTGGAACAAGACTCTGTCTTTGATCCCAGACTCTGCAAGGGGGTACCCTAAGGGAGACGTCCTGGCCCCCACCCTGGACCTCCGCCTTGTGCAGGCCGGCCCTCCTCTGACTCCTGGGAGAGAAGGAAGGAGAGCCCAGCCTTCCCCATCCACCTGCCGTGTTCCCTTCCACGCTGGGGTTGCAGAACTCTGTGCCTTGGCAGACAGCACAGGCCTCCCAAGGGCCCAGCCAGCTACTGGAAGGAGCCGGGAGTACAGGTGAAGCACAGCATAAAGGCTGCTCTTAAATGAGGCAGCTGGCGCCTGTGGAGAGGACTGAAGAAAACAAGGGGGGCACGCATGGAGCGGGGAGGCTTTGCCATTCAGCCTGGCCACTCTGCCGCTGACTTGTATTGAGACCTGCGCTTACAGCTAGCATGGGGCTGGGGTCTGCAGGCAGCTGACAGCACTGGTACAGGTGACAGGAGAGCCAGGGGCTGCCCGGAGGAGGTGGTGGCTCTGAAAGTGTAACTCAGAGCATGTCCTGCTCAGCCGTGGCTCAGAAAGCCACACACTGGAGGCCACAGCAAAGGCCATGTGGGCCCTGCAGCCTTGTCCTTTATTTTCACCAAAGGACATAAGATCTTTACTCCTCTGGTTTTATTTCTGTGTTCAGGAACCATTGCTTTAAAAAGTCGGCTGCTGGTTTCCAAAAGTGCCTCGCAGACTGTCAAATGATTTAAAACACAATGAGAAATCTTGAGCATTTGGATAACAGGAGATTTCAAAGACCTTGTCTGAAGATTGTTGTTGTTCAGTCACTAAGTTGTATCCGATTCTTTGTGACCCCATAGACCATAGTTTGCCAGGTTCTTCTGTCCATGGGATTCTCCAGGCAAGAATACAAGAGTGGGCTCCTGTTTCCTCTCCCAGGGGATCTTCCTCACCCAGGGATTGAACCTGCGTCTCCTGTGGCTCCTGCATTGGTAGGTGGACTCTTTATCACTGAGCCACCAGGGAAGCCCAATTACCTGAAGATAATCCCATTCAAATATGTGAACATCTTCCCTACCTTTTGGTTCAACTGAGAGCAACTTTACTCAGAGTATGGGATCCAGACCCACAGGTCTGCAGCCCAGGCTTACAGTGATGGATACCCAATGTCCACACAGCCAACAGGAGGTCCCCAGGGCTATTGGAGCATTAGCAATATCTGGCGTGCCTTCTACATCATGTGTATACTGCGGAAATCACACCAATCTGTGTTGTCTTCAGGATTTCTGTAGGAGCCATGGAGAGATGTGTGTATGTGACATTTTTGCTTTTGAAAAGGAGATGCAAAAGCAAACTTCAAGAAAAGAAATCACCCATAGTAAAGCTCTCACTCTAACCTATACTTAGTAGATGCTCACAGCTTCTCCAGAACCCTGAATACCCCTCCCTCTCAGCTTTCTGCCTGACATGCTTCTCATTGCAAGGTTCAGAGTGTTAGGAGGCACTTTAGCACAGGAATGTGCCGTCAGAAGCAGAAGTGAAAGGGTGTGTAAGGCTGGCCCTCCTGTGTGTGGGAGTTAAGTCTGTAGGTGTCTAATAAGGGCATTGGATCCTGCTGGCCAGCCTAGGCAGCGTCAGGGCAGACTAACAGTGAACTCTGGTCCAGCAACTCTGGCAAGCAAGTCTTTGCCATTCCCCTCCGTAAGTTGATATATTTTTTTTTCCTTCATGGGATGTTTTCCCCCAAACCCGTGGTTGAGACAGGATGCAGCTGAGAGTTAGTTGCAGACCACAGCTTGGATCATCTTGCTAAAGTCTACATCCAGCACAGAGCCTATGGGTCACACCGTTTGAAGAACAATTCATGGTAACAGATTCAACCACAAGCGGAAGGTAGGGAGAAAGGGAGCGAACCTGCCCCAACGTGGGCAAGCTCGAATTTCTGTGAGCTCCTCAGATCTCGGTCTCTCCACCGACCCCTGTGCCCTGGCCTGGATGACTTACTGGCAGCATCAGAAGCAAGAAGGACCTTGTAGCTTTAGGCACACAGAATACCTCCTCTAGAGACATGAATACCTGTAGGGTCTCTGATAAGCATCAAGTAACTCAGAATTTCAAGTTATCGGA